>NC_084779.1:9756559-10361768 GCF_028858725.1 Colius striatus
ATAACCCCTGCAGGGCAGTTTCTCCTGCCTGTCTGGTGCTGCCAGAAGTTGTTTGTGGTTAAAGGCTGTGGCTGTTACTGGCTTCCCTTGAGATAGCATCCCTGTGCTCAGGTCCTCCGGGGAGCAGCTCATTTGTGTGCTTCGGCACCCCGGCGTCCCTGCTCTGCCTCCGTGGGCTCAGCAGTACACGATGCCCCTCTGCGGTTACTCTGAGCAATAAACGTGGTGGAATTTATTTCAACAGATGGAGGATGCTTTTCTGCTCATCATTTACCCAGCACATGGAACCCCTCCCTTGGCACAGTCCCCTTGTGCCGGAGCACCGACACGGAGAGCCGGAGCACCGCGCTGTGCTGCCCTGCTGCAGGCAGAACTGATCCCTCTCCATTTAGAGGAGTTTAGATTCAAGCAGACGAGGAGGGAACGAGGAGCAGTGGGAAGTCCCACGGTGCCATACCAGCTGGCGATGCCTCGGGCTGTGACATGGCATCACCGGGGCTTTGCCGGCAGCAGCGTGGGGCAGCTGCCGCCACCCTGACCCGCAGCACCCCACGCTGCAGCAGAGCAGCCTGGCTCAGCACTCGGGTAAAGCAGGTGGGTTTGAGCCTGCTGGAAGTTCTGCCTTCGTGGAGGTTTATTTACCATATAATGTGAGACAGTAATTTCACTGTATAGAACTTAATGACACGTTAGGAAAGAATTAATCACACCGTGCGCCGGACCGAGGGCTGGCGAGCAGAGCCCCGCTCTCAGCCCTCCCTGCCCCATCCGTGCAGCCCCTCAGGAACGAGGCAGCTCCACAGCAGGCTGCCCGACCATCACCACTGGCATCCTCCCTGTCGGCTGGCTCACCCTGCCTGGGCCCAGTGCCTTTGCCCCGAGGCTGGGGGCACACGGCTGGAGCCGGCGCTCGCAGGAAAACAGGATACGCCAAACTCTCGGGAGCACATGCAGTTTCCACTCATTAAGCTGTAATTTCCATCATTTTAATTACATAAAAGGCAGATAAATGGCGAGTATGCTCCTACTTGTGCCTTTTCTCTTAATTATTAGTCCTTAGCACGGGCCAGTTTGCAATGAATCAGCCTTTAAGCAGCGTTCCATCGGAACATGTTCTGCTTTATTTGAATTATCTTGTTGGCCGATCATTCCCCAGAACATAATAAAACAAACATTAATTACTGCTTCAGCGGGTGTAATCTTCATGGAAGCACTCAGCACCACTCAAGCGCCAGTGTCGCCTCACGCTCCCCACTTGTGAGGTGACGGGGCTCATCCAGCCGGGCTGAGCACACACGCAGAGCGTTTCCAGAGCTGTTACTGAGACGTTGCACCGGGGGAAAACGTTATTGAACGCGTGTGAAGCCTCCTCATGCTCACCTCTGGGCCAGCACTGGAGACAGAAGGTGGGTCAGGGTTTGGACTTTCCTGGCTGGGGAGGTCTGGTGGTCTTAGCACTGAGGTTTGGAGGTCTGGGGATGTCCTGGGCTCCAGGGAGGCAGAGCAGAGGGAAAGGCAGAGCTCAGCTGACAGCTGTTGTGATGCTGATCTGAGATTCAGGCAGGCTTCTGTACTGATAACTGAGGGGATTTGTTCTGTTGGAACTTTCAAACACAGGGGAGGGAGGAATAAATCTCAGTTCTTGGCATCCTTCTGCCACAGTGACTTGCAGCAAAGCAGTGCACATCTGCCTAATTAGGAGCAATACTCCTGGCAGTTGAGTTTCTTCCTCTAAGAGCGAGGTGGGATTTCTTCCCATCAGTACCTCTCGAGAGCATCTGAAGTGTTCCCTGCCCAGGTGAGCCCTCATGCTCCTGTGGCTGCAGTGACCCTCTGGCTGTCTTTAGGTGTTGTGGCTGAGGAAGCCTCTGAGTTGCTGGTATGTAGATGCAGCCTCTCCTGCACCTCTGCCCTTGGGTGCCTCGCTCCTGGCCCACCGATGCCCCTGGGACAGGGCTGGATGCTGGCATGAGGGGTGCTGACACCCCTGGAGAGCCACCACTGCCTCTGGCCTTTTGGCTCATCTGCCAGCAAGGAGGGCTTTAGCTCAGTGCCACCCAGCCGTGTTTGGGATGGGAGAAGGAAGAGACACATCTAAAGCCAGGCAGCAATATGACATTTTTCCTCCCAGTTTAAGTTCAACATCATTAGACATTCCTCCTACACACACTGAGGCACAGAAATGCTCCTGCAAGGTCTTTCCCTGGCAGGGCTGCCTTCTCTGAAGCTGCTCCTCACCTCCCTCCTGCTCCTCCACCTTCAGAAACCCAGCCATTGGGGATTTCTCTTGGAGTTACTAAAAGCTTTAAAAATGAGGGCAATTTTCCTTGCCCATTGCCCTGCTGCCAGCTGCAGTGCATTTCCAAGAGGATCTCTGCATTTCATTAGATGCAAAGCTTCTGTCTGAAAGAAATCAATCGCAGCCTGAATTTTAAAGACAAAAATCAATGGTAACTCTGCTTTCCAAGTGTGAGCTCATATGCATACGTTGAGTGAAGAGTCTGAGGTCCGAGGGGACCCTTATGGACTGTTGCATAGGCTTCTGCAAGAATAGAAATCAGATATTAATGCAAAGAAAGCCCAGGCTCTTCTTTAGGCTGTGGTTAAGGGGACAGTTCTTGTCAGTGTGAGGATGTACCCCAGGACAGCGAAAAACCCATCCTTGGTGCAGGTTTCTGTGGAGAGCTATGTGGGATCCAAATGTACCCTGTGTCTGTGCATTCCCAGCTGTGCCTGTTCAAACACCAATAGAGGCCCAAATGCAAAGGTCTGAGTTTCCTAAATATTCAGTAATGTTGCTTTAAATCCCTGGGTTTGCATCTGGGCAAGAAAAAAAGGATTTAAATATGCTTTAAAGTAAGAAAATCGCTTCACGTTGTTTTGTTAACATCCCACCTACACCCCGAGGGCCGTGTGTTTCCTTCCCCTCGGTGTTTCCTCTGATCAGGGTGCCCAGGAGCCAGGGCGAAGGGGCACAGGGCATCCAGGGAGAGCCCCGGTCCCACCTCAGCACCCGGGGAGGGGAGGAGGAAGAGATGCTCTGTGGATAGAGCCATATGTTGTCAAGTTAATAAAAGACCTTGAACAGCATAAATCCTCTGTATGCTGGCTGCTAGCCCAGGTGCATAATTTGCTTGCCATGGCAGGGAGCAGACAGCATCTGCACAGCTCCTGGATTGTCAGCTAATGAAAAAGCCTGCAATGAAGCGCTTGGTCCCCCGAGGCCGAGGAGGGAACTCTCCCTCAGAGCTGCTGTTTGTGTTGGAGGATTGCCTGCCAGGCTGGAGCAGGGCTTCCTCCCTTCCTTGTGCTGAGGAAGCGCTGTTTCAGACTGCCCCGTGCCCAGAGGAGCAGCCTGGGCTTTGGGGGGCACGGTGGGGTGAGTGCCTGTGGCCTGTGCCCTGTGGGAAGGAGCTGTGGAGGGAGGGGGCCAGGACACGTCCCATGGCACACAGGGGCACCAGGAGCAGCTCCTGCAGAAGGGAGAACAGACCATGTTCCTGCCACAGATAGCTGACCTGCAAAACCCACTGCTGCGGGAAGGAAGAGCTTTGGATGTGTCTGGTGGGCTATGTGTGGAGGGGAGGGAGCAGGGGGGCTTTGTCAAGGGCCCTGACAAGTGCAGGATTTATCCTGAGAAACATTTTTGTTGCTCAGTAGAACAAATTCTCAGTGACCCACCTGAGGCTCAGGAGGAGCAGAGAAGCTGTTGTGTCTGTGACTCAGCCGCAACACAAAGCCATTTCCATTCTCATTTGCGAACCTGAACATTGAGGCACACACAAATTAATGAGCATTATTATGAGCCTCATTAAAAGAACTGTTCTTCAGGGGGAAGCATCTTCCCCGATACCAGCACTGTGTTCTGTTTGCTCTGCTGTTGATGGCAAACTGTGAGACTCTCCCTTTTGTTGTGATGGGGTTGTGCAGTCTGTGACGCTCTGGCTGGTCCCTTCCCGCTGGGTGATGCTGGGGCTACGAGGCAGGGCTGGCTCTGCCCCTGGCCCGTGGGGGCTGAGGCTTCTTGCTCCAAGGACATCCCTGCACCTCTGACACCAAGTGAATTCACTTTGCTTCCCGCAGCCCCAGCAGACACCAGACTTTTTAAGGAAATAAATACCTCACTGGGCTTTTTCTGCTCATCCTTGTGTGGATTGATCCAGTACAAGTGTTCTTCTTCCTCGCCTTTAGCAGGGAACTGGTGCTGCACATCAAAGCCTCATTTTGCCTTTTGCCACTAAATTATATTAAAAGGGCTTTCATGTTATCTCTTAAGTAGGTGCTTTTCATTCCAGCCACATTTCCTCCATTGCCACCCGCCTTTGCTCCTCAAAGCAGGAGCTTTCCTTGCATGTACAGAAGCAGAAGGCATCTCTGCTGTTCATCTCATGCAGATTTCAGACACCTCAAGTGTGGCATGACCAGACTGACACGCTCTTTCTTTTTCTTTTCTGAACAGATGTGCTCTGCTGCTCCCCTTTGCTGAAGCCCAGGGTCCTCCTCCCCTCCTGAACCCCCATCCCCTGAGAACTGCAAATGCTCACGGTGACAAGCTGAACACCAGCCTGCATGGAGCGTGCAGTTGGGCTGGTTGGTGAGGAGGAGGAAGGGTGGTTAGCTCATGACCCTGACAGTAGACAAACTATCAAGCCCTCCCCACTGGTCCCTCGTATGCCAAGACCACCCCTGACTAATTGGGAGTGATGTTTGGCCTGAGCCACATTTGAAGTCTCGAGCAGATTTTTCTTTTACAATGGACAAAAAAAACCTCAATTTTCAAGAAGTGCATCAAGCCCTTAATTGGGATTTTAATTCCTAAATGGCAGTGGGTGCAGCAAACCTGGCTCCCCAGGCTAATGCATCCAGGTTATTAGCGAGCCCATACCCCTTGAACAGAGGAGAGGCAGCAGCATTTGCATAGCAATGAGGTGTTCTGGCAGCCCCTAAAACCAAAGTTGATTTTCTTTTGCATCTAAAAGCAGATGTGAGTGGTACTTATTAATCTGAGTCCACCTCTGAATGCACTTAACGATTCAAGTCCAATTAGTTTTCAGAGTGCCCAGGTAGGAAGTAATCATTAAAAACATGTAAATTAAGTTACTGGGGAGCTTAATAGATTAGTCATTGACTTTCTAGCTTGTGTTGGCTCTTAACCTTCAGCTGAAATTAATCACCAGCAATTTCTCTGAACTGGCTACAAAAGGTTAGAGCCCAGGGGCCAAGGCATTGCCCAAACGAGGGCTGACCTTGCTGGTGAGTGGGCAGGAGCCAGGCAGCTGTGCTGATGAGCAGAGCTCTCCCTGGGGAAAGGAGCCCGTGCAGGATGCTGTGCCAGAGACCTCCCCTCTCCTTCCAAAAGCAAAGACCCTGGCTGCTGCAAGCACCTTGTTTGCAGGTAAGAGGCTGCTGTGCCTGAGCTGGGGGGGGGTGGGCTGCTTTATGCAGGGGAGCTGCCCCTGGGTATCAGACCTACCCAGGAGGGCCCAGGCCCCTGAGCTTTGCCCAGAGCCCAAAGCCATTGACTGCATCTGGGAATGATCATTTGATTGTGTTAGGATCTGCCATGTGCGTCTCGAGTCGGTGCATTGGGGTTGAACTTACAGTACACAGCTCTGACTAATTCTCCCCCTGGTTCTCTTGCTGGGCTGCTTTCCCACCCTGTGTCACTAGCATGGTTCTCATCCTGCAATAACCGAGTTTAAAAGTCTCCCAAGGTGGCACAAGCCTCTTGTTCTGTGGTGGAAGGGCCCCTGCAGAGCACCTGCTCCCCTGGGCATCCCCTGCCCAGCTGCCTGGGGCATGTGCCACTGCCACCATGGGCATGTGCCACTGCCACCATGGGCATGTGCCACTGCCACCATGGGCAACAACTTTATCACAGAGGAGAAAATGGAGGAAATATCTTCTAAAAAGATATCAGGCTGTGAGCATTTGGAAAAGCTATTTCTAAAATTGCAATTACCAGGAAAGAGAACAAATTACCACTTCAGGGACCGTCACACATGGAGAATCAGAGCTTTGGGAAATAATCAGAAGAATATATTCACAGAAGTGCAGTATTTATATTGAAACATTTTAAAGTAAAGGTCACACAGAGAAACTGAAGATTAGTAAATAGGAAAATGCAAGGATCACTTTCCTGCCTTAATGATTACGGTCCATTTTGATTATGGCTGCATTAGTCATGGAGACGTAAGTTGCTGCAGATCAGCACCCAGGCACAGGCTTTTAGGAGTCAGGGAGATGAGGGATCCTCTTGCACCCCTCAGCAGCACCTTTGCGTGCTCCTGCTCCAGACCAAGTGCTTGCACCTCTGCCTTTGTCAGCAGGAGCCTTCCCAGGGAAGGAAGCTTCAGCTCTGAGACATGGATACCTCTGTGTCTGCAGATCTTGGGCAGGGTTTGTGCCACCCCAGAGACCCCCCAGCTCCTGCATTCATGGGTAATACACTGTACATCACCCTTGTGCCACTGGTCTGGTGTTGTGTCTGGGTCTGGGAGTTTAGTGAGACTGTTAACTGCCTTCAGTGAAAAATCCCAGCTATGGAAAGCATTTCTCTCCAAACCCAACAGTGCCTGTGTGCAATACAGATGGTCTGTTAGTCACATTCCCTTCCATGCCTTTCAGAGATGACTTCTTGTAAGACAGCAGTCTCTTTTTCCCTCCCCTTTTATTATCATAGATCATTTTTAATACTGCACCAACCTGTCAGACTTCCTCTGGCTCCATCCAAGCTGTTATGAAGGACTTAAAACCAACACACAGTGCGAGGTCTTCTGGGGGTGAGCAAAAGCTGGTATAAGGCAGGAGATGAGGGTGCTGGGATGTCTCCTGAGCCCCTGGGGTGCTGAGCAGAGCAGGTGAGAGCCATCCTGGCTGCACTCAGCTGCCAGCAGCCCCAGCTCCTGCCCTCGTCCCGGGGTTCCTCCAGGCCCAAGTAGCCCTGAGAAAACATTTGCCATTTATAAGCAGTGGAAAAGGGACTGATTTACTGCAGCAGCATCTTAAAGCACCGAGTGGCACTTTTACACTTGCATCACCCATTACACATCTGAAGGCATCAGCACAGCCCATTTTGTTTTTAAAGACACGCCAAATGCTCAGAGGAAGTGGTTTGACATCACCATTCTGGGAGCTGTGAGTGTGTGCTGAGAATCACACAAATGCATCACCAGTCTTGCGTCTCCTCACCCCAGTCCCCGTTTCCCTTCGAGTTGTGTCACCACCCTGCTGAAGAATCAGCATGTGCCGTGCTCTAACTTCTCTGTGTGTCACAGCTGCTGGAAAAGCTGCCCTTGAACAGTGCCCTGCAGTCAGAGTGGCAGTTGTGTCCACATCTGCCCTGCCCCAGCCCTGTGTGCAGGGAACGTCCCAAGAGGATGCAGCAGCATCTTCTCTCTTTTCCAGAGGTGGTGTATCTGGGCAGCCTCTGCTGCCCAAAAGGAGGAGAAAGGTGTTTTGGGCACGGAGCTTTCCTGCTCTGCCCTGAAGCCAGGCTGTGATTGCTTTCCACATCACTGCCCTGCACTCTGCAAGGGGCATCCTCTCTGTGTCGAAGAGTGGAGGAGTGTGGGGTGCCACCCTGGGGGTACCCCAGCTGTGTGGGGCCATTCCTCACCCTCCGGTTCTGAGGCTTTTCCCTCCAGACCTGGCAGCAGCTCTGTGCTGGAAACACTTGCAGCTTCTAATGGTATTAATCTGTCACCAGGTGCTGGAGGGAAAGGGCCTGACTGTGTTTCTGAACTGTAATAGCTGTGCACTGAGTAACACCAGCCCTGATTTACTAACGAGGAGATTCCACAGGCTCCTGATGAATGGCCACAGTCTCAGCCCCTCTGCCTTCCCCCCAGTCAATACCTTTTAATCAAATCCAATTGCACCAGATTAAATTGTCCAAAATAACCCCAAAGTGCTGGGGCTGCCGCTGTCAGCACAGGCAGGTAGGGAGC
Source organism: Colius striatus (assembly GCF_028858725.1). Classification (NCBI taxonomy): domain Eukaryota; kingdom Metazoa; phylum Chordata; class Aves; order Coliiformes; family Coliidae; genus Colius; species Colius striatus. The sequence continues at coordinate 9,764,509 of NC_084779.1, forward strand.
TGTGGGGATTGCTCAGCTTCGTGCCATCAGTGTGTTGCTTTCCTGCAACCCAAAGCAGTGGCACAGCTCACAGGAGCGAGCTGGGGATGGGTCGTGTCATCCCTCCTGCGCTGCCCTCGCGCTTCCGTCACGTTTGTGCAGCTTCCTTATTGTTCCTTGGGGTTTGCTCTATTTAGCTGCTCGTGCTTCCACTAAGTTTTAGAGCTATTTCTGCCTATGAGTTATTCTCTGACATAATTTTGCAGCACTGGTTATATTTAGAGAGCTCCTTCATTGGGTGAGGCTTCCTCGTGTTGCGTTTCGTCGGGTGAGCTCCTCCTGCGTCCCGTGTTTTGGGCTCCAGTTGATGTTTGCTAACTAATGACGTTGTGGGATGCCAGATGAGGCTGAGCTCGTGCTTCCTCTGTTTTTTGTGGTGATGCTTGTTTGTGATAACACAGAAATCAGCCGTGGAGAGGCACATCCCCCTATGTGTGTGTTACAACTGTATCAGCTTGCTCTAGATCAGCTCTGAAAGAGGTTTTTACTATGGAAAGAGAAAAGCTGCTGCAGAGGGACCTGGATTATTGTATTATGCTTTCTTTCTATTCAGGGCCCAGCTCTCTGCTGCCATGTCTGTATTGCATGTCCTTTGTGGGACAGCCAGAGCCTCCCTGTCCCCAGTGGGGTTTCCCCAGGGGATGTGTTGGTTTGTCCGTGTCCAGATGCTTCCCTTCCGCCTTACTCTGCTTCTCTCCTTGCATGAGCTCTGATTTCTGCAACTGCCTCTCTCACCTTGTTACCTTTATTTTTAAAGCTGCTCTTGTTTTTCCTCCTCACCCTTCCACCTCCCATAAAATACCTGACTTTCCAGAGGGTAACTGGTATTTTAGGGGTGCTCTCCTGCACGTGCCAGGTGGCAGCTCTTGGAGCATCCCCGTAACCCCGTACCTGCCTGCCTGGCACTTGGCACTGCAAACGTGCCCCAGCCAGCTGACCAAGTGCAGTGTGACCCCACACCTGCCAAGAGCCCCTGTGTCACCCGGCAGTGCCATCAGTGACCAGCCCCTCTCCCGGAGCTCCTCGTGTGGGCCCAGCACCCCTTGCAGCCTTTGGAGAGGATGGCTGTGCTGCTGGAGCTGCGCCAGCTGCGGCAGCTGGAGCCTGGCAGAATTAAAGTCTTAATTCCCTGTGATAATTAAAAACCTGAGGAAGTTTCCCCAAAGCACGAGGCAGTGTCCCAGTCCCATCCGAGCGTGTGCCGTTATGGGCGCTGGAAGGACACCTTGGTTGTGCCTCCAAATGTCCCAGCAACAGTTTGGGGACAGTTTGTGTTTTGGATTCCTGTGGACCCGTGGCAGCGTGCTGGCAGCTCCTGCCCACTGCGTCTGTGTCCCATCCAGTCGGGCTGCTGAGTGGCTGTGCTGGGGGCACAGGTCCCCTTGCTGCTGCCACAGGCTCCTGCCCCTGACAGCGGTTTGGGATCCACACACAGTCAGCCCCACGTGCCACAGGAACAAGGGTAATGACCCACTGAGCAGGGAGGGAGGGCTGGGGGGCGTGATGGAGCTGTGAAAGTGCAGGGTCTGGTGCTCAGTTACCAGTGAGGGACAGAATGCAGAAGAGACTTTAATAACCATCTTTAGTCCTGTGCACGTTGTTAACTGCAGCCTCAGATTTACAGTTCCAATTAATTGTGCGAGTAAATTAGAAGCACCCAGGTGAAACCATAGACAGAAGACATTTTGTACGTGCTGCTCCTTCCTTGGAGCTTGCCCATCCTTGCCCATTCCTTGGAGGGAAAGGCAAGCTCTTGCAGAGCTCAATCCTTCCCCAGTCAGGAAGCATCAGGGACACTAGTTTGTCCCTGAAGGCTGATGCTGCTGCCCTGGGTGGGCCCCCGTGCCCCTAGGGCCATCATCCCCTGTGCCACTCCTGGCCCACTGCGCTGCAGCCTGGCTGTTAGCCCCTGCCCCTTCTCCCTCAAGCTCGGGGGACCAGGCGTTCCCCAGACCACGTCAGGGGACTGAACTTGTCCCTGTTTGGATGCACAGCTCCGCCATCCCCCTCCAGAGCAGTGTCTGGTGCTGCAGGTCAGCCCCTGTGCTGCCAACCTCTGCCAACAGCCATCCTGGAAGAGGGTCATCTCTCATGCTGGAGGCTCAATGGGCTCAGACCCGTGTTCACAGCAGCCCTGTGACCTTGCAGCTCTCCTCCCTCAGTCAAGACAAGCACTGGCAGAGCATTGCTGCCGCAGGAGAATGACCTTGCAGTCCATGCTCCCTCTCCTCAGCAGCCCTCAAAGCTGCGGGTGAGCTGCAGCTTCCCAGGAGAGAGCTCCATCATCCCCACCGACAGTGCATCCCAACTCCCAGTCACCGAGCAAATCTCATCAAGCTCCCTCCTAACCTTTGTGCAAAGGTTGTGAGAAATGCCAGGGCTGTATTTCACAAGAAATATGAGTCTGAGTGCTCCCAGGCTCATAAAGTCTCTGTGAGGAGCTGCAGCGGGGCGTTGGGCATGTGGCAGCAACTGCAGGGGATGGCTGGTTTGGAAGAGACTGACCCTCTGTGGCATGCTGTGATGGATTAGGAGAGCCAGGCTTGCCTGTGCTGCCTTATCTGCCCAATAATTGAATGGAATAAGCTCCCTTATCTCCCTAGTCCGGCTTTTCCCTGGCAGCCCCCTTATCTCATGGCCCTTGGAGATTGTGAGCAGCATCAGCCTCTCACAGGGTTGCCTGTGGCTCCCTGGAGACATCCTGAGTGGCCACCAGCCCCCTCAGGCCAGGGCACCTTCGTACCACCGCAGTCTCCTGCCCATTCCCAAGCCCTCCTGGGGAAACCAGTGAAAGAGGACAGAAACCATTCTGCTCCTTGTTCTTCTAAAGCCTTGCAAGGACTCCTTGCTGTATGTGCTGCCAGAGGAGAGCTTTGCTGTGGTCGGTGGTGGGGGTTTCTTCACGATGCTCAGTGTCAGTCTGCTCGGGGGGGAGCACGTAATTGGGTCTCTGAAGTAAACTGCGCCAGATCGAAGGCGGCTGCAGCTGTAGGAGCTGATGGACCACTGAGGAGACATTAGCAAGTGAAATGATGACCATTAACTTGATTAAAGAAAGGACACAACACGCATTTTGTTCTTGTATTGGAGGCGCTTCTTCCCATGAATCGTTGGTTGGGGATTTTGATTTCCTTATAGCAGGAGATAAAACACCTCGGAAGCAACGGGTAATTGCTTATGGGCTGAGTTTTTCTAGGCTAACCTAATCTTGCTGGGGATTTGCTTTTAGCTTCAATGTGAGGATGGATTTTTGTTAAGATCAGGGTGAAAAACACTGTCATATATTAGAAGCAGAATAAATTAGTTCTGAGCACTGGATTTGCACAGGCTTTGCTTTTCTTAAGTGATGGCAGACCCAGCACACCAGCCCCAGCACTGGGATCCCAGGACTGGCTGCAGCGGGTATGATCCCAACTGCATCGCTTGTACCTGGGAAAGTGACTATGGGCAGGGAAAACGGGTGTCCCAGCCTGGGATTGTGGCACAGGCAGCTCTGCCCATGGAGAGCTTCCTCCTGGGGATGTCCCCAGGTCCCTTGTGAGGGGAGCACTGAGCAAAGCACCTCTGCTGCATCCCTGGTGTGGGTCAGCTGGGATGCTGCGGGAGCGGGCAGATGTGCTGGTAATTAGGATGCATCAAATCAGTTAAAGCTGAAGACAAAGAGAATTAGAGAAAATGAAGAGGAAGTGAAACGGCGCCCGCAGATGCAGGGAAAATATTTTTAGTCCTCCCAAGTCCACGGCGTCTGTCGTTTTGAAGAGTCCGCGCTGAATCCTCCCGGGACTCGCTTCCTTTCAGGCGAGGTTGCCATCTCCCAGCGCTGCAATTAGCCACGTCCCCACAGCTCCTCCTCAGCACGAGCAAAGCACTTAATTTTCATTAAAAAGCTGACATTGTGAGCGGTGATGAAGGACGGGCGGCAGCGGCGGCTCCCCGCGCTCCCGAGGACAGGGCGGGACACGCAGCCGCATCAATCACCGGGCTCCTTCTCCAGCTCTGCTGCTCCTCTGCAGCGACTGACCCGGCTGTAGGTGCCTCTGCTGATGTCTCTCTTTAAACCCTTTTCCCGTTTGCGTTGGATAATTTGATATGTCCATAAATTAGTGTTGAGCAGCGGTTTGTTTCATGGAAGTGGTGAATAATCTCTGCCTCATGTATATTGATGGTGCATCGCAGATCCGCAGCAGAGGCGGGGGAGCGCTCGCAGGCAGGACCCGTCCTCCCGCTGACCATGGCTGAGCCCTCGAAGGCTGAGCTCTGCCCAAGCACGGGCCCCAGGAGGGCACTGACGGGGCTCTGCTGGACTGTAGCTCCAGGGGAGGTGGGAGGTGATGGGGCTGTGTGCAGTTCTCTTGGCATCTCTTTGGGACAAGCAGATGTGCTCAGACCACCAGCACCCCACCCCATCCTGCCACCACGTGCCATCATAGCCAAACTTTTCCAGCGTCCTTTCTTGCTCCCTCTGAACCCCTGCTGCTTTTAGCCCCCCCGGCACTGCTGCCTGCCCTGCTGGGGAGGCCACTGGCACCAGGGGACTCAGCCACTGCCACGGCAGCTGCCAGTGCACTGCACATGGCACGTGCCAGGGTTTGAGACGAACGTCCCCAGGAGCAGCAGTGGGCCTGGGCAGCCAGGCTGTGCCCAGGCAGCCGTCCCACACCAGCCCCATGGTTGAAACCTCGTGGGGTGCTGCAGGGAAGAAACCAGGGCTGGAGAAAATAGGGTCGTTTTTAGTTCCCAAGTTTTCCGTGTTCATGAAAGCAAAGATTCGTGTGGCTGTGCCTGCAGACAAACTGCTTCAAAGAGCAATTTTAATTGAAATGATAATGATGAAAAGTTTTGCAGCCAAAATGGAAATGTGCAGCACAAGAACTCCCTTCCACTGCGAGGCGCAGCGTGAAGAGCACCAAGGCAAACAGGGGTCCTTCCTGAGAGCCCTTTGCTCTCTGTCTGTGAGTGCTGGCAGTTTCCTCAGTCCTTGCGTTATCTCTTCTCTGTGCAAATCAATTGGTGACTGTGCTATCAAGCTCCTCCACAGCTTTGCTCGTGTCCCCCTCGCTCCAGGCAGCCTGGCTGGTTGGGCATCCCCACGGCTCTCTGCCCTTGCAGCAGCCACCTGCCCTGAGGAGGGTCCCAGGGTGCAGAGATGTCTCTCTGGTTTCTGGCATTGCTTTGCTTTTCTTTTCGAAGCTCAAAAACAGGGCAGGGCAGAGAAGGTGAAAGGAGAGCCTTCATCTTATGTGGGTGAGGAGGCGTAGGGCAGGCGAGCCTGAGCACAGGGACACGGTCCCGAGCCGAATGGCTCACCTGATTTTGATGAATAACTGCTGAAAGCAGCAATGATTGCTTTTCAGCAGGCTGCTGCTCAGGCAGCCACGACTGCTCCTAATGAAAACAGAAGGGACTGGCAGAGCCGATGGGGAGGCGGCGTTGGCCACAGCGGGGCAGGCAGGGGATGCTCCAGGGCGGACAGAGGGGTTGGGGTGGGCTCTGCTGCTGCTGGGAAACTGCTGCTGCTGCCGTCCTGCTAGAGCCATGTGCCTCCCACAGCACTGCGACTGCGGGGTCTGCATCCAGGGGATGCCCCTCCTGCCTTCCCCAGGGCTGAGCTCTCTGTGCAGGACCCTCCCTGGGGCCGACTGGCTCCCAGCAGGGTCAGGATGGAGCCCCAGGGCCGTGCCCCCCGGCTGCGCCGCTGCAGGCTCCCGGCACGAGCGCAGGGCCCCAGGGAGTGAAAAGCTCCTCTGCTCCCCAAACAGAAAACAAATGCTGGTTCCCCACTCCTCAGCATTAATCTCTGTCCCTCCTGGGAAATTACGCCATGATAAATCTTTATTGCTCGTGATGGCTTGCCAGCTTTAATAACGGCTTTGCGTGGGACGGGAGGAGCCGGGCAGAGTGCGGGCTGCAGGATGCTCCACTGTCCCCGCCAACACCAACGGGTCAGGGCTGATTTATCCTCCTTCCCCAAGCCCTCTTTGTCCAGCTGTCGTGTAGGGCCAAGTGAATAACAGTCTCCTCAGTAAATTTAGCCTCTTCCTAATCTTCAGGCATCTACGATGCCCTGGAATTTATTTGCTACCCAAATGGAGCTGGATGGTGAGAGATGTAGGTATTCCCACCCTCCCTTTGCAGCCAGGGCCCCTTGCACCCTCCAGTGTGGGCATTTGGGTCGATTCCAGAGCCATCCACTCCCCCCAGCCGAGCACACCCAGGGCTGGCAGCTGCCCGGGTGCCGCGGGAACACGCAGCAGCCTCTGCCATGGCACAGCGAGACCCGCTCCCCTCTCCAGTGGCTTCTGGGAGGGAAGCTGATTGCATTGCAGCCCCCCAGAAGGGCTGCTCGCTTGCTTCCTTTGCTCGAGCGTGTGCATGTCGCGGTGCCAGGCGTCTTTATTGGTTTCTAACTCGATACAAGCTGTTTGTGGAGCTGCGTGTGAGAGAAATGGAATTTGTTCTTAGTTCCTGCGGTATCCGGCTGGCAAATGTGGATAATTGTGTTTTCCCTTGTTTGTGGAAGTAACTGAATGGCCAAATTCAATTACTTCTGGAAATTCTGCTGCGGTGCAGAGGGCAGCACAAGCCCCAGGTCAGTTTCCTCTGAGCCCAGCTGGCTGGTGCCCACGGGCCAGCCTGTGCCCAGCCACTCAGCTCCCCTCCAGCCCCTCTTGAAGGAGGGGGCTGAGAATATAAATTCATGCACGTTGCAAACACGACCTGTAGATGAAGAAGCTGACAAAGATGCTGCACAGCAAGAGAAGAGCTGTTGCATCTCACCCCGGGGGCTGTGATGGCTGATGCACAGAGCTGCCATACATCCCCTTGCTGAGGTGCCCACTGACCTGGAGCTGGGCCGGTAGGGTCTGCATCTCCTTTCCCACCCACCCACTGGTGCTCCTCAAGGAAATGCTGCCAAGTAAACCCCAAAATGGAGATGCTGCCCCTGTGACAGGTCCAGTCCCACAACCACCCATCTGAGGCTCATCATAGCTTAAAGTGTGTCCTGTAATGGATGGAGAAAAGTGAGTGTGGGGCTTCCTGTGCTGAGCCTGTGGCCAGGGGCTGCTCGGCTCAGCCCAGCAATCAGGGCAGCGTGACAGCTTCAGCCGGGGCGAGTGTCAAATGTCTTCACAGGGAGTTACTATAGAAACTATCTCAACTCTTCTTTCCGTGCAGCCTCGTTGCTGCTAATAAATAGCCTCATTATTTTGCAAAAAGTGCTTTGGAAACCAGCAGCACCACAGTTCAGGCCAATACAAAATTAATGATCAAAAATAGTGGGTCCATTTTTCTCCTGCACCATAAAAAGCGGGGAGGTTGGGGTTTCCATTAGGGAGAGTTATGGCTCATTTCGCCGCTTTTGCTGTATTTATGTTTTATGTATTCGAAAGTGATTTCAGCCACTATCACAAATTACTAATTCCCACATTACATTAAACATCTGTGAGCAAGAATGGCTCCTGCCTATCAAAATAAAGCTGGCCAGGGCCCAGCTGTGAGCAGCTCCCTGTGCCCACGCTCCTCCCTGTGCTCCTGGGACTCTTCTCCCACTGCTGCTGGGGGGATCACCCGTGCCCAAGGCAATGACAACCCTGATTTCTCTGATGTGTTTCTCCCTCCTCCACTGCCCCAGCACTTGCAGCTGCCTCTGTGTGCCTGGCTACTTAAAACGTGCAGATCTCATTTCGTTTCAAGCATGCTCTTCTCCTGAGCAGCCCAGGAGAAGACAGTTAAAAGTAATAACAGGATTAACACAACCCTTGAGAGAGAAGCTGGAACATATACTGCTGTTGTTAATGTCTGTCATTGCTGTTTCTCTCCCAGCTGGCAGTGCTCAGCTCACCGTGGTCATCATCTCATTGTATGCATCCAAACCTCACTTTGCAAACCACTTCCTCGCCAGTGCTGGAGACTTCCCACAGCTTCTCCTGGATCTGGAAGATCTCATCTGACCCAGATTCCAAGACTGAGCTTGTTTGCCCCATCTAAAACCCCTCCAGATGTGGATCTCAAAAGCTGCAGCATCCTGCTCCCTCCGTCAGGCTTCGCTCCGTTACAAACCCCAGCGTGTTCCCTCACCGCGTGCACCCAGCCTGGCCCTGGCTCACTCTGGGAAGTGAACACGAAGCATTTTTAGGGATTAGCTCCCGGGCCGTGCCTTTTCTGACAGACAGCCCATCCTCTCGCCGTGCAGAGCCCAGTCGCTCCGACGGGAAAGGCTGCACTTTGCTCGTTGCATTTTGCACAGCCCTGTCCACAGCTGGCTGATGGCTGCTGGGATGAATATTCCAACCCACGAGTCCAGGAGGCAAATATCACCCAGGGGAAGAGGAGATCAGTGTTTGCCTTGAGGGAGGATGGCAGCTGACTGGCCCCACAGCAAACTCTCAGCAGATGCTGTGAACTGCTCCACGGTCTCATCCAGTTTGCCAAACCTTTCACAGCCAGCCAGTTTTCTCTTCCTTGCCTAGCAAAAGCTGGACATCACTGTTTATGTTCTCATGCCTTTTCTCTCTATATATAGGCATTTCTGTAAAGATCTGAAAGAAAGCTACAACTGATCACACCAGTTTGCCCCTGGCATGAATCACCACATACAAATAGGCAACACTGCTCTCCACAGCTCTTCTTGGAGATCACGTTAATGACTTGCCATGGTGCAGCCCCAGCATCTCGATGGGAGGCAGCCAGGCATCAGAGAAAATGATGGGGAATATAATGAATCATTTGTCTTCCCTGGAGAAGGAAGAGCAGCAGTGGAAAAAACAGGCCCTTAACTCTTCAACAGCCTGCTGCTGCTCATGTCCCCAGGGTCCCCGGTAGGCAAGCAAATGGGGGGAAAGGAGGCTGGGAGACACATGAAAGAGGACATTACCATGCTGGCATGTTCTCAGTAGTTAAAATGGATGCAGACTGACTCCCCAGAACAGCCTGGATGGCAGCAATTGCTTATTTTGCTGTTAAGAATGTAGGGCTGCTTATGGAAAGGGATTTAACTTTCTCGATAAGGGTAAAAAAGCGGATTTGGCTCCGTGTGCAGCATCCTTCATCCAAGGTCCTGGGGATGCCAGAGGCACCTGGAGAGCTACACCTCCAGCATGAGCCAGCAGTGCAAGAAGCCACATCTGCTGGGAGGCAACAACAACATCAAGGTAAGAAAAGCCCCAGCCCCTGCCCCAAGCTGCCCCTTCCCCAGGATGCTTCCAGACCATGGCACTGCCCCTTCCCAGCCCAGCTCTGGGATGCTTCATTGCTGGTGACAGAGGAGGGGATCAGCCTGCTGTAAACTTTCTGAGGGTGCCTGAGCAGCCGTGAATAAATTGCCAGCTCCATTTAATCAACTCTGCTCATCGTTTCCCATCAAGTGAATTAAAAAGCTTTCAGCAGCACATGCAAATTGCGGCCCCGGCTGGCGATGGATAAACGTTCCTTTGGAACTTCGGCACAATGAGGGAGCTGATTAAACTCTTAACATTTTTTATCATATAATTTATTTTAAATGTATTAGCTGAAAGAAAGTGAAATATTCCTTTTCTTTGTTATTGTTTTAAGAGGAGCTGATGTCAGGGAGAGATAACGTGGTGCAGTGAGCTCACTGCTGATGTTACCCTTCAACTCAAGTCCCACTACTCGGGCTGAAACTGTGGATTTTCAGTGGAATCTGGGACTCAGACAGGGCAGGAATTTCCCCATCACTTTGTCAGCATTCCCTGCCAATGGGTCCCCCAGCAGAGTGGGCAACAGGAGTGGAAGCAGGGAAAAAAACAGAGAAAGAAATAAGAGAAATTATCCATCTAAAGCAATTCCATTAACACAGGCAGTGTTTCTTCTCAATAAAATGTCACTTGTCCTCCTGCAATCCAGTTCTCTATTTGAACTCATGCTGGGACGGATAAGCTACCCTCATCCTTGAAGTCTGACAGCATAACTACCATTTGTGATTTTAACAGGAGCATGAAATGAACGTGACACAGCTCCTGGTGTGCTGCAGTGCTGCTGCTCTGCCCCTGCCCAGCACACCCACCAGCCTGGCACTGCCACACTGCCCGGGCTCACTCACCGCCACGCGTCCCGAGTGGAACTGGCCTGCAGCAGCACGACACACACACATTACAGCCCGGTGAGCTTTCTGTGATTAGTGTTATTACCATAATTACCAGAGGAATTAGTAATGAGAAACCACCGGGAGTTAAAGCGCTGGAGGCTCTTTGGAGCTTCCCAGCAGATTGGAAGGTTGGGGAGCATTTTCCTGGCTCAGAGCTGTACAACACTGACCCTGACAGTGAGCACGAGAGGGCAGGGGGTACGTGGAGCACTTGCAAGGGAGCTATTTGCAGGACACATGGAACAGACCTCAGGGAGTCAGAGACACTAAACAGAAACCACCGGGAGAGGAAGGAAAAGGAAGAACTTCTTCCCTGAGAGGGTTGTCAGGCAATGGAGCAGGCTGCCCAGGGAGGTGGGGGAGTCCCCATCCCTGGAGATATTTAAAAGACACAGAGATGAGTTGCTGAGGGCCATGGTTTAGTGATGGGCTTGGCAGTGTGAGGGCAGTGGTTGAACTTGATAAAGGTCTTTCCCAACCAAAGTGATTCTATGATTCCAGCAGCTCTCATCATCACACGGCTCCTACCTCAGGCAGCGGCCTTAAACTCATCCTCTTGATCTTTTTGACAACTTAATCTTTATTTGCTACTGACAACAATATATGTAATTGCAGCTCTTGACAGATCAGATGGAAAGAGCCCTGCAGACACCACAAGGGAAAGCTGGTAATGGACAGTGTGAGCCCAGCACGTCACCACATTGTCAGGAGACGGCTGCGAACTCTGCTGCAAGGCCAGAGGTGGTGGGAAGAGGATTCTGCTGCTGTGCCGTGATGTCACAGCCCCCAACACACCCCATCAACTCCCACACCTGCAGACAGTTATGTTAATGCACAGTTATGCTCAGTTCCTGGGCACTTTGGGGGTTTTTGTGCCCTTTTCGAGGGCGACTGCTCAGCAGCCCCCACCTCCCACAAGCTTCGTCTCTGTTTGGTAATCGATACCCCTGCCAACAACAATGCCAATAACTTTAATTCTTGATAAATAGCAGGCATAAAACTGAGATATTGTGTTGCTAAAAGAAATGTAATTAAAGGTGAACAGAAGGGATTCATCACTTGGCAGCTCAGCCGTTGGAGTCGACTGATCTGCGAACCGCCACCAGCAGCCCGTCCTGGAAATGGTCCCCAGGTACTCGCTGTCCCCATCCTCGCTCCCTAAAACTGTCCCCTTCCTGCCACACAGCTCACTGCTGCCTGCTGCTGTGCAGCCAAACAGGGCTGCAGCTCCTCAGCATCACCCCTCACCCCCCTGCCTCGGGACATGTCCCAGCACTGTGATCTCAGTGTCACCCCCCAGCCACGGCCAAGGGGCTGCATCCACTGGTTCCCTGGACATGCACAGAAGGCTTTTCTTTTGCCTTGGCTCAGTTTTGCATTAGCAGCAGCCCTCTCATTGGAATGAACACGTACTTGTGTCTGATTATTTTTGTTAATGCATCTGTGACATAATCAGGGTTTCCTCGGCACGCAGAGGAAGATTTTCTTCATTAGTTATTAGATTTCAGCCCCCGAAGAGCAAATTAAGGGACATGAATATGCAAATCTAATGCTTCTAAACTGATAGCACCAGAGCTTCCTCCGGAGGAGATCAAAGCTGTGGTGACATTTGGTTTCCAACTCTTTGCATTTTGGGGGTGGGGTTTTACACTTTCTTTAATTTGGGGTGGGGTTTTTTTTGCACTGGAGAGAGCTAAAAATAAGGCTTCCACAAAACTTGTTCTTTTTGCTTCCTAGGTTGTGTTTGCTTTGGCTTTTTTAAGTATCTGTGGCATGTGGGCCAGGCTGGAGGCTGAGGCTGCGGCTCATGCTCAGGTGTCGGCCCAGTGATTCTCGGCCCCATCCCCATTCAACATCACAGTGGGCAGATGACTTAGCACAAGGTACAGGTTGGGGATGTGCTGGATGGCAGAAACTGTGCAGCATCACAGACGGCTTCAATTTGGGCTGTAACTTCCCTAGACAAGCCCTTTCCCCCCCCTTTCCAATCCCACCCTTGGGAATCACGTGGCAGAGCAAGGGAAGTCAATTAAAAGAGCTTCTGCTCCCTTCCTTTGCAAACAAAGGCTCTGCAGCCCACACAAGGTCACAGTCCCTGATGCCAGCACCTGATACAGGAGGGTGAGCCTTAAAGCTCAAGTAATTTTGCAGCCTCGGGCTCCCAGACTGAGGTTTTTAGAACAAGAGGGGTCACCAGTGGCTTCTTCCCCTGTCAGTGCTGCCACAAACCCCTCGGCAGCAACAGCAGGTTCAACCATGGCAATTAAAACGAGGCCCTCCTGAGGGTAAGAAATGAGGGAGCGCCGTCAGGAGGGGAAGGGGAGAAAGAAGAGGAAGAACATTAACTTCTGCACATGGGGGAAGAGGGATATTTTTAACAAATACTCCATTAACTGCCAGCAGGATCTGATCTTGGTAATTTTTTTCCTTAGCATGTGAAATGCTCAGGGAGCTTCAAATGGTACTTGGTGGCAGCTTGGCTCCTCCACTCCCATCTGTGCAATGCTGTGTGCAAATTAACAGCTATGCCTGAGCAGCCCCCCAATTAACTCCCCTGGCTCCCCCCACGCCCTCTCATCAGCGGGGCCTTTGGAGGCTGCTGGGCTGGGGCTGGATCCCTCCAAGCATGCAGGATGAGGAGGAGGAGACGGTCATCCTCACTGCCACGGCTCTCTATAAAAGCAAACTGCCCTCTTTGCATCTTCATAAGAGAAAACCACCCTCTCCGCATCCTGGCCTGGCTGGAAATGAGGTCAGTGCCACCGGGACACTCATCAGCACAATTAACAATGAGCAATCAGAACTTGTAGCTTTTCCTGAGGAGAAGACTCTCAGGTGAGCACAAGTGAAATGAGTCCAGCTGCAGTTAATGATCACCCAGGCAGGGAGGGGGGAAGGTGATTGATGCTGAGGGGAAAGGAGGGGCACGGGGGCTGCATTGCACACCTCATCCTCGGTTCTTGGGCACAAAAATGCAGACAGTGGCTGTTTGTGGGAATTTCTGAGCACCAGAAAAAGAAGACAATGCTTACCAAACCTCTTTTATCTAGATCAAGTGGAAGGTCAGATGGTTAAAGATTGCATAGAAGCTGGCAGCCCCCAACTTATGGGTCTGTCAGAGCTCACAGAGCTCAAGAAAGCACCAGTGTTACCAAAAATCATAACCAAGAAAGCTCTCCAAACCAAAGGGCAGCTTGGAAAGCTGACATTGGTTTATTAGAGGGCTGGGTGCATGGGGGAATCTCTCCTCCTAACTGCACACTGACAAAAGCACACTCAGATACACACGAAGAAAATGAATATTGATAGAAATCTAATGCCTATGTAGGGACCTTGTGAACTGCTTCTGTGCAAGGGCTCTGAATCTGGGGAAAGGTCTCTGGTGGTTGTTGGACTTTAAGTTTGTCCATATACAGTCACACCTTTGCAGCGTCTGGAACTCAGCAGAACCAGGACTCTGACAGCACCCCAGCTGCCCTCCAGCACACAGCCTTGCTTGTTTGTGCAAAGATGGCACCAAGGGGTCTTTCGTTTCATTCTTTGTGTGCTGACTAGGTAAAGGGGGGGGGTCTGTTCTTCACAAAGACTTGCTTATCTATCAAAGAGGGGGAAATCTGTCCTTTTATTCTTTGTATCCCTGGTATGAGGGGCTCAGCTGGCAGGGGAAATCTGCACCATCCTGTCCCACATCCCCACGGGCACCTCTGAGGGAACTCCTCAGTAAATACTGAGTCTGGGGTGGATCGGGAGCTCACACCCCCTGCCAGAAGCAGCTGCTAGTTCATGTACTGCCACGTGGGGCTGTAAATGCCCTTGGCTGGCTTTCGCCCTGATCTGTGCCAGCTAATAACTAATTAGGAGATAATTAACATTTGTACCATACAATGAGAAACATCTGGGCCTGGTAACCTATGAGGAGCCTTTGAGGGTGAATAATGGGGTGCAGGGGAAGGAGAGCTGCTGGTGTTTCAGCAGAGCATCATGTCAGTGGGAATGGGATGGGGATCAGAGGGGATGGGCTGGGACAGCCCAGGAGCAGCTCTGGGGATGGAGATGCCTCTTCCTGAGCAAGGGTGGGAAAGCAGCAGCATCCTCCAGGAACAAGGTCTCTCACATCAAGAGCTGATCACTCAGGAGCAACCTGGGCTCAGAGGGAATCCAGAGGGCATGTGGTGGAGCTGGGATTTATTTCATATAACTCCTACTTAATTAAGTACTTCATTTGCATAACCTTGTGCAGTTACTCAACTTCTGCCATCATGAAATTCAGCCATGTGCAAACAGTTAGCAAAAATAACACATAACTCAAACATGTTTGTAGTAAAAAACGGCCTTACACGATGCGGTTAAACGGGCCTGACACACAGCCCAGCCTGTCCCTCCTGCCTCAAAGACAGGAATACATCTCTGCACTGATTTCCAGGGAAACTGGTTTAGATTTTGCTCTACTCCATTGGCTCCTCTTTGGCTGATTTCTCTTTCTGTCCCATTGTGAATCTCTGCAGTGGAGGGGAAGCCACTGGGCTCCCCCACAACCACTCACACGTTTATTTCCCTATAAATTAGCAAAAGGCCAAGCCAAGGGGTCCTTAAGGCCTAATGTGACCTTATTAAACCTTTCCCTTGCTCTTAAATGTCACCTGTGTTCAGGTCTCTCCAGCCTTTTAACTAGCAGCGTGTGTCGAATAATGATGAAGCCAAAAATCCGTATGTGCACGCACAGACGCACATTTTTAGGGCTGCTCTGACCTTCTGCAGCTTCTGCTGTCCTCCCTGTGTGACACCAGGAGAAATATCCCCAGTGACATGGGGTGGACGTGAGCAAATGGCTCGTGTGGGGGCATTGGGGTGGCCAGGGCAGTCGGGAGGGTTTAGTGCTGTAGGTGCTGATATTCCTCAGTGTGACACTAATAAAAGTGGGCTTGAGTGACCAAGGGAGCTCTGGAGGCATCAGAGAAGCCAAAGCAGCCCTGAGGAGGGGCACTTGGAGCTCTGTCAGACCTTGCCTGGCTTTTTTCCTTTTCTCACCCATGGCAGTGACAGAGCAGCCTGTCCTGGGGCTGCAGTGCATGCCTTGCTACCCACTCTCCCACTCCCTAGGCTCCCCAGCACCCCCCAGCAGCCCTGCTGCAGCCTGGCATCTCTAGGGCACTCATGGAGTGAGCAGCAGTTGCTGAAGGCCTCGGGAAAAGCATCCACAGAGGCAGAAGCTTTTCACCAATACCCAGAGGTTTCACAGCAGTTTGCAGAGTTTTAACTCGTTCAGCATGACCAGCTCTGGTTTGCCAGCCCTCTGTCTCTCCTGGGCATCTGCAGCATAGCTGCTGACAGCAGCCAGGGGTTACTGGCAGCAGCCAAACACTGACTGGCCCAAACACTGAGCTCTTCAGGGAAAGCTTGTTGAACTGTGCTCCGAGAGGAGCAGCTGAGCCCGGGGTGCCCCACAGGACTCACAGAGACCCGCACACTGCACAGGGAAGCTGCTGCCCTGCATCCCCTCAGCAATATGAGCAAAAAGCAACATCCCCCCTCCCCAGTCCCTCGTCTCCTCTGCCCACAGAGCCACACGGTCCCAGCTCCACATCACCAGGATCACGCACACGGCAGAGGAAAAACTCAGCGTCTGCACATACCCAGGAAGGTATTTATACCACTATATAAGGTTAATGCATTAACCTTATCTTGATCCCAGAGTATTAATTACATAAAGCCCGGCTTCCAAGTAAATTAGTACATTAATAACCATTTTCTTCCTGTAATTACTGTCATTTCTCAGCTCTCACGGCCATTTGCTAATTCAGCTGCACACGTGAGGGCATTTCCACGGCCCAGCCTGGGCCAAGCCGCTCCCTGCCACGCTCAGCAAACCTGATTCCTCACCACAAACACCGCCTGGAGTTCAAATAAAGATGCTACAAACAAATCAACCCGTTTCCTGTCCAGGGCCAGGGCTGCTCCTCACTGCCAGGAGGGGATCTGCAGCGGGCACGGGCAGTACCAGCGCTGGCAGCGTGTGCCAGGGGCGGCTCTGGGCGCCCAGGGACCCCCAGGTGCCCCCAGGGCCATCCCCAGAGGCTGCCTCTCCGTCAGCATCCGCTCGGATCTCCATGGAAACCCGTGAGCAAGTGGAAGGGAAGGCTGGAATGTGAAGTGCTGATTTGGCTGAGACCCTGGGAGCAATCGGCAGGAGATGAGCTGCATTAAGAAGCAGCAGGGGTGGGATGCTGCTCTGAAAATGGGTGCCAAAAGAGTATCTGATACCATTAGGCTTTAAAAACCTGCTTCCAAAAGGCAGGGAGCTGGGTCAGGCAAGCCCAGAGCAGCAAAGGATTTATTTCATTCATTTGGCCTTTTTTTCCTGTGTGCAAATTAATCATGAAAAGACTTCAGGGGTTTTTTTTCCTCCTGAACTTCTTCATTAATTTGAAGTGAGGGGGCAGATGGTTTGTGCAGACAGAGCTCAGAGCATCCTCCTGCACATGCCCCAGGCAAAGGCAGACCCTGCCACCATCCTCACTGCAGGGACCCCAAACACCCTTCACCAGCCCAGCAAAACCCCCCAGGTTTGCAGAAAAAATACATGCAGGGCTCTGGTTTGGGGGCAGATATTCCCAGGGCCAAAAATCTAGTGCTGGCTGCACCAGTAGCAGCCTGAGAGGCTCACCCAGGAGGAGGCAAGATGTCAGGTTAATTGTTTCCAGTTAGAGTTAAATCACCAACAATTAACTGGGATGGGATGGGATGGGATGGGATGGGATGGGATGGGATGGGATGGGATGGGATGGGATGGGCCAGGCCATTGGTGATGCTCAAGCATCAGAATCACCCCCCAGCAGCAGCTGTAAATGTTCTCCTGAGGGGTGTCTTGAGCCCACACTGAAGGCACAGCACAGCTTTTATGACCAATTCCCTTTTACAGCCTTTCCCCAGCCAAGCGGGTGTAACGGCAGGGCACGGCTGTTTCCGAAACCCTGGGTGACCCCACATCAGACACCAAGAGGTGTTGCACTGGAAATGTTAAGAGATTTGCAGGCATAAAAGCAAAGCCTGGCCTGGCTGGTTGTCACTGTGTACCCACCTGCACTGTCACCGGGGTAGGAAGGGCAGCCCCAGCCCCACGGCAGGCACTGCTGGAGATGTTGGTAACAGCCCCCCAGACAGGCACAGGGCTGGTTTTCAGCAAGCTTGAAGGTCTGGCCTGTCTCTAGAAAGGAGAAACCCTTCTTTAGGGAGAAAATATGAAGCAGGGAAGTGTAAGACACCCCATTGTACAGGTAAAATCAGCAGAGACCTGCCCTTGCCCTCTGGCATCTCTCATTCCCATCTCCCACTCCAGCCCTATTTCTGAGATAAGCAGAAGGCCGAGGCCTCCCAGGCTTTTATCCCAGGACTTTTCATTTAATTTAATTATTGCAGTAGGTTTCCTGCAGGATGAGCTCCCTCTGACATTTGATAAGCTGCACCTCCTGGCATCAGCCACTCTCCTCACGCACCAGCAACCAGCTGAAGCAACGGACGGGCGCTGATAACCGGGGCTTGCTGCAGGAGGTGAACCCAACGTCTCCCTCCAACACCTCAGACTGTCAGTGCTCAGCTCCCCATGTCCCTGAGATCGAGGGCTGTCTGAGAGGGACCTTGTGCTGTACCTGCTCTGGCGACCTCCGTGCTGTGCTCCCACCGGTGACGGACAATCGCCTCTCACTCCTCCACCAGCACCCCGCGGAGCTGCTGCAGGATGGGAGCGTTCCCCAGTGGTGCCTCCACTGCCTGCAGCACCCACACACGGCATTTAAAAAGCTTAATGGCATTTGGAAATAACAGAGAAACACCTGATGCCGTTGACCTTCGCTAAGGGTGGACGCTGCTCCCCACCTCTGCACAATAAATTAACTGGGAAATGAACACAAAGCCAAAATTCTTCATCAAATGTCAAGCCTGGGACAGCAAGAAGGGAAATGATTTAAAAGCAACCGGCAGCTCGTAAATGCTACAAATTTCTCATGATGTAGCTGCAAATTGTTATTAAAAACTAATCTGCATCTCAGCACTGGTTTACCTGCACAGAGGCAGCTGTCCCCAGAGCCCCCAGAGCCGGCTGCCGGCACCCTCTGCCCCGCAGGGCTGCACCAGAGAGCCAGGAGGTGTCTGGAAAATGCCTTTCACATCTCATCCATCCTGGCTGAACGGACATGCAGCCACCACAGCTCAGAGGCTTTTCATCTCTCCTGCCAGCCCTCCCTTCTGCTGGAGCTGCTAATAAAATGCATTTCCTACAGCCATTGTTTCACTTAGGGAACCTTCAGCTTGGTTTTGATTGAGTGCACTTAATATAGTTGCTCTTGTTGTAAAAAGGATTTTGAGCCTGGTATTTGACAGCCTTGATCTTAAAGAAATCCATTAAGAGCAGCTTTATCTCCAGGTTGTGTAACCATTACATCGGCTCTTTATCAAGTTGGTGGTGTGCTTTTGGGAAGAAGTGTGGGAGATATGGGGGAAACCCTCCCAGAGCCCAGTGCTGGAACTGCTGTGCCGTGTCTGGGACAGATGTTAACAGCCAAGAAGGGATTTTACTCTGTGGAAGAACGTTACACCTCACTTTGGAAAAGTACAGGGCTGCACTTCCAAGGGACGAGAGAGAAACAGAATCAGCCCAATTCCTCTGCACACTCCCTCTGGAAGTTAAAGCACATCTGGCTTCAGCCACCAGACATCCACTGGTGCCAGTACCTGTGGCCACAGGTTCCCATCCTGTTGCAAACACCTTTTCTGCCTCCCCAGACAGGAGAAATGGAAATGCAGGAAAGCCTGGGTGCTGCCTGTGCCTCAGCCAATATAGCTTAGCTTTTCAAACTCTCCTCTGGAAAGCCACCCCAGCTGAGCTGAGGCTGCAGCAGCCCCACAGAGGAGCCCAGCGCCCAGCCCTGCCACGCATCATCACCTCCGCAGTGATTTGCTTCTCTTACTAATACATCATTGCTACCAGCAACTATTTCTGCACCATGAAGCCCAACAGCTCCCTGGAGTAAACCACGGGCTCCTCTGAACCGTTCTCCCTAATCAGGTGTGAAGTATTCCCAGCAGTGCTGAAGGAATGGCTGCAAGGGCTCACCAGCACCCCAGGCACACGGCTGCCTGGCACAGGAGCAGCAGCAGGAGGGATGGAAAGGTCACTTGTCCCACAGATGGCACAAGGACATCAAGATGCTCTTTGGCAACACCAGCCCGTGGTTCCCACGCCTTCTCCTCCTCACTTTCTGGCATGTTCTCGCTTCCCCTTGAGTTAACCTCATTAAAAGTGGCTTGAGACAAAACAGAGTCACTGCATGAGGACATCCCATGCCGTGCCCCACCCCGCATCGTGTCCCATCCTATGCCGTGCCCCATCCCACAGCCCCTGCAGCCGGCTGCCCGAGCGCTGCCCACCGTGGCACGCAGACGTTGTGCTGAGGTGCCCCGTGGCCTGACGAAGACAAAGCCAACTAATAAATTCATCTCAGGTGAACTAAAGCGTTGCATTTAGATTCTGACCTTTCAGCAGAAAAATGAATAATGCATTTCAAAATAAAACCTCATTTCAGACGAGGATCAAAACACTTCCAGTGGGAAACGCCGGGGCAACGCGTTATGGCACCGAAGCTGCTTGCTGTGTGGACAGCACCAGGGCAGCCCCTTCCCCAGGAGCCCCCGAGCTGCAGAGCTGTCTGCACAACCACAGGGAAAGTACATTTTCTAAACAAGAGGGTTCTGAGGTTTGTTCCCACAGACTCCCCTGGATGTGCAGTCAGCACACTATGCCCTGAAGCCTCAGTGCCCCGTGGGCAGCTCCTCAGGGGATGCCCAGGAGGTTTTACAGCGCAAGGGCTTCCCCAAGGGGTGCCATTGCAGCCCCCATGCTCCATGTGCTCTGCAAAGGGGCTCCCATCACCCTGGCCACAGCTCTTTCAGCCCCCACTTAGCACTACAAAAGTTAATCAGTAATAACCCGAGTGTCAGGTCTGCCTCTCCCGCCTGCCACCATAACCCCGTGGGCACAGAAGCCACATGGCCAACACGAATCCAAGGGCTCCATCAGCAGGACACGGCCTCCCACTACCCCGAGGCTGCTGCAGCCCCTGTGCCACAGTGGAGCCCCATCAGCAGCGGCTGCCAGGGCTGGTGCAGCCCCTGTGCCATGGCAGAGCCCCACAGGCAGCGGCTGCCAGGGCCACTCACAGACACGTCTGTCAGCTCAGACTTTGGCAGAGACTCTCAATACCCATTTCAGCTAATAGAGATCGCTGGTGCTGTCGCATTAGGGGGCTGGCGAGCTCCCAGCAAATATTATGGTGAGCCTTTGTTTAATTAGGGGCTTCTCAGGCAGATGCAATTTTGTCCTTATAATGGGAAAAATAAGCTGGGTTTTGAAGTTTGAGCCCAAGGAGAACCCTGCTAAAGCCATGCAGCTTGGGAGCTCATTCCCAGGCTGAAAAGGTATTTCACTGCTGCAGGAGCTTCTGCACCTAACTCCCATTTTCCTTGCCTTTTAAATCTCCTTCTTTCTATTTGCCCTTCATGAGCAGCCTCTCACTGGCTGGGTGTACATTAGACAGGCAGGGGGGACAATTTAGCTGCTTTTCCTGCCCCTCTGCTGCCATTCCTGCAATGCCTCCTACTTGTCCTGTCTCCAAAAGCCTGGGACAGCCTCCAGTGCCGAAGGCCAGGACCCCAGCGGTGCCAGCAGCCAGCACAGCTCCTGTGGGCAGGCAGTGTGGGCAGCCAGGCACCAGCGCCAGGCAGGGCTGTCAGCCCGCTCCTGCCTCCCCCACCTTCCAAACACAGCCACAGAAAGGTTGTTTGTTCTGAGGATCAGTAAAGTTCATCTGCTGCAGCAGGACAACGATGACTGCTGTCTGGGTAAGCAAATGCATGCTGATGGGTTTTCCATTGGCCCCACTCAGAATGGGAAATGCCAGCGCCAGCTGGACGAGCTGACAGAGGGTGAGGGGCCTGTGGAGGCACTGGGAGGTGGGGGGAGCCAACCTGGTCACCATCCCACAGCACCATAGCCTGGGCAGCAGCATGTGTGCTGGTGGCAGTCCCAGAGGCTGCCAGCATCGCCCTGAAGCACAGGGAGCCCACCTCAGACTCCCAGCATCACCCTGAGGAGCCCACCTCAGGCTCCCAGCATCACCCTGAGGAGCCCACCTCAGGCTCCCAGCATCATCCTGAGGCATGGGGAGCCCAGGTCCTGAGACAGGAGCTGAGACAGGAGACACTTCCATTTCCTGAAGGAAAACCCCATTTCAGCGTTGCTGAAGAGCCTGAGCAGTTCTGCAGCGGCCCCAGCTCTGCCCCAGCCCCTGCCCTGCGCCTCGCGCTGCCGCAGCCGAGGGTTCGGCTCCAGCTCCCTCCTAAGCCTCAAGAAATATTGTTCTATGAAAACCTAATGAAAATTATTCAGCTAATCTACTTTAATAACCCAACTCCAGGCCCTCTCTGAGCTGCAGACAGGATAATCAGTTTGAAAATATTAGCTGTCATTTCTGATCTGTCCGAGGGAGGCAGAGGAGCTCAGCACACGACTTCATCAGGGCTCCTGCACCCACAGAGGCAATGCAGCACTCCCAGGGCCAGCAGCCTCCTGGGGTCTGTGCAGCACCACAGCAGCATGGCCAGAGGCAGAGACTCTCCCTCTCCACCCCCTCTGCCTGGGTCAGCTCCCTTTTTACTCACCTTTCTGGGGTTTCCCCCCCTTCTCTCCATGAACCTGATGTGTCACAGTGTAAGTGAAGAGTGAGAGATGATCCACAAACTGGGGGAGCCTTTTAGTACCCAACAGGCAGGATGCTGATGGGCTGGAAGGGGGTTGACAGCCCTCAGTCCCACGGGGATCAGCCCACACCGGGTTTTTCCATCATTTCCCCTGCACAGCTCCTGCCCTGACCCTCAGGATGCTCCAGGGAAGTGGGGATGATGTCGGGAATCCCTCCCAGCACTTGGCACCACAGCTGTGGGGGCCAGAGAGGCCAAGAGTGGGCACCTCCCAAAGAAGAAGATGCTGACACAGGCTGCCAAGGCTGTGCAGCAAGTTTAATTGATCAACAATGAGTAAAAAAGTCTAGAAAACATCAGCAAGCGACTTGTGTGCGTACAAAACTCACCGTGAAATACGAAATACTTCACAAACGCGCTGCAGAGTCAGATCTGCAAACCTTTTAAGTTAAAAAAAGATTCCAAGGTGTCTAAAAGATAGTAGCACTTGACAAAAATCAAGGCATCCTGCAGCCACGGCGGGCAGCACCACACACACTGGCCCTGGGTTGTGCCGACAGAGCCGCACGGCGCCGCCAGCAGCCGCTGGGGGACAGCCGCAGCTCCTGGCTTGGCGAGGTGAGCGTGAGGAGACGGCGCTCCCAGCACGAGCCCTGGCCGGAGGGATACGGGCATCCAGGCAGCTGGGCACCCTCACTGGTACAGGACCTTCACACAGAAGGTCTCCTCGTTCTTGTCCTCATGGTCGTTGATGTGGATGAGGATCTCCTCCTCGCCCACGCTGCGGCTCGGGGCGAAGCGCAGCCCGATGGTGTAGACCTCCCCACCAGCGACCTGCAGGTCAGGCAGAAGCAGGATGCAGTAAGGAGCCCTCCCAGGCTCCCAGGGCCAGCGTGACCTGCCGGCCCTCTCACAGCACCGTGCCCTGCGCCTGCTGAGCACCGCGTGGTGCAGCTGGATGAGAGCTGAGCGGCCCAGCAGCAGGAGAACATACCTCGAAGGAGTCCTCCTTGAACTGCACGAGGTCGGGCCGGTTGGTGCAGAGGAAGTAGGTCCTGGGTGAGGGGTAGGGGTTGGTGTAGGTGATGCGCTTGTTGCAGCCTCTGCCGCCCGCCGCGGGCAGCGAGATCTCGAAGGCCTGTGGGCGAGCACAGGCTGTGGCACAGGCAGCACAGACCACAGCACGTGTCCCCCAAACCGACCACACCGAAACACCTCCCATGCACCACGGTGGGCATCCCAGGGGCACATCACCACACACCCCCTGCCCTTCTACAGACTACAGGTAGAAGGATAACGCCTTTCAGCAAAAGCATCCTCCATGTGGTGGCACTGGCATGGGGGCAGAAATCATTACGAGCCCAAACACAAAGGGCCAGGGGAGCAGCTGGGAGCGGTCTGTTTGCTCTCCAGCCAACTGCCAGCTGCCCATGGGGAGAGCCATGGCACTGGCAGCGGGCTGGCACTTGGCAGGACACCGTGGCATTGGTTTAAACACCTTGAACCTTGCCCCGTGCTGAGGGTTTCAGGAAAACATTTTTAAAAGAAATGCATCAGCCAGATCTAATTATGTGCCTGAGGCATGGCCTCAGCAGCACAGCACTGACAGAATGCAGCAGAGCTGACACAAAGGAGAGAGGCAGCAGCAGGATTCAGCCCCAGGTTACTGACCAGAGCGTGACTGCTGGCCCAGCACCATCACCGTGTTTACCCGGTATGTGCCACCATACCTTGGAGATGAGGGGCTGCCGGCAGGTCAGGCACAGCAGCCAGGAGGAAACCAGCTGGTGGGACTCCACATCCACCAGGTTGAGGTAGAGGAACCTGCTGCCGGCCCGCCGGGGCCGCACGCCGATGCGGAGCTCCTGGATGCCGTTGGCAGGGAGAAGGAAGGCGCCGTCCGGATCCACCTGTGGAAACCAACACCCAGCTGTGGCGGCCGGTCACACCTCCACAGCATCCAGCCTGCACAACAAGCTGCACTAACCACTCTGAAGAGCCTGTGCACTACAGGATGCCACTGAGGAGCTGCTCAGTGGAGAGCCAGCTCCTCTCCAGCCTGGGCATTCCCTCCCTCCCCTCCCAGGCTTCCCCCAGGGGACACTTCTGTGCTTGTTTATGGGACAGTGATGGAGTTTCTGTGCCTTTTACTATTCACATTTGCAATTACGGCCAAGCAAATTCTGAGGCAAACTGCGAGTCTTCAGCTGGTCTCATTAACGCAGATAATTTGCCCCCCGGGGTTTCTTGCCGATGATCCTACACACGACAGCTCTAATCAAAAGATAATTACCCCAAACACTTTACTGCGGTAAATTGTCCATAATTCCGAGTGGGCTGCCATTCCCTTTCTGGAGGGGGTTTCACAGGGCCAGTCTCCCTCCAAGCCCCCCGCTGCCAGCCCCAGTCCCAGCGCGGGGGTTACCTGCAGCTCCTGGGGGTGGGAGGTGAAGGCGCGGACCCTGCGCGGGGCCGGGGTGCCCCGCAGCAGCAGGGAGAGGCGGGCGAGCTGGCTGGCCGTGCAGCCCACGTCCAGGCGCTGCAGCGAGTGCAGGTACAGCTGCCAGATCTGCACAGGAGCCGCCAGCCACGCGTCCCTGCGGCACAGACACACGGCTCAGCGGGGGCTCCTTCCGTCCCAAAGCAGCGGCCGAGGCGGGGAGCGCCCAGCTGGCTCAGAACCTGCACCCCGGGATGCTCTGCCCAGGGATCATCTACAGGCACACAGAGCATTGCCAAACCCTAAGCTGAAAACATCCTGGGAAGCTGCTGCTCAGTGCAGCTGAGGAAGCCTCAAGCAGGGGGAATGTGAGCTCCCCCCCTACCCTGCCACACACCCGGGTTCGTGTTTCTTGCTGTCTGGGGGACCTGCTACTCACATGTAAATAGCAACAAAGAACTTCTTGATCTGTGGGCTTGGTCCTCCAGCTACTTTTAAGAAGATGTCCTGCGGCTCGCCGGGCCCCTGCGTGCAGAAAGCAGAGCATCGTTCCAACAGTCAGCCTGGGATCAGACCCACTAACGAGGGCTCCAGGGCTTCCTCCCCATCAGCAGAGGAGAAACCTGCCACCAACCCACTTAGGAAAGCAGATGCTCCAGCACCCAGCTAAACTCTGTTATTAAGTTATTACACAGCTTGGCTGAGCTCTTCCAGTGTTTTTAATTACAAAAGATGACACAAACGACTATCACATTCCAGGGCCGCATCTGT
Source organism: Colius striatus (assembly GCF_028858725.1). Classification (NCBI taxonomy): domain Eukaryota; kingdom Metazoa; phylum Chordata; class Aves; order Coliiformes; family Coliidae; genus Colius; species Colius striatus. The sequence continues at coordinate 9,789,615 of NC_084779.1, forward strand.
AATCAAATTTTGGCAACTTTTCCCCAAGTTTTCTAACAAGCCATAATCCAACTAACCACCCTACCGGCAATTAGCGACTGCCCTTCACTACCATCTGCACAGATGTGCCCAGGCTCATCTCCTTTCCTTTCCACCTTGCCCAGGCGCAGAGTGAGCCCACAAAACACGAGCTGGGCACTGCAGAGAGGGGCTGTGCCTGGGGAGGGATGCTGAGGGAGGGGTGGGCTCGGCCCAGGGAGCACTCCAGCCCTCCCCACTGCCTGGTGATGCTCTGCCACACGCTCGGAGGATGCACTGTCCTCCACCTCCATGCCCAGAGAAAGCTGCTTCTCCACAGCACCTTTAATCATCTGGTGTCTGCTCAAAAGAACAAGCAAGTACAGGCTGCTGTGCCACGTAAGGTGCAACATCCATCTCCAGCCACAACCACAATGAGGCTCTGTTTAAACTGTGAATATTGGTGATTGTGGCTCTGGTAGCGCCGGCGTTTCACCGCCACGGGCTGGCAAGTGGGGATGCCCCATGGGGCACAGCACTGCTCTGCCAACAGAAACCACCCATGGGAGGACACCAAGGACAGACCAACCCCACAGCATAAGCAGTACCATGTTTTTGGTTTCACAGATGATGTCGGGGTCACTGCAGCGAACAAATACCTCTGGCTGCCACCCCGGCGTCCGCACCGGCGCGCCTGCGGAGGACACACAGCCAGCTGAGGCCACAGGCAGCACGTCCTGCGCTCACTGCTCCGCACCCCACGCAGCCCCAGAGCAGAACCCTCGCACCAGGCTCCCAGCAAGCTACAGGGGCCTGCTGCTGCAGGGAGTTAAATACAAAATGAATGCAGGAGAGCAGATTAAGGGTGAGCTGGGAGCTCGAGGACACAGACACAAGCTCTTTGGATGCCACCTGCAACCCCAGGAAGGCCCCTACAAGCCACAGAACAGTCATGAGGAAGAACCCAAGCACCCACCGGGCACGCCGTGGGCTCACCAGGAAGGGTGTGCCATGGGGGCAGCCGAATGGTCTTCTTCAGGAAGGTGAGCTCTGGGTGGTAGAAGCGGAAGGTCTGATCCACCACGTGGGGCTGCGGCTCCACCTTCACCTGCAGGAGCGCGATGGGCTTCCCCCCGCTCACCTGGAAGGAGACCTGTCCCAGGCATGGGAGAGGGATGCAGATTCACAAGAGTGATGCTTCGCCTCCCACGTAGCCCCTCGGGCACTGTTTTCACCCACTCCCTCACCTGGATGTGCTTTGTCTGCCCAGCCCCGCTCTTCCCCAGGGAGTGTGTGGCTGCATGAGCACCGGTGCCCAGCCCTGCCGGCCCCTGCGAGTGTGAGAGCGGATTGCCTGGGGATGCGGCCCTGCTACAGCTGTGCAGTGCCCTCCTGGCTGTGTCCCCCTGCCCAGCTCAGGCAGACACAGCTGAGGGAAACACTTCCTACAGGGAACAGCTCAAAACAGGGGCCCAACACCTACCTGTGCCACGGTGACTGCGGGGTCTGCAGAGAAGGTCTGGTATTTAAAGGGGATGCGGATGGTCTCCTTGGGGCGCAGGTAGACCTGAGGCCTGTGGTCGTCACGGAGGTGGAACATCTCCTCCTCCACCGGTGTAACGCTCTTGGTCAGCTCCTTGAAGTGACGCCACTCCCTGGGGTCCAGGATGACGCTGGGGGAGCGAGGAGCAGAGGTGCCGGTGAGGACTGGTCAGGAGCCGGCGCCACCCTGGCACCTCCCCACACGCACACACGGGAGGCCCTGCTTCGGCCCCCACCTGAGGTCAGGGTGGTCAACCTCGATGGTCACGGTGTGCTGGACGCTGTAGGGGTTCTTCAGGGCAAACTCGAAGAACTCCGCCGTCCCCATCACGGCGCGCACGGTGTGTGTGGAGGTGATGGCCTGGCTGAGCACCCGCGAGATGCTCTCGCCCTTGGTGTGCTCCCGGTACGCGTCGATGATCTGCAGGTCCCGCACGTGCCGGGCGCACCGCTCCTGCCCCGGGACGGAGGGGACAATGAGCCCAGAGCCACCACGGCGTCTGCAGCGCCCAATATCCCTCTCCTCACCGAGAGCTGGGACATCCTCCCGCTGCCGGCGTCCTCCCGCTGCCGCACCAGCGCCATGCGCCGCAGCTTGCGCCGCCGGGCTGCCGCGGCCTCGCTGTGGGCAGCCGGGGGGCCCGGCCGCGGCTCCGGCCGCTGGCTCTGCAGCACAGCCGCCAGCTCGCCGTCCACCTCCACCAGCCGCCGCGCCCGCGACACCCACCCGCCTGCGGGAAGAAGCGCCATGGCACCGGTGGCGGACCCCAAACCTGCCATGGTGCCGGGAAAGGGAAGGAGACCACCACACCACGGCTGGGGGTAAAGCGCCGGCAGCACGGTGCCACAGACTGGCACAGACTCACCGCCGGCCGCGCTCAGGGGGATGCAGCTGCCGGGAGCACCGTCAGGTGGGGGCACGATGCGGGACGGCTGCGGGGACGGCGGCTGCCCCGGGGCCTCCTCACAGAGGTGGCCTGAAACAAGCAGAGACAGGGAAAACGTCCATTTGTCATCATTATAAAGCCTACTGCAGATTTTTGTCCTCAATGCAGCGCTTTACAGACCTTTCTTAAAGCAGGAGCAAATAGCTGGCAGCTAACGATGCCCTGCGGCTCTGCCCCCAGAGCTGCCTGCTGTGCCAACCACACAGGCATCTGCCCATACCCAGCACAGCACCAGCCCCGGAGGCAGCGCTGAGCCCCTCACCCGCCCCAGCTCCCACTTCCCTGCTCCCCACCCGCTCCTGCTGCCATCCCCACTCCCACACAGGTTACACCAAGCAGGGCACAACCAGGCTCTAAGCCCAGTGGGTATTTACCCAGCCTTACAGATCCCTCCCCCATCCCCGGGCAGGGCCATCGAGATTTTCAACACTACAGTGCTTTGAAACCTAAAAAGAGGACAGGGGGTGGGAGAAAACAAAACAACACAATGAAAAGGAGGCTGTTGTCCTGCTGCAGCATCTCTGCTCCCCTTTTCTGTTGTGGTGTTAAACCTCTCCTGGGTCGTGAATCTCAGATTCTCCTTCCCAGGAGCTTATCAGCCCTTTGCAGGCAAAGTATGGAAATGATGATTGCAGATATCTTATAACGGAGCTAATCTTCCCTCTGAAGATAAGAGTTTAAAACCCGGAGTCACTGCACGTTTATAGGACAGGGAGTTAAACATATAATGTCAGAGCAGGCAGCAGGTTCCGGGGAGAACAACGTCCTTACGGGGTGGGTTTAGCTCGGGTGCAGCCCTGGGCACGCTGTGCCCTTCTCCCACAGTGTGGGACCCAACTGCGCCGCGCTGGCCCCGCGCCGACGGCCTCCCCGACACCTTGTGCAGGGACCAGAGGCACAGCCAGGAGCTGCCGCCCGGCCCGAGCGGCTGGTGCCGGGTCAGGAGGCGCCCGGCACGGGGCACAGCAGCTGCTCTTACCGACGTTGGCCAAGCAGAGGTGCAGGCGGCCCCGCAGTGCCACGCGCACGCCGAGGGGCCACAGGGCTCCGTGCCGCACAGCCTCCCGGCCCAGCACCACCACCTCCGGCTCGTACTCGGTCGTGGTCACCTCCAGCTCGTGGTGGGTCCTGACGGCCGCCCGGCCCTGGCGCAGCAGCGGCTGAGGACAAGGTGAGGAGTGACTGGGGAGCCTGGCCTCAGGAGCTACAGGGTTTGGGTAAAGACGGCTCTGGATGTCTGGGGCTGGGCCCTAGAATACTGCAGGAGTTCCAGGGAAGTGGAGGACAGTTAAAGTCTGGCCATCACTATCAAGGAGAAGATGACAAATCCTGCGATTAGGGGCTTGTCAGGCTGATACTGGTCTCAGTGACACTGAGGGACTGACAGCAACTCGATTGCTAAAGACACAAGGGTAAAGCAACAGCACCTCAACATGTGATCAAAGGGAGAGTCAGGCTCTTCCTTAGCACTCCTGCACACCAAACAGGGGATCCCCACCGTTAGCAGTCCCAAGGGCTTGCAGGGAAAGACCTGCAACGTAACTGATACCTTCAGTTTCACGGCAGCTGAGCCGACCAGGAGCAGGGAGTCTCCATCCCAGACGTCAATCTGGAGGCTGTGCTCGGCCAAGTAGCGCAGGAACCAGCGCTGCTCCCCGGGCCGCAGGAACGCGGGCTCCACCAGGTACCTCAGCTGCAGCCCCGGCGGCCCTGCGAGACATGGGCTGGGTGACTCCTGGCACCAGCATTTACTAAGACACAGAAACACCCAAGTGCCTTCAGCTGGGAGGGTCGGGGCCGCTCACTCCAGGCACTGCACAGTCACATCTTGCCTTTCTCTACAGAGGCACCTGGCTGCAGCGAGAGCCTCAGCTCCTGCCACCAGCACTCAACAGTGTTTTACTTCAAATGTTGGACATTGTGAATGTTTTCAATGGTGCCACACAAAGAAGCAGAGCTTTGCTATTAAAGCAGACGTGGGCTCATTTCTCAGCCCAAATCCCACCGACAGAAGAGTGGCCACACAGTGATGCCAAAGCCAGAGCTTACCGGTGCTGAGGGTGCCGTCCTTGTTGAGCTGGACAAGGAGCTGTGCCGGCACCGCCAGTCCCCCGGCCGTGCCCACCAGCTGCAGCCGTGGCGTGGTGACTGGTGGGAAACGGTAGAACTGGAAGGTGAGGAAGATGGTCTGTGGCCACGTCCCCTCTGCACCATCCTGGGCATCCCTTGAGGGAGAGAGAGGGGTTTGTGATTAGTTGGTGGTGCACTATCTCCCCCCATCATGAGCTCCTCGTGCGTTTGGCACACACCAAGAGGCAGAAGAACAAGAGAAGATCAGCAGCATCACAAGTATTTGGACTTCTCTGAAGACAGTGGGCATATGGTTTGCCTTGGCTTTCCAAAAAGCTTCATCATTGCAGCTGTCTCCCACCATATGCTGTGCTGGAGGAGCCCAGCACAGGCAGCATCCTCCCCTCACACAGCACACTGCCATCCATGGAAAAACACAGGTGGGGCCTTATCCAGCCAAAGCCAACCCTGTGGGTGCCAACTGTCTCAACTCGTATCTGTTCATGGAGAAGCTCTGCATTAAAGAGCTTTTACATCACACTGTGGCTAAGGGAGACAACTAAAGAAGTAGGACTTTGATTTAAGAGTGCCTGGAAAGGACAAGTGCATCAACACAACACCCTCCAGGGCTTTGCCTCCACAGCAGCTGCTGAGGGAAGTGGCCCCTTTGCAAGGACTTCTCCTGCTCAAGCAGAGTGCAGCAGGATTTTGGGAGAGGACTCTCCCCCAAGAGGCCCCAGGACCTGTCTGCAAAAGGCACCAGGAAGAGCTGCCATCTCACCTGTCAAAACCAAGGAACTGCAGCACTACTTCATTGCCTTGCAGAGGGTCAGCTTCCTCCAGCTGCAGGCTGAAACTCACGGGGTCCCCCGGCTCCGAGACTTCCACCGGCTCCTGGTTGCAGTCCAGGATCTCGGGGAAGCCGGCGGCGTGCAGGCGTGCCAGGGAGGCACGGGACGGCAGCGTGGGGGAGCTGAGGGAGACACAGGGCTGAGCCACGGGGCAGCGGCTGCGGGACCCCGGCACGGCGGCAGCGGGGCTGCGGGAACATCACCTGCCTGCCTGCAGCCCCACGGCAGCCACGGGCACCTGCAGCGGGGCGAAGGGCAGCGCTCGCAGCTGCTCCCCAGCGCTCGGCTCCGCGTCCGGAGAGCCGAGGGCGGCTTCCAGGTGAGTGATCCCCGCTCCCTGTGCCGGGACCCGGCCCCGAGGCACAGCCGACAGCTGGGACACTGAGAGCTGGCAGGAGAGGGCAGAGCGTCAGCACCCGCAGCCGTGCCGGGGGAGCGGCCCCCAGGCAGCCCACCCTGCCGGCAGCCCCTCCTCAAGCAGCTCCGATGCCACGTGCCACGGCACAGCTCAGCTGCCTGTGGGTTTGCACCTCTGTTGCCTATTTCGCTGCTGAGCTTTTCCCTGGCAAGGGGAGGGACGGGAAAATGCAGCAGGAAGGATCAAACCGTTCAATGTGGTCTTATGAAGTGTTTCATTTCATCAAAAATATTTGTGTGCATCGATCCCTGCACCGAGATATAAAAGCCACAAAGAGGGAGCTCAGCATTCACAGCTCCCCTTAAACCCCAGTAGCCCTGCACGGAGAAACCGTGCGTCACTGTCAGCACGTACCAGGGACAATAGTGCACAGCAAATCTGGGCTGTCAGAAAACAGACCTGCCCTCACAAAGATATGTGGGGTGTGAAAAGAGCTGAGGGAATCTTGCCCAGCACCATCAGGCAGGATCTGGTTTCCTGTCCCAGAGGAGGTGGACTTGAGCAGGACACTCAGTGCCTCTCAGCTGAGGTAGTCAGGAAAATGGGCAGAGGATGGGACTGGGAACATGTTCCAGCACAGAGGCAGCCCCCACACCACCCACAGCCACTGGCAACGGGACACTCACCCCTGGTCCCCGTGGGGAGGCCGTTGGCAGCAGGGCTGTAGAACCTGCAGAGAGGGAGGGAACAGACACTGCAGCAGAGCCATCGCCCCTGGACTCGGCTGCACCCCCCACCAATAAGCTCTTTCCTACCTCCTCATGAACCTTTTCAATCCTGGGGGTGAAACCAGCTCAGTGAGGTGCCTTACCATTGCTCAAGCACTTATCTGACTTATTTTTTCCAACAACACTGTTGCCTGGAGGGGTAACACAGCCCATCTCCAGAGCCATCGTTACTCTGCCTGGAATCAGGCTGACTGCTGCAAGAGGCAGCTCCTCCGTCCCCAGCCAGCGCTGCCTGCCCCCGGCCACGCAGTGCTGCCCAAGCGGGATGCCTAATGAGACGTGAAACTTTTAGGATACTTAAGGTTTTCGTGGCTCCTCAGCTATTTCCTGTCACTCCCTTCATCTGCTCGTGGTTCATGCCCCGAGTCGGTTGGAGCTTTACGGTGTTTCCATGTGGCTGCTCGGCTCATGCGCCGGCACAGCTGAGCTCGCTGCGGGTCCTTCGCAGCAGACCAGGGGCACGGATGCTCTGTCTCTGCATCCAAGTGATGCAGAGACCTTGTTTTGCTTTCACCACCCCATACATGCCAGCTATTTCATGTCGACTGCTGTGCAAAGGAAACCACCCTGTATCGCTTCTGCCTAAAACACTTTCTCACAGTTGGGATGCTTTGGTGAGTGGCAAAGAGGCGATGGACAGATCCAACAGTGCCTCCAGCAGCTGAGCCAACAGACCACAGACTTGGCCTTCCCTGGCCAAAGGTGTCAAATAGGGGCACGTTTTCCAATGCAGATCCACAAGAAGCTACCCGAACACTCTCCTCAGCAGCTCAGCTGCAGACTGGCTCTCACATGTGGCCACTCACCTCACAGCCCAGCTCCTGGACCAGCACTGCACCTCCCAGACTCTCCCAGAAGCCAGGGAAACACCACGCAGCTCATGCCCTAAAATCCCCCTGTGGGGCATCTCCCTGTGCCAGGCACCCTCCTGCACCCCAGCACTGGGCTGCAAGCTCACGGCAGCGTGCGCTCGCTGCTCCCTTCACCACACCACAACTGCCTCCAAAGGCATCCAGAACACCCAGCAGCGATGCTGAGCAGAGCCCAGCCCTGCACACCCCCAGCCCTCCCCATCCACCCGAGAACTCCCCGCTCCAGAGCCCGTCACGCCAGCAGGCCCAGCTCCTGGCTGGCAGAGCACCGGGATGCACGGCAGCACAGCCATGGTGCCACTGCCATCTCGTGGAAGGCACAGCCACGCCAGAGCCAGCACGGCAAGCAGCAACCACAGCCACAGGCATCATCCAGACAGTGCACTGGCGGCCACCGGCTGCCCAGGGGAGCTGGGTCATCTCCCAAAACACACTCAAATGGTGTCAGTACCCAGAGCACCGCACTGAGACCCGCCTGGGAGCATGAAGGAAAGGGAATTTGTTTCCCAACCACAACAAAAAGGGCGGGAACAAGCCAGAGAAATTTCCAGGAGCCCAGGGCATCAGCTCCACTCCTCAGCCCAGGCCAATGGCACTGAAACCCTGACACCCATCACAGATGGACAGATGCAGCCGTGCACGGGCAGTCCACTTTGCTGCACGTGCCACTCGAACGTGTGCTGCCGTCACACTCCCTCAGCAGAACACCACAAGCCCATAATCACCATCTCTCCTGTCCTGAGGACTGGAGGGATTCAGAGTTCAGAGGGATGAGCAGCAGCACTGTCAGGAGCAACACACTGTTTCCATCCAGCTGCTCTGGGTTTGAACACAGGACCCAAACCAGGAGCAGGATGGTGCCGCTGGGGGAATTTTGCTGTCACGGGGTAATTTTGCAAGTTAAAAAGTGAAAGCTCAGCTCACTGAAAGCTTGGTTCACTCTGGTAATTCATAAACTTATCTCACTGAAACTTGGTGTATTTTCTCCCCAGCAGACACCAGTGCCACACTCCACATTCTAAATGTCAGCGATCTGGAAAGCACTCACTCAGCGGCGGCGTGGGAGGCTCCTGCGGCTCGTCCCCGTCTCTGTGCAGCGTCTCCGCTCCAGTTACAAGATGTTCTTCCGAATCAGTGGAAACATGGAATTGGACAGTCCCAGACTCCACGTGCTTCCCCTGAAGTTGGAAGTGCATGGCTTTTAGGCAGTGTGCTACACACAGCCTCCCTCACATCCCCAAGGGACGACCCCCTTGCCCTGCAGCCAGGGAAACGCTGGTGCAAGCCAGAGGCAGAGCTAACAAGGGCTTGTACTTTAGTCTCTGACCAAATGTCTCTTCCCACGACTCTTCACTCACTCACAGACTCGCAGTTTGCCCATCACCCAGCACTCAAACAGGTTTTGGCAAAGAGCCCGTCTCGTGGCCGCTCCGTGCAGGCACCGCGATGGGCAGCGCAGCAGCCCTTACCTGGCGGGAGCTGCTGCCGGTGCGGTAGGCCAGGGCTTGGCAGGGGCCGCGCTGGGCACCGCCGCGCAGGGGCAGAACCACCTCAGCCTCGTCGGCATCCAGGACGGGGCTCCAGACGGCCCAGCGCACCGAGCGCATGTCGGCTGCCTCGCCGGCACCGGGCAGGGCCTGTGAGCAGAGCACACAGCCTGAGGCTGGCATTACCCCCCTCCTGCAGGCGTCCCTGCTGCAGGCAGGCACACCTCATCCCCTCACCAAGGAACTAGAGCATCAGCAGCATATCATAACGCTGATACGATACCCAAGCACAACGTGATGCTTTCCAAAAATAAGAGGGTTTTCCTGCCTTGTATTTAGCACATGCAGCCTCAGCCAGACACCAGCACCCAGTCCAAGGGCTGTAACCCCCTCCCTCAAGCAGCAGCATCAAGGGATGCACGTTTGACCCCCACCCTGACAGAGGGAAAAGGCAGCACAAAGGCTTCCCCTTACCTGGCTCATCCACAGCCACCCCTGGCACCGCAGGAGAGACACAGAAGGGCACTGAGAGGCCTCCCCCAGCGCCCACAGCCACCCCCACAGAGCTGAGAGCTAATTCTGGCACGGAGGGCAGGGCCAGTGGCTCCACAAGCAGCTTTGGGATTAACTGCTCTGCACAAGGACTGTGCCACAGAACCAGCTCCACCACAGCACGAAGCACAGCCACAGGTCTGTGTCCCCAGCCCCAGATATCCACAGGTCCTTGGGCTTCAGCTCTTTTAAAGAGCTCAACCCAACACAATTGCCAACAGCAAGGCTCAGCTTCTCCTCCTCAGCCAGTACAAATCCCTCTGCCCTGGCACGGGTGTCCCTATAAAGAAATAAATACCCATTCCCCCCTCCAGTTTTGCTCTGAACAGCACTAACAGGATAGGACACTCCTGCATTTCAGTGGCACCAAACAAACCCACAGCCATTGAGCCACAACAGGAGCTAAGGGCTCCAATAACAAAGAGCCTCTGGAGGGGAGGACTGAAGGGCTTACTGAAATCGACTTAACCTGCAAAAAGGTTAGACTGAAATACACACAAAGGACCGGTAAGTAGGTGTTAACGAGCATGGTGTCTGCAGTCAATCCAGAGAGCTTCCTGGCTTTCAGAGGCTGAAGCTCCCAGAAACAACCTCAGCATTCAGGGAAAAAAAACCTCAGTAGGAGGGGTTAATGTGTCAGTATAAATGCTAAAATCTTTGTATAACTAAAACAAGATGGAATTTTCCCAGTCGGTTTGTCAGAACACTATGGGAATGCTGCAGGCTGCATTTCCCCATGTACAGGTACACAGTGGACAGCGTAGCCACATGGAGTTAAAATGGTTCATAGAGCCTTTGGCAGGATACTCTGGGCAGCTCGTGGAAAGCACCAGGACATGGAGACTGAGGAGGGAGTCACTCAGCAGAGCTCATGGCTGGTCTCTGCTGCAGAAGGGGTGGAGATGAGGTGCAGGTGCCCCAGCCCTACCTTCCCAGCAGCTCTCCCCGAGCTGCAGAAGACATACTCCAGCTGGAAGCAGACCCGAAACGCCGGGTGAGGGACCATTTCGCTCAAGTGGATGCGGCTCCTCAGGACCAGGGCTTGACCTTCACCCCTGCGCCAGGACGGACACGCGACCGTCAGCAGCACCCAAGGCAGGAGGGAAGCAGCACGGGCAGCAGAGGGTCTCCCCTTACCTGGCCCCCATGCCAGGCACCCCTGGGCAGCCACCAGCCTCAGCCTCGGGCACCAGCACGGCCACCTGCGGGGTCTGGACGAAGCGCAGGCCGTTGTGGACGCCGACGTGCAGCCGCCGCTCCCGGACCCCCAGCCCATCGCCACCGGGCACGGCGCTGGCCTGCGGCAGGAGAGTTCCCCAGCTCGGGCAGCGTGACACCGCAATCCCCCCGCACCACCCACGGCCCTGAACCCACCTCCTGAGGGCTGATGGATATTAAAACCCTTTGTGGCAGAGCTGGAGCAAGCCTGGCAAATAAAGGCCCTAACGAGACGTGCCCAGCGTGCTCTGCATCACATCTCTGCATTTCCCAGAGCACAGCTAACCCAAGCACTCCTCATTAGTGTCTGCACGTTCGAAACAAAGCCTACAGAGAGCACACCTGTGTGCTAACCCAGCAGCAAAGCAAAAGGCTTGCACAGCAAAACCAGCTGGAAACTCCGAGCAAAACAATTACATGAGGGCCATTGACCTGAACCTTTCTGCTCCCCTGTGAAGGAAGCAGCATCCCCACTGCTGCTGCGCTGAGCTTCCCCTCCTGCAGCCCCAGGGGCTGTACCTGAAGTAAGCGATCCTCGTTCAGCAGCTCCAGCAGCTCCTCCTCAAACTCCTCCAAGGAAGGGAGCAGCTGGACACGCAGCTTCTCCAGGTAGCAGGTGACCGGCTTCATCAGCCGGGGCTTCTGCAAGCAGTCGCCTGAGAAGTCAAGGGAGTGGCTCCAAGTCAGGCTGTGGCCCTGCCAGCCCGTGCAGGGGCAGAGGCTCTGGCCAAGGAGCAGTGCTGCAGAGAACCCATCAATGCTCCCACAAACTCCCAGAAGCCCTGGACCTCCCAGGGGACCTGCTGCCTTCAGGAGGAGCAGCACAGGCAGCAGGGAAAGGGAAGGAGCCCTTACTTGCACCTCCTCGTGCTGGCAGCAAGCCAGGAATGGTCTGCAGCCCAGACAACAGAAGGTTTTCAGGAAGGAGGTGAAATACTGTCTCCAGGGGTTGGTGGGGCTTCAGGGCATATTGCAGGTGGCTCTTCTCCATCACCATCAAGTATTTGTTCTCTGAAGGAGAGAAAACGTCCCCAAATGACCAGAACTGGAGCAGCCAGCCTCACAGCACCGCTGTGCAAGACACCATTATCCACAAATGCACGTGCTGAGAGCCAAGGAAGCCCTGGGTTTGGCTGTGCTCCTGGGTTTGGCTGTGCAGGCACCTGCCCGCTGGCAGCAAGGCACAGCTCCTCAGCACTGCCAGGCACGGACCACACATCGCATCAGCCACACACACGATGCTCGTGCAGGTAAGAGAAGGTGCCAAGAAGGGAGCAGGGTGCAATGTCCTGCTGCTGCTTACTTTCCAGAGGGTCCTGGAAGCGTGGATGCAGTAAGGCACGTGGTGTCCCATGGTACAGCTTCAGTCTGAAAGCAGAGAGACGCAGGTCACGGTCAGTAAATCCACCCTGAAGCACATCTTCATCTTCCACAACACCTCTGCTCAGCACTAAGAGCCCATTGGCCAACTCACTGCCCACAGAAAAACCTGATCCTTTAGGGCAAGGACAGGCACTGCTTACAAACCCACCGCTGCTTCCCCAGCAGGGAATAATTCCAGGTTTCTGAACACTGGCTTTGTTTCTGCACCCCAGGACGACCCTTTCTCTCCCCCAAGCAGCCATGCACGTCGCTACCCCAGTTCCCAGCGTGGCCCATCACAGGGTGACGGGGGCACCTACGCTCTGTCCTCAGCGGCCGGCTCCGTCGCCTCCGACCCGCCGCCGAAGAGGGGGATGAGCCCAAAGCCACAGGAGCGGTGCTGAGAGCCTCCATCCCCTCTCCCAGCCGCCACCACCACTTCCACGACAGCAGCAATGCCGGGCTGGTTCAGAGAGGTGTGGAAGTACACAGTCTGGGACAGGAAAGGAGAGAGAAAGGGTATTTCAGAGCCACTGGCATCAGCTGTGGGCAGAGCTATACCTGCTGCATTTGGACAGCCAGCAGTGCAACCAGAGCAGCCTCTAAAGCTTCCAAACAGCAGCTCATGACAAACAATCTCTGCCACTGCTTGGAAACCTCAGCCTCCCTGAATGGCAAACATCACTAATCTTTTGTTGCCAACACCCATTTTCCAGAGCAATTCAGAGGCTGCAGACCCCCTCAGTGCAGGGCTTCAACACGCCCCCCTAAGCCTCACACTGGCAAAGCCAAAGGGGCTGGAAACCCTCCTGCTGTATGGAAAGGAGAAGGGGGTGGCCTGGACCTGAGGACAGCAGGGAGATGGGACACAGGTCACCTCCCTGGGACAGGATTTAAAGCTAGGTTAATCTTTCTATTAAGAACTCATTACCGTGGTGTCACAGGGAAACGTTTACTGTAATCACAGGCTGTCAGGAAGGGATAACGGAGAGAGACATTACTGCATCCACCCAGGGAAATAAATCCTTATTCTATTATCTTTTATAGCACAACGCTGAGGTGGCTGCAGGCCCGTGGCTGCAGGCCACTGAGCAGACACAGAGCCCTCAGAGCAGAGCCCTCCTGCAACCAGGCCTGCTGCTCCCTCCGAGGGCACCAACAGCACTGCGAGGGCAATGCAGCACGGGGGTCACTCTGACCTGCCACACGTGCAGATCCCAGCCCCTGCCCACGCACCTTCCTCCTCTGTCGAGGGCACAGGCAGCAGCTCGGCACGTGGCCTGTGTGGGCAGAGGATGCAGTGCCTAGGACACTGGGGCAGCTCCCTCTGGCAGCTTTCCTGGCACCAGCAGTGCCTTTCCTCCTGCCCTCACACTTCACAAACAGATTGCATTCTACATGAACTCTTTCCAGCATTAAACTGCTGAACATCACAAAGTCAAACCATGGCAGTGCTGGGCCGGCCATCACATCATGCCCACAGCTGCCCTCTCCTCTGCCCCAGCACCCTGGCAACGTCCCCAGCAGAGCAGGCTGCAGAGGTACAAAGGGTCAGCATTTCACAGCCTCAACACCCCAAACCTCCAGCCAACTGCTCCCAGTGCCCAGGAAGCCTGTGGATGGAGGGACGGTGGTCAGGAAGGCACGTAGCCAGGTAGAGAGTGGTGCCACGGTTTTCCCAGCACAGCCATAGCTTTTCCTCCTTCCCTCTTCAGAATAGCAGGGGTTGGCTGGTAATTAAAACTCTCGTGGAAGACGTGTGTGCACCAACATGCCTCAGGCACCGCTACTGATGTAAATAACTGCACCCGCGGCACAGGAGCTGCACAGTCTGAGCTCCAGGAGCTGCAAACGGGAGTTTAAGGAGCAAACGTGACACGCTGGCTGCCTTCCACACCACGGGGCAGCGGGATCGGCCCAGCAGCACGGCGCCGGGCGAGGTCAGCTCCAGGTAAGCAGAGAAGCGCTGTGCGGCCGGCAGCGGCTCCCTCCCTCCCTCCCCGCTCGTGGGGAAACACTGCTCCCTGCCGCCGGCTCTGCAAACAGCAGCGGCTCCCCGCCGCACCAGCCCCACGGGGAGCCCCTTCTCGGGGAGCCCCCGTCCCGGCGCCGTACCTCGTGGAAAGCCGCCCTGGCCGGGCGCGGCGGGGTGACCCGGGCAGCTCGCCAGCCGCTGTGCCACGTCCTCCCGAAGAAATGGTGGTAGGTGGCATCAAAGAGGGAGAGACGCAGCTGGTACTCGGCTCCCTGCAAGGCACGGACAGGAGCGCTGCGGCCGGCTGGGTGACAGGCCAGCTCAGCGGCGCCAGAGCTGCAGAGAACACGCACAGCAAAACCGGGACGGCTGAAAGCAGCTCTGCAGAGCCGAGCCCCCTTACCTGGGCGAGGGCGGCCCCTTCCAGGTACTTGAGGACGCAGCGGAAGGCCGTGGAAGGCAGCGGGCGGCCCCGCCTGCGCTGGCTGTGCGGAGGAAGGGCGAGGGTCTGCTCAAACATCCTCCGCCACTCGCTCATCGTGCTCCCGGCATCGGCTACGGCCCGTGCCCGGCTGGGGACGGAGGGGGGAACACCGGCTCGGGGAGGCGCTCCGCACCGCGGCAGCGCACACGCAGCCACGCGGCGGCCCGCCCGCGGCGGCGCGGCCCGAGAGCGGCCCCGGGGCACGGAACGCCCGGCAAGGCGGCGGCCCCGCAGCCTCCGCTGCTCCCGCGCCACAGGACCGCTCCGCGCACCGCCCCGCGTGTGCACGCACGCACACACCCAGGTGCCGCTGCCCCGCCGGGACCACCCGGCCCCGGCCCCGCACCGGGGGACAAACAGCCGCGGCCGGCGGAGCGCGCACCACCCGCCGCGTCGGGCCCGGCCACTCACCGCGCCCCGGCGCCATCATATCGGGCTCGACCAACCTCTCGCGGCGCCGGGGGGAGACGGATGTGCCGCCGCGCTCATCACCCCATCACCCGCGCTCCTGCGCTCCCCGGTCGGCCGGCGGCGGCGAGAGACGGCGGCAGCGCGGTGTCAGAGGGCGGCGAGGCGCGGCGGCGGCGGCGGCGGCAGCTGAGGTGGCGGCGGCGGCGGCCGCCCCCCGCCGCGCGGGTGGTCGCGCCCGGCTCAGCATCGGGTTACTAGGGCGATGGTGCCGCACCGCGGGGGGCGGTGCCCGGGCGCTGGGCCCTGCCGGCGCCGCAGCCAATGGGAGCGGCGCAGCGCTTCCGTCATTTGCATGCGGCGGGCGGCGCGGCCAATGGGCGGCGGCGGGGCGGGGCGGGGCGGGGCGGGGCCTGCCCCCCACGAGGGCGCCGCGGCGGAGCGCGGGGAGCAGCGGCCGGCGGGCAGGTGCGGGGCCGGGGCCGGGGCCGGGGGCGCGGGGGGCGCGGGGGGCGCGGGGGAGGGAGCCCTGAGGAAGGCGATGCAGCCGGGCATGGCCGCGGGCTGAGCTACAGCAAGGCCACGCCACCGCACGCCCGTCCCCG
The DNA here is from genome assembly GCF_028858725.1 of Colius striatus. Lineage (NCBI taxonomy): Eukaryota > Metazoa > Chordata > Aves > Coliiformes > Coliidae > Colius > Colius striatus. The sequence goes on from NC_084779.1 coordinate 9,805,131, forward strand.
GCGCCGGGCCGGCGCTGCGGGAGCGGCGGGGACGGCTGCGCGGGGCTGCCAGTGCCCCTTCCCGCGGAGGGACGGCTGCGATTCCCCGGGCATCCTCCCGGCGTTACCGGCGGCCGGTGCTGGGGGTGCCGCGCGCAGCCGCCGCCGTGCCCGCGCCCCGCAGCCCCCCGAGCGGCCCGTTAACGCTGCGCTGGTGGCACAGGCGCTCAGCACCCGGTAACCGCGGTGCCGTCAGACCTGTCCGCGGGAGGACGTCAGTGTAGGGTTTTCCCCCAAACACCTTCCCCTGATTTCCAAGCCGCTTTGGCACAGTGGAGACAAAATGGTCATGTTTCCTACAGCAGACGGTGGCTTCGTCAACCAACATGGCAGCCACCTGCCATGCCACCACTGCCAGCGCTGCCCCATCGACTGGGCCAACACTCAGGGGTCTCCTTGGCTGGCCCGCTCCCTGAGATCAGGAAGCTCCACTGGTCCTGTGGCCACTCAGCCAGTGGCCAGACACCGTGCCATCATGGTCAGCGCAGGCATCCTGGGACTGTTGGTGAGAGCCTCTCAGTAGAGGAGCAGAGCCAAGCTCGGCACCGCTCAAGGCAAGCCCAGGTTGCCACCAGCTCTGCGTGGGGCAGGTGTCCAGCCAGCTTCCCAAAAGCCATGGGCTTCTTCCAAAAGTATCGCTGTGAGCCGCGGTGCAGCAACATGGGCGAGTGCCAGAGCAGGCAGGCTGGCCAACACACGTTGCATGTGTAGATACACACACACACACACACACGTTGCATACATGCAGTGATTTTTCGGCTGGTTAATGAGAAACGCCTCTGCTCGCAGTCGCTAATGGGGAGAGATGCTGTTATAATTATTTATAGCTATTGGTTTGATGAGGAGGGTGGCAGTGCCAGCCATCGCCTCCTGCCCTCGGCGTGCGGGGCCGGGCATGGGGCACACGGTGCTGCCAGAGCACAACGACGCGGCACACGCGTGGCACCATCTGCTGGGGCAGCAAAGCCGCCGCCGTGCCGGGAGCGGGAAGGTGGGACAGGGCGGGTGGCCTTCCCCAGAGCTGCTGTGGCATGGGACGCAGATGACCCGCGGGGATCCCTCGCCCCAGTGCTGCCGAGCAGATCCCCATCAGTGCCAGTGTGGCACGGAGCAGGCACTGTGCTTGCTGGTCCAGGGCTGGCTGGACCATGCTGGGAGGGCAGGGGAAGCAGAGGAGGATGCTGCTGCGGGGCCGAGCAGGACTTGGTGGATGGAGAAGGATGGGATTTTCCTAACTTAGAAATGAAAAGTGTGCTGTGGTGCATTTCCAAAACACTGACCCCGTTCTGCTGGCCTGGCCTCGGGTTGTCATGTGAAACGAGGTGCAGTGGGGGGGACGGTGCTGCGCTGCTGCCGGTTACCCGGTGTCCCTGCTCCAGGGTGGGTTTTTCGCCCAAGATAGCCAAAAAGCAAAGGCCACTGACAAGGCGCAGTTAGCACGTGTGGAGGACGGGCGGTGATCTGGTGGGACGCGGTGGTGGGGCCGGGCGGCAGCCCCACAGCACTGCCTGCACATGCCCTTCTCTCACTTCTTAAGGAAAAAAGCCCAGCATGATGCTAAAACCATCTGATGATGGCAATGTCCAGCTCCAGACTCCCCGCGGGCACGGCAGGAGCCTCCCCTCGCCGAGCTGCGCAGGGGCAGCCAGCGCCGGCTGGCAGCCACTCGCTCGCCCACACACGCTGCCGGGGCCGGGCTGCGGCAGCGACATGGTTAAAGCACCGGTGGGATCGGGGAGCGGGCTGCACGCCACGGCCGCACGCCACCGGCGGAGCCAAACTTGCCGAGTCAGGATGTGAGAGCCCAGGGAGGGCTCTGCAGCGTCGCTGGGTGCTGCCGCATCCCGGGCTGCCGGGCGCTCGGCGTCCCCCCGGCCGCCAGACGCCTCTTCCCAGGGACGGAGCGGGAATGGGGTAGGAACCGGCGCTGGCTGCGTTTTCCTCCGGCAGCCACAGCCGCTCTGCACCAGCACACGCTTTCTGGAACCTGCAGAGCCTCCAGCTCTGCTGCCAGCTCGGCTTTTCTCTCCTGGCTTTTTGGTTCCTGACGGCGCAGCTCCCTTGGAGCACCGGAGCCAGGTAGGTGGGTGCCGGGCTGCTCGGCGGTGCTGCCGGCGGCGGTCGGCTGTGCCCGGCCGGCAGCCGCGGCGCAGTGGGGACAGAGCTTCCCTGCTGGGGAAGGGGCACGCACTGGCGGAGCTGCACCTCGGGGACCCGCGGGTGCTCGGCGGCCTGGCGGACCCGGCGCTGCTGTGCTGGCGTACGTGACGGCGAAGCAGCAATAACCCCATCTGACGCGTCCCCTGTGGTTTTGGGCTGTGTCATTGCCTCGGCATGCACAGCACCATCACAGGCAGCCTGGCGTGCCGCAGCCGCCCCAGCGCCTGCCGCGGCCCTGCTCCTAACGACCGGCTTGTAAACAGCCCCGGCGGCGGCCGGAGGGAGCCGCGGCGCGGTGGCAGGCGGGGGGAACGCAGGGGACACGGCGCTGCTCTGCAGCAGAGCCCTCCCCGGGCACAGGGAAGGGGCAGGGCTGCTGCTCTGCGGATCCCGCAGCGCCGGTGCCGCGGGCGGGGGGCCGGGCGCAGGGGACCCGGCGCGGGGCATGGACAGGGAGGTGACGGCAGGAGGTAGCAGGGGGAAAGCCACTCGCCAGGCAGAGCAGGGCAGCGTGAGTAATTGCACTAAAGTCACCTTCCCCGTGGTGCGTTGGGGGGGAATTTGCTGAGGGTGCTGTTTGCAAACCCAGTAAAAAAGGGAGTTGAAATAAGGGGATGGGTACTCCTATATTTCACCATCTCCCCTGTGTCCCTTCCCTGAGCAGACAGCAAGGATGCTGCCGTGCCAGGGGAGGGGGTCCCGCAGCTCCCCTGCCCTCAGGGGCACAGCTTTGTCCCTATAGCCAAATTAATCCCATCTGCAGCTTCACCTCTTGCTCCGACCTCAGTGTGTTTGGGAGGCTGTGAGGAAAACACTTTTCTTCCCTTCCCGTGCATTGCCCTGCAGAAACTCACAGCTGAGTTTTGCCACCAGGAAGCCAAAAGTGCAGGAGTGGTCTCAGGGAAGCACCAAACTACTGGTACAGAGGGGACTGGGCTTTCAGCAGTGCCTTTGGCTCTGGGGACCCAGAGAGGAGGGCTGGCCTCAGGCGCTGGGATGTTGTGGCTCCTTGGGTCTCGGACCCCTGCTCCATGTGCTGATGCTCCAGCAGTGCCTCCCGGCAAAGTTCCTCCAATGCTGCCGCACTCAGTCCCCCAACATTACCACGAGGTAACGGATGAGGGGCCTTGGTCCTGCTGAAAACTGCAGAGAGCTGAGCTCATGGCAGAGCTCGTGGCACCACAGATCCCCCAGATGCACAAACAGGGCCAGTCCCAAGCCCTGCAGTGCATTGGGACCTGATTTGTGGCAGTGCTGCCACAGAAGGCACCCGGCTGGGGCAGGGGGTCTGGCTGTCTGTCCCACAGGAAGCCCCCAGCTCGCTTAAAGTGACACTAGGTGGGCATGAAGGGAGCTGCAGGAGCGTGCCAGAGGTGCCTGGGCTGGTGGCTGCGGGTGGCAGCTGCTCAGTGGTAGGGGCTCTGGGGCTTGGCAGGTCCTGCTTGGGTGCAGCTCAGCAGCGCAGGGGCTGCGGAGAGCAGCTCCCTCCCGTCCTCTCAACAATAAACACGGCTTGATGGAGTCTGCCTCATGTCCAGCCTCGCCGTGGCTGCGTCCCTGCAGGGCTCCAGGGAGGACGGAGCCCGGGCCCTGCACTGGGGCTGCTCCGGGGCCAGGGGCTGCGGTGGGCGGGCAGGAGGCTCCGCAGGGACGGGCTGGGCTGCCGCAGCCGCTGCCATTGGGCTGCGTGGGCTGCAGGGGCTGTGCCGGGATGCAGGCGCGCGGCCGGGATGCGGGAGGGATGCGGGATGCAGCACGCCGGGACAGGATGCAGGAGGGAGGTGGGAAGTGGCAGAGCTGCAGGATGCAGGCATGACCCTGCTGGGATGCAGGCGCTGCAACACACAGGCACAGCGTGCTGGGATGCGGGAGGGATGCAGGATGCAGCGTGCCATGCCAGGATGCAGGCAGGACGCGTGCCAGGACATGAGCACACTGTGCCCAGGGCAGCTGAGGAAGGAGCCCAGAGATCTCTGAGTGCTCATCTAGGGCAAAAAGCAGCTCGTGACCTGCAGTGTCACGGTGGCCTAAGGAAAGATGGTTTAAATTTAAAAATGAGTCTGTTTTGAGGGAGCTGTTGTGGTTTTCTGAGAAACTGAAAACTGCTGACTGTGTTGCTGGATGGGGAGTGGGAGCAGGAGCACAGCTCCCTGGGAGTCGTGCCAGATGCCCCTAAGCCCTGCTATATTCCTTCCCTTGGCCTGCCCCCTGCAGAGGGAGCCCCCGGGGGCTGCTTAGTGTTAAACACCAGCACAAAGTTTCTTTTCTCAGGCCCGCGTTTCTTCACCATTTCCTGACATGTTGTAAGATCTCCCTGGCGTGGGTTAGTGCAGCTGCTGCAGCTGGGTTGCCCCATGGCATACTCTGCTTGCCTCCCATGGCTGCCAGGCAGGCAGCGAGGTGGGCAGTGAGGTGGGCAGCACGCAGCCCCGCTCCGTCCTCCCTGGGAGCCCCAGAAGCTTGGGAAGGGCAACTGAGCTGGGGAGTTGGCAGCACAGGGCAGGAGCAGGGGAGTTGGGGAGCAGCTGGGTGAGGGTGGGAGCCCTGGGGCCTGGGGCTGGCAGGGCTGCCGTGCCCGTGCCCATCCGGCTTACAAGCAACAGGAAGCATTGTCATGCGCGTGCACCAAACACCCCCGTTTCTTCCTCTTTCCCTCTTCCCCTGTGCAGGGGTGAGGCGGTGAGCGGCTCCAGGGAGCCCGGGCTGGCTCCATGTATCCCGAATCCACCACTGACTCCCCAGCGCGACTCTCGCTGCGGCAGACGGGCTCCCCAGGGATGATTTACAGGTAAGGGCGCGGGGGGCACTGGGGGGCTCGGCGGTGCCTCAAACCCCAAAACCACCCCAGCACACGGCACCGCAGGGCTGCACAGAACCGGGTTGGGGTGCCAGTGCCTGTTCTGGGAAGGGTGGGTGCATTCAGTGGGCACCACCGACCCCTCCCCGCGGCCTCCGGCGCTGCTGCTCGGCACCACTCCTCCTTTCTAACGGGGCTTGTGGCATCTTTCTTCTTTCTCCCCTTTGCTGTCGGAAGCGCGAGGTATGGGAGCCCCAAGCGCCAGCTCCAGTTCTACAGGTAACCCGGCTCGTCCCCTCTGTGCAGCCCGTCCGTGCGGGGTGGGCATCGCCGGCGCGGCACCGCGCGGGTTTGGCAGCGCGACGTGGGCACCGCGCCGGTGTGGCTGGGCAGCTGGGGGCTGGCCCTGCTGGGCGGCACAAGCTACGGAGTGTGGCCGGCAGGATGCCGCGGGGCAACCACCACGGGGTGCAGGGCTGGGCTTGGCAGAAGGGAGCAGCCTGCACCGTGCTGTGCCAGGAAGAGCGCGCTGGCTTCTCCCAGGGGCAGCCTCAGGAACCCAGCCAGCTGTGCTGCTGCTCCTTCCATTAGGAGGAGTGTTGTTAAGTGGTACCGAGGCAGCGCTTCCCCCCTTTTACCATCACAAGCAGAGGCGGCACTTTCCCCCACATGCTGTGCCAGGGCTGCAGCAGCCCCACAGTGCTGGGACGGGTCTGGCTCAGCTACAGTGGGACAGGGGATGGGGCTGCTCCAAGGGAGCTATGGCCTCCCCGCTCTGTCCCCACACGTAGCAGGACGAGGAGAGGCTGGCCAGAACTGGGGGGGCCTGGTGGCACAGCAAGTGTGCCTGTCCCAGCAATGTGGCACTGCCAGCACAGCCAAGCCTGAGCCAGGGGTGGGTTTTGGCTGCCAGAGGGGCCAGGCCTGTCCTGCACCTTGAACCATGGGGCACATCCAGTGTGGGGGGCTCTCCAGGCCCAGCTGCCTGCAGGAAGCAGCTTGCCCAGAGGAAGCTGCCGCCAGTGTCCATCACCTGGCTCTGTTTCGGGGCTCCTGCCTGGAGGAGCCCCATGTTTCAGTCCCACAGGAGGGCTGCAGGGACTGGCTCCGTTCCCCATGGCCCCAGTGCCCCGGCCGTCCCCCCGACCCCGCATGCCGCTGGTGCGGGACCTGTGGCTGCAGGGCGAGGGCCGGCTGTGGGCAGTGGCAGCGATGCCAGCGTTGAGAGAGCAGCCGCCCATCCCCAGGCTTTTAGTGGCGCAGCCATGAATAATTTAGCTCCCCTTCGCCAGGAAGAAAATCCCCTAATAGGGCTAATGGAGCGCGGTGAGAACGCTGGGCTCGGGGGGCCGCCGCAGCGCCAATTGCTTTGGATGCCAAGCGCCGACACTCCCCTAATGCAAAAAAACCCGTCCGCCGCGGCCCTTAAAGCCGCCGGTGGCTGCCGGGGCTCTGCTGTCGGCGAGCAGCGTCCCCGGCACGCGGGTGAGTGGGGGCGGCGAGCGGGGCCGGGCACGGCGGTGCTGCAGCCCACGGCAGCAGGCCGACTCGGGATTTGGTGGCTTCGGGAGGTTTTCGTTTGGGGGTTGGGGTCTTTCTGGTTTTAGGCAGCTTGTCGGGGGCAACGAGTCCCCAGCTTGGCACGCCGAGCTGCACGGAGCCTCCCCGAGCACTCGCCCTGCTCCGCTTGTGCCCCTGTGGCGCCTCCAGCCCGTCCATCCCTGTCCCATCCCATCCCATCCCCGCTCCTGCCCTGACACACGGCCGCTCCTGCTCGGGCTCGGTGCTGCATGGGCTTCGGCAGCTCCACGGGCTTCAGCAGCTTCTGCCACCCTGCTGCTTCTCACACCGGCAACAGGATTTCTGCTGACGAACAGCCCACGGATGAACCCCCCACCTTTGCGCTCCCTCCACTGCCCCGTAACGGTGCTCAGCCAAAAACCAAAATGAGGAGGCTGGTGGATTCCCACCCTGTTCCTCAAAGCAGCACAGACCAAATCCCAGCTCCACTGTCTGCAGCCACGGCACTGCAGTGAAGCCATAGAGCAGCACAGACACTATCAGGCAAGGAGATTCCCCCGGGAACAAGGGGATCCCCCCCAGTACCAAGGGGATCCCCCCAGGGCCGGGAGCTGCACCCACACCCAGCAGGGAGCCCCTGGGGCTCTCAGTCACCCACAGGAGCTGCTGCTCCCATCTTCTGCGTTTTCTTCTCTTTTCTTGAGGTCACACCTCAGTGGGAACGGGCACTTTGCTTTTGGCTCCGGCTACTGTAAATCTGAGCTTCACAGGGAAACAAAACACCCGTCGGGAGCCCATCCGGAGCCTGATACCGGCGCCGTGCCTTTGGCCCCGATCCCCACTCCCTCCTTCAGACACCGAGCGCGAGGGACGCTGCAGGGACCGGTGGGCAATCGATGCCGGTGCCCCCACCGGCGCGGTCCCAGCCGTAGAGGCGGCTCACGCCCCGGCCTGCGAGCAGCCCAGCTCTGCAGCAGATATTTCAGGAGGTCACGGCGGTGGGGGAGAGCGTGGCTGGAGGTGCAAGTTGCGGCAGCCTGCTGCAGCCCCTCTGCGGATGCCCACCCTCCCCAGGGAGCCCCATGGCAGCACCTTTGCTGTCCTGACCTCTCCTACTCCCCGGCACACGGTGCCGGATTCTCACTGGCGGCGCTTGTGCCGCCTCTCGCCCGCCCGAGCCGGAGCCCACCACATCCCTCACAGGGCTGCAAACCGCTGCCAGCCCAGCCAGGGGAGTCCCAGCAGCCCCTCGCTGCTCACCCAAGCGCAGCGCCTCGTCCCTTGCCGCCGCACAGCCACCCTCGCCCTTCCTTCGCTCTCCGGCTTCCCCAAGGCCAAGGCTTTGCTCTGCTGAAGCGACCGGCTTTGCCAGGGCCCCCGCTCTGCCCTCCCCATGCCGCAGGTCCTTGCCTGGGCAGGTGCCACAGCTCCAGCAGCGCGGGCAGGGCCCATGTGTGGACGGTATCAGAGCCCGGCACGCGGTGGGACGCTCTCCCAGCTCTCTCTGTAGCATCGCTGAGCGGCCGGCGTTGGGGCCGTGCTGCGGGGCCCAGCCTGGGGCGGCGGGATGCTCTCCATGACGTACAGCGAGAGCCTGCGCAGCGTGGCCAGCCGGCACCCTCCCGAGTGGGGGCTGCCGCCGGCCCCCCGGCCAGCGGACGGGCTGGAGCTGCGGCGGCTGCGGGACGTGCGCGCGGCGGCGCGGGCCAAGACGCTGGAGGAGTTCCTGCGGATGCACGGGCTGTCCCTGGCCGACAGCACCGCCCGCACCACCGGCATGAGGTACAGGTAAGGCAGCGCCCGGCCCCGGCTGCAGGCACAGAGCAGGGGGTGCTGCTCAGCGCCGGTTCCACACCTCACCACGGAAGGGCCTGGCCCGCAGGGTTTTGCCGGAGTCCCTGGGTGGTGCCGGGGTCGGGAGGAGCCGGTGCCCTGGTCGTGACGGGAGATCTCGCGTGGCGTGAGCAGAAAGGGCTGCAGCAGGTCAGCGCCGTGACCTCTTGCTTGCCTGATGGTCTTTGATATGCTCCCTCGCTCTTCCCTGTTGCTGTCGGGCCGTTGCCAAAGCTTTTGAGTGGCAGGCAGCCGGAGCGAACCAGGGCCGAGGTGCCCGATCCCCTGGGCAAGCGTCTGGTACTGAGCCAGTGCCCTATTAATTTTGCATGTGAGTCCTGGGCTTAGCGTCTCGGGGTTTCAGGTGACTTTTGTCCTCCTCGTCACCCAGCTGTGCTGGGGAGGACACACAGAGCAGCCAGAGCCATCAGCACATCCCTGGTTTTCCCAGCACATCCCTCCCCCTCTCCCCCAGCACCGCACGCGATGGGGCGTGGGGCCAGGCGCCCCAATAACCCCACTGGGATTTGGGCCAGGAGCACTGGGGCTGGGACAGCAACTGTCCCCCACTGTGAAAATGCAGGGGGGCCCCTCGCTCCCCCACAGCAGCAAAGCCCCTGGGCCCAGCAGCTCTGCTGGCTCCCACTGTGCCGCACGGCGGGTCAGGTTCCCCTGGCTCACAGTGACAGAGGTAACATTTACACGGTGGCAAGAGCCCATCTAATATTCATGGGGCGGTTATTTATTGATGGGGAGAGGCTGATGGGCACAGGCAGCCCCAGCGGTGCTCCGGGCATGGGCCCACTGCCTCCAAACTCTCTGGGGCTTCTCCTTGTGCAGGGAGCTGTGATTGCTGCCGGGTCCCCCCCGCCCCGGGGCTGGTGCTGCAGGATTACCCTGCTAAGGAGCTTTGTGGCAGAGGGAAGCAGAGCAGATTACAAGACTTCTCATTAGGTCAGGCCCGAACATGCGCAATGTCCCCCGCCAGCACAGCTCCAGCCCCAGCCCCAGCCCCGCTCCCCCCGGGCTCGATGGGCACTGGCAGCGAAACGCCGCCACAGCACAGCCAGTTCATGGCCCTCCCACAGCAGGAGATGCTGGGCTGGGGTTTGCCTCCATCTGCTCAGCTTGTGCTGGGAGAAATTCGGGGGACACACCTCTGGGGCCACGGCCCCAGGGAGAGCAACCAGTCTGGCTTCAGCAAACCGCCAGCTGTGAGAGCCAGTGGCACCGGCGCTGCCTGCACACTCGCTCCGGAATCACGCAGGGAGCAGGGTTTGATTTGGGACTCGCATCCACCCGAGAGGAGGGATGCTGGGCTGTCCTGGGCTGGGCTGGGCTGTCTCGGGCTGTGCTGTGAGTGCCGCCCGCAGGGATGCCCTCAGAGGGCTCCCGCGGCAAAGCTCCCCCCTCCCGCCCCCCACCTGCCTGGGCGCCGCTTTCTCGCTTCCTGAGCTCATCAAATATTGAGGGCAGGAGGGCTGCCGGGAGCCGGCTGCGTGCCCGCCGCCTCGCAGCCCCCCGCCGTCACGTTGGCGGAGCGTCGGCGCGGGCGTGCGGGAGGAGCTCCCCTCCTCGCTCGGGGCGCCGGCTAAATTTAGGCAGCTGGCGCGGCTGCCCGCCCGAGCAGCATGCAGGTCTCCTTTGTGTGCTCCGAGCACAGCATCAAGAGCCGGAGCGCGGAGGACCGCCTGAACCGGCAGAATGCCGGCAGCCCCAGCCTCGGCACTCGCGGCAAGTTCCGGGCAGTGGCCATGGTGGCCCGCAGCCTGGGGCAGCTCTCGGTGCAGAACGCCCCCTCCTCCAGCGACTCCAGCGTCAAGCAGACGGGGATGAAATTCCGGTAGGAGCCCGTTGCCGGGGCAGGGAGAGCGCTCGGCAGATCCTCGTCCCCTCACCGAACTCGGGGGGGCTGGGGGGGCCGGGGGGCCGGGGTCCCAAATCCCCCACTTGCCTCCTGCTCCGCGCTTTCTCGGTGCTAGAAGTGCAGACTGCGCACCCCGTCCTGCTGCTTGCTGCTGTCCCTTCTCAGTGCGGCTTTGATCAGGTGAAAGGGGCCTTAAAATTGGGGGCAGGATTAGCAGCATCCCCGGTGCCCGCTGAGCCGGGGCTTTGAGAGTTGCAGTGTGCGCTAATCCCGGGGCTGCCATGGCACCGCGGCCGGGGACCCGCCGCCCAGCGAAGCGTGCGCGAGGCTGTCGCCGGGATGCAGCCCTCGGCCACCCATGGTGGGTCTGGGAAGGAAGGGCACGCTGTGCCCCTCGGCCAGCACCCGCAGGGTTAACACACTCCACGACCCTGCCATTGAAGCAGAGCACTGGGGCCTTCCCCCCCCAGGACGGGGGTGCCCCAGGGACCCTGCGCCCACGGCCCATCTGAGAGCCACCGTGTGCCCCTGATGTGACAGGCACAAAGCGCCTGGGGCCAGCAGCGCGTGGGGACGAGCACAACTGTCACCCACCATCATCATCCAAACCAGCTGCACCCTCTGCCCGGGCACCGGGGAGGGCTCTGGGGCAGCCCTGAGCAGCTCCAGACCCCGCAAAGCACCAGAAGCCCACCGTGGCGGGGAGCGCCCGCGCTCCGGAGGCTGGGAAGTGAGGCGGCAGTGCGGGAGGAGGACGCGCGGTCTGGCAGGGTTGTGGCCGCTCCTGGTGCCCGTGCTGGCGGTGCCTTGGCTGGTCCCGGTGCCGGTGCCGGCGGTGCCTTGGCTGGTCCCGGTCCCGGTGCCGTGCGGGTGCTTGGCGGTTGCTACGCGACGCCCGCGCGAGCTGCCGCGCCTCACCTACACTTTATTTATTTTAACACTCGTTTCTGGAGCCTTTGTCATTTCTAACGAGAAACTGGCTCCCCATCACCGCGGCGAAGGCGGCTGCCAGCCCGGCCCCCTTCCCTAAAGCTGTTCTCTGGCTTCTGGTGCCAGCCACTTTTTCAGGGGATGCTCCATTTCTCTGGGACGCCGCTCTGCTCACCAGCACCCTGTCCCAGCTCCAGCCCCCTGCTCCCCTGTGCCACCCCACAGAGAACGGGCACAGCTCAGGCCGTGGGTGGGATGCTCGGGGCCTGCCCGTGGGTGTGCCATCTGCCCCTGCTCCTGCCCCGGCCCTCCATGCTGGCAGCACAGTCAGGGGAGCTGGGAACCACGGCCTCAGCCCAGGGAGCCCCTGCAATAAGGTCACTGCCCACGGCCACTCTCAGCGCGACGGGTGCGGCGGTATCTGTGTGTGAGGGAAGCAGCACCACGGCACAGCTGCGGCATGCCCGGCTGGGGAGGGCCTTTGGGTCAGTTGGAGGAAGCCCTTGCCACCAGACCATCCCAGGCAGGGATGGGGATGGAGACTGGGGATGGCCTCTGCAGACGGCACCCGGGGGCACACAGATGCATGAGACAGCGGTTTGAGCCTTTCCAGGGGCTTTCCTAAGGAGTCTCTGTCTTCCAGGAACCTCGGGAAGTCGGGGCTGCGCGTGTCCTGCCTGGGCCTAGGTAAGTGCCAGGGTCCCTGCGCGGCTCCTGTCCCGGGGCTGCTGCTGGCGAGGGTGCCCTCACCTGCTCCAGCGAAGCTTTGCCGAGGGTTTTCCTCTGGCCCAGTGGCAGTTTTGGGACACGGCTCAGAAGTTGTCAAATGATTTTCTCTCTCCTCCAATGTGACATGAAGTGACCAGGCTGTGCCGGGAGCGCTGTGCCACACGTGGCAGGGCCAACTGCAGCCACTGTGTGCCAGGGCTGTGCCGGGGGAGCCGGGGTGGGTGGCCGGGGGCTCGGGGCAACAGCATTCGGTGCTCACCACACTCACCGTGTGTGCACTCTCTCTGCAGGGACATGGGTGACGTTTGGAGGGCAAATCACAGATGAGGTAAGGATGGTGCCTCCAGCGAATCAGGGCAGGGCCGGGGCCGGGGCTTGCTGTATGTGGTGTTCCAGAGCTCACCAGTGCCTCCAGGCTCCGGCTCTCGGCTGCCCCCTTCACTGACCCTCCCTGCTCTCCCCTCACAGATGGCAGAGCAGCTGATGACTTTGGCTTATGACAATGGCATTAATCTCTTCGACACGGCAGAAGTCTACGCCGCCGGCAAGTAGGTACCACACTGCAGCGGCGGCACGAGGGGCCTCACCCTGCGCCCCGGCCTCCGGCCCCTCCGAGCCATGGCAGCACCAGGAGCCTCTCGGGTCTGTTGACTGCGAACTGGCTGCTGGGAGGGGGCTGACGGCTGCTACAGCTCCCCACGGCCACAGCAGATGACATCCCTTCCCTTGTAGGGCTGAAGTGGTGCTGGGGAACATCATCAAGAAGAAAGGGTGGAGGTAAGCTGGACTTCTCTCCTCTGGGCTGGGGAAAACTGGTGGAGCAGCCACAGGCACAAATCCCAGTGTGCAGGGAGCAGGCACATGGGGCTCTGCGGGCGCTGCTGCTGGTGACTCTCTCTTTCTCCCTACAGACGGTCCAGCCTGGTGATCACAACCAAAATCTTCTGGGGAGGAAAGTAGGTAGCATCCACCCCACAGCAGAGCAGCCGCAGCGTGCCAGGCTCTCACACGCCTTTCTTCTTCCAGGGCCGAGACGGAGAGGGGACTGTCCCGAAAGCACATCATAGAAGGTAGGGACAGTGGCCAGGCACCAGTGCCAGGCCATGCCCGTGCCAGCTGACCCCCGGCCAGCGGCACAAAGCCTCCCGTGCCTGACAATCCCGTCGGGGCCACAGGTCTGAAGGCGTCGCTGGAGCGGCTGCAGCTGGAGTATGTGGATGTGGTGTTCGCCAACCGGCCCGACCCCAACACGCCGATGGAAGGTGGGTGCCGCGCCGCGGTCCTGCCGGCCGCCTTCTGTCGCTGTCACGGTTGGTTTGCGCCAGGCTTTTGTCTCAAGGGCATTTTTACTTCCTGAGCAGCAGCTGCTTCTCCGCCGCCACGGTCAGCCTGCGCTGTGGTTAAGCCTCTGCCACCCCCAGCCCGGCACCGGGGGGGTCGGTGGCGCGGCGGCGGGTCGCTGCCCCGTCCCTGTGAGCCGCTCGCTCTGCTCTGCCGGCAGCGGCCGACTCTGCTCTCTCTAAATCTCTCTTTTATCACCAGGGGACCCATTTAGTTCCTCCAAGTCCAGGACTTTCATCGTAGAAGGTACTCCCTGCCCGCACTCTGCCCGCCGGCCGCTGCCTGCGTCCCAGGGCATTTCCTGGGGCGGGACCCCCGCTCCCTGGTGATTCCAGCACTGTCCCTGCCACCCCCAGCAAAGCCTGCCAGGAAACGCACAGGCAGCAGCACCTCCCCAGCCCTGTCAGACTCTCCTGCACTTACAGGGCAAAAAAGCAAAGAGCCATGGCCATGGCCACGCCTGGCAGTGGTGCCAGAGACTGCAGCTGGGTCCCTCCTTGCCAGGGCAGCTGTGAGCACACTCCAGTGCTGGACAGACGAGCCCCGTGCCCCTCGCTCTCCCCACTGCCTGCCTTGGCTTGCCCCAGCCCGCATGGCTCAGGGACGGCTCCCCCAGAGACCCCCACGGGGACGAGGCTCTCTCCATCTCCTGGGTCGGTGCACGGGCGATGCTTTCAGGTGGTCCCCAGAAGCGGTGCCAGGCGTGGTGCTGGTACCCTGTGGGGCATGGAGCTGGTGCCAGGAGAGCTCTGGCATTGTCAGCAGCTCACCAGGGTCAGCCGTGGGCCCCGGCACGTCCCAAGTGGCTGCTCCCTCAATCCCCATCCTTCTGAAAGCATCCTGCAGGCACAACCTGCGCCAATGCTGGGGACCGAGCTGCCTTCTGCCTCTTCTGCCCCCGCTAACCCCCGCCTGCCGCTCTCCCCTTCCCTCCCGGCAGAGACCGTGCGAGCCATGACCCACGTCATCAACCAGGGGATGGCCATGTACTGGGGGACCTCGCGCTGGAGCTCCATGGAGATCATGGTAGGGGCCCGGGGGGCCGGGGGCAGCCGTGGCGGAGCAGCCCCAGCGCCGCCGGTGACGCTGATTTAATTAGACAGCAGCTGTCAGGAGCCAAGCACTTGCAGATGCACTTGAGCCTTAATTACGTTTGGGCGGCTGCAGGGGGCTCGGGGGGCTGGCGGGGGGCTCGGGAGGGCGGCACGGCGCTGAGGGCACGGCTCTTCGCAGGAGGCCTACTCGGTGGCCCGGCAGTTCAACCTGATCCCGCCCATCTGCGAGCAAGCCGAGTACCACATGTTCCAGCGGGAGAAGGTGGAGGTGCAGCTCCCCGAGCTCTTCCACAAGATAGGTATGGAGGGGATCCCTCAAAGCCCGGTGCTGCCGCAGCCAGCCCAAGGCACAGCACAGATCCCTGGGGCTGGCCGGGCTCTGCGCCGCGGCCTCACCTCCACTCTGCTCTGCCCCAGGTGTGGGAGCCATGACCTGGTCCCCGCTCGCCTGCGGCATCGTCTCAGGGAAGTACGACGGGGGGATCCCCCCCTACTCCCGCGCCTCGCTGAAGGTGAGCCGGGGCCAGGGAGGTCACGCGGGGACGGGCAGAGCCAGGGGAGTGGGGCTGGGAGCGGGGCCAGGTCCTGGTACAGCCCAGTCCCGCTGTGACACCCCCGCTGAGCCCCCTCCTGCCCCCAGGGATACCAGTGGCTGAAGGACAAGATCCTGAGCGAGGAGGGCCGGCGGCAGCAGGCGAAGCTGAAGGAGCTGCAGGCCATCGCCGAGCGCCTGGGCTGCACCCTGCCCCAGCTGGCCATCGGTAAGGGGCCGGGGGGATGTGGGGGGCTGTAGGGAGGCCGGGCCCCGCTCAGGCTCTGCTCTCCCTCCTGCCCCAGCCTGGTGCCTGCGCAACGAGGGCGTCAGCTCCGTCTTGTTGGGGGCCTCCAACGCCGACCAGCTGATGGAGAACATTGGAGCAATACAGGTCAGTGCTCCCCGTCCCACGCTGCAGCATCGCTGCAGGGAAGCGAGCAGACCCTGCTTGGGGGCTTTAACAGGGCAGCACCTCCCGCGCTCCTGTGACACCCAGCCAGGCAACACGCACTGCTGCAAGTGCTCTGCGGGGAAAGGAACTTGTGAACCTGGCTTGAAACCAAAATCATGGGAGTTGCTTGATCCAAAGCCAAGCTGCAGAGCTGAGGTGTTGCCAGGCCAAGGCAGGGGATGAGCCCAACCTAAGCTTTCCCTAAGTGGGTCGCTCAGCCGTCAGGCCGGGGCTGGTAGCACCAAGGCGGGGGGCGGAGGCGGCGAGAGCAGCACGGCCACGTGGCACCAGTGTCTGCATCGTCCTGCACACACCAGCGGCACGAGCAGCTCCCAACGGCACCCCTGTCCCCGCAGGTCCTTCCGAAGCTGTCGTCTTCCATCGTCCATGAGATCGATAGCATCCTGGGCAACAAACCCTACAGCAAGAAGGACTACAGATCCTAAGCGTGCGCGGCCCAGCGCGCTGCCGCCCTCGCCGCCCGTTCGCTTGCTTACGCTTCGTTGGAGCAAAGTGGGGAGTGTGGTTTGCACCGAGCGCCGACAGCCGCCGCTCCCGCCCTGCTGCCCCGCACCATCGTACTGTGTCTGCCCAGCGAGGCCGCGGCGCGGGGACAGCCGCCGGCAGGGAGCGCGCCGGGCCGAGCCCCAGCGCCGCGGTTGCCGCCGGCGTGGCGCGGGGACCCATTGCATGTGCGGCTCCCACCCCGGCGTGGCTGCCCCAGGGCGGCGGGCGCGGGGCCGCGAGCGGGTGCTGTAGCCCACGAGGCCGACAACACGAAGCTGTTCCCCAGCCTGCGCCCGGCCCCTGGCCTCTGCCCTGCCTGCGTCACCGCGCCGGCGCCAGCACCAGCACGGCCAGGGCTGCAGCCCGGAGGAGGGGGCGGCGGCGGGGAGGCACACACGGCCAGGGTAGGTTTGGCACAGGGGGCTGCCCCAGCTCTAGGCATCACTGTGGGCTCTGACCCCGGCTACAGGGGCCTCCAGCTGCCTTTACAGGAAACACGTCCATCAGCACACACACAGATCAGGGCAAGGGTGTGGGTACGTACACACACACCCCTACAGCTGCCTGCACGGGTGTGCATCTACCTTCACCTGCATCCCTACAGTCACACCCTTCTTCATCCAGCACTCAGTACCTACAGACACATCTGTGCAGGGGTCAACATCCATAATGTCCATCCCAACACACAGACAACCTCTGCAGCTGTGTGTGTACCCACACAGATGTGTCCATGCCCCTGTGCAGAGACTGAGATGGCTGCATGTCTATACATGCACACCTGAATGCAAACAGACACGTCCATACCTCTTTGTACATACAGATCTGTATCAACACCTAGCTCTGTGACCGCACTCACAGTTCGACCTATAACCATACACCTATGCACACATGTGGACATACACATCTGTGATTCAGATACAGCTGTAGATATCTCTGTTCTCTCTGTACAGAAACACATCCCTGCTCGTACCTGTATTTGCCTCTATCCATTAATACACCCACCTTCCTATATCTGCACACAACTAAACACAGAACTAGACAGTTGTTTACAGACCTGCACCTGTGTGTGTTTATCCACCATGTATGTGGCTACAGCCATACTTGTATCCCTCCCATGGTGAGGGGGTGCATGCATGTACATAAATACAGGAGTATGTATATACACACACAGAGTCTCTCACAAATAACACATTAAAAGCAGCACAACTCTCTACATGTGTGCACATACAGACTTGTCAGTTTATCTGTGCCCGTACCCACATACCTTCAGCTCTGTAGGTGTAGCTACTGGTATCTATAGAACCACATTGATGTCTGTATGCAGAGATAAACGTATTTACCCATCCATACATCTATGTAAGGCTAGAACTGTGTAGATGTATTTGTATACTATAGGTGTAGTCCTACCCACACACCTTTGTATCTGTATCTACACTGATGTATAAATACGTAATGATTACAAACCCATTTGTACCTGCACACACACAGATCTATATACCTCTCCATCCAGACACAGATGTGCAGATCTATAGATACATACATCTGTAGGTGTGTAAATTACAGAGATGTTTGTGTGCATGTACACCTGACATGCACATCTCTCTGTCCACGCTTACAGATGTGCATCTACCCCTGCCTACGCCTATATATACACACACCCCATATGTTTACTTATAGACATATATAAGCACAAAGACACACCTGATACAATTACAAACACATTATATACACAGGTATATTATAGATGTGTGTCTGTAGCTACACACCCACATAGATGTAGCTGTACCTACACATCTATACCTTTAGCTACACCCATCTATTAATACCTGTTTATAGGAACTTATGCTTACAGAAAGCCAGCTCTGCACCCACCAGCCAGGTAGGGACCATACGTGTGTGTGTGTGTGTGTGTGTGTGTGTGTGTGTGTGCAGGACAGCACAGGGGCCATGACTACAGCCAGCACCCCCCCGGCCACCTCCCTGCCGCCAGCACAGCCCCCTGTGCCCCCCACGGCAGCACCCTGCCCCCAGCCGCTGCCCCACCAGGCTCCTGCTGCATCCTTCCGAAAGGATTTATTAAAACACAGAGAACAGAAACGGGGACACAGGGAGCACGAAGGGAAGGCGGGGGCGGTGCGTACAGCTGCTGTCAGCCTCCGGCGAGAGGCCGCCGCCGCGGCGCAGTCGGTGTTGCCACACGTGCCGGTGTCCCCAGCCCGGCTCTTGCCATCCCCTCCCTCCCACCCACCCACATCGCCTCGGCCCATGTGCCCTGGCCACAGCCCCACTGCCGGGACAGACGGGGCAGGTGGGCTCTGGTCATGGGGCTGGCAGCAGGGCATGCACTTGCTCAAACACCACGAGGACGCAGAAATGGGAAGTGTGGGAGCTGTCTGGGCCCCGGACAGGTGCCCGGAGCAGCCGGCGGGGAGCAGGACACCGACCGGCCTCCCCACACACCCTGCACGCAGCAATAAAACCAGACATAAACACGGTGACCCTACCTCCCTTCTCAGCTCAGCCCACCTTGCCCAGACAAACTCTTCAAGTCTTCATAAGAAAGTGCAAAAAATGTACACGAAAGGACCCCCCGCGCCGCCGCCCGGGACGCAGGGGCCGCGCCGGTCGAAGCACACTTGAAGCGGAGCGGGAGAGCCCAGCGGCAGCTCGTCTTCCAGGCAGGCGCTGCCGCCGCGCCCCACGCCCGTCCTCCAGCGACACGGCGGCTGTGGGCTGGGGGACTGGGAGCGGCCCCGGGCGCTGCTGCAAGGAGAGGGGAGAGTTGCCGGTCAGCTGCGCTCCAGACAAGGGAGAGGGAGCATGCGGAGATCCTGCCCCCGCCGGCACCCGCTGCAGCCACATCCAGCCGCTGGCACTTGGAGGCAGCACCAAGCAGAGCCTTCGAACGGCCTCTCGTGTGTCTGCACCCACATTCCCCTGAGGCGATGGCGAGTGACGTGGAGAGCAGCACATGACAAGCCAGAGAGCAGCCAACGACGTGCAGGATGCACCAAATACAATGCGGGATGCACCAAACGACACGTGGAAATGCAGCCAACGACACATGGGATGCACCAAACAACACGTGGCAATGCAGCCAATGACACGCAGGATGCACCAAACAACACGTGGCAATGCAGCCAATGACACGCAGAGCACCCGACGCGCAGAGAGCTGCAAGCACAAGGCATCACAAGCCACACATGGCCATGGAGACGCGAGAGGCCGTGAGCGCAGCCTTACCTCAGCTGGAAATGGGAGCTGCAGAGGAAAATCGACGGAACAGCTAAATATCTGTGGTGGGAGAGAGGAAACACCTCGTTTGCACGCTGTCCTCTGGCCATGCCGCTGGCCCGTGCCAATCTGCCCCCTGAACTCCTCTGCCCTCGACCTACCGGTCACGTATGGTCCCAGAGGCATCTGACTGTAGTTGACAATCCCACCTGGCCCAGGACCTCGGAAATTTGGCCCAAAGTTGTTGTTATAGATCTGGGAGGAGCCGAAGGAGCCCTGGGGAGGCAAGGAGGGAGAAGAGCCGTTGACCTGCAGCCCTGGCCCCACCACAGCCATGCCCCACGGCTGGGCCCCGTCCCCACAGACCTGCGTGACGGCAGGGTCCCCGCCGCGGGTGGCCAGGCGGCTGAGGATGCTGCGCTCCGACATCTGCAGGCGTGCGGCCACAGGCGGGATGCGGGACAGCATCGAGGGCAGGCGCGTCACGTCGGCCTTCATGTCACTCAGCAGCTCCTCGAGCTGGTTCAGCACTGTGAGCAGAGCGAGGCACGCTCAGGCCAGGGGAGCACTGCCGGACCCCGGACAGAGCCGGGAGCTTCCCCAGCCTCCCCGCCGCCGGACCAGCAAGCTCCAGCAGGCAGGAGCCGACAGCAGAGTGAGCTGTGGACCGCTGGCAGCAGCAGCAGCAGCGTGCTGCTTTCCCATTCCCTCACCAGCAAACTGAGCAGGCAGTTCCTGGCCAAGAGAATGTGCCAACCTCCTGGCTGGATCTCCCCATGCTCAGGGTGGCAAACCCTGCCTAGCCCCTCAGGGCAGGCTCCTGCATCCTTTGCCTGCACTCACCCTTGTGCAGGACGGCGTTTGCGGGCTTGTTGCCAGCCAGAGACTCTTTGGAGAGATGCTGGTGGCTCTCGGCAAGGCACTCCACTTCAGCCAGACGGGCGTTCAATGCCATGGCCGGGTGATTGGGGTCTTGGGTCATGTTGAGGTACGCAGCCCTCCGCAGCTGCTCCTCGATCACCAGGGCCTGCTCCAGCAACTGGGAGGGGCAGGAGGGGAAGGATTCAGGACCAGACCCTGCTCCAGTGTAAGTCAGCACCACTCCACAGCCCCCAGCACTGCAGGCAGCTCACGCCAGCAGAGCCTCTGCCACGCACCCCATCAGCCTCACTCACATAAACTCTTCCAGGAACAGGCCCGGCTCGTGTATTTTCTTACCCCATTCAGACAATGAGCATCCCAGAAAGGGATTTAGGCAGCATTTCGACAGCACTGCACCCAGCCCAGCCTGCTCACAGAGAGGGGCCCAGGGTAGCCAGCCCCGTCCCATGCATCATCCTACAGAGCCCAGTTGCTGCCCAGGACCAAGCCCTGGCTGCCAGGTGCTTGTTCTCCAGAGACCATGAGCCTCTCACAAAGCTCCTGGCTGCACTCCCAGAAGGCACTAGCAGGCTCCTCTCTGGCTTTGGGGTGCTGCTCTGGTCCCCAGTAAGGACTCGTCAGCCCTGGACCTGCAACTCGCCTTGAACCGCCGGGCAAGGAACTTGTTCTTCATCTCGAGGTAGTTCCCTTTGTGTATCTCTGACTTGAAGGGCTCGTTCAGGATGACGTAGCGCGGGTCGTTCTGGATGTCCTGCCAGCGGGCATAGCCGTGGCTGGTGCAGAGGGAGCGTCAAGGAGGAACCATCCAGCCGACAGCACACCCACCGTCCCGCAGCCCACCGCCCCGCCAACCCCTCTCCCTGCTCCTCGCGGCCCGCAGAGGCCTCCCCGCCGGCCCACGGCACGAGCCACGCTCACACCGGGCTCAAGGGTACGTGACAATTCCTGCCAGCAGCCAGTAGTCGTGACGGCGGTGCCAGATGTCATAGATCTTGCCGGAGGAGATGGCAGCCCTCTCCTCGTTCTGCCACAGCGTGTGCAGCTCTGTGGAAGCAGGATGGGCACAGCCCGGTCAGGCAGCGGCGCCGCGGGGAACACGGCACAGAGCCCTGGGCAGGGTGAGCGACACAAGCTGCCAGGGGGCCACAGGCACAGCTCGACACCAAGACAGCCTGTTGCCAGGCAAAGCACCATCCCGTCTGCAGCCTTGGCATGTGGCTGGCACTGCTGGCACAGGTTCAGACGGCAGTTCTTGCTGGCAGCTCCACCTCCTGCTCTTACCTGTGAAGCCACCATCAGCGATGTTGAACATGAATCTGAAGTTCATGTTCCGGTCGTCCTTCTTTCCATCATCCTCCTCCTCTTTGTCACCATTCTGCTGAGTCTCACTTTGCTCCTTGTCCTCCACCTTGGCATCCTCTGCTTGGCAAACACAAGAAACCATGCCTGGCTGATTGCCCTCTGCCAGAAGACCAGTCCTCGCCCTGTCAGCTGCCAGAGGAACTACCCGCTCAAGTCACTGTTGGCAAAGCCACCAGCCTGCTCTCTGCACCATGGCGGCCGCCCCGATGGCTCCTGCTGTTTGTACAGGCAGTGCACACCGTAACGGGGCCTTGTTCCTGCCTGGGGCTCCCAAGAGGAACCAGAAGGCGAGCACCAGCTGCCATCACCCTGCAGACACACTCCCTCGCCCCCGCGCCAGGCATCTGCCCTGCTTTGGAGACACTTCTCACCACTTCTCACCCCAAAGCCTCCTTGTACTTCACCTGGTTTGACTTCTTTGTCCTCGCCTTTCCCTGGGCTGCTGTTCAACTCTGGCTTCTCCAAAGGCTTCTCTTTCTCTTGAATCCCTTCATCTGTAGAAGAGAACAGGACATGAGAAGAGCTTGACCTGCCAAACACCCTTCAGAGAAAAATGGACTTGTCCCAGTGTATGTCCCCTGTCAGGGTACAGCAATTCTATTGTTTGTATGTTCTAACAGAACATTCCTCTGCATGGGGATCATGTTCACCAGAGCCAGAGACTCACCTTTCACCAGGGGCTGGGGAGGAGGCTCAGCCTTTTGACTCTCCTCTTGCTTCTCTTCCCTCAGTTTCTCCTTGCTGTCGCAGCTTTCTGAGCGCTCTTCGTTTTCCAGCCTCTCAGCACTTGCAGGCACCTTAACACAAAGCACAGACTCCAGATCAGCCCAGCCCTGCCCTGACCTCAGGGGGCTCCAAGGCTCTGGGCAGACCACACCACGGCTGCCAGAGGAGCTGTTGAAAGCAGTGGCCCTACCTGGCTGTCAGATACCTTCCTGGGTTTTGGCTCCACTTGGTCCTTTTCCTCCTGGAACCCAAGTTGTGTTTCTATTTTGTCTGTAACAACAGCAAAGGAAGGAAGCTATGGAACAGGGCCCAGAGGGCTGCACACACTGCCAGGGTGGGCAGGCACCTGTGAGACCTTCTGGTGTCTTGGCCACCTCCCTTTCCAAGCCAGAACAAAGCTATGATGCCCTGGAAGCCTGCAGCACACCCACCTGCAAGGGCCACGGGCCCAGCGTGCATGTGTGCTGGGCTGGCCGGGACCGGCGTGTTGGGATCTGACAACACGATCTCGCTGCACTTCTTGCTCTCTGGGCCCTCGAGAATCAGATCTGGGGTGCTGTACTTCCCATTGACATGCTCAAACTCCTGGACCTGGGGCAGACACACATCATCAAGTCAAACCCAGCAGATGTTTCCAGTCCAGTGCTGCTTCACTCACAGATTCACTAAGTTGGTGGGATTGCTGCACCCACCCTGCCAGGGACATTGGACACTACAGCCCTGAGACCCAGCAAATCTGCAGCAGGGTTCCTCATCTTTGCCAGCTATTGAATCCCTGCTCATCCTACGTCCCAGGAGGCAGCAGGGTTGGAAAGGCAGTTGGCATTACTGTCACCTGCACACCACGACAGGAACGATGAGCATGGAGCCTGGGACAGTCGGCAGCAGCGACACCCACCAGCCTCCACAACACACCTGAGACAGCACTTGTAACATGCTCCTCACCCACCTTCTTCCTTACTAGTGACATGACTCCTATCCGAGTCAGCACGTGCTGGCGCGACAGCCCTTCCCGGGGAACACCGTCCGCAAAGGTTTCGGCACCATCTGCCCCGGGCTCACACAAATGCCTCATGAACAGAGAGACGTAGGCCCTGCGGGAGCACAGGCACGCCTCAGCCCGGCTGGGCCCACGGGCTCCCACCCAGCCAAGCACTCCCTCCCCTGCTTCCACCCACAGGCCCACGCCAGGCCGAGATGCCGCCTATGGCCCCGAGAAGGGCAGCAGCCTCCTGAGCCAAGCCTCGGTGGTTTCTTCACCACCCGCCCCGCACCTGAACTCCTTCTCGCTCTTGCCGCGCAGGTCCCGGACCAGCCAGTGCGAGTTGAAGGCGTCCTGTGGCGGCATGCCCCAGCGCATGATGGCGTTCAGGAAGGCCTTGCGCTGCCGGGCGTTGAAGCCCAGCACCTGCGGGAAGCCGAGGCGCTGGCACGGCTGTGCTGCAGGAGCAGCCCGGCCAGGGCAACCCTGGCACGGCTCTGGCTGAGGCTGACACTCACCTCGATGTTCCCCCCGACTCTCGCCAGCAAAGGAGGGAGAGGCTTGTCCCGGTCACTCTTCAGCTGCCTCCGGGATTGTCTCCTGCCGCCTAGAGACAAGCAGCCTCGGTGATGGACGGGCCCCGGCAGCCAGGAAGGGCAGCCAAAGCGCTCGTGTGCCTCAAGCTCCCTGCACTCCCTCCTGCGGGAGCAGAACCCAGGCAGAGCAGCAGCCCAGGCTGCAGAGCTCCTTCCACCTCTCCACACTGGCGTCCCCAAGCTGGGGCACTCCTCTGCCCTCACCAGGCAAGGGGCTACCGTGCCCATTCCTCCTGTGGTCCCCATCCTCCCACCGCGAGGACCAGACCAGGGTCCTGCAGTAGCCAGTGAAGGAAACGGCTGGTTGTCCTCCCTGCCCTGGGAATCTCCTCACCTGGCAGGCCAGTGAGGCCACTTTCCCCTGAATGGGAGCCCAGAAGCACATCAGTCCCTCCAACCCAGATGTTTCCACTGCACCTGAGTGCCAGAGGCTTCCCACAGACCAAAATCCCGAGGAGAATCAAACACATTAACTCACTCTGACCTTCTGGCCTCTCCTCAAAGTCTTCATCCTCGTCCTCAGAGCCAATGGAGTACTCTGACTGGTTGTCAGAGAGTTCGTCCTGCCACTCTGTGGAACACAAGGCAGGCCAGGTTAGAAAAGCGCCTGGGCAGTGGGAATCTGCCAGGGGGGATGGCAAGGCACGGGCCCGGGCAGCTGCAACTGGCACCCAGAGCAAGGGAGGACACCACAAGCAGGAAACCACATTCTCGGGTTTTCCAAAATTAGGATTCTCCTACACAGGAAAAAAAACAATTGGAAATATTTTGCCCACAGACACATTTTCCCTCAATTCTCCTGCCAAAAATCAGAGTTGATGGGTCAAAAAATAAGAGAGACAAAACCTTTGGAAAACTTCTCTGCTGGGAAACTCAGGAACCTGGGAAGCACATGGCCAGGCAGCCTGCCACAGCACAGAGACACGCCACGACACACCTGAGCCAGCCTGTCTCGCAGGGAAGCGCTTGTGCAGCTCCTCAGGGCCCCTGCCCAGCCCAACCCAGCCAGCAGCCACACGGCTGCAGCTGTACCTTGGTCCTCCTGCGAGGCATCGTTGTAATTGACCTGCTTGCGGATTCTCTTCCCTTTCCCCAAGTTCCTGGCCAGGTCTTCTTGCTGCTGCTCATAGTGGTGCCGCAGCAGCTTCTCCCAGTAGTCTGGGTCCACATTCTCCTCTTGCTTGATGATCTCACGTTCCACCTCCTCCTGCAAAGCAAGACACAAGTGGCTTACATTAGGGCAGCCACAAACCTGTTTGCATCTTTTTCACAGCCTGTCCTCTCACAGCACTCCAGGGAGAGCATCGAGTCACTGGCTGGAATTTGGCTCCTGGGTCTTTGCCCAAACACACCAACCTCAGTGTGAGGCTGTCAAGGGAATGAGATAATCTTCCCCCAGAAACTGCTGCTCTGAACTCCCCGTCCATCCTGCCCCACAGCTCCCAGTGAGGGAGAAACTACAGATCTGCAGAGACTGCCCAGAACAGCAGCCAGCCACAGCTCCTCCAACAGCTGAAACAAGTCAGTCAGCTACTGAGAAAACACAAGAGCAGCACAGGACACACACAGTGCTGTGAAGGGCCTGCACAAGGACAGGAGGCACCGATGGATGCTTTGATCAAAATGAGGCCCTATGCCTGGCTGGCACCATGGGCTGCACAAGACAAAGACAACTGTGCTTCCTCTGCCTGCAGCCAGTCTCATCAGCCCTGGGATCCCCAGGTCACAGCACCCAGAGAGCAGGCAGGAGCCCTTCCCCATGCCACAACACTCACAAGAACAGGAAAGGGAGCAGAATTAATAGAGAGGTGCAATTGTAAGACATGATACTAATCACATTACCACACCGTCCTCTTCTCTCACAACATACTGGGCCACTTTAAAGGAGCTGAGATACTCGTTCATGTTCTGCAGCTCCGTGTCATCAGTCGCGTCCTGGTTTCGGTCCAGAAGCTTAGAGATGGCAGCATCGTCGTAGTGGATCACGCTGCTGTCATCCACGTCCTTATTGTCACCTGGAGAGCAAAGCCAGGGGAAGGGAGGCACCAGCTGGTGACAGTAGGCTCCCAGAGGCAGGGGAGCTCAGGCTGGTGCAGGGCCAGTTCTCCCCAGGACAGGGGGTACACACCTGGCGGGGTGCCACTGTGCTTCTTCTTCACGCCAGGAGTCACTGAGCCCCCTTTGGTCAACGGCGTGTCGGAGAAAGGGGCGACGGCATCGGGCACGGCGATGCGCTGTCCCTGAGACACCATGCCTGCAGGCACCAGCAGAGCTGCAGCGGCTGCGGCGGCGCCCGCGGGGCATCCCCAGCGCCTGCCCAGCCTCACCTTCCACGTCATCCTTGAACAGCTCCTCTGTCCCGAACTTGAGGATGTCGTCCAGCTCTTGCTTGGTCATGGAGCCCGACTTGGAGCCGAGCCCCGGGCGCACCACGAGGTGCGTGAGCATCATCTTCCTCTTGGCCACCTGCGTGATGCGCTCCTCCACCGAGGCTCTGGTCACGAAGCGGTAGATCATCACCTTCTTGTTCTGCCCGATGCGGTGAGCTCTGCTGAACGCCTGCGGGCCGAGAACGGGGCTGCCACAGGCGGCACCACGGCCCAGCTGCTCACCCCTCCGGGCTGCACAAAGGCACTCCAGGGCCAGGCTGAGGTCAGCTCTCAGTGCAGCTACAGGGGCTCCTTGGAGCTGACCTGAATGCGCTGGCCCCCTCCCCTGACTGCAGGCAGGCCAGGCTCCTCACAGCCCCTGACTGCAGGGTCTGAATGGGGGGCAGCCAGGTCACGCTCCCGCTAGGAACCCTCGAGGTGCAGATTCTGCAGGTCATGCTGCTCCCTCACCACCCTGCACCAGCACATCCACTGCTAAAGGCCAGGGAAAGGAAACACTGGCACAGAGACCAGCCCTGGCTGGAGCTTTGGCGAGAACCTTCTCTTGGCCAGTGAGAACAGGAGGGATATGCTTTTCTCCTCACTTTTCTATTACTGACAGAGGCACTGGCTGCTCACCAGCTCCAGCTGCCATTTCTCATCAGTGGTCAGTCCTTAGCCAAGGCTGGGGGTTTTGGAAATGCAAGTGGAAGATTCCCAAAAGGGGAGGGGGCACCCAGTCGCAAACAAGCAGCAGGAGAAAATGAGAAGCCCACAGAAGAGACTATTTTACATGCCAGGTCTCTCTCATGCCACACACTGGGCAGGGTGAGGCTGGTGGATGTAGGACGAGAGCTCCTGAGCAAAAACACACCCTGTACATCCTGCAGAAAGGGTCAACAGCTCTGGAGAGAAGAGACCAACTTCCCTGTGCAGGGTGTGCAAACAGAGGGCAGAGCCAGAAAGGTACTTACTACACAGGAAGGAAAAGCAAAAGTCAGAAACCTGGATGTCATTGTGGGGATTCCAGTCAGAATCGTAAATAATGACTGTGTCGGCTGTAGCAAGGTTTATGCCCAGACCGCCGGCGCGGGTGGAGAGCAGAAAGCAGAACTGCTGAGCACCAGGAGCTGAGAAAGACAAAGCCACAGGTGGCAAACGGTGAGACAGAAGGGAGTGTGGGTTACACAGAGGGGTGCAGCATCGCACCCTGCGGAGAGAACAGCGGGAGCTGCTGGGCTAAGCCAACCAGCAACAGACAGAGAAGGCAAGGAGTGGAAATACATCATTCCCAGGGAACCAGGAGAATATGTGGCTCCAGAGCTGAGGGGGAAGGTCTGTCATCTACCAAGGCCCTTGAAGAGAAACACGGGACTCCCTCAAACTAAGCAGCCTGCTGCTGGCATACTCAGGGTTCCTTGTGGGTCACAACTCAAGGGCTCAACGACGCAGCAGGAGCAGCCCCAGGCAGCCAGACTCGCCGAGTGTGGCACAACGCCTGTCCCACGGGCAAGGGGGCTCCTGGCACAGTGGCCCCGCTGCAGCCTCCTATCCCCTCCCTCAGCAAAGCAGAAGCACAGGTACCATTAAACCTGTCTATGGCCTCCTGGCGCAGCCCGCCGGTGATGCCCCCATCTATCCGCTCGTACTTGTAGCCTTCGTACTCCAGAAAATCCTCCAGCAAGTCCAGCATCTTTGTCATCTGCAGGGCAGGGTGACACTGGCACGAGCAGCTCCGCACAGCCCGGCTCCCTGCCTCCCCCCACGGCCCCCAGCACCCGTCCTGTCCCGCAGCCCTGAGGCTACCGACGGCACAGGAGCTACACTCGCGTCTCACGGTCTAGAGGCAGTTTTGCCAGCACAAGGGAGCAGTGTCTGAACCACCTGCCACGCGGGGGAACACTCCTACTGTTACATCCTCATTACCCACAGACAACGAGATTTAAACATTACAGGAGTCCCTCTGGAGAGCGCTGGGACACAGCCACAGCAGTCACCAGCTCTCCCGCTTCTCTCTGTTCCCAGCACAAAACGCTCACACAGAATAGAAAATAAACCCCTTAAGAAATGTATTTATTACTAATCCTCCCCTACACTCACCTGGGAGAAGATCAGAACTCTGTGACCCCCATCCCGTAACTTCTTCAGCATCTTTTGGAGCAGCATCAGTTTCCCAGAAGATTTGACCAAAGAATTCCCATCGTAGGATCCGTTGGGCAGAACCGGGGCCTCCTGTGAAGGCATCCTGGTCAGCTGCTGCCAGGACACCTGGCCCACTTCACAGAGACACTCACATGCATTCCAAAGACAAGATCCTGGCAGGAAACCACTCGATGAACACCCACGCTGGTAACCAAGGCAAGAGCATGGACACAGCCCCACCTGTGGCTCACACACAATACTCTCAGACACGTGTCCGCGGTGCAAACGCAGCTGACGTACCACTGCTGCCACGGGGAAGAGGTACGGGTGGTTACAGCACTTCTTCAGGTCCATCATGATGTTCAGCAGTGACACCTGGTTCCCACCACCTTTCGAATTCAGGGCTTCAAAATTCCTCGTCAGTATGAACTTGTAGTACTTCCTGTGGCAATGGGGATGGGACACACACCCTTGTTAGCTTGGCCAGATGAGGGACTGGTATAAACAGGATGGCACCAAATCAAACCCCACTCATGCCACTGGAGCTTCAAATGGGACATGGGGATTAAAAGCAAGTTTAGAAGCGACAGTTCAGCACCTTCAGCCTGGGGCCAGGTTCTGTGGACATAGCCCCTGTAAGTGGGACTGACTAGGGGTGCTAGGAATGCTCCCCACTGCTGGGTGTGAATAGAGCCAGCGCCAGGGAGAAGCAACATGTCCTTCCCTGCAAGTCCCCAGCCTTGGAGGGAGATGCTGCTGAAGCTGAGCAAGTGAGCCCAAAACAAAGGTAGCTGAGCAACCACTCCCTGGAGGAGCAACAGTGCTCCAGGCTGACACAGGTGAGCTGGCAGCACAGGCTGCTGAGAACAAAAGGGAGCTCAGTCTCGGTGTTTTCTCTTTGCCCCCCAGAACCAGCACAGCCACGCTGACAGGCTGCCAAGCAGCAAATGCTCCTGCTGAGCAGCCAGGGCCACACCAGCCACCCCGGGATGCTGCACTGCACCACTCACTTCTGCATCTGGCTCAGCTCCACTCGCACGATCAGTTCCGTCTTGGCCGGCATGTTCTTGAACACATCTGCCTTGAGGCGCCGCAGCATGTGGGGACCCAGCAGATCGTGGAGCTTTTTGATCTGGTCCTCCTTGGAGATGTCTGCAAACTCCTCCAGGAACCCCTCCAAGTTACTGTGAAAGCCAGAAGCACACAGAGCTGAGTGACACTGGCACACGCAAGAGCAGAGATACCTGTCTATGACTTAGAAGGATGGGCAGAGCTGTCAGGGTACACAGGAAGGAAATGCTCTCGTGCCTGTATCTGAGCAGAGCGAAGCCAGACCAAGGAGCCTCACTGATGGCTGTGGGGAAACCTGCACTGAAGGCACTAATATGTGGTCTGAGCAGGTTTCCCAAAGTACCAGCCTCCCCAGAGAAGGGGAAGGGAAGGCAGGTCTCAGCTCCTCCCTTGCAAATCTCCTGTCAGCAATAACTACCCACAGGACCCAAAAGGAACAGTCCATGGGCATAAATCTGGGGCTACATAAAAAGTGTGTGTGGCTGCTGTGACAAACCACGGGGCAATGTGCTTCACCACCTGCCTGCCAGCACAGCCCAGTGGCACAGGCACAGCACCAACTGCATCCAGGCACCCCCAGTCACGAGCCTCAGGGAACTGGAAAGCCTCTGTTGAGCCAGGCCCCAGCTGCTCTCCCTTTTCAGAGGGGACAACTTACTTAAACCTCTCAGGAGTCAGGAAATTGAGCAGGTGGAAGAGCTCTTCCAGGTTGTTCTGGAGCGGAGTCCCAGTGAGCAGCAGCTTGTAATCAATCTTGTAACTATTCAATACTCTGAAGAACTGGGAAGAGAAACAAGGTTGGGTGAGAAGAGCTCCAAGGAGCCCATCAGTCATCTGGGGACTCTGCAGATTGTGCACATCCTGCTCCCAGCCATCCCCAACCAGCCCTGCCTCCCTCTGTGCTGGGGGTGTGATGGGCCCAGGGGCCACAGACTGCATTTAGCCTCAGGAAAGCAGAGGGGAAGGAGAGGGATCGATGCCCTTCTAGGACAGCCTCTCCAAAGACTGTCAGGCTGTCACTTCTTCCACCACTGAAGGATTTTTAATGCCAGATGATGTTAAAGAGAGCAAATCCACCAAAAGGCAGGTGCCAGCAGAGCCTGTGTGAGGTCAGGACATCTTTCTGCTCCCAGGGAGGAAAGCATGGAGCAGCAGACTGACAGTGCTGGGGTGCAGTATCTTTAGGGCCTCTCCCAACGCCACAAATCACTCACAAACATCTGCTGCCTACTTTGGACTGGTTGTTCTTCAGCCGGTGTGCTTCATCCACCACCAGACAGGCCCACTCAATGGAGCCCAGCACCGCCTGGTCAATAGTGATCAGCTCATAGGAGGTGAGCAGGACATGGAACTTGATCTGGGCTTCCTTCTGGAGGAGCAGAGAGGGAGAAAAGCCAGGATAAGAGAGCAGGGAATGGGATGGCCTCCATGTTTGCTGCTGCCGCTGATGCTGCACATGACCCAGGGAGAAAAGGTGGAGCTGCCTGTACTTCACTGCACAGAACCAGCAGGAGGGCTGAGGCACGAGTCATGCCGGCAGAAAACCTACACCCATGTGAACAGTGGAACCAGGTGGGCAACCAGAGAAACAGAAAAGGGTCTGGCACAAATCTTTAAAGCTCATCACAAATCTCCTGCATTTGTACACAGAACCAGCTTCCCCCACTGGAAAAGAGTTGATCAGGGTCCTAATCAACCTCCCTCTGCAGAACAAATTCTGCTCTTTCCCCTTCCTACAGGTGGTTAAAGTGCTGGGTAGAGCTCAGCTCCCACCTTCATCCTGAAGACCTTCTTTCCGCTCCGGATGGCATTGTCTTCAAAAGAGAACTCGTTTTCCCGGATGACCGACCGACTCTCCTTGTCCCCCGTGTACGTCACGACGTAGAAGTCAGGTGCCCACATCTCAAATTCACGCTCCCAGTTGATGATGGTGGAGAGAGGGGCACTGACCAGATATGGCCCTTTCGAGTGGCCCTGCTCAGGGAGACAAAGTCCAAGCTGTTTCCCCCGTACTGAGAAGCTCTCAGCCACCTTGGGGACCGATGGATGCTCCACTCACCTCCTTGTACAGAGAATATAGGAACACAATTGTCTGCACAGTCTTCCCCAGCCCCATCTCATCAGCCAGGATTGTATCTGTCCCTTGGGCCCAGGAGAACCTCAGCCAGTTGAGCCCCTCCAGCTGGTAGGGATGCAGCGTGCCTCCCGTGGCATCGATGTACCATGGCTGCTTGTCAAACTTCACCGTGGGCTGAAACGAGACAGACACGATGCAAAGCAGTGAGAAACGACTCCCTCTCCTTTCCCTGTGGACAAGCACATCCCTCTTTAGCCTTGTTACACCAAACAGCCCCAAAAGAGATGCAGACATGGTCCCCAGCACAGGCTTCTCTGAAGAGGACTGGAGGGCCAGACAGACTCCCTCCCTCTGGGCTCACACACCCTCACACTGCCCCCATCACTCCTACTCACATCCACGAGAGGCGTTTCTGGGGGCTTTTCCAGCTTTTCCTCTTTCAGCTTTTTCCCTTTCTTGTTCAGCTTCTTCAGAGGGCACGTGTCCTCCCCCAGCATCAGCTCCCTGTAACAGCCAGCATGTCAGGACAAGGCAGGCGCTGCTCCCCGAGTCCCCGAGACAAGAGACACAAACGGTTCTCGAACCACGCTGCCTTCTCCCACAGGAGCTTTTCTGGCTGTCAGTGTGGGCACTCACAGGTGCCAACTGTGCCCTCCCAGCAGTCCGTGCAACATCACCCAGAATGGAGAGCTGCAGTCTCAGCAGAGTACTGCAGCTTTGCCCCAAAAGCAGAAAGACCATGAACATTACAGCACTGTACACAGAGAGGAAGGGGAGCCCAGGCTAGAAAACCACGGGCAGGCAGGACTCCCCAGCAGCCCTGCAACGGCATTTCAGCTGGGACAGCTTTACCAAAGCACTTGGCCACTGCTGTCTGCAGAGGGGTGGCCAGAGCGATGCTGGTGTGCTCAAAAGGAGACCCCTACAAGCCCCTTGTCGTCCCAAAGGCCTGCACAGGCTGCCCCAGCTCTGCCTGCCTCTCCCAGGCTGCAGCCCCTGTGCCCTCCTGGCTCCTACCTGTGGTTCCAGTAGAGGTGTTTGAGGTTTTCATAGTAAGGGATGTCTATCTCATCTATCTCCCAGGTGCACTGGTCGTACGGCAGGTCCTTCCACTTGATCAGGTAATGGATATCTCCCTTTTTATCAAAGCTGTAAGGCAGGGCATGAAAAGCCTGTCAGTGAAAGGACACTCGACCCCGGGAAGCAGTGAGCCACAACCTGCTTCCATGAACCTGGGTGCCTCATCCTCTGCTTTTACCTACAGACCACGACAGCCAAGCTGAGGTGCACAGGGAGTGCCAACACTTCCCAGCAGAAATGCCTGTTAATCTGCTGTGTCTGTTAAATCATTACACTCTAAAGGCTGCTCTTCCTGAACCACTGAACCACCTCAATTCCCTTTACCAGGACTAGATGAAGATCAGAGCTCACCCTCTCTCTGCTGCAGCATTTGCTGCTCTGTGAAGTTTTGCTTACACTGAAAGATGAATAAACACGACTCTGATTATCTGCCTACGGGGGAAATCCCTCACCTCGTTGCAAAGCTCACGCTGACATCAGCCAGGCAGCTTCACTTATGCTCTGCCCAGCAGCCTTCAAGCAGAGCTGCTGCTTGAAATTTCCAGTTGCCACTTGAAACGTAAAAGTTCAACAAAAAGGTGTCTCAGCTGCTCAGTGTAAAAAAGCATCCACACACTTCATCTGCAGGAAACTTCTTCCACAGAAAAGACAAGCAAATGCCAAGGGCTCGTATGGGAGTCAGACATCTGCTCCAGCTCCTCTCCTCAGGCTGCTCCTGTAAGGGAGTAAGCTGCTCCAGCTTCTCTCCTCAGCATAATCAAAGGAAGCAGGACCCATCACCAGGCTGCAGCAGGAGTTTATGGAATTATGAGGTTGTAACAGGGACCCAAACAATATGTCTGGGAAGAGTGGAACAAGTCCATGCATCCACCTTTGGGAAAATTCATGATCTCTATTTTTAACGCACAGTGTAGCGGAAATGAAAATAAGGAAAGCATCAATTCACTTCTGGCCTTGGCTTCACCTCAGCACCCAGCCTCCAAGGCCAGAGAGAGCCTGAAATGAGTCAGCAGCTGAAATTCCACCAGTCTAACACTTTGACTTTGCAGGACAAGAACTTCCCAGCCCCAGGGGGAAGAACTCGTCTGAGCACAGAATCCACAGCACTAGCAGCTCAGTGACCTGCATCAACCATCCCAGCAAGGGTTGGGCACGATGGGAGAACCCATAGAGGGCACAGACCCACTGCTCAGACTGAGCACAATGGGAGAACCCACAGAGTGCACAGACCCTCTGCTCAGACTTCACCTGCAGAACACACAGGGGTGCTGAGGAGCACAGCAGGGCTCACCCTCACCGTTTACCTACCTGGCTTGCAACAGCACTGTTCAGTGCCAGCGCTATCAGGGGCTCACACACTGTGGCCCAGGCCTCTCCCTGGCACTCTCCTCTCCCTGGCCTCACACACAGCTCCTCACCTGTGGTTCAGGATGCGGTGGATCATCATCCACTCGGGCTTGATGCCGTAGCGGTAGAACCGCTCCTCCATCTTGGCGTACTGTGGGTCTTTGTTCTTCCGTTTCTCCCTCTGGCTGTCCTCGTCCCCAGAGCCGTAGTCGAAGGCCGGTGGCTCGTCCATGTCATTCTTGCGTTGGTAGTTGCGGTACATCACGGTGTGGTAGAGCTCCAGCTGCAGCGGGAGGGAGCTGCAGTCAGCCGCAGGCTGGGCAGGGCCACCACTGCAACGACCAGCACTACATGCTGGCTCACCTGCAGCTCCTTGACCCAGGAGCAGTGCCAGTAGGAGAGACCTGCCCACTTCACAAAGAACTCTCGCTCGGGGATCCCCTCCAGCGCCTTGGGCGGGGGCAGAGGCAGCTCGGCATCTGGGGCGGGCAGAGCGGGCGGCAGCGTGGCGGCCGGCGGCTCCTTCCAGGCCCAGTGCAGGATGCGTTGGACCTTGCCCTTCAGAGGAGGGCACTGCGGACAGAAAAGCAAACAGGTAAGAGCACAGAGTGGGAGGTGAGCCCCTGTCAGGGGTCACGGGGCAGAACTGGAGGGCAGAAGGGGTCTCATAATGCCCTTCATGGCAGGGACAGCATGGCCTGTGCCAAAAGCTGCTGCCAGAGGGAAAGCCCAGGGCAGGGAGTGACTGCAGATTCACCCCTGGCCACAGGGAACCCAGCGTGGCAGCATGGGTGACCCAGAGGGTGCCAGACCCAAGCTGCATCTATCCCACCCCACAAACATCTCCGTGGCCCCTGGACAGAGGCGAAGAGCCGCCTGGCTCCCCGGCACAGCCGCTCCGCTGCTTCTCACAGAGGCAGCAGGGTGCCTGCAGGGAAGTGTCCGTGACACTGCTGCGTTCCCCTGGGGAGAGGTCTCATCACTGGGCAAGAAAGGCCCCTGTACAGAGCTGTGCAGCAAATGGGGCTTTGCCATGCACTCTGAGAACTGGCAGGAACCGCCAGCCAGCACTGCCACGGGGACACCGCAGCGGCAGCAGAGCCGCCGGAGCCACGCAGGGCCCGCGGACACGCGACGCAGCAACGCCGCTCCGGGACGGTGCTGGGGCGCAGGGCAGGACACCGGCCCTGACCAGGGCATGGCGAGGGGCAGCAGTGGCCAGAGACCTGCTTCTGGGGCGGGTGGGTGCAGGAGCAGGGACAGGGCAAGGAACGCTGGAAACACTCACTGTACAGCGCGGGCAGAGCCATTCACCGTTTGGTATTTCTGGCAGCGGCGGGTTCAGGCAGTGGAGGTGGTAGGAGGATGGGCAGGTGTCGCAGCATAATAGCTCTCCTCCGTCCTTACACACCCGGCAGAACTCCATGTGGTCATCCTCCTCCTCCTCGCAACCTTCCTCTTCCTCCTCATCCTCCTCCTTAGGCTCCCACTGGATGCCTTCCTTCTCCTGGGGAAGAAAGCCAGTGTAACGCTCAGGGTCTCTGCAGCCCACCTGCCCACCCCCTCCATGGGCCCCAACGCCACTCACGCAGTGGGGACAGCTCCACTTGCCCTCAGGGGCCTTCTCCAGCTCGGGGTCGAGGCAGACGAGGTGGTAGGCACGAGGGCAGGTGTCGCACAGGATGATCTCCCCTCCCTGCTGGCACACCTCACAGTAGTCCTGGTGGTCCGTCTCGTACCCGTCCCCTTCTTCGACTGCAAGCAAGGGACAGGCACAGTCAGAGGGGCAGCAGAGTCGCCTGCTCTCAGGAGGGAACGGGACACTTGCTCCTCTACAATACAGTTAAGGAAACAAGGAAAGTGTTTCGCCTCAGACCCCTCCTGTTATGTCCCCCTGCCTCTCTGTCCCTCAGCACCACAGTTCAGCTTTGCACATAGCATCATCTCACCTCTGTCTCTTTCTCTCTCCACACTGTATCATCCTTTGGTTCCTTCAGGCTCTCAATGGAGAATGCCAGAACCTGGAGAGGTTGCAAGGGAGGCCAGTCAGAGAAACCTCCCCAGGTACCAGCACCACCAACTGCAAACGCACCATGCAAGGGTGACATGGCCGAGGAGGACTCCTCTCCTGCCACTACTCTGCCCCTCCTGGGTGCTCACTGGCACAGAGGCAGGACCTCTCTCAACTCGGTGTGGACACGAAGAGGGAGGGAGGGACAAGGCCTTGCAAGCACCTGAACAGCCCATCTCAGTTTCCAGCTCTGCTACAAACTCTCAGCATGGACTTCGACCTTCTGTTCCTCCAGCACACGGCAGGAGCTGCCCAGCTCTGGCACAACGGCTCTCGTACCACAAGTAGCCATATGCAAGACATGGAGGCAGACAGCCAGCCCTGCCTCACTGCCAGCATCACACCCTGAATAACCTCCAGCCCAGAAAGTGTCCTTCCATCTCTCAGAAGCAAAAACCCATCAGCAAAGCTCTGAAGCCACGTGGATCGGAAGCATCTCATCCTGAGCAAGGACACGAGGCGGAAAGGCAGCGCACATCCTGCAGTGCAGGAGGCCCTGGCAGCCCCAGCAGGGCTTGGGGCAGCTCAGCACAGGGGTCTGCTCTCACCAGCAGCACAGGGATGGAAGTGACACCATGCAGAACCCACCTTCTGCGAGGGAAGGGATGAAGGAACACACAAACATGGACATGCAGCCGCTGGGACACCCCGACAAACACTTCCCATCACTACTCGCCTGCCTCCCTCTTCCTCCACTGCTACCACAGACCTACAACGTCCCTGTCCCTGACTGCACATCTCACACAGACAAAAAGTCTCTTAACACTTTCTTGCCCATGGCCTTCCCTGCTTTGCAAGGAGCTTGCCATCCAGGGGTTGCTCCTCAGAAAATCACTTCCCGGGAAGCCGCACAAATTCTGGACCTTTGCTGCTGGAGGATAAATCCTGACGGGGTCCTGTGCAGCAGGCAGGCTGCCAGCTGCCCACGGTGCACTCCAGTGCCCAAAGCACAGGCAGGGTCCTGGGGTGGGTGGTGGGCTCAGACACCCGGGGAGGGGCTGTGAGGGAGTGGCCAGACTGGGCTGCAGGGCTCCCTGCAAGCCACAGCACCACAGCAGGGCTGAGCACCACAGCCACGGCTTCCCAGAGCAACTCCGTGTGGCAACACAGAGCTGTCACGGGGACAGACGAGCCCCAGGCGGTGGCTGATGGCTGGAGAGAGGCCCAGAGGAAGAGCTGACTGTGGATTGATGGAACAGCCCCACTGCCAGCCCCACTCCCAGCTCCACCACCACCAGCACCGTGGGGTGAGCCAGCAGCCCACAGCAGATCCTTGTCAGGCACAAGGCCACGAGCAGCAGGGCCTGGACACCAGGAACGTGCCTCATGCTGCACACACAGACAAGCACAGGCACCTCCTCTCCCACCGAGCCAGCGCCAGGCACGGCCCAGAGCTGCAAAGGCCAGGGAAGCACCATCTGAAGAGGGAAATCCAAACAGAACAGGAACTGAGTACAAAGGATGGCCTACTCCTCTTTTTCTTTCGCCTCTTCTTCCCTCTCTTCCCCATCCCAGCCGAGCACTCGGAGCGCACTGAGGAGCTGTTGATGCTGGCGCTGTCCAAGTCAGATTCCTCCCGTTCCTCCTCTTCGCTCTGCAAAGGGGAAACGAAAGCACAGGCAGTCCAAGCGCTGCCACACCAGCGGTCACTGCCAGAGAGCACGAGCACCACTGTGCAGCCCAACCTATCCCCAGAGACCCACCTGAACCCAGTGGGACCATGGGCCAGCAGCTGAGCAATTCAGCATGCTCCCCTCCACAGGGCCTGGCACTGGCAGATGGGGTTCACAGGAGTGAGCCACCCAGCATTAGGAAGCAGGGAAACCTCCTCTGTCAGGCTCTGAGCCCAGTCAGGCAATCAATCTGTGCAGATCTAAACTACTGCTAGAGCCTGAAGGCGATTACCTTGCTCAGCACAGGGGCAGCCTGTGCAGGTCACAGCTCTGTCAGTGTGCAATCAAGAGCAAATCTCAGAGCACGTTTAGAGTACATAAATCACTACGTCAAGCCCCTGCTCGGCCTCCCTGGCAAGAGGCGGGCTCTGGGTTTCCCCTGCAGCCTGCCATCCCCTCTAGCACAGAGGGAGCAGGTACTACGTGGTGTGGCTGCCCAAGCAGCTGCAAGAGCCCACTGCTGCAACAACATCATCTTGGATGCAGACACCCAAAACAGAGATGTGAGGGACACAAATCCCTGCTCCAAGTCCCACAAGGTCAGGGGCCCCCTCCTCCACTGCTTGGCAGATCTTTGCTCCCTCTCTCTCGACGTCCGTGTCAGCTTGGGTCAGCTCACTAGTGTGCATGCTTGTAGGCGCTCATGCCCAACCTCCCTTACAACATGCAAGGAGTTACACAGCTCTGGCACTCAGCAGCATCAAAACAACACAGCACGTCTGAATTCTTCTCCTGGAGACTCATGCACACAAATCCCTGATTTGCACACTATTAATCAAGTGCTTAGTGCTCCAGATGCAAGAGCAAGCCCGAGCTCTCTGTAACTCTCGGAAAGGCAAATGCACAGATCCAGAGTGCAGCAGCAAGGGGGGAGCTTTTCATGATGTGTGACTGACAAAACACAGCAGAGAGCGGTGCCTGGGACTGCTCCTTCCACTTCAGTCTCTGACCACAAGGGTGTTTACAAACAGGTTGTGTTATAGGAATGAGGGCTAGCAAGTCAGTGAGCTCCTCTCAGGGTGAACTAATGGGATTTTGATCAGTAGTATTACCAAGATCTACAAGAGTTCCACCCCTATTCAAGGGTTATTTAAGAGATTTATTCTTCCAATGCTCTGCTGCTCCTTAAAACGTGCCTGATACTCGTGTGCTGACACGAGCTCGGCACAAACTGCAGCAGAGCCCTGTTCCCTGCTCTTTCTGGGAAGCAACTGTGCCCTGGGCCATGCTGTGGGATCACTGATGCCCAGAGACAGACTTTAACATAATTAAAGCATCTGATAATTGTCTTCGACGTACAGTTCAGCTGGAGTGCAAGCCCTGAAGAATTCCTTTGCAAATGAAATCTGAAATGATGGCATTACCAACCCCCATCACTGAAAGCAGATGTGCTTATATGGTTTCAGCAGAAACTGAGCCCAGACATGGCGTCTTTATGAACCTGAGCCTGGACACGGCTCTCTCACAGGGATGAACAAACACGCTGACGAGAGCCTGGTGCCTCGCAGAGGGGCACGAACGAGGCTGTGACACCCCCTGCATGAGGGAGGCTGCAAGGAGAGGGCTTGTCCCAGCATTTCCCTGTCATGGGCCCCCACACAGAGAAGGGTGGCACACACTCACCGAGGAGCCCTTTTTCCTTTTGCTGGGGATTCCTCCAAACCGGAATTTCAAGCCTGCCATCTTCTTCCCCTTCCCCTTTTTCTTCCCATCTTTGGAGCCCTTGATTTTCTTCCGCACTCCTGGACCTGGAAAAACAGGCTTTTTTTGTGCTCTCTGCAACCAGTTGTCCCCCAAATCATGCCCACCTCACTGCCAGGATTTACAGGGAAGATGAGAGAGCACTGGGGACCCCAGGGAGCAGAGCATGGGCTACCATTGTCCACGGAGCACATCCTCTAGGGAAAAAGGCTGCAAGCCCAGACGCAGGGCTTGGAAGAACTGGGAGAGGAAAACATCTGCCCTGGGACCAGGAGAGAGACCACAGCCCACAGGGTTCTGACTACCAACTGGGACTCTGGGGTCTGCAGGATGGGGAGAAAAGGCAGATGCAGAGAGGTAGGACTGAGCTGAGCCCACCATGCAGGAAGGTTCCTGCACTGTCACTTGTGGCCAGCTGCCAGCCCTGAGCCATTGTTCAAAACCTCAAACCACAAAATGCCAAAAGTCCAGAAGGCCCAGAGGCTGCCAGGGCGACCTGCCATGGTTCACAACCCATGGTCCCCTTTAGGACTTCTGCAGAGGAAAAGGCAGCTGCAGATACACCTCTGGCACTTTCACCTCCTCAGTCTGCTGAAGCACAGCTCCTGCCTGGAGATGCTTTGCCAGCGTGAAGATGCAGCTGTGTGTGCGGGCCCAGCAGGCAGGGGCACGTCGCCGGGGAGAGCAGCCCCTCCACTCAGCCCACCGCAGCTGGCACCTACCCTTGCCCTCCTTGGTCTTGGCCTTCCTGATGACAGGAGGCACGGCCGACTGCGGGGGGCTGGTAGCGAGCGGCGGGGCCACGGTGACGGTCTCCACGGCTGCCGCGACGGCCGCTGCTGCAGCCGCTGCCGAGCTGCCCTTGAAGGGGTTGTTGGCACTGAACTCCCGCCACTTGGCTCCCAGCACGGTCATCATCTTGGACATGGGGATCTTGGGGTTCTTCTTGGCGATCAGCGGCCTGCAGGGCACGGGAAGGGAGGACCACGAGTTAAACTGCTCCTGCTCACCACGTGCTGGTCGTTCAGCCCCAGCAATGCACCAGTGGCACATGTCTCAGCAGCTGGGTGCCCCGGCCAAGAGGAAGTAGCTCCACTGGAAAGCCAACAGAGGCCAGAGCTCTTAAACAGGACCTACAGAAAAGGAGATCTGCCTAAATTTCCTCAGTGACCCCTTTCCCTGGAGCACTTGTTGTGTTTGAAGTTGTACAAGCCAAAATTTATGTTGTTACTCAGTTTCTCTCATGAAACTCTTCACAGAAGCACTCACAAAAACTGAGGCTTTGTAGGGAGGGAGAGACAAACACTTCAGTTGTTTTCCAGTCAATCCTGCAATTAAAATGGAGTCCAGGGGACTGAGTTGGGTAGGGAGAAGCGACAAGGAGCTCACAACACAGAATCTACCTCACAACTTCACCCACTTGGCTGAGAAATGCCCAGACCTCAACCACCACACAAGGCTCCATCCAGACCTACAGCTGCCTACCTGAGGAACTGGCTGAAAGCCTTGTAATTCGTCAGAGTATGATAATCTTCTTCTGAGAAAACATAGTCTACATCATCCAGGCCCCATTCTTCCATCAGCTGGGCCGAGCTCTTGGGCTCCTGTAGATTCAGAGAGACATCATTACGCCAATGACCGCAGCTCTGCAGACGAGCAGCACACAGCTGGGTCTGTCGTAGCCCTGTGGCAAACGCTCTCTCAGTGACAAGCAGGGGTTTGTTTCTGTGATTTAAGAACCAGAGCACGCACAAGTGCTTAATAAACTAACGCTTCACACGCTTCCAAGCACCAAACGAAGGTGTCACCATTCAAACGCTCCCCGTGTCGCACAACACAACACACAGCCCTGACGGGTTTCACATCTCCACTAAACTGTTTCTTGCTGCCCACAAGATAAACAACGTGGAAAGAAAACCTTTCCTCTCCCAGCTCTTCACCTCCAACCACTTCCTTGTTAAACCAAGGGCAAGCTTCTCATGAAATCCCCAGGCTACCTCCTCTAAGCACGGTGTGCTCTGCCCGTCTCTGTCCCCACGTTCACGGCATGGACACACGGATCTGTTCCTGGCAGGACGTGGGCAGATGACGTGAGAAGGGAAGCTGCCTGAGACTGAGGAGCTGTTGGCTGCCACAAGGTCCAAGCTACCTCACTAGGCCTCCAACCTCCTGCCTGGCTTCACCACCACGAAAGGTACTGTGAGGACTTGTGAGTGCACATCTCCACGTGGCTGAGTTCCCAGCCTGATGGGGAGTGCTTTGCTTACACTGCCCTGCTCCACACAGAGAAAACTTATCCCCCAGCACAGGGTGACTGGCCATAAAACATGGCTCAGCTCTCACACAGTGGCTCACTCAAGGAGGTAACTTGGTACCTTCAGGCTTCCATCCTCATTGTCATCCTCTTCTTCATCCTTCTTCTTTCGTTTTGTCTTTTTCTCCTTCTTGTCCTTCAGCTTTTTCTTCTTCTTTTTGTTGGGGGAATAGTCACTCCCTTCACTCTCAGATTTCTCCTCAAGCTCCTCCTCATTGTCTGACATTTCATCATTGCTCCCCTAAAATGGAAAGCAACAGTGGAGACAGAGCAGGGCCCGTTCCCCTTCTGCTCTCCTCCAACAAACCCTCCCAGCCAGCACAAAGCCACTGCTCTCACCAGCCAAAGCCAATCCTCCCCTGACACTGGCAGCTGGAGAAAAACACCCTGAAAATCAGATTTGGAACAGCAGGAAGCACTTGACCACAGGAGAAAAGTTGCC
The DNA here is from genome assembly GCF_028858725.1 of Colius striatus. Classification (NCBI taxonomy): domain Eukaryota; kingdom Metazoa; phylum Chordata; class Aves; order Coliiformes; family Coliidae; genus Colius; species Colius striatus. The sequence goes on from NC_084779.1 coordinate 9,846,965, forward strand.
GAAATGTCAGACAGGTCACACTTTGGCCACATTGTTGACTGGTGTAACACAGGTATTATACTCTCCCTTGCGTTTGCTTATGGTTTTACATAAGGTTGTAGTCTCCTACCACTGTGTGAAGAGCTAAGGAACTAAAGGAAAAGAAGCACATTATGTGCTGTCTTTTAGCTCACTGGACAGGTGTCATGGTTTTGTTTTGCTGGCGTTTCACCCTTCTGCCCAGCTGGGCACCAGAGGCTGCAGCAGAACTGTGTGGCTGTGGAAGGATTTCGGCTGCCACATGGACAAAACAGGCCTGGGGGATGCTCAGAAGGGCCAGGAGAGCAGAGTCAGGCCAGCCTGGCTGGTTTCCCTCACCTCTGGAGACAGGCAGCCATCTGAAACCCCATCTCCACTGAGGCTCATCCCACTGCAGGGTGGGCCTGGGGTGGTGGCAGAGCACCCGGTTCCCCACGGCCTGTGGGGACGAGGCTCGGTTGGCAGCTGGAGCAGAGGCGGGCTGGGCTGTGGGGACTCAGGGTTCTCTCTGGGAGAGGGGCCGTGACCCACACACCCCAGGGCCCGCAGCAGCCCGGCAGCCACCACGGAGCCCGGAGCAAGCCGGGCCGTTCCCGGGCGGGCTGCAGCGGCTGCACGGGATGCCGGGTTGCCACGGTAACCGCTGCAGCACAGGCTGCGGCGCCGCTCTGGCTGCCTCACCGCAACCCGGCACGGCTGTGGGGCTGCCGGCTCACAGCCACCACCAGCCCCACGCCACAGCCTCGCCCAGCGCTCCCCGCCTCACCTCACAAGGGCAAAGGCCGCTGCCCCCGCGCAGCTCCACGGGGGGAGGGGAGGAAAGCCCCCCTTGCCCCCATCTCCCCCTGCCCAAGGACACCCGGGCGCTGTCCCTGCACACCCACACTCTGTCCCAGCCAGAACCAGGCTTGGTTATTGCTGCCCACACAAAGCATCCACCAAAAAACCAAGCAGCCACCTATTTTCTGCCCACTCCCAGTAAGGTAGCACACGGTGCTGCTGGGCTCAGGCAGGCCCGTGGTCACAGAGAATGAACAGAGGTGAAAGGGCCACAGGGCTTTATTTTGTTTCCTGCCACCCTCTGCAGAGAAGCAGCATAGGAAAGAAAATGCATCCAGCACTGGCAGAGGCACAGCAGGGCAGAGTGTGTGTCAGACTGGAGTGGCATCCACAGGAACAGAAGAGCATCGTTGTGGCCACGAAGGAAAAAAGCCTCCTTGGGGCCACAGCTTCCCAAAGGGCTGCCAGGCGAGGCAGTGCCAGAGGGAATCAGTTGTCATCACCTCAGCAACTCACCAGGCTCCCAGCAGGAGCAAAAGCTCTCAAGGCACATCCTGGTCCCACCAACCATTGCAGAGTCCCTGGGGGAGTGGCAGCAATGGCCACAAGCAGCACGGCCCCGGTTTGTTCTGGGTCAGTGACTCCTCCCCAGCCACGGCATCGGGGGAAGCAAGAGGGCTGGGGAACCTCGATGCTCACCCCTCCTTCCCAGCAGCTTGCTTGTATTTGGTCAGCCAAAGGGACAACACACAGCATCTCTGCTCCAGCCCTCACACCCAGGGCTGCCTGGCAGCGAGCCCAGCTCCAGAGCAGCACCATGCCCAGGCCAATGCCTTGGCACAGTACCCAGCAGCAGAGCCCCAGTGCCCCCATGGGAGGCTGACCCCTTAGGACATGTCTTGTCCTTGCTTTCCCATGCAAGGCTCAACAGCCCTCCCATGTGTCAAATCCTGGGAGAACCCACGCTGCCTGCCCTGCAAACACTGCCCAGGCACCTCAGCCATTTCCCCTCGCCCTCAGCGCAGAAGTCTTCATCTTCCTCCTCTGACACAAGCACCAGAGGCCACCCTGGTACAGGATGCTTTGGAGAGATTTCCTGCTGCTCTGGAGACCCCAGCAAGGAGGAGCCGTGCTGCAGCCTGGGCAGCACTCAGGGATGGACGGTGCCACCACCACACAGCCCAACACACGCCAGGGCTGGGCCCTCCCCAGGGGAGCAGCCCCATCGTTGCCAGACCCATGGCACCACTCCCCCCCTCAGATGCTCCCCTGGGGCACATCCCCACCCCAGAACCTCCCAGGTGTGTGAGAGCTGCTCTTGTCCTGCCTCCCAGGGCCAGAACACCCGTCTGGGTGGGAATAATGCCCCTTCTTTCCACCCCCAGGCACCCAAGAGGTGCCTGCCAGCAGTGCCATGGGCAGGGAGCCCCCAGCCCAGCACCAGGGTGGGCAGAATTACCTCCTTCTTCCTCCTCTTAATTTTGGCAGCTTTGCCGTCTTTCAGCTTCTTGGATTTCTTTTTCTTCTGCACAGTGACTTGTTCTTCAGCGAAAAACTCATCCAGTCCTTCCAGCACCCCATCATCTTCTTCTGGGGACAAAAGGGACAGCTCACACGGAGGGACTGTACGGCCACAGGGCACCACAGGCGTGTGCAGCCCACAGAGCAGGCCTGAGCAGCAGGAGCAGGCTGAGACTGGGAGCTCTGCTCAGGCCTCGAGGGAGCCCTGGCGAGTCCTGCCCGGGAGCAGCCGCCCAGCACCGCTGTGCCCAGCTCACACACCGGCACCCCACGCGCGGCTGCGCCTGGCTCTCGGGACACAGGGTGCTCTCCCTGCTCTGCCCCACGGGCGTTCAGGGAGCAGGAGGCTTCTGCCTTTGAGCGGCGCCCAGGGAAGGCAGGGGAGGGAGAGGCCGGGACGGCGGGGAAGGCGGGTGCCGCGGCTCGCAGGAGGCCGCTGTGCCCAGGCTTCCAGCCGCGCCTCCCGGCTCCGGGGCTCCCGGACCCCGCGCTCGCCCTGCCCCGGCCTCCGTCCGTGTCTTCATTTTCTCACGCAGGGGCAACAGCCCAGCGCCGCTGGGTTCCGCGCTCCGGCGGGCAGGCGCGGGGCCGGCCGCGGCAGCGGGAAGGGCAGGGGCCGGGCAGGGGCCGGGAGCAGCCCCGGGCGCCGCGTGAGGGGCGCGACCCGCGGCAGCGCCGAGGCGGGAGGAGCCGCTCCCGAGGGGCAGCGCCCGGCGGACACCGCCCCGGGGCCGGGCCGCGCCCCGTCGCGCCCCCGCGCCCCGTCCCGTCCCGCCGCCTACCCGACACGTCGTCGTCGTTGCCCGCGTTGTCCAGCAGCTGGCGGGCGGCCGGCGGGCCGCGCATGGCGGGCGGCCGCAGCCCCGGGGCCGAGCGCCGGCCGCGCCCGCTCCGCGCCAAGATGGCGCCCGCCCCGCCCCGTGACGTCACGCCGCGGCCCCGCCCCCGCGCGCGCGCCGCCCCCCCCCGCCCGTCCCGGCGCTCCCCGAAAAACACCGATTCCTCCCCAAATCGCCCCCCCCGGGCGGCAGCCGAACGCGGGCTATCAACAACTCTCCCCGCCCTTTATTCCAGGAAAGCAAAACTGTACAAAATGGCTGCCGGGCGCCGCCGGCTCAATCCTCCTCCTCCTCCTCCTCCTCGTCCTGGTTGATCTGGAAGTAGCGCAGCTCGTAGCTCTCCTTGCTGTTGGCCACCACGCGCAGCCAGTCGCGCAGGTTGTTCTTCTTCAAGTACTTCTTGGTCAGGTACTTGAGGTACCTGCAGGAGAGGCTCGGCTGAAGGCGCTCTGCACGCCGGGCAGCGCCTCGCTCAGCCCCCGCAGCTCCCCACGGAGCAACACCAACCCCTGTTCCTGCCACCTTCCGCCTCCGCGGGGAGTAACACATCCCGGCAGGCTCATCCTGGCAAAGCTTCTGCCAGGAACCACTGCCGAGGGACGGCAACTGGTGTGCAGTGACAGAGGTGGCTGCAGAGCTGGGCGCTGCCCTGGTGCCACATCCAGTTCTTCCGTTCCCCCCATTGCAGACCTCCAGCTGCCTGCCACGTCTGCCCCAGCAAAAGCCACACTCGGCGAGACCAGGCCCGAGCAGCTGCAGAAGGCAGGGGCCTGGCAGGAGGAGGGGAATGGCACAGCACTGGAAGAGCCTGGCTGCAGACCAGCCCCTCCAGTCCATGCCTGGCATCCTCTCAGCAGCACATCCTCCCCTGCTGCCCATCCCACGGGCCTCCCCAGCAGGAGTACTGGCCAAATAGCAATCTCAAAGGTCACTGGGGAACAGCAGCCACCGCACCAAGCACCACACAGCGCTCAACCGGGAACCTTGGCACCACTCCTGCACCGAGACACCTCTCCCAGCCATGCTCCTGCCTGAACACTGGCGACCCCTGACAAGGGCCAAGCGCTGCCACAGCGACCAACCGCAGCACCAGCAGAGCCTCGTGACGGCCACGGGCACTGTGGGGCCACCTCACCTCTTGGAGAACGGCACCTCGGATGTGACCGTGATCTTGCTCTTGCTCCGCTCGATGGTTACCACGCCCCCGCCCAGGTTACCCGCTTTGCCGTTCACCTTGATCCTCTCCTGCAGGAACTGCTCCTGCAACAGAGCAACACCAACACTTAGTGGGGCCTCCAGCCCCCCCTGGATAAAGCCTCCCCTGCTCACTTGTGCCTAACGCTTCAGCTTTGGTTAGAGCTGGGGAAGAGAGAGAAGTGCTGTGACACCCAGGGGAAGGCAAGGAAAGCTCCCTTCCCGCAGGTCTGGTGGCTCCAAGCCTGTCACAGTGAATCCTATCAGGCCTGCACCAGAACCTGCAGGGTTCTCAAGTCCCAAAGCACTGGATTAGTGAGGCAGGGACATGCTTCCTGGCTTGCCAGGGGACAGCCAGTGAAAGGACAGCTGGGTCAGGATCCTCCAGAAACATCTCAGCCACAGCTCCACAACTCCAATCTCTACTCAAGCAACGTTTGAATGACAATAGTCAACACAGAGCATTGAATGACAATAGGTCAATAGAGAGCACAAGAACACAGCCCTTCCAGCCCTCAGCAGTCCTCAGTGTAGTGGAAAACACACCCCAGGAGGGATGAGAAGGGCGATGCTGTTTGACAGGTAAGAAACGTGCTTGCACTTTAGCTACAAAGTGTTTAAGGCCAACAAACACGTGGCAGCCTCCCGCACCACCCGGGCTCCCTTTGTCTGCAGGGCACTTCCAGCAGCACGGGCCGCAGGTAACAAGGGGGCTGGAACAGCACGGGGCTGCCCTCGCCAGCACACGGTTCCGGGGAGCCGCAGCCTCAAGCAGTGCCCGGGCACAGCGGCCGCCGCCTCTGCCCCGGCGCGGGGGAGCCCCGCACTCACAAAGTTGGCGGCGTCCATGATGCCGTCCTCCACCGGGTGCGTGCAGTCGAGCGTGAACTTCAACACCTGCTTCTTTTTTTTGCCACCTTTAGCTGCAGGCTTCTTCTGCAGCGGGGGGAAAGAGAGAGCCGTGAGGGATGGGCTGCGGGCAGCGTGCCGCGGGGTCAGAGCCGCGCCGAGCCCCGGGCTGGCGGCGCGGGGAGCGGGCCGAGCGCCGGGCCGGGGCGACCGGGAAGGGAACGGGCCGGGGCGGAATCCACGGCGGGGCCGGCAGGGACAGGGGAGGGTCCCCAGGGGCGGCCGCCCGGCGCTCCGCGGGACGGGCCCGAAGGAGGCCCAGGCCCAGGCCCGACCCCACGCGTGGGCCCGCGCCGGGCCGCGCCGCGCCAGAGGAGGAAGAGCCGGGACAGCCGGGTCGAGGGGAAACGGAGAGTCGGGCGGCCGCGAGCGGGGAGGGCGGCGGGAGCCGTCCCGTGCGGGCGGCGGCGGCGGAGACTCACCACGGGCGCCATGGCGGCTCCGGCGAACGGGCAGAAAGGGAGCGCCGCGCCGCGCGCATGCGCCGGAGAGCCCGCGCCGGGCCGCGCCAGCCTGCCGAGCGCCGCCGGCATCGATGGCTTCCGGCCGCTCCCACGCACGCCGGGCGCCGTGGTGCGGCGAGCGCATAGCGATGCCTGGAGGAGCGGGAGCAGTGGGCGTGGTCTATTGTGGGTGGAGTCACGCGGGGCGGAGCCCGGGGCGTGGTTCGGCGTGGGCGGGGCCTGGCCCGGGGCCGCTCCCTGCAGCCCCCGCTCGCCCCCATCGCCCCGCGCTGGCCCCGCGCCCCGGTCAGCGCCCGCGGCCGCTCCCTGCAGCCCCCGCTCGCCCCCATCGCCCCGCGCTGGCCCCGCGCCCCGGTCAGCGCCCGCGGCCGCTCCCTGCAGCCCCCGCTCGCCCCCATCGCCCCGCGCTGGCCCCGCGCCCCGGTCAGCGCCCGCGGCCGCTCCCTGCAGCCCCCGCTCGCCCCCATCGCCCCGCGCTGGCCCCGCGCCCCGGTCAGCGCCCGCGGCCGCTCCCTGCAGCCCGGGCCACCCGCTCGCCCCTGGGCTCCGTCCCGCACCCCGAGGGCCGTCCCCGCCACAGAGCGCAGACGAAGGAGCACGAGGGGCCGTGGCACGGCAGCCATCCCGCAAAACCGGGGGGTACCGTGTCACACGGATGACCAGGCCCTGCTGCCAGTGCGTGGAAGCTGCAGCGCGGCACAACTGGGACAGTCTATAGCCAGGGCCCGGCTCATGGATGCAGATGAGGGACACTCAGTCCTGGGTGAGGCTCTGCTGTGAGGACACTACAGTGGACACTCCATCCCAGGGGATGCTTCTGCTCGGGGGACACCCAGTGTGGGGGAGACACCTCACTGCAGAGGCCAGCCCTGCAGCCCCCAGCACCAGGGAGAAGGGGCACTTCCAGGGCAGCCTCGTGCTGCACAGCTCATAACCTAAAAATAGGCAGCGGCTCAGGGGCCCCAGGGGCAGGACTCATCACCTCTTCAGCAGCCACAGCACTCACACAAAGCAGTGCTGAGTGGGGCTCTCTGGGCAGAGGGGGGAAAGTGGGGCACGGAAGGTCCACTCTCTGCCTCACAGATGGCTGGCAGCATCTTCTCCCCACTGGAGAGCTGTTCGGAGCTGGAGAAGGCCAACTGCCACCCCCTCGTCTGCCTGCTCTGCCACGAGCCCTACCAGCACCCCTGCCTGCTCGATTGCTACCACAACTTCTGCGCCAGCTGCCTGCGGGGCCGCGCCAGCGACGGCCGCCTGCGCTGCCCGCTCTGTGGGTAAGGGACAGACCACGCCGGGGGGATGCTGAGACCGCAGCACGTGGCTGGAAGCCTGGCCTGGCCCTGCTCCCAGGTCCCCTGAACTGCCCCCACCTGCCCTGGGCAGATGTCTCCATCCCCGTCCCTGTCCCCATCCCCTCCCCACAGGCATCCCTCGGTGGTGAGGGGGGGCACGGGGCTGCCCCCCGTGGACAGGCTCCTGCAGTTCCTGGTGGACAGCTCGGCCGATGGCGAAGAGGACGTGCAATGTGCCAACTGCGACCGGCACTGCACCAAGACGGTGAGGGCAGCAAGGCAGTGGGGCAGGGGGGCAGGCAGAGGACCCCGCGGGGGCTGTGCCCACCACCAGCCACCCCCCATCCACCCACACAGGAGATGGACACCATGTACTTCTGCAACACCTGCGGGCAGCCCCTCTGCGCCTCGTGCCGTGAGGAGACCCACCGTGCCAGGATGTTTGCCCGCCACGAGATCGTCTCCCTCTCCAAGCGCACCAAAGACATCCACAAGAAATGTGGTGAGTGCCGTGCTGTGCCATGCCATGCTGTGCCATGCCGCACTGTGCCATGCCGTGCCAGGCTGCCTGACACCCCCCTCCCCTGCAGCACTGCATGAGGAGCCCTACATCATGTTCTCCACTGAGAAGAAGTCCATGCTCTGCATCAACTGCTTTCGGGACATGCAAGGGTGAGTAGCCATGGCCTCACGCCTGGGCCGTGCCCCTCACCGTGCACTGACCCCTGTGCCCGCAGGGAGAGCCGTGCGCACTGCATCGACATCGAGACGGCGTACATGCAGGGCTGCCAGCGCCTGGACCAGGCCGTGATGGTGGGCAGGGGCAGGGGGTCCCAGGGGGTGGGGGCAGTGGAGGGCAGTGCTGTGGGCAGCTGTGCAGCCACCCCCCGCCCCTGCGCAGGCCGTGAAGGAGCTGCAGACCTCCACGCGCGAGGCCATCGTCCTGCTCAAGGCCATGATCGAGGAGGTGCGCAACAGTGCCAGCGAGGAGGAGGCGGCCATCAACTCCCTCTTCGGCCGCATGCAGGTGTGGGGCAGCTGCCTGCACGTTGTGCCCTGAGCCCAGGGCTGTGGCAGCGCTGGGGACCAGGAGATATGAGGCTGCCATACTGTTTGCAGGAGCAGCTCTCTGAGAGGAGAAAGACGCTCCTGAAAGCTGTACAGAGGTGAGGAGTTGTGGGTTTCCCCTGTCCTGCAGCACACTGCGGGGCTCTGGGGCCAGATGGCTCCCTAGTGTCCCACAAAGGCTGTGCCATGTCCCACTCTGCTGCAGCCAGCATGAGGAGAAGGAGAAGGCATTCAAGGAGCAGCTCACCCACCTCGCCTCCCTGCTGCCCACCCTGCAGGTATGGCCCAGGCCGGATAAGGATGCCCTGGTCCCAGGAGCCAGGCAGAGGCCAGGCTGCCACAGCCCTGATGGGCACCAGCAGTGACACTCTCCACTGGCACACAGGTCCACCTGGTGACCTGCTCAGCTTTCCTGAGCTCTGCCAACAAAGCTGAGTTCCTGGACCTGGGCTATGTGAGTGGAGTTCACGCTATGTGATGGCCAGAGCCTCCTGCAGCAGTGCCTCAGGGTGGCTGGTGCACCCTGCGCAGTGCTGGGCACCACTCACCCCGCTGCTGCCTTTCAGCAACTGATGGAGAGGCTGCAGAGGATCGTCAAGCTGCCGCATCGCCTGCGACCGGCCCAGACCAGCAAGGTAGAGCCCTGCGCCCACTCGGGACCAAGCCCCTGCCCACAGCTCCCCGCAGGCAGCCCCAGCCGTGGGCCCTGCCCCAGCCACACTCCCCCCATCTCACCCCCAGATCAACAGCGAGTACCGGGCAGAGTTCGCCCGCTGCCTGGAGCCCCTGCTGATGCTCAGCCCCCGCCGCTCCGTGGTGGGCAGCGCCGGTGGCATCGGTCCTGGTATCGCTGGCACAAACATGTGAGGTGCTGGGCTGGGGCATATCCCACCACGCCTGCACTGCATCTCCTGCTGAGCAGAGCACCATGCCACACATCCCCCTCAGCGTCCCACCGTGCCAAGCTTGCCCCCACCGCTGCCCTTGAGCCTGTCACCTCAGCAGTGGCACAGGGACAGCACGAACGCAGCTGCACTGATGAACGACAGGCGCGGGGGCTTCAAGTGACACTTCTGGGAAGCGGGGGGCGGGCAGCGGGGCACCCGGTGAGCCTGCACCCTGCGTCCCAGCGCGGCCCCCGCCGTGGTGCCCAGCGGGCTCTGCCACGGGTGCTGTGCCAGGGCCAGCTCCTGCTCGCCCGTACGCCTCTGGCGCCACGGCCTCTTTGCCCACCACTATTTTTATCAGAATTTCAAGGAAGTGGCCGGCCATTCCTTGCCCAGGATATATTTAGGCCCATTGATGTCACGGCAGCAGTGGCCCTGCCAGACACTCCCAGCTGGAGAGGACAAACAGGCCGTGGCACCCCATGGGGACCGTTCCTTGCCCCCGGCTGGGCTCGGTGCTGCGGGGCAGCTGAGCTCCTGGGGGCTGCTGGGCACAGGGAGTGCGGCACTGCACGGTAGGACTGACAGCGGTGGGTCAGCAGGGGGAGGCTGTGGGAGCGGGGGTGACACAGGGACTGTAGAGCCCGCCAAGGGGCCAGGAGATACCAGCAGTGAGGGAGCGGGTCGCATCCTTCCCTTTAATAACCAGAGCGTGCCAAGCTCAGCTCCTGCCTTCTCCCTGCTGCAGCTGGTCCCAGAGCTGTGGGCATGGGGAGGGCAGCCCAGGAAAACCCATCTGCCAGGGCAGCCTAAGGCACCTGCAACTGAGCTCCTGTGCTCGGGTGAGGAGAGGGACGTGTGGGGCTGCACATCCCTGTGTGAGGAGTGGTGAGGCTGAGCTGACAGTGTGGCCCCAGCCCCTCGCTCGCCCCCAAGTGCCACTGTTGCCCTCTCTGTGCAGGCTCCCTGCTGGCCAATGCTCCAAGACCCTCATGGTGCCCAGCTGCCTGCCTGCTGGTGATAAAATGTCTGCTGGGCCCATGGTGCGGAAGCCGACGATGCACCGGTACATCAGCACCAAGGTCCTGCTGGCCGAGGGGCGCGAGACCCCCTTCGCCGAGCACTGCCGCAACTACGAGAGCGCCTACCGGGTACGGGGTGGGCCGGGCCGGGCCGGGCGGGGGCTGGACGCTGCCGCTCACACCGTGGTGCCCCTGGACCCCGCAGATGCTGCAGACTGAGATCCAGGGCCTGAAGGACCAGGTGCAGGAGCTGCACCGGGACCTCACCAAGCACCACTCCCTCATCAAGACCGAGATCATGAGCGAGATCCTGCAGAAGTCGCTGCAGATGGACGTGCAGATCGCGGCGCAGTACTCTGCCGTGGAGATGATGCGCAGCGTCTTCGAGGAGGTATGGCCAGCACGTCGTGTCTGCCAGAGCGGGGTCCCTCCGTGTCGCACCGTGGCACGCTGCCCAGCTCCCTCTCCCCTTTCCAGGTCTGGGAGGAGACGTACCAGCGGGTGGCAAATGAGCAGGAGATCTATGAAGGTATTGACAGCCCCGCTGGCCCCAAACCCCTCGTGCCCGCTTGGGAAGCAGCAGGGGCTGCATCCTGCTCCTCTCACCCCCAGCCCAGCTCCACGACCTGCTGCAGCTGCGGCAGGAGAACAGCTGCCTGACCACCATCACCAAGCAGATCGCGCCCTATGTCCGCTCCATCGCCAAGGTGAAGGAGCGTCTGGAGCCCAGGTGAGGGGCAGGGAGTGGCTCTCGGGGCTGGGGGCACACAGACACATCTCACGTCTGTCCCTCCACAGGCTGCAGGAGCCCTGGGAGCCCAAGGAGGAACAGGCACAGATGCTGCTCAAGATCTGCGATGACAGTGAAGCGGTGCCAAGGTAGGCGACAGGGAGTGCCCGGTGCTGAATTCCCCCCACACCCCTTCCCAGCTACTGACCCCATGAGGTACCTTCCCTTCTCCAGGGACACCTCACCCAGCAGCAAGGAGGGGGCTCCAGCCAGCCCTGGGGGGGGCTGCACGCCTAGCAGCCCCCATGGAGACCCTTCCCCAAAAAGCAAAGACTGCTGCAGGGGCCAGCAGAACAGCGGGGCCGAGGGTGCTGCCTGGAAAGAGGCTGCACCGTAGAGCCTGGTGCTGAGCGAGTGAGCTGTGCCCCGGCTGTCAGCCAGCTCCTCTCACCTTGTGCCAGGAGCAAAGGCAGGAAAACACAGCCCAGGCACTCAGGAGCTGCAGCATCCCAAAGCCTGCCTTAGAGCAGCTGTCTGCCTGCAAAAATCATTGTCTTTATGTGTGTTAGAAGTGAAATAAAAAGGCACAAGCGTACGTGTCTGCTGGGTTCTGCAGCCGGGAGCGGGGCAGCAGGAGGGGATGGAAGTGTGTTTACTGCAGTGAACAGCTTGAGAATAGAGCTTAGTTTCAGCTCATGTCAAACCCAAGCGACCATCACTTTGTTCCAAAGTACATTCCCACTGCAGAAACATCAATACCCACAGAAACATCAGTTAAAAATTAACTGTCCCGAGCCACACTGGCTACAGCAGCAGGTCACAGCTCCAGCGAGGCTGCACATGAGGCACCAAACAGCCTCTCAGGGGCCCATGCACAACCACACAGAGAAATCAGCACTGCGCAGCTGGTGTGTTTCCACGTTGGCTCTCTCCTCCCAAGCTAAAGCCACCCTTGGTGAAAGACAAATGACCAGCACAGGCATTAAGTGGATGCTCCGTGCAGAATGCACTCTGAACACAGAGCAAAGGCAGGGGAGGAAGGACACTGCATCAGGGGAGGTGAGACAGAACTCACCCCACCCCTGTGTCTGCACAGCCCGAGTCACAGTCGTTGCTCCAAGGAGCAAGCAAGCGTTCTGAAAAGCCACCTGGAAACGCAAGAGCAAGGGTTCCAGTGTCAGTGCTGTCAGCAGAACAACAAATAACCACCAGGCAGAAGATGGCCACGTTTTCCCTGTTTTTTATAAAAGAAATCAAAACCAAAGCGCTTTCCACCAGTGCCCCCTTTCCTGAGCCACACCACAGCTCCTCCACCAAGGAACACCGTGAGCTGGCAGCAACTCACTTCCACTCCAGCCGGGAAGAAGAACATAAAACTCAAGGATACAGTGAACCTCTTTGGTATAGAACGACAGAACAGGTTATACCACACAGCTCAAGTAGGAGCCATTCCCAAACCAGTAGCATTTAAAATAGCATTAGCCAGCCAAACTTTTTCCTCCTTGGAGAACCTCCCCAGAGACATTTCCCAGTTACACGAACATCCCAGGGCCCAAAACAGCAGGCAAGGATCCTGAGCACAAGCCCAGCAGCTGCCGTGCTCTCCCACCGCAAAACCCTGGCTCTCTGCCGGATGGAGGCAGCCTGGCAGGGTAGGAAGCAGCGTGATTTGGAAGCAGGAAGAGGGAACAGAGGTGGCAGCAGGGAGGCTCGGGAAGGCTGCAGCTGAAACGGCGGCTCCCATATTCAGGGCAGTAGCAGAGGGAGGAGGGCTCAGGCTCGCTGTCCTGCCATGCTCCACATGAGCAGCAGCACGAAGATCCTCCCTGTGCCCGTCCACGCCTGGGGAGGATCATCCAGTGCGGCGCTGCCAGCCTGCGGAATCAGGCCTGAGGAGATTAGAGCCACGCTGCCCGGCTCACGAGGTCAGACAGCTTTAAAATGCCCTGACGCCACAGGGACGCTGCGCTGAGCGGCACCTTTCCTGCACGGGGGCGGCGGGGCAGAGCCGTGCTCCACAGGCGTCAGCCCGGAGCCGTTTCAGCTGCTGCAGGCAGGAGGGTTTGCTTCTCTTTAGGGTCGCTACAGGCTAAGTTACATGGAAGATCCCTGAATGTGCAACGAAGGACTTATCTTGAGGAGGACAAAGGAGCTCCTGATGGGCTAGTGACCTGCCAGGCCGCCCAGCTCCACAGCCCTTCGCCAGCGCCCCCGGGGTGCCTGGGAGATGCCAACGGGCCCCTCCTGGCGCCGATGCCACGCATTGTCCCACACCCCACGGCACCTGGAGCTGGGCACTCGCTCAGACAGTCCAGCTTCCACCTGCATTACAGTTCCAATTTGACTCCTTTAATAAAAGGGAGACCCGATGGCACTTTCCTTTTGTACTCCAGGTACTCTTCTCCAAAGAAGTGAATGAGTGTGATCTCCTCCTCCTCGATCCGCTCCCTGAAGAAGCGCCAGGACGCCAGCGCGTAGCCCACCACACAGATGGGGTTGCAGAGTAACACCTGCAGACAGACACTGGCTGTTAGCGTCCCTTGACCTCCCCACAGACACTCAGGCTGTCTTCCCACCACCTCCAAGCCAGTCACCCTGCATTAAGTGTGTCTAAATTCTCTCCAAACAAAAGACCCCAGTGCCTCTTCTGGAGTTTCATCCCAGAGATACCAGTGCTTAGGCAGGAAGCAGTGCACGGGCAGCAGCTGGCTCCCACCGCTGCAGCTACCAGCACATGGCCGTGCTGCCAGTCATTAGTCTCTCTCCAGAAAAACAAACCAAATGCTAGCCACCAGTCAACCATGAGAAGAGCATGACTAAAACAGCGCTGAGTTACAGCTCGACTGCAGCTGGCTTCCAGGCCGCCCTCTGGCCGGGTCCCTGAGCACTCTTAGAGGGAGTTTTCTTTGCCACCTGGCACAAGACCAGCATTTGGCAGGAGCAAGGTTGAGTCCAACCGCTCACAGGAGGCATTTTGGGCATAGGGATGCGAGGAAACTGTGGACACCAGCTTTAGGTCAGCAGCAGATTGCACCCTGAGCCTCAGAGGAAGTTCTGGCTCAAGCCCTGACACCCCCACTTATTCCACACATTAAACTAAGGCGATGGGGTCTTCCCAAAGGTCACTCAGGGTGTCCTGACATCCTGGTGTGCCAGCAGGGAGCAGGAGGCACCACAATGCGTGCCCGGGCCATCCCTGCCACTGACCACCAGCAGGTCACATCCCAATACAGGCCTGAGGCAGCGTTAAGAAGAAAGACTGAGGTTATTCGAGCACACTGAATGGGGTACCTGTGTTCCGATACTCCAGTAAAACCATCCCACGTAGGACGGGTGCCGGAACCACCCGTACACCCCACTTGTCACCAAAGTGTGAGTGTCTGACTTCTCATTCTGAACAATGTGGTTGAAGTTGGAGCCAGCTGTGAGCATGGCTGCTTTCCTCAGGCAATCCCCAAAGATCACCATCAACAACCCCACAGTACTCAGCCAGGTGATCTGCTTCAGCTCTGCAAGTGAATGAGGACGGGTCACAGCAGGTTTGCACGGGTCTGGCTCGCTGTGGGGGGCAGGGCTGGGCTCTCTCCCCTGGCTCAAAGCACAACAAGGCGTGGAAGAACACACATGGCACTGTCCCACCATCACAGCAACGACACAGAGCGTCCTCTGCCACACAATCAGCCCCTGGCAGAGGATCACCCTGAGGGGAGCCTGGCTGTATGGCATGGAGGAACACCTCCTTGCCCCCCCAGAAAAGGGAAGCACCCAGACTGGGCAAACAGCAACAGGTTTTGTTGATCTGATATTATTCTGTGTCAAAAGATGACACCCAGAGGTACCTGAAGTGTTGTTCTTTAAACCACAAAAGCCGTTTAGAAGACACAGGCAGAAAAGGGCTGAGGACCCACTCAATATACAGCAGAAAAAACCCAGAACACCAGAGTGGGGAGGATGCTCCCCTCTGCCCCTCAAGACTGAAACCAAGAAGCTTTGAGTATAGAGACATTAATGCTGTGTCAAAGCTCTCCCCTGCTGCTGGCACGGGGCACCAGGCAGCTTTGTGGGGGTCACCAGTGCTTCGTTACCAGACAGGCAGCCCCCGGCAGAGCTGGGGAACAGCGAGGGGGAGGACGGGCGGCAGAGAGGGACACGGGGCCGACCTGGAAAGAGCAGCTTCTCCAGCGTGAACTCCACCCAGGAGGAGAAAGCAGCCAGGTTGTACTCGAAGCTGTGGTTCAGCAGGAAGGAGTCCAGCGAGAGGCTGCGCGGGTTGTTGATGGCCGTCACCAGGTACTCCGAGTAGTGGAACAGGGACAGGGAGCACACGTACCTGCGGCGGGAGGTAGAGAGGGAACGCTTGGCGGGGCCGGGGGCTGCGCAGCGCACCCCGCAGCCCGCCGGCCTTGCCCTTACCAGCCGAAGTGTCGCCAGGCGGAGCGGCCGGCGCTCAGCAGCAGCCCGCAGCCGAAGGCGAAGCCCAGGAAGCCGGCGCGGACAGCGATCTGCAACCAGAGGGAGCCCAGAGAGCGCTGCCGCCGCCGCCGCAGGGCCCGGGGCGCCGCGGCCACCGTCCCGCTCCCGCACAGCCTCCCGCCGCCCCTCAGCCCGTTCCGCCGGAGCCCCCCCCACACCCCGCCGCCCCCCGCCCCGCACCTTGTAGAGCGGCCGCGGGTACAGCAGCAGCAGCGCCGCGTTGACGCCCGCCACGTGTAAGGCCAGCGCCAAGCGGCCGCGCAAGCCAGGGGCGGCCAGCAGCGCCGGGGAAGAGCCCAGGGCCAGCGGCAGCGCGGCCACCGAGGCTCCCAGCAGGAAGGCGGCCAGGCTGGCGCGAGCCTCGCGGCCCAAGCGCCCCCGCCACCTACCCGCCGCCGCCGCCATTATGGCGGCGCGTGCCCCGCCCGCCGTCGCCCTGGTAACGGCGGCGCCGCTCTCGCGAGAGCTCTCGCTGCGGCGCCTGCGCGGGGCTGCAGCTCTCGCGAGAGCGGGGCCGCGCGCGGGAGGCGCCGCCGAGGCGGGAACGCGCCGCAGCCCGCCGCGCGCCCGGAGCAAAGGCGACGCCGCGATCCGCTCCGGTCAGCGACAAACAGACTCGTTTTTATTCACGCCACAGGATCCCGTAAATAACTTAGATGTGCACACGAGAGAGGAACTACCTAAGAGGCTGTCGACGACATGGTCCCGAGACATCCCGTGCGGTGCCCAGCGGCCCGGGCCGCGCTCGGAGCTTTGGTGTGGGGCGTGCGGGCGACGCTCTGAGCACGGCGGCACAGAGGCCCACGCCGCGCCTCGGGGTTACACGCTGAGCGCGGGGCTGCCGAGGCCGACGGCCAGCACCCGGGACGGCTCCCGGAGGCTTTGGGGGCGCTTAAGCCGCCTCAAGCGCAAGGGCTACAGCACTAAACCGATCAGCAGCGAAGCAGCCGCGGCGCCGGGGCGCAGGCTGGGGCGGGCCGAGGCGCGGGGCCGGCGCGGACCACACACAACACGAAGGGGAACCCGGGCGAAGGCTGCGGGAGCGGAGGGCAGCGCTGGGGGGGATCACTGCCGGGCAGCCTGCTGCATCTGCGCCTGCCTCTTGGCCTTTGTCTGCAGGTACCGGCCCTTCCCTTCCTCGAAGCGCCGCTTCTCGTCCTCTGTCTCGGTCTGTGGGTGACAGAAAGCGGTGGAGCCGTGGTGTGAGCTGACTCGAGGCACACCGTGCCTCGCAAGCGTGTGTGGGAGAGAAACACACCTCCCCTTACAGGAAACTGAGAGGAAAACCCACTCTCTGTGAAACTTGTTCTGACAGCTCATGTACAATTAGCTGACGTGGAGAAGCACAGAGCAGGAGAGCCCTGCTCAAGAAACAGCCCCCAGTCAGGGGCAAAGGCCTGCCGGGATCAGGAGAGCTAAAAACAGGCAGGAGGGCAGGAGCAGGAATACTTCATAGAGTGGGATGGGGGATGCAGGAGGCTCTGTCACTGCTCAGGGTTCCAGCTGAAGGGAACCCAGCCCATCCTCAGCTGCAGGAAGGGAAGACATCCCCAGTCTCCACATCAGCAATCTTCAGAAGAAATTTCAAAATCAAAGCACTGAAGCCTGCTCTGGAAAGGCTCATTCAGGCTTGAATTCTTCTGCTGAATAATCCAAGGGAAGAGGATTCATTGGACAAAAAGGCTGTCCAGGAGCTGCCCCAGGAGGAGCAAGAGAGGGGCTGACCTGGCTGGCTCACAGCCTTGCAGGGAAAGCTCTTACCAGCAGCTGTGGGACAGGCAGGGGCTTCCCCTCCTTGCTCAGGGAGACGTAGGTGAAGAAGGCGCTGACGGCACGGTACCGCTCCCGAGACTCGTCCACAAACGGGTCGGCATCCACAAAGACTTCGATTTCCATGGACTTATTGCTTGTGAAGGTCATGCGCCCCGAAATGGTGATCACACTGCCTGCAGAGCACAGAGGGGCTAGTCAGCAGACAGCCCTTCGTCTGCTCAGGGGAAGGCAGCAAAGGGTCCCATGTGTTTTGTGCTTAAGCTCCTTCTTGTCACAGGAGAATTCTAAAGGGCACTAAATTTCTCTGCCAGCATGCCCCAGGCACACACCCAAGAGGTCAGGACAAGGCACCCCAGGAGAGTGAAGTGCCTGCCACCAGCCCCTGGTACCTTTCTTGATCTTCTCGTGGAAGTTGATGGCATCCACAGAGGCAGTGACAATGTTGGTCTTGCAGTGGCGGGCAGCCACGATCCCAGCAACCTCGTCCATGAGCTTCATGGTGACTCCTGGGATGGGGGAGGCAGAGGGTCTCAGGGAAGCCAGTGGGATTTGGTAAAAGCCACACGTAGGTTGGTAAGGGCTTTGCACAACCAAAGCTATGCTGAGGAGTCAGACCAGAGACTGACTCCCAAGTGCAGGAAACCCCAGTATCAGTGCAAAGACTCCTGTCAAGGGTACCGTCAGGGTGACATCCCCACAGACCTGGGCTTAAGCTTTAAGCCAGCTCTTATCTCCCAGATTTCTTTTAGCAAACCTCATCCTTGCAAAGCAAGATCAGTCCCATAAACTTCCTGCTCGGAAGGAGCTCTGAGACATGTTGTTGGTTTTGGTGTTTTTAAGGACACAATTAGGTGACGTGCCATCCCAGCCCTTGGCAAGGCACCTCTCCCCAGGCTGACCCCCGAAACCCAGCTGCAGCACATACCTCCGTGCACAAAGCCCAGCAGTGTGCAGTCCGACGGGCCCACCAGATGGATCAGGCTGGACTGGCTGTAGCCAACAGTGTGTGGCTCTGGTTAGAGGGAGAGCAAGGCAGGGCTCAGAGCTGCTCAGCCAGCACCTGTAAGCCAACCTACACCCCTGTCTTAAACCAGCTGAAGGAAGAAAATGTGGGTCTGGCTTGTGCAAAGCTGAAGTCTGTCCATGCCAGTGTTTCAGTCGGCCCCAAGAAGCCCTGAGAGCAAAGGCTGTTCACCACCTGACGGGCTGATGCCTCCCTCTAATACCCACCCATCAGTTTTATTCCAGCTCAGCTCATTTCTTTCAAAGAGCCTGAAAGCAAACAGGAGTGAACTGGGTGGATGTGTGGCTCTAAGCTTTCCCTCCTCAGGCCACCAGCTGCAGCTGAATCTCTCCAAACTTGCTTGTTTAGCAGCATCTCCAAAGAGCCACATTTGCCCCTTGGCGCGAAGACCCCAGGCCCTGCACCCCCCCAGTCTGGGACATCTGGTGACATCTGCCTCACCAGCAGACAGAAGTCACACCCCCTGACTGCCCACAGAGGAAGCTGCTCTGGGGAGCAGCTGTTTTGTGCTAAAGGCAGATAGTGTAGGGAAAGCCACCCAACCCCCTGACAGCTTGGCATCACCTCCCTGGGGAGCCCACCTGCCCGGCAGCGCCCGCAGAGACTTACCTTTCGTCTGCCTATCTGTGAGCAGGGAGAACAGAGGGGAAAAAGGCATTTGAGCAACTTCCACCCCACATCGTCCCCCCTCAGCCACCCCCACGCACCACCTCTCTGCCTCTGCCCCAGGCCCTTGGCTGGTCCCGGAGGCCACCAACTGTTCACCCCTTCAGCTTGCTGCCCACACAGCCTCCGTGTTTCCTGAAGCCAGGGCAGTGCTTTCAGTAGGAAAGTGATCCTCAGCGGTACCCAGGGAGAGCGTCACCCCCAGCTCCTCCCCGAAAGGCTGTTTGTTGCTAAAAGCTGACTTCCAGAGAGGGACTGCAGCTTCAGCTTGCCAAACTCCTGCCCCACATTTGCGCTTACCCTGTGCTGAGCAAAACTGGCTCCTGCCACCCAGAAGTGCACAAAGGGGGTCACAGAGCTGTGTCAGGAACCATGTTTTGGCAGAGGGCCAAACCCACCAGCCCCAGCAGGGCATCATAGATTTCCTCCTGGCTCCCCCTCTGCTCAGATACTGCGGCTCCAAAATCCCATCCCTGAAGCAGTGTTTCAGAGCGAGTGCTTGCAGCCCAGGGCGCCCAAGGATGGGCAAGGTTCCCTTGGGGACCAGTTTTGGACCAGTTTCCACAGGCTACATCCACCCATGTTACCTGGGTTGATGATGGGGAAGATCACGTCACCATTTCTCTGCTTAGTTTCCAGCCGATCCAGCTTTTGCTCCTCGTAACGCTTCTTCCCCTCATCCTCCTGCTCCTTTCTCACATACTGGAAGGAAAGGTCGGTGGGGTCAGCAAAGCCACTGGCACAGCTGGGGATGCTCGTGGGGCCAGGTCAGCCCTATTTCTCCGGAGAAAGCAATGTCTGTTTTTCAAGGAGCAAAGCAAACCATCCTACCTGGATGGGGGGAACCTCAAGGACCTTGTTCACGTTCTTCAGGGACAGCGGCACGTACCACAGTGTCGCCTTGTTCGTCACCTTCTTCGCCCCTGGAGGAGGAGGGGGTGGAGGGTGACTGTGCTGAGGCCAGCAGTGCCTGGCCTGCCCTCTGGGACTGGCCCCATGCTGGCGATGCTGCCGGCACCAGACAGGCACCTGCCCGGCCGGGCTGTGGCTCGCATCGGGTGTCACAATGTGCTTTCAGGAAGGTGTCCTGGCATGAGGAGTACGTTGCCACAGCAGCAGCAGGAAAAGGACCTTATTTGGGCCAAAGGCAGCCACCAGCAGCAAATCAGGCAGCAGGAGCTAACGCTGGATTTTTCTGTTCTTTGCTGAAAATGGTCAGTGGAGCCATAATCCCCAGGGAGGCTGCCTGAGTTCCCCCCTCAGCACCGGCACCCCTGCTGCCCCCAGCATGCTCAGGAAAGAGGCAAGACCTCCCCTCAGCCTGACGCTGCCAGTGACAGGGGGCATCCCCGCCACAAGTTCTCGGCTCCTCACGGTTGTTCCAGAGGTTTGGGAGAGAGCCACGGGCAGACACCCACCTGTTAAAATGTTTTCAGACATGACGTTGACCTGGACTTCCACAGAGTGCCGGGAGGTGTAGGTGATCTCAGCGCTGACGTTGGCCACCTCGCCGATGCACACTGGGGACAGGAAGTCTGTCCGCTCCACCCGCGCCAGCGCGGCCACACAGGGCTCCTGGGGACGGGGGGACAGTGACGTGGCAGCCACAGCCATGCCAGCAGCCAGCAGCTCCACGCCAAGCAGGACGGCAACCAGCGGCTCCCCAGCACTGGCCCACTCTGCACACAGCTCCAGCACTTCCACCTCTGCCTTATCAGCCGTAGCTGGGCTTCCTTTCCTGCCCATAACTGACACCACAGCCACCTCTGCCTCTCTCTTCATGGAAATTAAAATGTTAGCAGCGGGGAAAAAATGTTTCTGCTCGTAAAACACCATTTCAAGGGGATGCTTCCAGCTACTGTCGCCATGTGCCGGCAGCAGCCAGAACACCAGTGGACTGCACATAGGAGCAAGTGCTTCCACTGTGGGCGATGATTCAGTGGCCCTCCTGGGCAGTACCCGGCGTCCCCCCGCTCCCAGCATAGCCCTGAGCTGTGGCAGGGGTTGGAGTCACCGAGGCAGACCGCAGCGGGCACGGCAGCGCCTACTCACCCCGGCCTGGGAGTTGCAGTGGCGGGTGCTGATGATGGCTCCAGCCTCCTCGATCATCTTCAGGATGGTTCCCCCGTGGACGTTTCCCGCGACATTGGCGTCATCTGGGCGCATGATCCTGCCAGGGAAGGGACAGAGGAGCTGGTACCTCCCTGCCGCGCCCCTGGCCCTCTCCCGAGCAGCTGCCCGGAGGCATCGCCGTGGCCCTACCGGATGAGCTGCTGGGCCATCTCACCACGCTGATGCCGGCAACGTCATGGGCGCTGCCTGCTCGCGGCTTCCTGCGAGCGGCGGTGGAAACCGCCCTAAAGTGCTGCTGGGAGTGGAAGGAGTCACCGCTCCTCTGCCGGGGACACCCAGCCGGGGCCGCTCCGAGCCGCCACCCCGCTGCGGCAAACTGCCCGAGCCGGGCACACGACACCGGCCCCTGGCTCCCGGCAGCAGCGGCGGCGTTTGCCAGAGCAGCACGCCACGGGCTGGAGCAGACAACACAAGGCACGCTGGGGATGGGGCAGCATCGCAGCCTCGGAGCGGGAGGAGCCGCGCTGTGCCCGATGATGCCAGGGCTTCGCAACGCCCGGGAAACCTCAGCGTGTCCGGTGCGGGCAGCGTGCCCGGTGCGGGCAGCCTGGCCGGTGCCGGTAGCAGCACCGGTAACACCCCGGTTGGAGGCCGAGCCCGACACCGGCACCCGCCTGCGGCGCGCAGCCCGCCCGCCCTCGCCTGCCCTTGCGACGCCCAGCCCTCCCCTGGGCCCCCGGCAGCGGGCGGTGAGGGGGCCCGTACCTGGACACCTGGATAGCGGCCGGGCCCGGGCCCGAGGCCCCCCGCTCCGACATGGCGGCACCGGCACCCGCGCGCAACGCGCTGCGGCAGCGCCACACCCGCACGGCCGCGGGACACGCCCCCGCCGCCCCATTGGCGGACAGCGCCTGGCCACGCCCCCTGCGCCGCCCCATTGGCGGCTGCGCCGGCGGGGGCGGGGCCGCGTCCCGCTGCGGGGGCTCCGGCAGCCGCGCGCGCCCACCGGGACGGGGCCTCTCGCCAGCCGGCCCCGGGATGGACGACACGGCCCGTCGGGCCGGTGCGGGCAGCTCCCGCGCCGGCGCTTCTCCGTGAAGAGCTTGAGGCTCTGCGGGAAGACGGCGCCGCCCGGGGGTCGCGGTGCTCACCGTCCGCAGCTCGGAGGCGGCAGGAGGGGGCCTGCGGGGGTCTGGGGGTTGCGGTGCGGACGCGCTCCGCGGTACCGGTACCGCCGCCGCCTGTGCGGGGCGCGGAGGGGGAAGGTGCCGCCGCCGCTGTCCGCGGTGCTAGGTTGCCCGGCTCCAACGCTGTCCGTGGTGCTGGGTTGCGGGGCTGTCCCATCCCGCGCCGCCCGCCCTGCCCACAGGTCCCGCCGTGGGACCCCGCCTGCCCGGCGCGGCCCCCCGAGGCAGGAGGCGGTTGGGCAGCCGGCGCAGCATCTCCCGCCCCCGAGACCGGCAGGTACACGTCGGGGCTCCCAGAGGACTCTCACCGCCGTCTGTCCCCAAGGACGGCAGCGCCGGCAGCCGGGCATGGGCCGCTCCTGGGGTCCCTGGGGCCGGCCCTGGGATCAGCCGCAGCCCGGCAAAGCCCGGCCGCCCCGGCAGAGGCTGGATCGCTGCTCAGGGGACCTGGGGAGCTTCTGGCGGGCACCGGGCGGCCACCGCGCCGTCGGGCGGGGCGGGCGGAGGGGCGGCCCCGGGGGACTAGGAGGAGGAGCCGGCGGGACCGGGGGGCGGCGGGGCGGGAGCGCCGCGCAGTGCCAAGCGGCCGCCGGGGCCGCCGCCGGGGCCGCCGGGGCCGGTGCCAGGATGGCGCTGGAGCGGGCGCTGCTGGCGGCGCGGCAAGGCGACGTGGAGGCACTGCGAGGGCTGCGGGCAGCCGGGCTGCTGCGGCCGGGGCTGCGGGACGCCTTGGGCGCCTCCCCCGCGCACCACGCCGCCCGCGCCGGCCGCCTCGCCTGCCTCCGGTACCTGGCGGCCGAGGCCGCGCTCCGTGGGGACGCGCGGGCGCGCAACGGAGCCACGCCGGCCCACGACGCCGCCGCCACCGGCAACCTCGCCTGTCTCCAGTGGCTGCTCACGCAGGGGGGCTGCGGCGTGCAGGTGCGAGCGGGGGCGCGGGGGGCGGGCGGGGTGCGGACAGGAGCCGGGGACGCGCGAGGCCGCACGGACGGTCGCGCGTGGACCCTTCCAGGTCTGCCACCGGCGAGCCGGGGTTCCGGCCAGAAACGTCCGGGACACGGCCGTGCGGAGCGGGCGGCAGCCGGGCGGCCCCAGCGTCGCGGCGGGGCTCTGCCCCGAGGGGGAGCACAGATCCCGCGGGGCCGAGCCCGGGGCCGCCGGCCCCTCGGGGTTACACAACGGCGGGACCGGCGGTAAGCGGCTTTTGCCCCGGGGCCGGCCGAGAGCTAACGACATGTGACGGGCTGGAGGACGAGGGGGCGGCAGAGGGGCTGGGAGCGGGGATTAAGCGGAAAGGACGGGGTCACCGCGCCTCGGCGACCTCCTGGCCAGTGGCCAGCTCTGCCCGCGCTCCACGGAGCACGAAGGAGGCCGGGCCGGCGGCACCGCGGGGCCCGCGGCGAGGCCCCGGAGACAGCGGCTGCCCGTCGGCGGCAGAACAAGACGGGCTTTGTGCAGCGCTCGCCGTCTGCTGATGCAGGCCCTGCTGCAGAGCGGCCCAGCTTGTCCCCCGGCCTCTCCGATGGCCTGTACCCTCTCACCGGCCCTGCTCTGCACAGATGGGATTTCTCTGCCCCCACCCCACCATCCCCGGGGATGGTCCCATGGTCCTCAGCCCTGCACATGCTGCCCGGTGCCAACGGCTGCCCCTCTTCCTCCCGCAGGACACAGACAACTCCGGTGCCACCATCCTACACCTGGCAGCCCGCTTTGGTCACCACGAGGTGATCGACTGGCTCCTCCGCTTTGGAGGCAGTGACCCCACGGTGGCCACCAACACGGGAGCGCTGCCCGTCCACTATGCTGCGGCCAAAGGGGATTTCCCTTCCCTGCGACTCCTCCTGGGACACTGCCCCAGGTAACAGCCCCCGCTGCCGGCTGGCGAGATGGGCTCCATGCTGGGGGCTCAACACACGCCAGCGAGAGAGGGTTTGGCAGGAGAACCGAGCGCCCGCTGCCACCCCATCCCTGCCTCCAGCAACCAGGCAAGGTGCCAGCGCTGGGGACAAATGCCACAGCCACCCTTGTTCCCTGGTTCCAAGGGCAACGTGGCTGCCTTATCAGGCTGGGCAGCCAGCTGCACCTTCTTTATGGCTCAGAGAGAAAGGGCAAGGAGAGCAGTGAGTGCTGGCAGAAATATTGCCAGCGGCTGCAGGGGTGGTGCACCGGGCTCCTGCCGGGTGTGATAACACAGCCGCCTTTGTCTGCCCGCTGTTATGTAAATGGATTAGGCTGCCCGCCGAGCAGAGGCCTCTCCCCGTGCACAGGGCGACCTTTCTGTCTGCCCTGCGCCACGGGCGTCGCTGGACCTGGCAGCCCCGCTTTCCCTTCACTGCCGCAGCACCATCGGTGTGCCTGGGGTACGGCAGCCCCCCAGGCAGGTGATGCCGAGCCTTGCCGCGGGGCTGCAGCAGGAGATTAGGCAGCACCTAATCTGATTTCGCTCCCGAAGTGGGCAGAGGCCTCTAGAAATAGCCCCTGGCCCCAGCTGAAGTGGAGCTCAGGGATGTGCCATCCTTCACCCCATGCTGTGCTCAGCAGGCTCAAGGGCTGCTTGAGGAGAAGCACAGCTGCCCTGCATCCAGGGGGTCCCAAGGCAGCAGGAGTTGAACTGGCACTCAGCCCCCCTCTGTCCCTGTGTTCCACAAACCCAGACCCCCTGGAGCCTTCCCACCAGGCAGGGCTACAGAGCTCATTGCCTGCTCCCTGTACCCCCTGGCACTCACCAGCCACAGCCTCACCAGCCACAGCCTCAACAGCCACAGCCAGGCTTTTCAGCCCTTGCCCCAGGTGTGCTGGCTCAGCACCGGCATCTGTGGGGATTAACCCCACCCTGCAGCCCACAGCCTGCCCTGGCCCAGCTGCATCTTCTTAGTGCCCACAGTAGCAGCCCCAGTGTGGCACAGCGTTGGTGGCAGCCCTCTCACACTGGCTTTCATGCTTCTTGACAGGGTTGTGCTGCTGCTGTCACCGCCTTCCCCCTGAATTATTTAGGGCTGGCCCCACTCCCGGCCCTGTGCCCGCCTGTAGGCTCCGTTACAGCCACGAAATCCAATGCTCAGGTGCTGCTGCAGCACGCTGGTGCTCCCAGACCACCTTCACACCAGCCCCATGGGTACCCTGGCAGCCGGTGGCCCGGCATGGGGTCGCAGCCATCTGGCAAAGCAGTTTACTGGCATTTGCCCAAGTGGCTTAGCCCCTTGCCAATTAGTGGGGAGCAGCAATCTGATGGAGCCCATGGCTCCACTGTCCCCCTGTGCCCCAGGCACCCTGCAACTGCCCCAGCCTCTGCCCGGGGGGTGCCAGCAGTGCACCAGCCCGGCACTGCGGCACCATGGGGCAGGCGCCCTGCGGCACAGCACCGCGGGAAGGCCACGCTGCCCAAGGCCCGTCTCACAGTTACAGGGATCAATTATTAAGGGCCCGCGATCATTGCGATAACAGAGCAGAGTATTTGTTGCTCTTCCTTTTTTAAATATTCAGCAGGGGTTTTTAATGGAGCGTCTCACTAAAACAGCTTCCTGTGCAGCAGGAACGGGGGCTGTGGGACACGGGGGGTGCGGGGGCTGTGGGACACAGGTACAGGAGCTGGGATGTGGGCTGTGTGATTTGGGATGTGCAGTTCAGGATGAGGGCAGTGGGGATGCTGAGTGCTGGAGCAGGGGGGGATGCTTGTGTCTGGCAACAGCACTGGCGGTGGGTGGTGGGGCCGGGCAGCACCATGGCGCAGGTGCTGGTCCTTTCCCTGCCGACTGCCCCATGGCCAGTGCCACCTAAGCTGATTACTCAAGAGTACTGCTAGATTGCAGTGTCCAAAAACAGCCGGAGGAAGGAGCTTAGCCTAAGCAGGCTGATTAACTTAGTGACCTCCCGCCACCATGGCCACCGCGGCACGAGGACCCAGCGGGCAGCCATGGGTGGATGGCCACCGGCCCAGGTTGCCCAGCCCCAGCACTGCCCTACCTGCCCCCAGCCAGCCTGCCCACCGTGTGTCCCCTGTGCCCCCCGTCCCACTGCACTGCTGGCGGCGGTAGCCGTGGGTGACGGGCGCTGTGCCCCGCTTGCAGCACGCTGAGTGCCCAGACCAAGACGGGGGCCACCCCGCTGTACCTCGCCTGCCAGGAGGGCCACCTGGAGATCATCCAGTACCTGGTGCAGGACTGCGGGGCTGACCCCCACGCGCGCGCCCACGACGGCATGACCCCGCTGCACGCTGCCGCACAGATGGGCCACAACACCGTCATTGTGTGGCTGGTAAGCACTGGCCGGGTGCGGCGCAGCGGCACGGCGTGGCAGCACCGGCACCGGCGCTCACCCGCCTGCCCGTGCAGATGAGTTTCACGACGGTGAGCCTGTCGGAGCGGGACGCCGAGGGGGCCACAGCCATGCACTTTGCTGCCAGCCGTGGTCATGCCAAGGTGCTGAGCTGGCTGCTGCTGCACGGCGGGGAGATCACCGCCGACGGCTGGGGCGGCACGCCGCTGCACGACGCTGCCGAGAACGGCGAGCTGGAGGTGGGTGCCACCAACCAGAGGGGTGTCAAGGCAGGGGGAGGGCCACCCTCGGGCTCTGCCACGCACCCCCTGCTCTCCCCAGTGTTGCCAGATCCTGGTGGTGAACGGTGCCGACCTCAGTGTCCGCGACCAGGACGGCTACACAGCTGCTGACCTCGCTGACTACAATGGCCACAGCCACTGTGCCCAGTACCTGCGCACCGTGGAGAACATGGTACGGCAGCGCCCGGGAATGAGGCTGTGGGCAGCACACAGGGTCCTTCCGCTCCCACCCAGCGCCCGACTGTGTGGCTGTGCCAGCAGAGCGTGGAGCATCGTGTGCTGTCACGAGACCCCTCGGCGGATGGGGAGTGCCGGCAGCCAGACTCGGGCATGTCATCACCAAATACCACGGCATCAGCACCCCAGGCGCGCTTCGAGGTGGGCTCCCCTGCCAGCACCCTCTCCAATTATGACTCCTGCCACTCCAGTCAGTCCAGCACCGGGGAGAAGAGGGGTGGCCCGCCGGGGGCCCCCGCTGCCCGTGAGTACGGGGCCGGGGGGTGCAGGGTGGGGGGCACAGGGACAGCCTGCCCTGACCCCCTGCCCTGCACAGGGGTGCCTGAGCCGGCGCTGGCAGACATGCAGGCGTACATGGACATGCTGGACCCCGAGACGCGTCCACGGGGCCGGGGGCCAGCAGGCGAGGGCCCCCCTCCACCTCCCACCTTCCCTCCACCGCCGCCCCCACCCCCCGCTGCCCGGCCGCCCCCGCCGCCCCCCGGCTACCCCGCGCCCCCACCTCCCACCGCCCCCCACACCGCTGACATCTATGTACGGGCCAAGAACAACCTGCGGCACGTGGAGAGCCAGGCACTGCGCCGAGAGGTATGGCCCCAGGCACCACCCCGTGCCCCACACACAGCGGCTCCTGCCCGCGCAGCCTGGCACACATGCCACAGGGGGAACATGCCACTGGGCACTGACTCCCCATCGGGAGCTACCAGCTCTTGATGGCACCAGGCGGTGAGAGCCTCAGCTCGAGGCCCTGTGCCAGCAGCGGTGGCACACAGCCGTGGGGGGGGCAGGGGGCAGCGGCAGTGAGGGTGCAGCACGCCGAGGCCAGTGATGGTTCAACGCCTCTGTGGCACTGGGTGGCTCTGCTCCACCACCGCCGCGCCAGCCCGGGCAGCCGGCGGCACCGTGCAGGCCAGCGCGTGGCCAGCGCCACAGCCGCGCCCATGTGTCCCTGGCGACGCCACCGGCACCAGAGCGAGCTGGGCGTGGGCGGCTGCGCAGGCTGTAACTCGAGCGTGCGGCTCCGGTGTCGCCCGCGCCACAGGTGTCGGGTGGCACAGCCAGCGCTGCCAGCAGCTGAGAGGGCTCAGCCGGGCGTGCACAGGTAAGAGGGGTGCAGCCCCCCGGGGCGGGCCAGGGGGGCGTAGGGACATGGTGGGCTCAGGGATGTCCCAGCTTCACTACTATGGCGCTCACCGTCCCACCAGGGACAAAGCCTGGTGCACGACCATGGCTGGGGCACTGGCAGAGCCCAGTGCCGCAGGGGACAGGGGTCTCTGCAGAGCAGTGTGGGCAAATTATCCCTGTTGCGCTTATTGTGCACAGCCCTGGCTCTCATTAGCACTTTGAAGGGTAACGAGTGCCCCTGCCTGGGCTGTCAGGCTGTCAGGCTGCCAGGGGAGGGTTGGGCAAGCGCTGGGGCAGTGCCAGGGCAATGTGGGTGCCCCATGCAGCGGGGCTGACCTGGACCCTTGTGCCAGAGCATGGTTGTGGCTGCTGGAGGGGCAGCTGGGCTTGGTGCCGCACCCACAGCAGCCAGAGCAGGAAGCACCGACCTGGTGCTTGTTGACTCAGCTGGGGCAGTGAGCACTGGGGCTGGCCCTGCAAATGGCACGGGCGAGGTGGCGCATAGGGAAATGCAAATAGCGGGGTCCTGACACAGGGAGGGGGCCATGCTGCCACAGCACCCCAAACTCAGGGCGCAGGCAGGGCCCCCGGTGTCACCGGCACTCGGCAGCTCGGCCTGCAAAGCTGCTGCGGTATGTGCTGGGGTGAGCTGAGGCTGCACTGCCCGAGATCCCTGATCACAGGGAGGTTTGGAACTGGGCCCTGGCCCCACAGGGGATAAGCTGCTGGTAATCCGGGGCCTGGGGCTCACCACTCCTGTTCCCAGGGGGTTATCCCAGGGGAGATTCGGCCGGGCTCCTGCGCACAGCCTATGGGGTCACGGTGCCAGGCACCAACAGCGTATGCTTCCACCCCAGCATGAGGGCTTTGGTGTAACCTCATGCCAAGTGGACCCCGGGTACATGTGCCTGGCATCTGCCCCATGGCCACTGCTGGCACAACCCTGCCTTGCCCCGGCCCTGCCCCGGGGCCACTGGTCACAGCTGGTCATGGCTGTGCTGAGCCACACTCCCCGTTGCAGTTGGCATCGCGCGAGAGCAGCCCCGAGGGCCTGCGCCGAGCCGACTCCACCAGGAGGTCACGGAATTTCGGCAAGCAGCCGAGCACCGGTGACTACTACAAGCACCTGGGGCACTGTGTGGCTGAGCAGCCCGGCCCCCGGCGAATGGCACATAGTGAGGAGGTGAGGCCCAGCCCCGCGGCGGCCGCCGGCACACGGCGCGGTGGCACCAGCACCGGGCGACGCCTGCCCGTGCTCTCTTCCAGGCATCGCCCATCTCGGCAGACACCATGCGCAACGGGGACAGCAAGCCTGGTGCCGAGCTGCCGCAGCCCCCGCCGCCCCCGCCACTGCCCGATGCCGCCTGCCCGCCCCCCCCCCCACCTCCCCAGCCGGCCGAGACCCCCGCCGGCGCCCGCCGCTCCTCCTCGTCCACGGGAAGTAAGTGTCGGGGCGCGGGGTGGGCACGGGGAGCGATCCCGAGAACCGTCCCGTCGGCTGCACCGCGGCTCCGGCCGCCCCGGCGCGTCTCCTCTCGCCGCACCCCGGCTGCGCGGCTCCTGACGGCCTCTCTGTCCTTCTCTCCTCCGGTGCCGGCGCGGGGGCCCGCACGCCCGCCCGCCCCCGCCTGCTCTCACTGCTGGCCGCTTCTCTTCTCTCTTGTCTCGCGGTGGCCAAATCCTTCCTCTGCCGCGTGCCCTGCGCCGCCTCTCTGCTTCTCCCCATAGGAGGAAAGGCGCTGAGGCAGATGAAGAGTAAGTACCGCGGCCCCGCGCTCCTCCGTGCGCGGGGCAGCCCCGGCGCGGGGCACGGCCGCAGGGACCCACGGGGCATCGACGGCCGCCGGGGCCGGAGACCCGCCCGTCCTGCCCCGCGTCGCCAGGCCAGCGCGGCACATGGGCGCGGGGCTGCCGAGGCTCGGGGCAGGGCTGGCAGGCGGTGCCCGGGGCCCCGCCGCCGGCCCCGCACACAGAGGAGCCTTTGTTCGGGCTCAGCCGGCCGGCGTGACCCCGCCACGTGAGCGCACCGGCCGCTCCCCCGCCGCGGATTGCAGCCGGTGGCTTTGGCCGCCGCTCGCCGCCCGCTTTATTAGCGCGGGCTGCCGGGGCTCGCAGCCTGCCCGCACGCCCGCGCGCACGCCCCGCAGCGCCCTCAGCTCCCGCAGCCCGCGCGGCCGTCGGGGCGAGCTGCGGGCGCCGCTGCGGGGGGCTCAGCCTGGGCGCGGCACCATGGGCCGTTAGCGACCCGCAGATGGCTGGCAGGGACGGTGGGTGCTGGCGGGGCGGGCGGCACGAGCAGCGGCGTGGGCATCCCCGGGGGCACAGCCGTGCACCGGTGCCGTGCAACCGTGGGGCACGGGGTGGGCAGCGGGGCTGTCTCTGGCTGTCGATGTGTTGCTGCTGGGGGCTGTCGGGGAGTGCAAGGTGTCCAGGGCCCACCATGACGTGGCACGGGGCTGTCCTGCTGTGCCAGGGCTGCTGCCAGCCACAGACCCATCGCTGCACAGGCAGGGCACTGCGGTCACAGCACGGTGCTGCGGGGTGAGTGGCACTTTGGGATGGGGCTGTGCTGGACCTCCAGGACCTGGGCTGCTGCCATGAAGGTCCCATGGGCCCAGTAAGCTTTGGGATGCCGGACCTGGGGAGCTGGTGCCAGGCTGCTGCTGTGGTGGGGTCCCCTGGACGCAGGGAGTTGGGTGCTGTGGTGCTGTTCCTGTGGACCCGGTGAGCTAGGTGCTGGCCTGAGCGGGTCCCATGGACCCAGGCACCAGGGAGCCAGGATGCTGGTCCCACGGATCTGGGGAGCTGAGTGCCAGAATGCTGCTCTGATGGGGGTTCCCAGGGGCCACTCTGTCACCCTTGTACCCCCCAAACCAGTGGGGAAACTGAGGAGGGGGGGGGCTGCTGACAGCAGTCCCCTTACTGCCCACCCTGCCTCCCCCCCAGGCACCAAGTCCTTCAACATGATGTCCCCCACTGGCGACAACTCGGAGCTGCTGGCTGAGATCAAGGCTGGGAAGAGCCTCAAGCCGACACCGCAGAGCAAAGGCTTCACCACCGTATTCTCCGGCAGCGGCCAGGCAGGGGCCAATGTAGGTGTTGGTCAGGGGAACAGGGAAGCTGGTAGCACGGCGTGGCACAGTGGCTGCCTACCACCCTCCCTCCTTCCTCCACAGGCAGAGTCACCGGTGTCCTCCCCATCACCCACCAGAACGCCCACCCCGCCGGCCACCCCCGAGGCTGTGGGGCCGCCACACTGCCTGGCAGGAGGCTCACCAGAGCCAGTGCTGAACGGGAGCTCGCCAGTGCCAGCAGCAAGCGCTGGGGCGGCAGTGGAGGCGGAGGCGCTGGTGCCGAGCCACGACGAGCAGGGCCGTCCCATCCCTGAGTGGAAGCGGCAGGTGATGGTGCGCAAGCTGCAGCTCCGCATGCAGGAGGAAGAGGAGCAGCGGCGCAAGGTAGGGGAGGGGGTCCCGCGTGCGGTGGCGGCGAGCGCGGCGGGGGCACGGCCCAGTGGCTCAGGACTTGGCAAGACGGCACGTGTGGCATCACCTACAGCTCCCGGCTGTGCCAGGGGACCACCCCACCTGCATGCAGGGGCGTTGCGCCCCAGGGGTGCCGTGCGCAGCAGAGGCAACGGCACGAGGTGCCTGCGGCGCGGCCTCAGGAGCCCCTCTCCCTCTTTACCGCCACAGCCTGGGAGCCACTCGCCACCCCTGTGCCGGCACAGGCCCCCTGCCCGCTGGGGCACACCGGGACCTGCCGGGCAGCCGATGCAGGAGGAGGACATGCGGTACTTGGAGAGGCAGCTGGGGAGCCTGCGGGTGATGCACGAGGCGCAGCCGCGGCCGGGGTGGCTGGAGGAGGGGCTGCCACTGCTCCCACCACTGCCTGCAGCCCCGGCACCCCGGCCCGTCGCCCTCACCCACTCAGACCCACCAGCCCGTGGCAGTCAGGCCCCCGTACTGCCAAGGAGTGCAGCCGTGCCACCAGGCACCCCGGGAGGCCGGGAGGGCCCCAGGGCAGGAGGGGCAGTGGGTGGCCCCGGCGCTCAGCACGATGCCCAGCGTGAGATCCTGGGCTGTGGCGTCTCTGTCCGCAGCCTCAAGGCCAACTACGAGGTGCCGGGAGGTGCTCCTGCGCCTCTCCCCAGGGTCACCAAGCGCAAGCGGGCACAGCCCCCCAGCAGTGCCCGCCAGCCCGTCCTGGAGGAGGAGTATGGGGACAGGGCACTGCGCCGGAGCCGGCCGGTGCCGCCGGAGCCGAGCAGCCCACGAGAGTGGGCCAGGGCACACAAGGAGCGTGCTGTCTTACTCTTCCTGGAGCACTGGAAGAAGCAGGTGCTGGCGGCCATGCCCGGGGAGGAGCGGCCTCGGCGTCTGGGGAGGCGGCGGCCGGAAGCAGGGCGACTGCTGGCACGCTGGAGGAGCATCGCCCGCCGCGTGCCGGGCCGGCAGATCCGGCGGCTGAGCCGCAGTGCAGTGCTCTACTGGCCCCAGCACTTCCTGCCCCATGTTGGTGGCTCTCCCATGCCCCACGACAGCCTCCCACTTGATCTCTTCATGCTGGGCTACTTCCAACTGCTGGAGATGCCGCTGAGCCCCGAGGAACGGCGATTCCGCCACCTCCTCTGCTACGAGATGTTCGACCGCCTGGGCAGCCACAGCTGGCACCACGTCCGCCGCTTCCACCGTGCCGCGCTCGAGCGGGTCGAGGCCGGCCACTGCCACTGGCTCGATGGCTTTGAGGACCTTGTGCAGGAGTTTTTTGGGGATGGCCCCACCATGGTGGAGGAGAGCCTGACAGAGCCTCCCACCACATCCCCAGGAGAGGAGTGGGCAGCAGTGCCGGTGCCAGAGCTGGGAGAGTTCAGCGAGGAGGATGTCTGCCGCTTTATTGACCGCAGCTTCTCCTTCTGGAAGGAGAAGGAGGCAGAGATGTCTGACACCTGAGCTCGGCGAGATGCTGTGGTCTGTGCCAGCGGTGTGGCACCGGGCTGGCTGGGAGGAGGCGCTGGGGGCAATGGGGGCAGCAAGACCTGGTGCCCGGGTGTGCTCAGCTGCGTCTGTAGCTCAGGCAGTGCCGCGGCTCGGCGGAGGGCTGGGTGTTGGTTTGCGTGGCCGAGGTTGCAGTGTGCCGCTTGCTGTGGCTGTGTGTTGTGCAGGGGGTGCAGCACCAGGGCTGTGCTCCCCTCCGGCGTGGCGTTTGCGGTGCTGGGGCGGCGTGGGCCCTCGTGTGGTGATGCAATAAAGCTGTGGTGTGCTGCGAAGGGCTGGCCACGCCGCGCACTCCTTCCTGCTCCTCGCGCTGGCAGAAGGCTGTGTGGCAATGGGCAACGGGCGACGCTGACGAGCCACGTGCTGGCGAGCGCCGGGAGCGTGGCTCAGCCCAGCCACCAGCAGGACCTGGTGCCATGTGCCGGGGCGATGCTGCTGCCGCGCGGTGCCGGCACTGAGGGTGGGCTCCCGGCTGTGCCAGTAACGCGGGTGTCTGTTGCAGGAGAAGGAGGAGGAGGCGCGCCTGGCCAGCATGCCGGCATGGAGGAGGGACATCCTGCGCAAGAAGCTGGAGGAGGAGAGGTGAGCCGGGGCCAGGGGAGCTACTCCTGCCGGCCGCCCTCATGGTTCCACTAACCCCAGTCTCCCTTTTCCATTCACAGGGAGCAGAAACGGTGAGTGCCACAAGCCCCTTCCCTGGGTGGGCGGGCAGGGGGGCACAGCGGCTCCAGTGACCGCAGCACCCCGTGCCCTCTGCCACCGAGCAGGAAAGAGCAGGAGAAGCTGAAGCGGGAGGAGGAGGAGAAGGAGAAGGAGCAGTCGGAAAAGCTAAGGACTCTCGGGTACGATGAGACAAAGCTGGCGCCCTGGCAGCGGCAGATCATCCTCAAGAAGGGGGACATAGCCAAGCACTAGCCACGCCATGCCGCGCCCCGGCTCTCCGCGGTGGGATGAGGCCGGCAGGTCCCGCCGCGGGCCGGGACACACCTCGGCAGCCTCCTCCCGCTGCGGACGGCCGCGCAGCCCGATCTGGAGGAGCCCCCAACACCGCCCCGGGCACCCATAGCCCCGTCCCGCCGCCCCCCGCCCCGCGCAGAGCTGCCGTGGCGTTGGGCGCTCGGCTCCTGGCGCAGCTCGGCCGCGGTGCTCGGGCTCCCGCGCCACCCGCCTCCCCGTGCCGGCTGCGGGCTCTCGCCCCTCTCCTGCCCCTCCCCTCCAGGGCCGCTTCAGGCCGGCCCCCGGCTCGCCTCCGTCCCGCGCCGCCCGCCTTTCCAGCGATTAAAGCGATAAACCCCGCAGCAGTGCCCCACGCCTTCCTGGGGCTGCCCGCGCCACCTGCTGCCCGCACCGCGCCTGCCACGCGCCCCCGTCGCGCCCCGCACGCCTCACCCCGTCACCTGCAGCGGCCGCGCCACCGGGGCATCCTTGGCGCAGCCCGGGAAGAAGGGCTGAGGTCCGGCGGACCGAGAACGTGCCACTTTATTGGGGCAGGGGCGGGCACGCCCGCACTCGGCGGCGGGCGGCCTGGAGAACTATCCCATGGGTTCGCGGCGGGCTCGTCCCGCGAGCGGCCGGGCAGCCGGCGTGGAGCAGGGGACATAAATACGGGAGGCAGGTGGGCGAGGAGGGGACATAAAACTGACATAAAATGTCTACACGGCATAAGTAACAATACTTAGGGGTACGGCTTGGCCGAGGTGCCCGAGGAGGGGCTGGACCCTCCCTCTGCCTCTGCCGGGGTGGCGGCGCCGAGGGTCAGGGACCCGCCTGCAGGCTCCGGCGCAGGGCTTCGGCACAGCCGGCCAGCTCCATGCGCTCCAGCGCGGCAAAGATGCGGTCGAGCGTGGCACTGGTCTGCTGGCACCATCGCTTCAGCATCTCGTACTGCTGGTCGCGGATGTGGGCCACCTCCAGCTCCACCAGCTCGATCTCTGCCTCCCGCAGCTCCAGCACCCGCATGAACTCCTTCCAGCGCCGCACCGGCACCGCGTTGATGACGGCGTAGAGCTGGCTGCCCTGAAGCAGGGCACTGCAGGGCTCTGGCACGGCGGAGGGCTCTGCCTCACCGCCTGGCTGTGCCGTACCACCGGGCTGCTCCCACAGTAAGGCCTGGTCCTTGGGGCTCTGCTTCGCCGTGCCACTGGTGCAGTCAGTCGGCTGTGGGGAGTGTGACTGGGTCCAGCACAGGTTGTCCCACCCCCGGACACTGACCTGGTGCCATGGTGTGGCCGCAGTCCCAGGTGTGGGGGTGACAGCCCACGTGGTAGGGAGGGAGCTGTTTGCCAGGGCATCATGCCGGCGCCGCTTCCTCTTGCGGTAGATGGCAAGGGCACCCAGGAAGAGGGGCCCAGTGAGTGCCAGTATCAGGTACTCCATTCCTGCACCTGCAATGAGTGGGAGTGTCCCTGTCAGATGCCTGGTGTGGCATCCTCTGTGCCACCGTGCCCAGCACCACTGCCATCCCACCTTGGCTGTCACTGCTGCTGCCACACACCCGCTGGCACTCCTTGCTGCACGTCTCTGGGGTGCTCCTGCAAGGATAGAGAAGCCATGGGTGCTGTGCTGCGCCATACCACAGGCCACAGGTCCCACGTGTCCCTGGCTGGGGCACAGGGGAGGACAGCACTTACATGTGGCATGGCCGGCATTCGTTGCCCTCGGCATAGAAGTCTGGCTTGCAGCTGCCACAGCGTGTGTCCTGCATCTCTGAGCCTGGAGAGAGGGCAAATGTCAGACAGGAGGGCACAGCCGGAGGTGGCACAGCCGGTGGGGCATAGCAGGAGCCTGGCAGCTGCACTCACAGGGTTGCTGGATGAGCCGCCCGGTGCAGGACTGGCATTGCTGGCATGAGAAATCGCTGCAGTGCTTGTCGAGGCACTCACGGAAGTATCCTGGCTTGCAGCCGCAGGCAACGTTGCGTGTGGATGAGCAGTTGCTCAGCACACTCTGGAAAGCTGCAGGAGAGAAGCAATGAAGGGCACAATACAGAGCTGTGTGGCACAGCATGGCACAGCACTTCGCAGCACTGTGGCACAGCACCAGCTCACCGTGTTGGGCACACTCGTAACACGCCTGGCACTCCTTGAACGTGTTGGGCTGCGTGCGGAAGGTGCCAGGGAGACAAGGATGACAGATGCTGTCGTTGCCAAGGCTCGAGCAGGAGGAGAACAGGAAGGTCCCTGCAGGGACAGGGAGGTGACCACCCGTGGCGATGCACCAGGTGTGCCAGGGCCTGCCGTGCCGTGCTACTCCAGCTGGGTGGCTCTCACCTGCAGGACACAGCTTGCAGCACCGGCGATCTGCAACGATCCAGTTCATGCCAGGGGGACAGACTGGACTTTTGGCATTTCTGCGCAGGCGGGGAGGTGGCCGCACCAGGACCTGCTGCTGTCGTGGCACGGCACGGTGCCGGTACCCCAGGGGCTGCGATGCACTGGCTGCCAGCCACAGTGCTGCCAGAACCACCTGCGGCAGGGAGAGGGCAGGGATGCGGGGAGAGGGCAGCGATACAGCAGCTGGGACACCCGGAGCCATACACCGTGAGGGCAGCCCTCGCACTGCACTCGTCCCCTTCCAGCCTCACACGGGGCTCCCAGAGCCAGAGCACAGTCGTGCCTCGTGCTGCGTGGGCACTGGTGGACACGGGTGCCCGTGCCAGGCAGGACGGCTGGAGTCATGCCCCCGTGCCCCAGAGCAGCGCGGGGTGTCGGGCCGGGAATGCCCCGCGGCAGCCCCTGTGCTCTGCTCTTCCCACACAGCTTCCTCCGGCGCCGCAGGGCACGGGCGCCTCGGGGCCCCCCACGACCCCCCAGGGCCCGGGGGCCGCTGCCGGGTGCCGCCACGAGCCCACGGTACTGCCAGGCTGGCTGGCAACCGGGGCCACCGGCCCCACGCCGGGTGCGGGAGGGTTAACGCTGCCGCCGCTCTCTTTCCTGGCGTTTATCTCCCCGAAGAGGAGGCGATTTCCTCCCCGAGAGGAAGCCGTGCCCGGCGCACGCTCGCCCCGGTGCTCTACGTGTGTCCCAAAGTAGGTCAGCGCCGCCCGCCCCGGGAGCTGCGCCCAGGGGAGCCCCCCGGCCCGCGGCGGGGGCGGCGAGCAGCCCCGCGCTGGCAGCCCCCGCCCCGAGCAGCGCCGGCAGCGCGGGCAGGCGGCCAGGGGATTCCTCGCCAGGAGCTGGAGTTCCCGGCCCCGATGGCCCCGATTACAGCGGCTGAATCATCCTCGCCTAAACGCGCCGCCGCGTCGGGCAGAGGTTGGAAACTGCGCCCCGGCCGTGCGGGCAGAGCGCGGAGCGGCCGCCCCGGCCCCGAGCCGCGGCACGGCTGAGTCAGCGCCCGGGAACGGCCGCCCCGACCCCGGCTGCACGGGCAGCGCGGCCCCGGCCCCGTGTCCCGCCGCTGCCGCTGCCGCTGCCGGGGAAGCCGCCGCTTCCTTTGCCGCGCAGGCACCGCCCCTGCCCGGAACGCGGCCCCGGGGCCTCCCTGCCCCCCCGGGGCCTCCCTGCCCCCCCACCCGGCTGCCCGAGCAGCCCCCGGCCCGGGCGGGACGCACCCCGGCAGCTCCGGTCCCCGTGGCACTGCCAGGCCCCGCGGCACCGCCGTGCCTGCAGCCCCGGTGGCTGTGCCACACCGCAGGTGCTTGAGCCGGGCAGACCCCAGCCCCGGGCATTCAGCCAGGGAGGCAAATGTTTTGGCACACTTGGAACTGAGCTTATCCCACTCTCCTCCCCGCCCTTCACACCCCCCACGGCAGCCCATCGTTGGTGCCAGGGGTTGGCAGGACCTCGGCACCGCCACACTCACCCAAACCGCCCCAGGGCAGCAGCGCTTCATCCTTGCGGGCGATGCGGGGTTGTCATGCCGGGGCAGCAGGGGCCCGGGCTGGGGGGCTCGGGGGGCTGCTCAGCACCCGCGCAGGCTGCCCCGCTCCCCCATTGCTGCCAGCCGTGGTGCGTCGTGAGCCGAGTGAGCCCCGGCCCGCCCCGCGCAGCCTTTTACACCGAACCGCCAGCGGAGGAAATGCTTTTTTGGAAGTGAGTCCAGGGGGTGCAAACCCACATGACGGGAGCGTCGGGCGCGGGAGGGCTCTGTGCCGCCTCTGCCGCGGGACGCCCGCAGGCCCCCGCTGGCACCTGCCCGCTGTGGCTGGGGGTCGCGGGAGCAGCACCGACTCCCTCACCAGGGCTCCATCCCCCCCAGCCCCGGGGCACCAGGCTGGAGCTGCTCCCAGCCTCGCCACGGTGCCTGGCCCGGGGCTCTCCTGGCCGTGCCATGGCCTTTGCCAGTGCTGCCGCAGGGAAGGAGAGGCGATGCGGCACAAGCGTGCATCAGGTGGGTTTAATGCTGTGCCGGGGCGTGGAGCACAGCCCGGCACAGGACGGCAGCCAGCGCTCCAGCTGCCACCACGTTTTGCCACGGCTCCCACGCTCCGGCCCCACTGTCTGCTGCCGCTCGTCCCACCCCACAGGGCAAACCCTGCCCTGGCCAGACCCCGGGGTCACCCCCCGCCCTGGCCCAGCCCAGCACCATCTGCTCTGGCCACCAGCCCCAGCCTCCTCCCCATGCTGCCCACAGCAGGCACATCCCTCTCAGCACCTTCCCCACTCACTCCCGCCAACGTCCTTGCCCCACGGACCCGGCAACCCCCTGCTTCCCCCTGCCCAATACCACCCCTCATCTCTGGACAAGGGCTCAGCTCCAGCCCCGGGCTGTGTCCGTCCTCGCTTCGGGGAGCAGCCCCGCGCCGCCAAGCCCAGGGCACGGCCTTGCCTGGGGGACCGTCCTGCGTCCCCCACCCGTGTCCCCAGCGTGTGGCATCCCCCGCCCGCTTGGTCCGGCCCCGGCGTTACGCTACGGTCAGAAGTGGGAGCAGCTCCACAGTGGGGCCGCACGTCCATCCGTCCATCCGTCTGTCCCGGCGGCTCTCAGACCTCCCTGCAGGGCACAGCGTGGGGAAGGGCTGCCGTCAGCGCCGGGAGCAGCCCCGGGCTGGAGCGTGTCCCGGAGCGGCTGGCGGGTGGCACTTACGAGGCCGTCAGCGTGGAGTTGAGCAGCAGCGTGGTCCGGAGGCGGTGGAGCTGTGCCAGCGTCAGCTTGCGGTGTTGTGCCGGCTGCGGGTCTGAGAGGGTCCGGCGGGCAGCGGGTGGGGGGGTCGCGACTGAGCTGCCGTGGGAGCGATGCCGGACTCTGCGCCGGCTCCTCCGGCTCCGAGAGCTCGGAGGTGGAGCTGCTGCTGCTGCCGGGGGCAGGCGGGGGGCTGGCGACCCGGCCAGTCCCGGGGGGGCCTGCACAAAGGTCAGAGAGGCTGTGGCTCTGGCTGAGGGGAGCCAGGGGGCCGGGGGGCAGGAGCTGGGGCAGGCAGGCCTCCGACTTGGACTTGAGCACCCTGTCCGGGCAGGGCAAGAGCTGCACGGGCGTCCGGCGGCGCAGGCGGGGTGAGGTGGGGCGAGGGGCTGAGGGGAATTCCTGCTCCTCCTTGGCCACCCCCTCGGGCTGCTGGCCGAAGTCCCGCAGGGAGGTGGGGGAGAGGGTGCCGTAGGCGCTGTCGATGGAGGACGAGCGGCAGCCGCCGGCTGGGGAGGCTGCGCCGTGGGGCAGGGGCACGGGCAGGGCACCCGCCGGCAGGTCCCGCACGGGGGTCTCGGTGGAGGTGTGGGTGTCGGCAGACGTGCCGGTGCTGATGGAGGAGCCGTCGGACGTCGAGCTGAAGGGCCTCGCATCCCAGTCTGGAGAGGAGAGCTCATCGCTGCCGTCCACCGCCGCCATGGCGAGGGTTTCAGTGGAGCTGTCCGAGGGGCTGCAGGGGCAGAAGGGTGAGGAGGGGGCTGCGCCCAGCCGGGGCTGTGTGGGGCCCCCTCCCGCTCCCTACCACTGCTGCGAGTCTGGGCTGGCGCTGCCACAGCGCAGGACGGTGGGTGAGCTGGCAGCTGAGGCGTCACTGTCACCGTCCTCCTCATCCTCCTCCTGCAGGCGCCGGTGCTGCCGCAGCCGCTGCAGCAGGTTCTGGGGAGGGGGAAGCATCAGAGGGGCACCAGGCGCCCACAGGCCCCCTCCCACAGCCCTGTGCTCCTCACCTGGGCGTTGCGCACCGCCTCGACCCAGCTGCGGCACAGCGACTGCCCGCTGGCCTGGAACGTATAGGCGGCCACAGCACTCCCCAGCTCGTTCAGGTAGATGAGGACAAAGGAGCCTGTGGGCAGAGGGTGTCAGCCGCTGACAGGGACCCCCGGCAGCCCCCTGTGCCCCCACTGACACTCACCTGGGTCCCTGAGCTCCCGGCAGACCACCTTGTCCACCAGCAAGGGCTGCCGGATCACCTTGGTGCGCTCAGCCTTCTTGAGGGGCTTGGTAATGAGGAAGAGGTCGGTGAAGAGGAAGCAGTAGACGTCCATCTGGGGGTGAGAGCGGGGCCGTGGGCATGGTCACGCGCGGCAGGGGGCCAGGGGCAGGGCCGGCGCCGAGGCTCCGTCCCCCCGCTCCTCACCTTGCTGTCTTTACCTTCCCGCATGCGCAGGCTGCCCTCGAGCAGCAGCTGCCGCGTGTCCTCCGCTGAGGTGCCGGGGATGGGCGCCGTCAGGTCCAGCCGCAGGAACTCCTTCAGCAGCTGCTGGGAGGCCCCGGCGTCAGTGCGGGGCACGACACGGGGCAGCATGGGGCAGCTTGGCTTGGCATGGGGTGGTATGGCATGGAATGATGGAGGGTGGCACAGCACAGTATGGCACAGGGCGGCATGGCGTGGCGTGAGGTGGCACTGAGCAGCACGGCAGCGCGCGGGGCGGCACATGAGGCAGCCCTGCCGTGCCCAGCCTACCTTGTCTACCTCATCCGAGCCGCCCTCCACCACCTCATAGGCATCGATGCGTCTGAGGATGGCGGCCAGGCGCTGCTGCTCCTGCCGCTGCCGCATCCGCGAGTTGACATTGTTGATGAAGCGCTCGACAGAGCCAACCTGTGCCGGGGCAGCAGGGGTTGGCAGTGCCGGGGGAACCAGCCCACGCCGTGCCCTGCCACGCCACGGCTCCTTACCATGGTGGTGATGGCGTCGCGGGCGCGGGGGTCGTCTGTCTTCTTCAGCACGGACTTGAGCAGCAGCGGGTACTTGGTGAGGCGCTGGTGGGGCTTCACCAGCATGTCGCTGAGCTTCAGGCGGCTGCACTGCTCGTGCTTCTCGGCCCACTGTGGCACACAGGCATCAGCCCTGGCAGCGGCCCCGGCCCCGGCGCCACCCCCACGCTCCCCTTACCGTCACATAGGTGCGGAAGAGCTCGCTGTCCCGCAGCAACGCCCGCATGTACTCCATGCAGCCCTCCTCCTCCATGCAGTACCGCACATAGGGCTTGAAGAGGGACCCAAACTGGGGGACACGGGGCGGTCACCGCGACGCGAGGCACGGCACGGCACCCCCACATCACGGAGCCCCCACTCACCATCTTGAAGCCGTCAAGGAAGTCCACGGGGTCGAGCAGTGCCCCGGTCCGGCGCGCCTTGGCCAGCACCGGGGCCATGACGCTGCGCCACAGCTCGCGGTGCAGCCGGATAATCTCCCCGATGTTGCCGAAGAGTCTCTCGGCGTCCACCTGCGGGTGAGCGAGGCAGCAGTGCGGGGACGGCACCCTCACCCGCTGACCCCAGCCCGGGCGTCACCGGCCCCGCAGTGCTCACCTCGCAGAGCAGCCCCGACTCCTGCAGGTTCAGCAGGCAGCACAGGAAGAGCTGTGGGGATAGAGCAGGGAGTCAGTGGGGGGCAGCCACAGCCCCCAGCCCCGGCATGGCGCAGTTGGCGCCAGCACTCACATCAGTGATGACTTTGAGCTTGCGGATGTAGGTGGCCTCGGTGTGCAGCAGCTCCCAGATGGCTTCCTGCTGGTGGCACTGCCGGCGGGACAGGTCCTGCGGGGCCATGCGTCAGCACCACGCTGGCAGCACCGCCACGCCACCCCGGCCCCGGCCCCAGCCCCACCTCTGTGCCCCGGATGATCTGCTGCCAGCTGTCCTCCAGTGCCAGCCCGGCCTCGTCCCCATCCTCCTCCCAGGAGTCGCGGTCAAAGCGGAGCTGAGGCGGCATCTTGGGCAGCCCGAAGGTGCCGTAGACGTGCAGCCTGGTCACCAGCT
Organism: Colius striatus; assembly: GCF_028858725.1. Lineage (NCBI taxonomy): Eukaryota > Metazoa > Chordata > Aves > Coliiformes > Coliidae > Colius > Colius striatus. The sequence goes on from NC_084779.1 coordinate 9,888,911, forward strand.
GCTCCAGCCTCTCGCTCTCCTGCCAAGCGTGGGGGAGAGCGCTGGGCAGGGGGCTGGTGGGGATGTGCCACAGACCCCTGTGCCCATCCTCAAGCCGGGGTCTCAGGCCCCAGGGAGGTCCATGCCAGCCCTCCATCCCAGCTACAGGCAGCTGCCGTGGCCCTCCCTGCGCCCCATCCCACGTACCCGCCCGAAGGTGCCGGCGCTGGTGCTGGAGCCGAACAAGCCGCTGAAGCGACTGGCAGCCCGGTTCTTCCAGGTGTCGGTGCCGTTGGCGGGCAGGGAGCCGCTGCCGAGCGGGGCCGGCTCAGGGCTGGGGATGCTGCTGTCTCCCAGGAACTCCGTCATGTTCTTCCTCCGCCGTCCCGGAGCCTGTGGTGGGGACAGCCAGTGCCCCCGGGGTCAGCGCCCAGCAGTGTGCACCACTGGCACGGGCTCAGAGGCACAGCGCTACAGCGGCGCTGCCCTACAGCAGTCACGGCACAGACAGACGCTGGGATGGCACCGCGGGCAGCGAGGCCCGGCCACGCTGCCCTGCCCGCACTGACCTGCCTACCTGCATCCCAGGACATGGGCCCCAGCTGAGCCCAGCGGTCGTGGGCGAGCGGCCCGGCAGCGCGAGGGCTCAGGGCATCCCGCGGGGCCAGCACCGGCACAGCCGCTCGCCCAGCTCAGACCCAGGGGCCGGAGCCCGGCAGGCTGCAGCCGGGCTCCTCCGAAACAAAAGGAGGTGGGGCCAGCACTGAAAAACTAATTTCCCTCCTGGCCACATAAGCAAACCAGAGCCAAACAATTCACAGCAGAGATCAAAGCCCCCTGGGCAGCCGTGAGAGCTGGGGCACGGCCAGGCGGCTGCTGCCAGCCCGGCACTGCTGCACCGGCTGCCGCCCCGCAGGCCCCGGATCCTGCCGGGATGTGGCTGCTGCCACCTCCCCACCCGACACGAACGGCAGCAGGGCCCCAGCTGCCTACCTGCCACTGGGCTGCAGCCACCACCACCAGCACGGCCACACGCCCTGCCACGACCCTGGGCACTGTCCCCAGTACTCACCGAGCCGCCATGGCTGCGGGCACCCTGTCTGCTGCCAGCCCCATGGCCCCAGGAAGGCAGTCGGGGCCGAGAGCCTGGCAGGGGCGGCTGGTTGCCCGTCGGTGCTGCTGCCGCACGGGCACCGTGCTGCTCCTGCAGCCAGACATCATAGTGCTGGATGCGGGTGGCCACCAGCCCCGGCCACGCAGCCAGCTTCCCACTGTCCAAGGCTGCCAGCGTGGGACCAACACTGGCCCTGCCAGCGCCACTTCCCTGCAGGCACCGCAGCCAGCCCGGCCTCACGCCTTATCTGGGGCCAGGGTCCACGGGGCAGGACCGAGCGGCACGCAGGGCTGCCAGGCGCCGCGGCAGGAGCAGGGCTGGCGGCAGGGCGAGCCATGGGCCGGGCTGGCACTGGGAGGCTGCCACTGCCGGGGCCCCCAGAGCTCCTGTTTGCCTTTGCTTGGGTGCTAGTCTGTGCACAGCACAGCTGCAGGGCTGGTGCCACTGACTGAGTGGCCACGCTGGCACAGGGCAATGCCTGCACAGTGCCATTGCAGCACAGTTGACACAGCACAGCCCACACGGCACAGCCAGTAGCCAAACTGACTCCAGGGAGATCTTCAGTCCACACCACACAAGGCCATTCAGGAGACGCTGCGCCACTGCCCCATGTCCCCATCCACTCAGCAACCACGGCCACGGGGAGATACCCTGCCCCACGACTCCCTCCCCTCTTCCTCCCCCTGGCACTGGCACCGGCACTCACCAGGCTGTCGGCACCCTCCCGGCATCCTGGCACCAGCTCCAGTGCTGGCCTGAGGAGTGCGGCAGTGCTGCCGGGCTGCAGGATGGGCAGGGTGGGCTGCCTGGCGTCCTGCACCGCCTGTTCCACCTTCATCTCCTCGCCGGGCCTGGCTGTGGGGGCCGGGGGTCAGCGCCGGCTCGCAGCCGTGTGGCGCAGCCTCCCCCGGTCCCGCCGCACCTTTCACCCGCAGGAAGTGCCCCCCGAAGCGAAACGCCTCGAACTGCAGCGACAGCGGTGTGTGCGACTGGTCCAGGTAGATGTGCACCTTGCCCGGCTCGATCGCCCTCCTCTCCAGCACCGGCAGCAGCACTTCCCTGCGGGGACGTCTGTCTCAGGGGTGTCCCCGCGTCTGTGCCCCTGCCCAGCCCCCACGCACTCACCCCAGCGACTTCTTCTTCACAGCTGGCACGATCTCTGCCTCCATGTCGACGCTGAGGTCAAACTTCAGGGTGAAGCACTCCTTGCTGGGGTCCTGCGGGGAGGCAGCAGCTGACAGCACGGGGATCCCTGCCACCGGCTGCCCTGCAGCGCCTGGGGACAGTGGCCGGGGCCTTACGTCCGTGTGCCTGCGCCGAGCCTTCTTCTTGGGCAGCTTCAGCGCCGAGCTCTGCCGCTCCCTGTGGGCACAAGCGGGCGGGTGAGGGGCAGCTGGGGGCTGGGGCATGGAGGGGACGAGTGGGGCTTGGGGCTCACCCTCTGCTCCCTGCTGGAACCTCCTCCTCCTCATCCACGTTGGAGGCCGGGCTGGTGCGCGGCGGGCACGAGCGTGTCGACATGTTGCGGGCCAGGATGGAGCCTGCAAACAGGCATCAAGTGGGCTGTGTGGGCACCCCCAGCATCCCGCTCCCACCCCTGTGCTGCTGCCCCTTCCCATTCTCTTCCCATCCCGCTGTTGCGGAGCTGCGGTGCTGGTGCCGCTGCTGGTGCCGGTGTGTGCAGCCCGGCTCACCTGGCGGGGGCAGGTCGAAGCGGATGTGGCCATCAAAGTGCATGTTGCCATGGAGGCGGCTGTCGCAGAGCTCACACAGGCTGAGCGGGCCACTGCGGCTCAGCTGCTGGCACTCGACGTGGTGACATACCTGTGGGCACATGTGTCAGCCGGGCACAGGCCGCCGGCGCTGGCGGCTATGGCACACCAGCCGAGGGATGGGCAGCACCACAAGCAGCAGGGACCCCCTATCCCATCCCCGGCTGCTGCAGCACGACACTCATGGGCAACACTGAGGGCAGAGCAGGTGTGGGGGACACAGCAAGAGCAGGATGTGGCCCTGAGGCAGCGGCAGAGCTCCTTCCCCCCTTGCTGCACTCAGAGGAATCCCGGGAAGGCTGCACGTGCCTGAGCACAGGACGGGTCAGGAGCCACCTGTGCCGGTGCACCAGCACCTCGCGGGTGCCGGGGAGGCCGCAGCCCTGCGCCACAGCCCCTTTGTGCCGGTGCGAGCCGCGTCCCCGCGGCAGGACGGAGGAAGCCAACGTCTGTGGCAGAACAATGCTCCAGGCCGGCGCGTTTCCTCCCATTGTGTGCGGCCGTGGCCACGGCCCCAGCCCCGCCGGGCATTCACAGCGGGTTATTTTTAAACTCCCCACCGGGCCCCCAGCACCGTGACCCCAACCAGTGCCCACCTCACTGGGGGCTCCTGCTGGCCCGGCTCCCAGGGACTGCAGTGCCACTGGCCGCTGCCAGCAGCCCCACTGCACAGCCAGCATGTCCCCAGCCCCGTGCGAGTGCCCAGGGCTGCGGGGGCTGCGGGGGCTGCGGGAGGAGCGAGCCGTGCCGGGGCCTGCCTGCACAGCCCCGTGCTGCTGCAGGGAGGAAGCTGCAGCCCGTGCAGCTCCGGTCGCCCCCGCTTCCTGCCCTCCTTCCTCACAGCGCTGCTGAGGTCAGAGCTGACGCGGTCCCACCACCCGCGTGCTCCCCGAGGGGCTGCCCGTCCCTCCGCAGCACCCACCACCCTGGCACCCACCAGTGTCCTGCCCCGGGCCAGGAGGCAGCCCTAGAGACATGCCAGCTCTGGCCAGGATGCCTCATGTGCCTGGCCACAGCCCAACACCACTGCGGCCGTGGTGGCACCTGCGAGACGAGCAGCGGGCACCAGGCTGTGACCTCGGCCAGCACTTGCTCAGTGGAAGCCCCAGGGCTGTGCCAGGGACGTGAGGCCCTGGGGCCACACTGGCAGCTGGCCCGTGGGTCCAGCCTGACGCTGCACTGGGACAGCCCGTGGGGAGGAGGGACCCTGAATCTGTGAGTGGGGGCACAGAGGGGCTGGAGCTCGTTAGCCTGGATCTGACCAGCCAGGGAAAATGGGCCACTGCTGTGCCACAAAATGCCACCACAGAACGTGCCCTGCACAGGCCAGGGCCACGGCTGGCAGGGGGCTACTCCCACACGGGGGGGCTTCGGGGAGCGGCAAGTCAAGCACAGCCACCCACCACCACTTCTCCCCTATGAGACCAGCGGCAGGCAGCAGCTGCCCCTCGCCCCGCGGGACCCACCTTGGCCGCCCTCCGCTCGCCGTCGCAGTCAGGGTTCTGGCAGCACAGCACCGTCTGCTCCGGCGGGCACAGCTCAGCTGCGGGACAGAGCGAGCGCGGTGAGTGCCGGGGACCTCCGTGAGCCCCTGCAGCCCCGCTCCCTGCCCGCGCTCACGCGAGGCTCCTGCACCACAAGCCCTGGCTTTAGGAGCTCAGCTGAGGCTGGGCCGCCTGCCCCTGCCAGCCCCCCAGCACCAGGGTCTGGCACCTCCTGTCCAGTGCCCCAAGCTGCAAGGTCAGGACGTGGATCTGCCCGAGCTCGCCTGGGGCCGGTACGGACCGGGGCTGCAGCAGCAGCGCTCAATCTGCCCCTTGCCGGCCCCCAAAGGGGCTTAGGAGCCGCGTTAAGCTTTGACAGTCAAATCGGCCTTGAGGACAAATCCTATTTTGAAGGCTTTTGCTCTGTGTCGCATCTAATCGTTTAAAAATAACAGCCCCGGCTGGCTGTCGGCGAAGGGGCAGCTCCAGCCCCCTCCCGCAGACCAGCCGCCGCGGGATGGGGGGCAGGGGCTGCGCCGGGGCTGCGGGGAGCCCGGGCAGCACGGGGCAGGGCTCCGGGGCTCCCTCTCCCATCCCTCCTGCCAACACACGCCGCATCCAGCGGGGCCGGGGCCGGGCTTCGGCTCAGCCCGCGGCAAACGGCCTCGGGGGGCAGCGCCGAGAAGCCGCAGCTCCTGCCCGGGCCGGGGCAGCGGGTCGGGGGGCGAGGGCAGCCCCAGCCCCGGCGCGGCCGGGGGACGGCGCAGGAGCGGCCAGGCAGGGCTCGGCCCAGTCCCCAGGGCCGGAGCCGGAGCTGCCCCCGCGGCACAGCACAAAGAGGGCTCTGTCCCGCGCCCGCCCCGCAGCTCCCGGGCTGCGCCGGCCCCAACCCCCGCCGCCGTTTCACTTGACCTATCGCGAATAATAACAGAAACAAACCAAGAATTCCGCCCCGCACCGGGGGAAAGTTTTCCAGCCTCACTGGGAGCCGGGGCCAGGCCGAGCGGCCGGTGCGGCCGGGACCTGCCCCACACAGACTGAGCGGCCGGGACCTGCCCCACACTGAGTGGCCGGTGCGGCCGGGACCTGCCCCACGCCGTGGCCCCGGCACGGCCACAGCCACGAGGCTCTTTCCCGGCGCCAGCCCCGGCAGCTGGTCCCGCCGCACCAGGGCCACCGGGGTGCCAGGAGCCGCAGCCCGGCCTCTGTCGAGGCAGGAGGGAGTCCGAGGCCCTGCCAGACCCTTTGGGGGCCAGAGGGGGGTTCCTGCCCCCCAGCTCCTCTCCCCGTCGGTCATTTGCTGCCGGCTGTTACCATGCCCGGCTCTGCCAGTGACGGCACGTGAGCCTGGAACCAGCTCCATGCCGCGGGTGCCTGAGCTGGGAGCGAGCGGTGCCAGCAGCACTGGGCAGCCGCTGGAGCTCCCCGGCTGCACCTGCGGCACGGCCATTGCAGCCCTGTGGCTTCCCCGCTCCGCACAGGCTTCTCCCAGCCCCTCACGCTCGTTGCTGGGGCTGGAGGTTGTTGGCCAAGCCCCCTCCCCCCGGCCCCCCCCAGCCACCTACCCCCGAGCTCCTCGCTGACGTCCAGGCTGGAGCTCCACGAAAAGCGCTCGACCGCACCACACTCCAGCCCCGCCAGAGCCTCCAGCTCGTAGGCACCTCGCTTCCTCCAGTACAGGAACATGCTGGGTGGCAGCCGCGGCCCCTGAGCCGTGCCAGCCCCGCCGGGGCCGCCGTGGCACTACCCGGGGCAGCCCGGCTCCGGCTGGAAGCGCTGCCGGGACAAGCGGCGCATTGAGGCCGGCGGCCGGAGCCCCGCGGCACAGGGGCTGCTGGAGGCTGCCCAGCACCCGCGCGGGGGGCACACAAAGGGCCTTTCTTCAGCCTCCTACAGACATTGCACAAATTTCACTTTCCGCCGTCGCTGGAAGACGTTCTGTGGCGGACACAAGGCGCTTGTGATGCAAAGAATCGGCATGAAGGGGGCTGTGCCGCGGCTCGGGGCGGGCAGGAATGCTCCCCCGCACCCGCGGCCCCCGGCCAGCTTAGGCCGGGACAGGGGGCTGCAGGGGGGCTTTCCCCACCGCTGAAGCCAAACAAAGGGCAAAGCACCGGACAGGGCTCAAAACCCGCCGAGGCAGCAAGGCTGGGCCTGTCCTGCCTCTGCCACCCCTGCCTGGAGCAGGGGGAAGGCCAGGCGTGGTGCAGCACGGAGAGCATCCCGCCCTCACACCCGTCAGCACCAACAGCACCTCCTCCCACACCTGACACGTGCTGCCCCTGGTTCTGTTGCTTCACTGCCAGAAAAGGCAGCCAGAAACAAACCAGAAACAAACCACAAATGGCTGCTGCAAACATATCAGATGCTAATGGACAGATAAAAAAATAAATCCTCTTTTCCCCCATTTTTACTGCCAAGCATCCCATTTTCTGTCCCTCTGAGTGCCCCCACGCTCACCAGCGGGATGCTGCACCGAGCTTTGTGTGCCAAAGCCATGGCCATGCGGGCCAGACTGGCAGGCAGGGCTGGGACCCTCCCAGCAAGGTCCAACAGCAGTGGCTGAGGGCTCAGCACACAGCAGCCGCTCATTCATCCCTGGCCGTGCCTGGGGCTGGGCCACAGCCATGCTGGGGCCCACAGCAGGGACCAGGCTGGTGGCCGCTCGGCTGCACGGGCTGTCAGTGCCATTGCAGCTGCCTCACTCCCCCTGTCCCACCTTTTCCACTTGCTCAGTGGCACCTGAACTTGCCCTGAGGGGGATTTTCCCCCTGCTGCACGATGGGCCCTGTGTTTATTTAGCCAGGGTGCTGCCCAACTCTCCCCTTCGATGCCAGACCCAGCCAGATGGAGATAATCACGCCTGGATTAAGTTAAAGCTTTAACTCTTTAAACACAGCACTGCTGCTGTCCCTCACAGCTCTGCTCCAGCCCTGACCCTGGCAGCCATCCCCTTGCAGACAGGGAGGGACTGGGACTCGCTCCCTCCTCCCCTGCAGCCAGAGCCAGGGCACAGCCGCAGTGCCAGGGAGACTCACCAGCCCCCGGCCCCGAGCAGCCAGGGAGTGGCTGCCCTGGGACAGGCTCGTGCCCTCGCTCCCAGACCCCGCAGAACCGCTGGCACAGCTGCCCCTGGCACCACACGTGGCTGGTGGCCAAGCCCCCGTGGGCTGAGGAAGAGGCTCAAACCACATCACACCAGGGTTTGCAACAGGCATTTATTACAAAACACTCCCGTATAAACGGAAAATAGAAAACATTATGGAAAGGGGAGGAGCAGCAGCTGCTGCACACGCAGGGCCCCGCTCTGGGGCAGCCCCAGGCACAGCCCTGCTCACACCCCCACTCCAGGGCAGCCCCCAGGCACAGCCCTGCTCACACAACACCCGTGCTCCAGGGCAGCCTCTGGGCGCAGTCCTGCTCACACTCCCCACACAACAGCCCTGCTCCGGGGCTTCAGGTGTAATCACACTCAAATGGGTACTCCCTCCTCTTGAAATGCTTCTTCTTCCTCAGCTTGCCCGAGCCCAGGATACTGTAGTTGTAATCGGATGTGACATAGGGGATCTCACCCTCAATTCCCTGCTGGAAAGAGGGAAAAAACCCCAGGAACAACCTCAAGAATTCATGTCTTTAAGGCATCAGGAGGCCCCTTCCTTTCCTGTACAGGGCTGAGGGGTGCACAGGAGCAAGCCACAACGCAACCAGCCCTGCCCCTCCTGGTATCTGAAACACGACAGGAACGCTGTCCTCCGCCTGGTTTCTGCCCCTAAGGACTGTTTCCTTGAGAGATAACCATCCGACAGTGCCCGGGCATCTCCGGGCAGGCATCAGCCTCCGCAACAAGCACACCGACAGCCCCAAGCTCCGCCAGCTCCCATCCTCTGCCCCTGCTGCTCCTACCTGGCCCACCAGGACACAGTTTGGGATGGCAATGTTTCCAAGGAGCAGGCAGTTCACTAGCCTCAGGCTCTCCGGAGGCACCGGTGTCAGAACGTGGTAAAGCTTCTTCTCCATGTCAACCCCTCGCACAATTCCTGAGAGAAAACACCAGTGTCCAGTCTGAGCTCCTGTCGTGCTGGGCTGCACCACCCAGACAAAGCTTTCTCAGTAAACAGCTCCTCCAGAACAAACCAGAAGGATGAGACACATCTTGAGAAGGTATCTCAAGACAGGCAAACAGCCAAACTTCCCACACCCTGCACCCTGTCCTGCCGAAGCCAAGAGCTCGGCACCAGGCTCCAAGGCAGAACTGAGGCATTAAACCAAGTTGTGTCAAGAAACAGACAAGTAAAGGAGTTTTGCATAAGCCACATGCAACCTGCTTTAGAGAATGTGAATCCAGAGAACTGTCCTGCTATGGGAGAGCGAGAGGAGCTCCAGCAGGCAGCGCTCAGCAAGATCCCTCAGCTGTGACAGGGGCACAGGGCCCGAGAGACAGCTCCTAAAGGCGATCACGGGATTGTTCTCATGTCTCATCCCACGGTTCCAGCTGCCTGTGGGATAGCAGACAGCCCCATCCCAGCACCCAGCCCCGTGCTCATGGTTCCAGCTGCCTGTGGGATAGCAGACAGCCCCATCCCAGCACCCAGCCCCGTGCTCACGGTTCCAGCTGCCTGTGGGACAGCAGGCAGCCCCATGCTCACCGAAGCCCAGGCAGTCGCAGAGCGGGGTCTGTGTCAGCAGCACGGGCCCGTCGCCCTGGGCCCTGACCTGGTCGGGGATGCGGCACAGCCCGACCCAGCCGGCGTTCACCGCGTACATGATGTTGGTGGGAGCGACGTCGGTGTGAATCACCCGCAGGGCAACAGCACTGAATGGCACCTGTGGCAGCAGGAAAGGGGGAAGAAAGATGTTCATGGGTCCAACATTGACTTACTGCAAGCTCAGAACCAACCCCAAGCACAGGGAACCGAGAGCTCCAGCCCACGCTGCCGACAGGCACTGGCTCAGCACCCAATGCCATGGCTCCAGGCCGGGACAGCACCTCCAACCCTCGCTCCCAGACACAGCCTTTCCGGCCCGCTCCTTTACCTGATAGGGGACAAGGCTGTGCAGTGGAAGCACGGTGCCCATGTCTGGGGACTGCAGCTGCCCCAGGTAGCCCAGGATGGACATGTCTCGCAGGATGCCGCTGTGCACCCGCCTGCAACGACACCCACTGTCAGTCAGGAGGGCAGCACAGCCCCCAGACACCCCTCCACCACTCCTCACACCACGGGTTATCAGTCCTGCTACACCACTGAAGAGCTTTGCTTGTATTACCTCCAAGGGGTTTAGGGCATTGCTTCCAATCCCAACCTGAAAAGCCTCCCTACATCACCCCTCCCAACAAAATGCCTGGAAAATCCAAACAAACATCCAAAAATAAGCCCCATATGAGCAAACTAATGAGCTCTGACCAATTCAATAGGGCTCTCAAGGCCCAAGCACAGCAAGAGCCTTCACCACCAGGACTGGGCAGGATCTGAAGCCCTCAGCCCCCCAGCAGCGCTCAGCTTCCTACTCACGCCTCGCCGGCGGCTCCAGCGCGCGGGAACTCCGGGTGCACGTACAGTAGCTTGTACTCGGGGGCTGACGCGTCCCCCTCCCCATCAGGGCACCTCCAGCCCTCAGCCCCACTGCCTCCCAGCTGCTTGCACTTGGCTTGCTGCTTGCCCTTGGTGTAGAGGCCGGGCGTGAGGCGCACGTGCTCGGGCGTGAGCGGGGCCATGGCCTTCCAGTCGTACACGTCCATCTGCACGATGTGGCTGGGCGACAGCAGGCGGATGATGTCGATCAGAAGCAGCAGCCCCTCACCTTTAGGGAGCAGAGAGAACACGACTGCTGGAGCCACAGGCAGGGGAGGGAATGGTGTCAGGGGAGAGCAGCCCCAGTTTCAGGCTCCACAGGAGGTGCAGGGGACGCACCAGGTCGCTGCTGTCCCTCCACGCTGCCTCCTCACCACTCCCTGGTCCCATTTACCTTTCACCCAGCCCATGGTGTTGATGACCAAAGGCACTTCCTTCTTGTAGGAGCTGAACACGTACTTCACGACGTCGAGGTACCTCTCTGTGTCCTGCTCACAGCTCGTCTGCCCGTAATACACCATCTTACGCGGCGTCTGCTGGTGAGTGAACGGCGGCCCTGAGAAAGCAACACCCAGACCCTGCTGGTTTCAGTAAACCAAACGCCTCCCATCCCTGTGGCACCTACATGCAACACCTCCCAGAATCACCTCTTCAGGCAGTCCCTGTACAGCGTTTTATACTGTTGGTTACACACTTTTGAAGCAACAGTTGCCTAACAGACTATCCAAAAAGTAACCCTACCTGGCTATATCCCTTTTAGCCAGCCACCCAAACCCACGAGACCACAGACACCAGCAGCTTCTCTGGCTCTGTTTTCTCTAACAGCCCTCGACCTACAGGGGTCCACGTTGTATCTCTCAAACTGGTTTTACCTACAGACACTAACAACTGGGCAAGACTTGAAAAGCTGAAAATTCACTTTGACACGCCACAGCCTGTTCTTACCTAAACACATCAACTTGTATAAACAACTCTCTCCCCTCTGCAAAACAGGAAAAGCAGGCAGGGACACGAGACCTACGTTACTTGGCGAGATTGTCACACGGAGTTTAGATGCCTCTGTCAGGAAAACTTTGTCTGCCTTTGTTTAATTTCCTATATGCACCTTTGACAGATATGGCCACTTCCCTTCTGCTCAGAAAGCACCTTCTGGAAATGAAACAGGCTTCTGGCCACCGCAGACAACAACAGAACACGTACCAAGAATCGGCTCTGTGATGTTACTCAGAGACACACAGCCAGGCGGCGTGAACTCGGTCTGACCTATGTCACACTCCATGTACTCAACTGCGGGCAGGCTGCAGGGAAGGAAGCCTGGACGTTAGGATGCGATCTGGGACGCAGCAGGGACACAGTCTGACTGTTCCAGGTCACGAAAACCAAGTTATCGAATACAGACAAACCACCTCTTGTCTGTCTCCCTCCCTCACTAGAGAGGGTGTCAGGAGCATAAAAGGCTCACCTATAGTTCAATGTCACATTACAGGTGCTCCACACTCACCCAGCTTTAAAGGGAAGCAACTGCTTTCCTTAGCTGGAGGTGGTACCAACCAGCATGTCACCTCTCCCACAGACACTGGGCTCCCTGAGACCAGACATTTGAGACTTATAATCACTAACAAATCATAGCTTCCTGCACGTTTGTAACTCCCAGCTCTAAGTGCCCGGTGACCAACTCACCCACGTACCCCACACAGCAATTTGGTGTTTGAAAGGAAATGTTTCAGTGGTCAGCTTTTCTGAAAGGAACCCGAGACCAGAATGCCTATTTCTTCGGAGCCCTTGTTTGTTTTTAAGACACGCAGCTCCCAATCACAACAGCTTTCCCGAGAATCTTGGCAGGCAGCTTTTTCCTTCCCCTAAACCCCGTGCAGTATGTAAGAACATGTAGCATGTGGCAAGACTCACCGGTTCAGTAATAGATTAATGAGGTATCTGTTAAATGTTGACTTCCCAGTGTTCTTGGGGCCACACACCAGGACCACGGGGACACCTTCATCTTCCGCTGCAGAAACAAGCACGGTCTGAGGGGCCAGTGCTGCCAGTTACCCTGATGTGCCCTGCTTACATCACACTGCTTAAAAAAGACTAAACCTGAAAAACCTACAGACCCTGTGATCTCATGAGGATGTAAATGCAACGGGACAAAAACCCCATTAAAGAGAAGCACGTGAAGTGTGTCAGTGTAGCGGGAAACCGCTTCCCACGTGAGGAGCGAAGCCTGGCACCACAGCCCAGCACGGCGACTCCAGCTGCTCAGTGCTTCAGGTGCTGCTGGGTAAGTAAGGGTGTGTGTTGTTCTAGCTGCAAACTAGTAGTAGTCAGCAGAATGGTTTTGAGACCAGACTGGGAAGTGCCTTACAGCAGAGAGCTGCCAATCTGGCAGAAAAGGCACAAACCCACTCGAGGCGCTGCACGACCTCAACGCTGTGGCCTGTCCAGGAGAAAACCATGGCCCTCGTTCGGTGCCGGTCACAGGACACACTGCTGAGCTGCACCTCACCAAAAGGCTCACGACCGTCCCGTTGTCAGGCTGCGAACGTCCCTGGCCTCATGAAACGCAGCCCACTCACCACAGCACGCCTGGATCAGCTCCTCCAGCGCCACCGACATGCTCTCTGACACCAGCAGCCCGTGGTCGGGGCTACACTTCACGATGCCAACCGACGCCAGAACCGCATCCTCGGGTGTGAAGCTGGACTCTTCCTTTTTCTTGAGGAGAGGGAGAAAGGCAGAGAGGCGTGTGCGGCGCCGCGGCTGCGCTGCGGCGGGCGGCCGCTCCGCGCTCGGCGGCCGCGCCATCGCTCACCTGGGGCTCGAAGAGGCGCGACAGCGGCGGGTGGCTGAGCAGGAACCGCGTCACGGGCGCGTCCAGGTGCCGCAGCAGCACCACGGCGCCGTCGGGCAGGAACCGCGCCATGGCCCTGGCGCGCGCGTCTGCGGGACACAGCGCCGCCCTGAGCCCGCGCCAAATGGCGGCCGCCCCGCACGAAATGGCGGCTCCGCGTCCCGCACCGCCCGCACACCCCCACCCCCCGGCCCGCACTCACGGCGCCGGACGCGGTGCGCCCGCATGGCCGCGCGGACGGCGGCGCGGAGCTGGCGGAGCTCGGCGGCGGGCGGGGGCGCGGCGGGCAGCGCCTCCAGCGTCAGCGCGCAGTGCGTGGCGGGCGAGAACACCGGCAGCGCCGGCTGGTGCGAGGCGACGGCGAAGCCCAGGAGCCGGACGGCGCCGTACAGGCAGCGCAGGCGGCACTTGCCGGTGAAGGTCAGCGCCTGCGGGGCACGGCGCGGTGAGACGGCGGCGCGGCGCGGGGCCGGGCGGCGGCGGGGCCGGGCCGGGCCGCACTCACCTGCCCCGGCGCCAGCAGCAGGACGGCGGCGCCCTCGGCCGCCTCCACGGCCGCCAGCCCCGGCTCGGCCGGCGGCACCATGCCGGCGCGGGCGAAGGACGCGGCGAACTCCCTCCAGGCCGCGGCGGGCCGGGCGGCGCGGGGCGCGGCGCGGCGGGGGCGGCGGGCCGGCGGGCCGCGCCGCGCGGGCATGGCCGCTCAGCCTCCCTCCGCCTACCCGGGGCCGCCCCCGGCCCGGCGCCGCCCCGCGGCGTTAAGAGGCGCGGCCCGGCGCCCGGCGCCGCCCCGCCATGCCGCCGCCCGCCCTGCTCGGGCTGTGCCTGTGCGCCGTCGCCGCCGCCTCCAGCCGCCGCGGCGATTACCGGCTGGCCGGGCTGTTCCCGCTGCACGGCCCGGCGCCGCCCGCCGCCCGCCCGCTGCTGCCCGGCTGCGACTCGTGAGTGCGGCTCCCGCGCCCCGCCGCGCTCCCGCACCGCACCTTCTCCCCCCGCCCGAAACCCGCCTTTGCGTTCGCACAGCGCCGGCAGCTTCAGGAGACACGGCTACTGCCTGTCCCAGGCCATGCGCTTCACCGTGGAGGAGATCAACAACTCCAGCGCCCTCCTCCCAAACGTCACCCTGGGCTACGACATCCACGACAGCTGCTCGGAGTCCGCCAGCCTGCACGCCGTGCTGCGGGCCCTGGCCAGGAAAGGGGCGCAGGAGGTCGAGCTGCTGCCCCCCCTTTGCCGCTACGAGCCCGAGGCCGTGGCTGTCATCGGGCCCGACAGCACCGAGCTGGCCATCGGCACTGCCGCCGTCCTCGGCTTCTTCCTCGTCCCGGAGGTAAGCACAGCTCCCCCGGCAGAGCGAGCAAAGGGAGCCTGAGGAGGGGCGGTTTGAGGGAGGGTGGGCTCGGAGCCGAGCCAGGCTGAGCTGGAAGCCGGGCATCCATCGGTCAGCTGGCGGGCAGGAAGCACAGCTGGCTCCTTCCAAGGTTTCCCTCTCAGCAGCAGTTTCGGCCCAAGCCTTCTCAGGAGACGGGCTGCCCGTGCCTGTAGCTCTGCAGAGTGCTGCTGCCTGCGGGAGCGCAGCCTCCTCTCTGCCGGCTCTTTGCAGATCAGCTATGAAGCCTCCCTGGAGGCGCTGAGCCTGAAGCAGCTGTACCCCTCGTTCCTGCGCACTGTCCCCAGCAACACGCAGCAGGTGAAGGCCATCCTCCTGCTGCTGCAGCAGTTCCACTGGACCTGGGTCGCGCTCCTGGGCAGCGACAACGCCTACGGCAGGGATGGCTCCAATGCCCTCTACAAGCTGCTGGCTGCCAGCCCCATGTGCGTCGCCTACCGAGGCACCATCCCCAGCAACACGGGCGCTGGCAGCCCCGAGCTCCACAGCCTGGTGAGGACCCTCATGAACGCCAGGGTCAACGTCACCATCGTGTTCGCCAACAAGAGGAGCGCCCGCCTCTTCTTCGAGGTGGTGGTGCAGAGGAACGTCACGGGCATGGTGTGGGTGGGCTCCGAAGACTGGTCCACAGCCTCAGCAGTCTGGCAGGTGCCCGGCATCCAGAGGATTGGCTCGGTGATCGGGATGGCGGTGCAGAGGACGGATCCCACAATGCTGGAGCGCTTTGAGTTGTGGAAGCTGGCAGAGGACCGGGCTGCGGCCGCTCGTGCCCACGGCAGCGGGGCAGGAGGGGACAGCGCCTGGCCAGACTGCACTCAGCACTGCCCCGGCTGCCCTGCTGCCTCTGACGTGTATGACGCCCAGGCCGCCTTCAACGTGTACTCGGCCGTGTACGCCGTGGCCCATGGCCTCCACGACCTGCTGGGCTGTGCCTCAGGGGCCTGCAGCAAAGGCAGAGTCTATCCCTGGCAGGTAAGAGCAACCTGAGGAAGGACCTTCCCTGTGGAAGAGGATCCATGAGGATCTTTCCTCACAGGGAAGGAAGGATTTTCCTCTTTGTGCCCAGCGGGTGTCTGTCCCTCTGAAAGTCTCCTCTTCTGTTGTGGGCTTCAGCTGCCCATCGTGACCAAAGCAGCCTGGACCTATCCCAGACCCGCCCCCAGATCACTTCTGTCCCTCTGCCACCGGCCCCTTGCAGAGACCTGGAAGGGACTTTCTGCAGCTGGGCACACACTGTCTGCTGAGGGGTTGGGAAGAGGAGCCAGAGCAGAGACAGGGCCCTTGAGCACAACTCCCTCATGGGACAAGGCACTTGGATGGAGTCTTGCCACTGGGAAGGGCTTAGCTCTTACTCCTCTGTTTTGCAGCTCCTACAGAAGATCAAGCAAGTAAACTTCACTCTGTACACGAGCCACATCTCATTCGATGCCAATGGGGACGTTCACAAAGGCTACGACGTCATCACGTGGAACTGGAGTGGCCCGAGCTGGGCTGCCAGCGTGATAGGAACCTTCCATGTGGACCCTGACAGGCTGAGCATTGACCAGGACAAGATCCTGTGGCACACAAAAGATCGCCAGGTACTGTTGTGCATTCAGGTCTTGTTTATTTCTTACTGCTGAGCCAGATACATCCCCAACAGCCAGTCCTGGGCTCTTTGCCCACAGCACGACAGAAGCGAGGGCAGACATGGGTGGTATGGTGGGGCGAATCTCCATTCCACAATGAACCCCAAAGGGCACATGAACCCCAAAGGCTCCTCCTTTACCTTTAGGCAGCCTCACTTTCCCCTCACCCCGGCCAGAGCCGCATGTGCCGCGCTGTGCCCTGGCACAGGGCGGGCGCTGCCCCAGCCTGAGCCCGCTGCCGCCCGCAGGCCCCCCCCTCGCTGTGCTCCCAGCGCTGCCAGCCCGGGCAGAGGCGGCTGCAGCAGAACCAGCACCGATGCTGCTTCATGTGCGTGACCTGTCTGCCAGGAACCTTCCTGAACAGATCAGGTCAGTACGCCCGGGGCCGCCCCCTCCCCTGCCCTGCTCACACTGCCAGCGCTGCTGCCCCAGCCCCTTCCCTCCTGCTCTCTCTTCCTCTCCATGGTCAGTGGAGAGCTCTGGGCCAGCTGAGCGTGGCCAATCTGGCTGCTGCAGCTGCCCGAGGGTATGCAAAGCCCAGGCAGCCTGGGGCCAGGGACAGACCCACAGGGCCCTTCTCCCATGGCCGGGGCACGAGGCACGTCCGGGTCCGGCCTAGCAGCTGCTTCCTGCACCACATCCCCTGGCAGGGAAATTGGATTCGCTGGCTGCCTCTGTGCCCCAGCTGGCACTCACCAGGCGGCACCAGCAGCTGACGTATGGAAATGTCCCTGCCTGGAACAGGTGGCCACAACCTCCTGCTTTGGAGTCACCGGCCACAACAACAAACCCCTTGCTGGCAGCTGGTCACCCGGCAGCCTTGGCCCATGCTGTGGGGCTGAGGGGGCAGAAACAACCCGCTCCAGGTGACAGAGGGAGTGGGGAACGCCCAGGCACAACCAGTCAGTGCTGCTGTCCCACAGCCCAGCCTGCGGTAGCAGGGCTGCTGCAGACCCATCCCGGCCTTCACACGTCACTGCTGGACGCACGAACCCCCTCCTGCCCAATGCCCACCCACCCCTGAGCCTCAGCTCACCCTGCGGAGCTCCCCCCAGCCTCACACCTCAACCCAAGCAAAGGACTCCTGGGCAGTCCACTGGGGCGACGTGGGAGGGGTCACTTGGGAAAATGTCCCCTTCTCTGCTCCTCGGGGCTTGGAGTTGCCCAAGGGGAGGGAGCAGGATGCAAGGGGCTGGCAGTTCTTGCAGCCAGCCTAGGGGGCTGCGAGGGCAGGGTGCTCTGCTGGGGCTGATCTCTTACCGGGGCCCACGGTGCGCGAGTGCCTCTGTCACCCCCCGGGCTCGTGTCCCCTGCAGACCTCTACAAATGCCAGTCCTGCGAGGCGGGCGAGTGGGCCCCGGCAGGGAGTGAGGCATGCTTCAACCGCACCGTCAAGTTTCTGTCCTGGTCGGAGCCTGTCTCCTGGGCGCTGCTGAGCGTCACCGTGCTGCTGCTGGCGCTGATGGCCGCGCTGGCCGGCCTCTTCGCCCTGCACGCCTCCACGCCCGTGGTCAAGTCTGCGGGCGGAAGGATGTGCTTCCTCATGCTCGCCGCTCTGGCCTGTGCCTGTGGCAGCCTCTTCTTCTACTTCGGGGAGCCCACCTGGCACACGTGCGTGCTGCGGCTCCCCCTCTTCACCATCAGCGTCACCGTCTGCCTCTCGTGCGTGGCGACGCGCTCCTTCCAGATCCTCTGCATCTTCAAGCTGAACGCGCGCTGGCCGGCGCTGTACGAGGCGTGGCTGCGGCGCCGGGGCCCGCTGCTGTTCGTGGCAGGGAGCACGGCGGCGCAGGCCGCGTTCTGCGCGGTCACGGAGGCCGTTCAGCCCTCGGCCCCGCGCAGGAACTACGACGCGGCGGTGGATCGGGTGCTGCTGGAGTGCGGGGCTCGCGGCGGGGTGACCGCCGCTGCCGCCTACACCGTGCTGCTCAGCGTCGGCTGCTTCGCCCTCGGCTACGCGGGCAAGGACTTGCCCGCCAGCTACAGCGAGGCCAAGTGCCTGACGTGCGGGCTGCTGCTGCACCTCGCGGGCTCGGCCGCCGTGCTCTGCACGCAGGGCGCGGTGCGGGGCCGGGCGGCGGTGGCCGTGCGGGTACTGGGCGGGCTCTGCACGCTCGTCGGGCTGCTGGGAGGCTACTTCGTCCCGAAGGCCTTCGTCATCCTGCTGCGGCCGCGCCTCAACACGGCCGAGCACTTCCAGATGGCGATCCAGCGCTATACGCGGAGCCGCGCGGCCGCCTGACGGCGGGGGCCCGGGGCCGCTCCCCCTCAGCCTCAGCCGCTCCCCCTCAGCCGCTCCGCCGGGGCCGCTCCCCCTCAGCCTCAGCCGCTCCCCCTCAGCCGCTCCGCCGGGGCCGCTCCGCCGGGGCCGCTCCCCCTCAGCCGCTCCGCCGGGGCCGCTCCCCCTCGGCCGCTCCCCCTCAGCCGCTCCGCCGGGGCCGCTCCCCCTCAGCCTCAGCCGCTCCGCCGGGGCCGCGCCCCCTCGCCGCCGCCTCAGCCGCCCCTTCCGGCGCGCGGCCGCGCCACGTCCGGCGCGCGGTGTCGGTGTCGGCGCCGGTAGCGGCGCGGCCATGGCGGCGGCGGCAGCGCACAGCGTCCGCGTCCTGCGCGAGCTGAACCGGCAGCGCGCGGCCGGGCTGTTCTGCGACGCGACGCTCGGCGTGGGCGGCCGCGAGTTCCGCGCGCACTGGCCCGTGCTCGCCAGCTGCTCGCGCTACTTCCGCGCCCGCGGCCCCGGCGGCCCGGTGGCGCTGCCCGACGGCCTCGCCGACACCTTCCAGCTGCTGCTCGACTTCTTCTACACGGGCCGCCTGGCGCTCACGGCGCACAACCGCGCGCGCCTGCTGTCCGCGGCCGAGCAGCTCGGCGTGCCCGACGCCGTCGCGCTGTGCCGCGCCTTCCGCCCCGCCGCGCCCCGCCAGCGGCCCCGCCGCGCCGCCGGCCCCGCCGCAGCCCCCGCCGCGCGTTCCCCTCAGCCCGGCGGCCCGGCGGTGCGTGAGGGCGACGGGAGGGGAGGGGGCGGGGGTGGCGGCCCGGCGGCGGCGGAGGGGCGGTGACGGCCGCCTGTTCCCTCGCAGGCCACCCCCCCGGCCCCGGACGCGGCGGCGGCGGGCGGCGGGCGGGGGGACGGCGGCGCCGAGGCCGTGCCCGAGGAGAGCGTCGTGCAGAGCGAAAAAAGTCCCCCCCCGGGGAAGGCGCCCGGCAGCACGGGGACGCCGGGGAGCAGAAAAGGTACAGCGGTGCCGGTTGAGTGCCCCACATGTCATAAAACCTTCCTCAGCAAATATTACCTTAAAGTGCACAACAGGTAAACGCTCCGACTTCTCCTTCCCTCGCGTCTGCGCCGCCCTGCCGGCCCCGGGGGGTGGGCGACAGCCCCATGGCTGCTCTGGCACCTCGGCGCCATCCGGGAGGAAAAAAGGGGGCTCCAGCGGCCCCCCGGGCTGGGAGGGCTTTGGGCTGGGGTGGCTTTGGGCTGGGTTGTGCCTCCAAGATGCTTCTGAGAGGCAACGGCCATCCCAGGCGTCTGCTTCTGAAGCTGGAGCTGCTCAGCTCGAAAAGAACGTGCCGAGAGGCTCTTCTGAGGGGGCTTCTGGGCTTTCACAACGGGCCCGGGGTGAGTGAGGGGAGCCTCGAGGTAACTGGGAGCAAAGCAGGTGCCTGCAGAGAGGGCAGGAGCCGCACTTGGCTTCTCTGCAAGGAGCGAACCTTCGGCCCCGCGAAAGGGAGGCTTTGGGGAGCCGGTCTCCCTGCCTGCGGCTGTCTGCGCTTGGGGCACCAGCCAAGCCCTCACCACAGGCGGCTGAGTGTCGGTGCTGGGGGTGTGTGAAAGCTGCTGCTGCTTCCCTCTCCCTGCCCTGTGCCCTGGCCGGGCCCGTCGTTCGTGGCCGCTGCGGGACAGGTGGTGATGGACACTCTCCCTTTGTATTCCCGCAGGAAACACACTGGAGAAAAGCCATTTGAATGTTCCAAATGCGGCAAGTGTTACTTCAGGAAAGAGAATCTCCTGGAACACGAAGCCAGGAACTGCATGAACCGCTCTGAGCAGGTAGAGCCGGGAGCTGCCTCGGTGCCGCAGCCCGGGCCGTGGGTCACTGCGCAGCTCTCCCTGGCGGCTTCTCAAGCACAGGATTCCTCATGTGCTGCCGGGCCTGGGTCGAATGTCAGCCCGGTGTTGTGGCGCTGGGCTGTGGGACCCGCAGTGCCACAGCAGCCCACGGCTCCCGGCCCTTGCAGGTTTTCACGTGCTCGGTCTGCCAGGAGGTGTTCAAGAGGCGGATGGAGCTGCGGCTGCACATGGTGTCACACACCGGGGAGATGCCGTACAAGGTCAGCAGCGCCTGCGCTTGATGCTGGTGTGAAGGACCGTGAGGGAGGGAGCCGTTCTGGCCCTGGGCGCAGCAGCCCCGTTCCTGCCCCACACAGCCCACTGAGGGTCCTGCCCCACCGAGGGTTCTTCTCTGTGCTGGTGTAGCTGCCTGCGGGGACAGCTGGAAGCTGAGCCTCCTCTCCTGTCTTCCAGTGCTCCTCGTGTGCCCAGCAGTTCATGCAGAAGAAGGACCTGCAGAGCCACATGATCAAGCTGCACGGGGCGCCGAAGCCCCACGCGGTAGGGAGAGCGGGCAGGCGGCCGGGCTGGGGGGAGGAACCTCTGTGCTCAGGCGTGGAGGATGGAGCCTGGTGTCCTGGGCTCTGCTGAGCTGGGTGGGCAGTTAGAGAGCTGCTGGAAACAGATTTTTGGAGTACAGGAGCAGCCCTCAGCATTGTTTTGGATGGTGGACCCAAGTACTGACCAGCATTTAGCGGGTGTGGGACTGTCCCATCTCCCTTGGCGTGCTGGGGGCAGGTTGCTCCTCCTGGCAGTGCCCCAGCACGGGGCTGGGGCCGGGGCTGCCGTGGGCACACGCCAAACGGTGCCGGGCCAGCTGCCTAACCTCATGCTCTCTTGTGGCCTTGCAGTGCTCGACCTGCTCCAAGTGCTTTCTGTCTCGGACAGAGCTGCGCCTGCACGAGGCCTTCAAGCACCGGGGAGAGAAGCTGTTTGTCTGCGAGGAGTGTGGGCACAGGGCCTCGAGCCGCAACGGCCTGCAGATGCACATCAAGGCCAAGCACAGGTACCCACATCCTCCCCTCTGTCCCTCTGTCTGTCCTGGCTGTGCTGCTTCTCCCAGGGGCCCAGCTGAGTGGTGCTGGGGACAGGAGTTGTCTGGAGGGCAGCAAGTGCCCTTCCTGGAGGTGCTTGTGACAGAAATCTTCTGAGGGCCCCTGACTGCACTCTGCTCTTCTCACTCCCAAAGGGAGGGCAGGCTGTTGGCACTTCCTCTTGAGCGTGTGACCGTAGCAATGCAGGTGGTGCTGGAGCTCACCAGCCCGGCTCATTTCTGCTCTTGGAGCAGCAAGTGTGCGCCAGCAGCTGCTCTTCACCCCTGTCCCCAGTGAGTGTTCTGTTTCCTGGGCTGGTTGTGACGCCCGAGGGGCGGGAGGCTCCGGCTTGGGAGCCAGTGGCTGCAGAGTAGCATTTGTGGGCTTCCAAAGTGCTGAAGTTTGAGATGGTCGAAGTAGGATTTAATGACAAGGACGTAGGGTGAGGAGCAGCAGCTGACCCGAGGGGCTGAAGCTGGCAGAGGTGCAGGTAACGTCTCCCCTGCCTGCAGGAACGAGCGGCCCTACGTCTGCGAGTTCTGCCACCACGCCTTCACGCAGAAAGCCAACCTCAACATGCACCTGCGCACGCACACGGGCGAGAAGCCCTTCCAGTGCCACCTCTGCGGCAAGACCTTTCGCACACAAGGTACCGGCGAGCGCCGTGCTGCAGCATCCAGCGCTTCCCGGAAGCAGCTGTGCTGCACAAACACCTTCTCCTGCCCGGGGGAGCAGAGCCACGCGCCTGCCTGCGTGTGCTAATGCCGAGGAGGGCACAGGCCCGGTACCTTCGGGTAGCAGCGGTTACCTGGGCCGGCAGGCTGCCGCGGGGGAGCTTTGGAGCCTGCCTCCCTCGCAGCACCGGCCGCGCCGCACCCGGGCTCACGCCTGAGCGCCGGGCCGTGCTGTGCTGCTGACGTGCCGCTTCCTCCCACTCCCCGTACCCTGCAGCCAGCCTGGACAAGCACAACCGGACCCACACCGGGGAGCGACCCTTCAGCTGCGAGTTCTGCGACCAGCGCTTCACGGAGAAGGGGCCGCTGCTGAGGCACATCACCAGCCGGCACCAGGAGGGGAGGCCCCACTTCTGCCAGATCTGTGGGAAGACGTTCAAAGGTAACGGCAGGGGCGTGGAGCCCCTCCACAGACCACTCCCCACCCCTAGCGCGGGCTGGCGCGGCGGGGAGCGCGTGTGGCGCGGTGCCCCTGCCAGCGGGCTCTCCCTCCCTCCCTCCTCAGCCGTGGAACAGCTGCGTGTCCACGTGCGCCGGCACAAGGGCGTGAGGAAGTTCGAGTGCACCGAGTGCGGGTACAAGTTCACGCGGCAGGTGAGGCCTCCTGGGCCGCAGGGCCCCGGGGCAGCCGGGCAGCCCCCGCACCGGCCCCGCCGCACGTTCTCTTGCAGGCTCACCTGAGGCGCCACATGGAGATCCACGACCGCGTGGAGAACTACAGCCCCCGCCAGCGCAAGCTGCGGAACCTGGTCATCGAGGACGAGAAGGCCGTGGTGGTGGCGCTGCAGCCGCCCCCCGAGCTGCAGGTGGGCTCGGCTGAGGTGATCGTGGAGTCACTGGCCCGCAGCTCCCTGCCCGAGGAGCTCCCTGTGCAGAGGCTCTGCTCCAACGAGAACTTCTCCACGGCAGATGTGATGGAGCAGTCGCTCATTATAGCGACCACGATTCCCAAGGACTGACTGTGCCACGTAGCGCTGCGTGTCCTGCTGGGCCCAGCGCCGCAGCACCGGGGCTGCCTGCCCGGCTCCTGCTGTGCAGCTGCCCCTTCCCTCTGCCCCACACAGCACCCCAGGGCTGGCAGGGACATGATGTTGGGATCAGGTGGAATCGGGTCACACGTGGAGAAACACAAGGTGAAGTTGCTCAGCATGGCAAATTCAATAAACGTTCCTGTGCTGTATGAGGGGCTGTGACTCCATCTGAGTCCTGTGAATTGCTTCCTCCAGTGTGTGTTTGGGGCTGGAGGGGCGGCCGCTGCTCACCCCTGCTCCTGCCTGGCACAGGCAGCTCTGCCTTTGGGTCCGAAAGCTGCTGCTTCAGCCTCACCTTCCCCCGGAGCATGCGGCTCTGCACCTTTCCTTTGCCGAAAGGATCATCTCCTCTGTTCACTTTGTGCCTTGTTTCTATTTGTGTTGTCAAGCTTCTCCTCATGACTGTCTTCATGCATAAGGGGGCAGGATGACCTGTATCTTCTCCCCCCGTGAGGTAATGTGCTGTGTTACCTCAGGGTGCTGGGGGATGCTCTGAGCTCCTGGTTTCAGGCAGAGGGTTTGTATTTTTCTGAAACAACGTGGTCTAGGGGTGCTGTGAGGCTGAGCACCATTTCCTGGGTGGTCTCGGCGGGGAGAGGATCACCCAGGGTCCCCAGGCCCTGCAGCCCTGTCCCCTCTTCCCCTCACCCTGAGGATGGAAAAGCACTGGGTGAGGAACGGGGCAGGAGAAACTGACTCCAGGACCCTTCCTCTCAGCAGCCACCGAGGTTTCTGTGACAGGTTTAATTTGATTGCTGCAAGTACACTTAGAAACCAACTGAGAATAAAAATACACAATCTGTAAATGGAAAAGGCCTTTGTTTCAAAGGATGGAATTCCAACTCTCCTCCAAGATTTGAACACAATGAATTGTACAAAAAATAAATACAGCTCTGTCAGGGGCCACGAGGCCGTGGCTGCCGGGACCCAGGAGCTGTCCCAGGCCCGGGGGCCCCGCCGCGCCCCACAGCAGCACCGCGAGGGTTCGGAGCCGAGGCTGAGGCCCCCGGACGAGGCCCCTGCGCGCCAGTGCTGGCAAGGCACTGACAGAGCTCTGGGCTCAGTGAAGGGCCCAGGCCTCGGGACCTGCGTCCCCAGCTGCGGCTGCGCAGCACAACGAGCATCCCAGGCAAACCGGTGGTGGGGCTGGGGCTCGACCCGAGGCGTGCAGGCAGGCTCACGGGCTGCGCTGTCTCTCAATTCAGTTACAGTTCATTTTTCTCCCTACTGGTTAAAAGCAGAAGATGGAAAAGCGAAGGCATCCGGCTGAGGCAGCAGCCCGTGTCACACCATGGAGCTGTGAGGATGCTCCAGGCGGGCCCTGACGAGCTGTGGCTGCTGGCTTGCTCAGGAACCGCTGCAGCAGGGAACCGCGCAGGCAGCTGCTCCTGCGCTCAGGCTGGCGGGGGAGACGCAGCCTGAGCTGGGTAGGTCACTTGGGCGAGGATAAAGGCAAATCTTATACAAGCCAAAAAAATACCAAACCTAAACAGCAAGAAAAAAACCCTCTAAAGCATCTACATTCCAATCTGCACCCCTCTGGCTAACGCCTAGACTTCCACAGCACCTGGGTGGCACTTCCACCATGCCCAGATCCCAAGAGGTCCTGCAAACCAGAGGAGCCACAGGCACAAGGCCCCTGCTCCCCTCCCTGCAGAGCACTGTGCTCTGGAGCACTTCTGCACCAGCGCATTGACAGGCTGCTGGCGCTTCCCCGGCCTCACCAAGGCTTCCCGGTGAGGCTTTTTGTCCTGAAGCAGTTCAGCGCCAACTTGGTGCCTTGAAAATGGTGAAGAAATAAAAAATGGGGCCTGTGCCCAAGCCAGTGCTGGCCCAGCAGAGCCAACAGCACGTGGCACTCGGCACAGGCAGCAGCTTTCCGTGCCCCACCAGCCCGCAGGGACAGCGGCAGCCCCAGCACGCTCCTCGCTGCAGCTCGGAGATGACTCGCTGCTCGCCCTTACAGCAGGGTGCAGTGGGGTGCTCAGGGGTAAAACTATCTGTGAGAATGCAACAAAGATAAATAAAGGTAGATCTTCTTAGAAGGAAAAAGTGCTCTGCCAGGAAGGGCTGGAGAACAAATACCTGCACAAGTTTAAATGCTGCAACTTCAAAACTCCCAACAAAATACATGAAGAACTGAAGTCCAGATGACGGGAAAGGTGAAGCCTCACAACCCATCCTCAGCAAGATCCCTGCTACAAGTCCTCTGTTCCTCCTGAGACCATGAGTGGGAACCAGGACCACGATGACAGGGCAGGAAGGCTACACTCTTTATCAACCTCTCACCCCTCACAGGCCTCCAGCTCTTGGCTTTTTGCCCTCTAACCACAGAGAGAGAGAGGCACCAGAGGTTTGTCTCCCTCTGAGGCACAAAACAGAGATGGGGGTCCAGACCCCTCCTGAAAAAGAAGCTGAAGAAAGAAGTTTGGTGTCAAATGAAGCATTATGGGGTGAGGGAGCTCCCAATGAAAGGTGTCTGACCAAAAGCCACAAGCTGTGGTGACATTAAATGCAGTCGCCCTCCCCAGAGTCTCCGTCTCCTCTGGGCAGATGGTTCCCTCTCCCACCCTGAGAGGGGTTGTGGGACAGCAGAACTGCAAACACGCACACTTTTCACTCTACCAGCAGTATGTGTGTTTCCAAGCACCGGTTTGCCTCTGCCTCCTCTGAAAGCAACACTGGTTCTGGGTGACGTTGTGTTGAGCCGGGGGCAGCGCCCGCCTCTGCTAACGAAGCTCATTAAGGTTCTGGTTGTGAAGGTCTTGGTGCTGCCTGTTCAAGTTGATGGTGTTGTCCAGTGTGACGCCCTCGTCCTCCTGCACGGTTTCTGGCATGAACTGCCGGAAGATGCTGACGCTGCCGTGCCAGAAGATGGGCTCAGGGAGGCGGCCCACCACGCTCCAGGTCCGTGTCTCGGGGTCGTAGGCTTCCAGCACGTCCGACAGCTCGAACGTGTTGTCATAGCCACCAGACACATAGAGCTTCCCACCCAGCACAGCCACACTCCCCCCAACGTGAACCTACAATAAAAAATACATGCAACCGTTAGAGAGACTTTGTTCACTGAGGGAGATGATAAAGATGTTGGGTCCTCTGCTGCAGCTGCTCTCTGGGATGGGGCTCAGAATGGGCCCCAGGCGCTTCCCAGCTCCTGTGTGCTGGGCACAACACTTGGCTGCATGATCCTCGTCTGGGGTTTTCCCTTCTAGGTGACTGTGACACACTTTAGTGCAAGGGCATACAATCTAAAGAGCATCTGGCTTTCCAAAGGTACATTACGCTGATTTCCAACACCAAGAGGCACCTGGTGAGTTGGTTTGTGTCCTACCTGAAGCATGGCGGGGATTTTATCCCACTCATTCTTCGCTGGATTGTAAACATCCACTTCAGCTGAGTCGTCTCTGTGTGAGAGAACACAAAATTACTCTTCTGCATTCTAGAAAGATCCTGCCTCGTGAAGCTCCAGCTCAACAGCCTGAAATGCTGTCGTGAGCACTTTTGCTCCAATCCCACAATAAACACTGTAGAGCAAAGGGCTCCTGTGCAAGGGTGCGGGTCCTGGCCAGCCGCGATGGGCAGCCCCAGGGCAGGCTGGGCACTCCGGGCCATCTAGTCTGTTTATTTCAGTCTGCAGGTATGGCAGGTGTGTTACAGACTGACTTTGGGCAAGCCTGCGTTTCGCAGTGACCTGGCTTTGGTGACAAGTGCTCCAGCTGCCGTCCAGACGAAGAATTACAGCTGTTGTGGAGAGGCTTAAACTGTGTGTGCTTCAGATAACGGCGTCCCTGCTGCTCGAGGTTTTCACCAAATTTAGATGGGCCAGAGCACTGTGAGGAGAGCTGGTGGGGGCAGCGTAATCCCCAAGAGGCCCCTCGCCCACTCCACTCTTGGCGACAGCGACAGGTGAGGGCTGTTTGCACCGCAGTGGCTGACAGAGGAATGCAGAGAGGATGAGGTCAGGGCCTGAGGAGGAGCACTGCCAGTCCTCCAAGACACTCCTGTTACAGAGGGGCTCAAAAGGCCATGAGGAACACTTCGCTGCCTTTGCACGGGCCACGGCTGTGTGGCTGACAGGGCATTCCTCTCCATGGCCGACACGGATCCCAGCAGGGGAACGAGTGAAAAGAAACAGCAGCAGTGTCTCTTTAGCAAACCAACACCCCAGAGTGCCCCTGCTAAGCCCGTGGCAAGGCAGAGCCGTGTGCTGGTTGTGCTCTGACGGTACCACACGACACACATCTCAAAGACAGTATCTTTCATCTGAGTCACTTCTGTGATGTACCTGGAACTGAACTGATACTCAGTTGAGTGAAACGCCTCTAACATGGGCACACAGAGGTGAGTGCTCTGAGCCCCACAGAGCTGCACTCTTTCTTCCTCTGAACTGCTGAGAACCAAGAGCTGGTACCTCCTGTGGGTCACAGCACTTAGGAGCTACGTGCTGCTGCCAAAGCAGCTGCACCTGGAATTGCTGCTGCTGTTCACAGCATTTCCCCTGACTAACAGCCATGAGCGAGGCAAAGCATGAAGCTGAAAACCCTGACAGACCAGGAGGTAAACGAGGGGCAAAGCTCTCAGCATGTTGTTGAAGGCACTGGCGACAGGACCTCATCTCCTGTCCCAGGGTCAGCTCTAAGGAGGCAGCTGAAGCCCTGAGCCTTGCTGCTATGTCATATTTATAGCTACAAAACAAGTGCCACTAGATGGGATTGTCAGTCAAGGCTTTAGTCTGAGCTACTTAAAACTAACCCAGAACCGAGTTTGCCACTTGTATTTGTAGCCTATCCCTCTGTCCTCCAAAGACTATCTTACAGCGTTGTATGGAGCAGTGGCCCACGTGCAGCACATGGAGTGAGGGGAGGAAAGCCTGACCTCGACAACCTCTTCACTAACACCTACAGGTGCACAGATTATCAGAATTCCTCACACAACAATCATCAATGTTTTAAAATGGGTAAGAAAAATGAATCAGATTGTGACAAGCAGCCAAACAGCCCTGTCAGTATTTACTGAAAGCCAGGTGACTCAGCTGCTGCCTGCAAACAACTGCCAGCAGCCAGGATGCTCGGCTGACTCAGAGGAATCCAAGACAGGGTCTTGGGCAGAAGCTGCTGCTTTGTGAAAGCCAAGGGGGGAGTAAAAAAAAAAAAGTGTCTGGAGGCCATCAGAGAAGTCAATGTTTGCTCAAAGTCAGCAGAAGATGAAATGCTTCAGCTAGCATGCCTTCCAGTTTATTTTTAATGCAGTGGATAGCTGAGGTATCTGCGCCGCCAGGACAGCTTCAGACGGGTAATTAAGTCCCAGCTTGGAAAGGCGCTTAAAAATAGTGACCAATCGTTTCATCTTCAGTGCTCTTATCTCTGCTCAGATGGAGGATGTCCCCTCCAGTGCTACAGTTTAACGTTCTCCTGATGCTTACTCGCTTATTTATAGTAACAGGGAGGGGGTGAACCAGAAGCCAAGAAAACCCAGCAGCCTATTGCTGGCAGCACTGCCGACTGCAGCCGGGTCTGTGCCTGGCGACTCCCAGCCCACGCCTCACATACAGACAATTTTCATACGATTTACATGCACTTCTTTGAGGTCTGGATACAACATAAGTAAAGCAAGAAGGTGTGATGGTTTCCAGACCCCCTGCACCATCAGAAGTACTGCCAGGCTCTCTCAGTGCAGTGCTCACCCATGGCCACCCACAAAACCCACAGCCCTTCCCTGGGCTGGCTCCCGCTGCTCACCTGATGAAGTACATGAGCCCGTTCAGTGTGACGGTCTTTGGGGCGAAGGACCAGGGAGGCAGGTGGCCACAGTTCACCAGGGACCAGAGGTCACTGTCAGGGTCATAGCACTGCATAACCATGGACTCTTTGCCAGCCAGGGAGCCTATGGCGAAGAGCTTGCCACGGCAGGAGGTGGTGGAGCAGTTGTCCATGGGGTACAGCATGGGCTGCAGAGCCTCCCAGCTGTCCACTGAGTGGTCGTAGCGCTCCGTGCTGTCGGAGGCGATGACGTACAGCAGCCCGTCCAGGACCGTGGAGCTGTGGTACTCTCTGGCTTTCAGCATGGGAGACACCTCAGTCCATTCGTTCACGCTGGAGTTGTACCTCCAGACGCAGTCGTACAGCCTCGACCCGTCCGATCCCCCTGCGGCACAACACACCCCGTTTCAGCGCATGGTTTCGCCACAGGGAGTATTATGGGGTGACAGAGGAGAGGGCTTGGCACCAGGAGCTTTGCATGTCTTCCAGCTACACTTTCCTAATGCCCACTGCCATTCTGGTTCCCAGGGCCGGAAACACCTCTGTACTGGGGGCCAGAGCAGTGTGCACTGCGCAGACTTGAGTGGAAGTTTTGTACTGTTTCTTTCCCAGCAAGCCAGGAAGCGTTTCTCCCGTGTTGCTCCTAGTCAATACTCAGCCACAACTCAGAACGAGTCTCTCAGGTCTGACTACCTCCATCCTTCCAAACAACCATTTTCTTCCCCATTTTTTCAATGCCAGCTCTGCTGCTGTCCAGAAACTGCTGTGATGTAGCAGAGACTAACACTCACTCGCCAGCACCTGGCTGCCAAGCTCGCACTACCCCCAGCCGCACTGAAACCTCCCTGCCCACACTCCAATGCTGACAGTAAGCAGTATGACAGGAGGCTGGCAGCGGCCTCCCCGAGGCACAGCAGTCTCAGCAGTACCAGTGCCCCCACACCCGCCCTGGGATTGCTCTGGAAAGCTCCCACGGGACACATGGGTGTCCATTCATGTTGTGTGGCAGCCCGTCATTTTTACAACTCTGCTCTTTAAGCAGAGCCTTATTTTCTGCTCATGACTGGAGAACAGGAATTTTCTGTTCATGTGGGCAGTCCATCTGCCCTTTGAGTCTCTGTCAGCACGTCTCGCACACCCAGAGTGAACTGAGCTGCAGCTCCCAGGTCTTGGTTTGCTACGGCCACCACAGGGCTGCTGCTCCAGCTATGGGTAGGTAGTTCAAAGGAGGCATCTACATGCAGATTAACAGACAAATTTACACACCCGTGTCACCTTGACAGAAGTAATTATAGCCCCAGCAGACTTCGAGGAGGTACCGTGACTCACAGGCACTGGCTGAGGGACTTGGGGGCTCTGACACACCTCTGCCTCAAGCACGTGCTTGGCTTGTGATACATGGGGCTCTGAACCAACACCTTCACAGCCAGGAATTCAACCCCTCCTCAAGTCACCCTTGTCTTCTAGAGGCAGTGGTTAGAAAGCTCCCCGGGTGCAAGACCTCTGTCCCCTGTGCTCAGCAACATTAGTCATGATGAAATACCTCCTGGATTAAAACTCATTGCTAAATCCAGCACTGACTCCGAGAATCCCCATGCCTGTCATATCGAGCCCAAGCACAGTTTCAAACCCACGAGAAGCTAATTCCTACTGCCTGAACCCAGCTGCATTCAGAGCAAACCTCAGCCGCGGTGCTCCCGTGCCACACGCGCCTTACCGCTGACGTAGATGTCGTTGCCCAGCGCGGCGACGCTGTAGCCCCCGCCCAGGTGCTCGGGGAACTCAGCCAGGTAGCGCCAGTGGCCCGTGCGCGGGTTGTAGCAGTCAACGGTGACGAGCTCGTCGCAGTCGCGGTCGCAGCCGCCCACGAGGACGAGGATCTCGGCCAGGCCGGTGGAGGGCCGGGGCCGCATGCGGGCACAGGGTCCCCGGTCGTGGCGGTCGAGGCGGGCGGCCTGGAAGTCGCGCGCCTCGCGCAGGAGGTGCAGGCAGGGCGGGCAGCGGGCCACCAGCGGCTCGCTCTCCACGTAGGCCAGGAGGTAGAAGCGGCGCACGAAGGGCAGGCGGACGTGGGCCAGGAGCTGCGGCAGCAGCGGGGCGCGGGCGGCTGGGTCGGCGCGCACCCAGCGCAGCGCCAGCTGGAAGGCGGCCTCCTCCTTGGGGATGCAGAGCCCGTCGTCCCGCAGGTAGGTGAGCAGGCGCGGCAGCGGCAGCCGCTCCAGCTGGGCGCCCAGCTCGCCCACGTGCCGCAGGATGAAGCGGTGGGCAGCGTCCGCCAGCGCCGGGCAGGCAAAGGCCTCAGCGAAGTCCTGCATGTCCAGGGCGTTGGCGGGCTCCAGCTGGCGCGCCAGCCAGGCGCCGCAGGCCTCCTTGACGGCGGGGAACTGCAGCAGGTCGGCGGCACGCAGCAGGCGCTCGGCGATGTCGGGGCCCAGCCCGCCCACGCGGCCGGTGTAGGCGAAGTCGAGGAGGCGCGCCAGGCACTCGGGCTCCACGCCGTGCAGCCGCACGCGCTCGGCCCGCGCCTCCCGCAGCGCGCCGCCGAACATGGCGCGGAAGTAGCCAGAGGCAGCGGCCAGGACGGCGCGGTGCGCCCCGAACTCCCGGCCGCCCGCCACCACCGTCACGTCGAGCAGGCTGCGCTCGGCCCGCAGCGCGCTCAGCCCCCGCAGCAGAGACACCGCGTGCGCCGGCTCCGCCGCCGCTGCCGCCGTCCCGCTGCCGCCAGTGCTCGCTGCCATGCTGCGCCTGCGGGAGAACACACACACGCTCTGTCACACAGAGCTCCGAGAGCTGCGCCCAGGGCAGGGAATGAAAAGGCAATGAAAAAGGTGGATTGGCAGAGAGAAAAACGTCCCCTGGCTGGGAAGCGTGATAAACTAAACAGCTTTCTAAAACATCCTCCTTCCCCCGTCACGGAGCAGCAGCCGTTGCATAACGTGCTGGCGCTGCCAGCAGCCATCCCTGCTCAGGCTAATTATATTCTGAAGGAGCCCGTGTGGAAGTTTCCCAGGATTAAGAGCTGGGCAGCACTTGGAAACCTGATAGCTCCAGGAATATTGTGCCCAAGCCCCACGGGCTTCATCAGGTGCCCACAGAAGCTGCCCTCACGGCTGTTTGAGGGGGACAGCAGGGTGTTCCTCAGAAGTGAAATGCTGAGGGATGTTCCCAGGAGGCTCTGTCCCCGAGCTCCGGCTCTGCGCTGCCGGCCATGGCTGAAGGCTCAGCCACACAAAGTCAGAGACCAGCAGCGCGTTGGCCAAAGGAGCCATGGCTGGTGCCCTGCCAGGCTGCCAAGGAAACAGCCCCAGTAAAACAAATTCTTCTTCACTAAACTCGCGGGTTATTGAGCCTCTTCAGAAACAGGGGCCCTGCGCAAACCATGTAACAGGCGGCAGGACACGCCCGGGCAAACGGGATTCCTCCCGGTAGGAAATAATCTGCCCTCAGCTGCAGCGAGGCGGGAGCAGAGGGAACAGGTCTCTAAACCCAGGGCTGGCGCTTCAGGGCCCGCTCTGGGACCGGGCCGGCGGACGAGACGGACGCAGGGAGGCCCCGGCCCAGCCGAACTCCTGAGGGCAGCAGGGCTCGGGCAGCTGTGGCCGCCGGCAGCGCGGAGGGCTCGGACGCTGCGGAAACGCCGGGCGCCTGCGCGGGGAGGGGGTGAGGCGGGAGCGAGCTCCCAGCGCGGCCTCGGGGGTCGAGCCTCACGGGCTGGCGAAAGGCGGCCGCGCTGCCCGTCCCGGCCGGGCGCTGTGCCGCCATAAACCGAGGACCGGCCCCCTCCCGCGCCCGCCGCCCCGCCCCGCCCCGCCGCGCCGTTCCCGCTCCACTCACCGTCCCGTCCCGTCCCGCTCCGCTCCGCTCGTCGCGCGCCGCTCCCCGCCGCCCTGAGCGCCGCCGCCCGCCCGGGCCCCGCCCCGCCCCGCCCCGCCCCGCCCGCCGCTCCCGGCAGCCCCGGCGGCCGCCCCTGCGCATGCCCGGACTACGATTCCCGGCGGTCCCCGCGCGGGAGGACTACAGCTCCCAGCACTCCTAGCGCGGGAAGACTACCGTTCCCGGCGGTCCCCGCGCGGGCGGCCGCCCCTTCGCCGCCTCCCGCCGGTACCGAGCGGTTCGCGGGTGTCGGCGCTGCCGCCGCCGCTGCTGCCGCCCCGGCTCCGCCTCCGCCTCCCGCGCCGGGACATGGACTCTGACTCCTGCGCCTCCCCGTTCGTCCCGGAGGTGAGCCGGGGCCCCGGGGGGTTGGAGGGGCTCGCGGGGGGGGGGGGGAGGAGACATGTCCCGGTGCGGCCCGGCCCGGCCCGGCCCGGCCTGGCCCGGTCCGCCCAGCTACCGGTGCCCGGTGTCCGCTCCCCGCCGTCCGCCGTGGGGACGGATCCATCTTGTGCCGCCCGAGCGCGGAAGGCTGAGGCGAGGAATGGCGGCGGCGCGCCCCGCCGTGTCTTGTCGCGGGGGACGGCCCCGCCGAGGGTCCGGTACCGGGGGGCGCGGGGTGCGCTCGGGCAGGGGGATGGCGGCGGCGCTGTCCCGCTCCGGCCGGCGCGGGGGTGGGGGTGGCGCGGCGCGGGAGCGGCGCGGGCGGGGCGCGGCTGCGGGGAGCGGCGGCGGCGCCTCCCCCCGGCCCTGCCCGGCCCCGCGGCCGCTCACCCGCTGCCCGTCTTCCGCAGGACTTCTCCCCCGCCTCCCGGCGACACCGCACCGTGGAAGACTTCAACAAGTTCTGCACCTTCGTCCTGGCCTACGCCGGCTACATCCCCTACCCGCAAGAGGTGAGGAGCCGCGGGGCACCGGGAGGCGGCCGCAGCCTCCGCCGGGCTCCTTCGCGAGACGGGCCGCGGCGAGGGGCGGCTGCGCGCGGGCCGTGTACCCCAGACAAAAGGGGGGCCCGCTGGCGCTGGGAGGGCTCTGGGCGGCGGGCCCCGGCTGCCTGGGCGGGGAGGGGGAGGGGAAGGGCCCTGGAACCGCTCCCACGGCCTCCCCGGGGCCCAGTCAGAGCGTCCCGGCCCGACGAGAGGTCTCTGCGCGGCGCGGGGACAGCGGGAGCCTGAACGCGCCCGGATGGGCCGGGGCCGGGGCGCAGCCTCGGCGCTGCTCGCCGGGCTCCGAGGTAACGCTTCATCCGCCTGCCCGACGCCTTGCAGGAAACGCCGCTGCGGAACAGCCCCAGCCCTCCCAACAGCACCGGCGGCACGATCGACAGCGATAGCTGGGACCCCCGCTTCAATGACATCCCCTCTTCCGTCTCCCTGCCCGCCAAGAGCAGAAAGAACTTCAGTCAGCTTAAGCGGGCGAAGCCGTACGGTTCCCTGTTCCAGCGGGCAAAGCCCGGCAACTTCCTGCCAGAGAGAAAGCAAATCGATAAGATCAGGAAGAAGAAAAAGCTGAAGAGGAGGGAAACGGAGGCATCTACAGAGGAGGACTACGAGGAGAAGCTGCTGGAGCTGGAGGCGGAGGACTCTTACGTAGAGACGCCAATGAGCCCCTCGTCCGAGGGTGACCCCCAGTCTGCGACCGAGCACTGCTCGGCCTGGGACTCCGACACCCCCTCCAGCGTCTCGTACCCCGCCGTGGCAGCCGAGCAGGCGGTGGAGATCCAGAGCGTGGGCAAGCGCACGGTCATTCGGCAGGGCAAGCAGGTCGTCTTCCGTGATGAGGATGGCACGGGCGACGATGAGGATATCATGGTGGACTCGGGTAGGTGGCCTGGCTGCTGGGGGAGCATTAGCTGGGTTGCTCAGCTCTTTGATACTTTACCTGTAGCTTCAGGGTGACGCTGAGCAGAGTTAAGTAGCGGTTGGGCCTCTGAGGGGAAGGGGAGGGCAGGTTGGCTGCTTTTGCAGTAAACCGAGTGACAAGCTGCCACCTTATAGAAGCCGGGAGAAGCAGAGGTTCTCCTCTCCTGGGTTACAGCCTCCCTTGTACTGCCAAGAGTCTCTTATGCAAGAGAGACCTGGAACAATCAGCAAAGTGCCTGCCTCTGAAACCCAGATAGTTAATTCAGCACAAAAGAAGAGTAAATTCCCCGGGGGTTGAGGGCTGTTACAAACCCTCTGTTCCTGTTTGCAGATGATGACTCCTGGGACCTGGTCACTTGTTTCTGCATGAAGCCTTTTGCCGGGCGGCCGATGATCGAGTGCAACGAGTGCCACACCTGGATCCACCTCTCCTGCGCCAAAATCCGCAAGTCCAACGTCCCAGAGGTCTACATTTGCCAGAAGTGCCGGGACTCCAAGTTTGACATTCGCCGCTCGAACCGCTCCCGGACGGGCTCACGCAGGCGCTTCCTGGACTAGAGGAGGGCGGCGTGTGCTGAGCCCGGCGCGGGCAGGAGCTGGCCGGGGCCGCGAGAGCCGCTCCTGGGGCTGCCCGGCCGGCCCCGGCCACAGGGACAAGGAATCGCCCGGTCCCGGGCAGCCGGCGCTGGAAGAGGTGGCCGGTCAAAGCTGCTGCTCGACACCAATCAGCCCGAGGGACAGAGCAAGCTCCCTGGGTTCAGTGTGGTTTTGTCCGGTTACAGCCATGGACTGGGTGATGCCTGGGGAATGTACAGTACCTTTGCCATTTATGTTTTCTCATCCCACTGGGAAACTGCAAACCTTCTCTGTGCTAGGAAACTCCTCCTCCTCCAAAGAGCAGGGAGGAGAAGGGAATCTGTGTGAAGAGTCTGAAAAGTACATGGCCCTGTGTTTTACTTTCAGTGTAATATTATACCTGCCCATTTGTCCCTATATATCAATCTCGGATATTCTAAGGCCCCATAGGAGAGTCGTCGTGCACCGACCTGTGTCCTCTCCAGCGGGCCCAGGCAGGAGGGGACTTGTGTGATTTGGCATCGTTGGAGTGAAAATGAGATGTCCTCCTGTGCTGAGGGGCCGGTGCACATGAGGAGAGAGCAGCCCTTTTCTGGACAGGCAGCACTGGGGACGAGTGACATCGTATTTCTGCTTAGAAGGTCTCTTACAGTGATTTTTTTGTGACTGTGTTTTGCATGATCGGCTCAAATGTGTGTGTGGGGGGGATACCCCTTGCTCTGTTTCCTGGCCCTTCGTTAAACTCTTAAGGTGCTGTTGTAAGAAGACGATGACTCCCCCTTTTCTCAGCCCAGAATTCGAACGTGGACTGTCAAAGGGGCCACATGAACATAGAACCTGGCAGGTTTGGTTTGGGACTTGATCACTTGCAGCTGAGTACTACAGCTAAGTTCACTTTTGTTTTTGCTGTTTGTTTTTTGAGACTGGATTTGTAATTGGAATCTTTAACCTAATGGTAGCAAATTATACAGATAAAAGCAAATGCAGGCTGTGCAGCTGGCAACATGAGGTGTAACGGAGATCCATCTGCTGTGGGAGAGGACAGGAGAGTGCTGAGACCCCCACCAGCGCTGCAGTCCCTCGACAGGACTTCCTTGGCCTCAGCCCAACGGAAATCTGTTCAGAAACGTGACAGGGAATTGAGGCTTCTGTGCAAAGCCACTGAGACAGCAGCACTGTCCCTTGATGCCCACAGCAAGCTGCGCATGGTGCACAAATCGGTTAATGTTTCAAGGTGTTTTCCTGACACTGCCTGAGAAATGCCATGTGCTGTGTCCAGCCTGGCAGGGGAGTTCCTGCCTGAGAAATGCCGTGTGCTGTGTCCAGCCTGGCAGGGGAGTTGCTGCCTGGTACTGTGGCCGAGGCAAGATGAGCTGCAGATGCACCGTGTCAGACCAGCGCCTTATCCACACACTGGCTCATCAGGAGATGGTGTGTCCTGGTGATGGCCAAAGGTCTTTCCAGTACAGAGTAGGGTACCGTCCTTCAGACATCTGACATGGGGCTGCCAAAGCTCTGTAGACAGTCCAGCACTGTAGTGCCCTGGGGCTGCGCTGCAGGGACGTGCAAGGTCTGCTGGCCCGGGGCCGGATGGCAGAGCTGCACCATCAATGGTTCTTCTGTCCTGCTTTTTCATGAAAATCCAGTTCCACCAAGCTGCAACAACTGACTCTGGATTCTGAAAACCAGCTCCAGCTTCTGTAAAACCTGAAGACCATGACCATGGTATCTGCCTTCCAGAAGCTACGTGTAACCATCGAGGAGTTTGCCAAAGACTCGCCCTTGCCGGCTGCCTGACTGTTCTTTGCAGCCAGAAAAATAACCAAAGTTCTCAAATGCTGCCATTTCACTGCAAACAGGCTTTGGAAGATCCCGGTCGCAAGCTGCACAAGGGTTGGACCTGCTTGGAGAACTGGCACCTCTGTGTTTGCAGCATGTCTGAAGTTCAGCTGGACTCGGGGCAGGCATTCCACAAGCTTTATGGGAGAAATGGCAAGCTGCCAAGCGAACTGGCTCTTTTTCACAGAGGTTGATACTAATCAATGTGACTGACTCTTGTTCTGTTACCTTTTCAGATCTATCCCAATAGATGGTGTCTGACAAGTCCAGCACGTTACAATATCAGCAGAGAGAAAAACCGTAACATCTCCGTTGGTTTAGTTCATCACTTTCAGCCATGTATAATTATAGTTTAATTCAGAACTTTATTTTTTCATTAAAACTGTTTTAATGAACCACAGTTTTTTCTTAAATGTGAAACGTGAACAATGACTTTGTTTCATTCCCAACTCAGGAGTCTGCGGTGGTGATTTACTGGTGGGTAAAGCAGTTGTGCCAGGTGACAGGCAAGATTTGAAGAGTTCTTCCCTGAACGATGTACCAAGTCGGGTAGGGTAGGAAGTGCTGCAAACACACTGTTCATCTTATGACAGGTATCCTCACCTCTCGTTGTAGCAGTTGCTCCTTGCTCAGCCTCTGCTGTAAGCTCAACTGCACAGGAACAAGCACGGCGCAGGACGGACTGGGGAGAGGCAGGTGGGACTGCTGGGCAGTGCTGACCCTGTGCCTGTCCCACTTGCCTGAGAGCCAGAGCATTGCAGGACCAGGCACTGCAGCCTCAGAAACAGACCTCGGGCTGTGCTGGATCTGCCTGGCCAGGCAAACCCAAACCAAAACCCCTTGAAAGAGGAAGCTGTGCTGAAGGAGAGCTTCTTCCTCCCACCCTGCCCCACTGCAGGGCGGCATCAAGGACCCCAAACCACTCAAGGGGTGCTGTTGCCTTGGTGCCACCCCTTGGCCCCTGTAGAGGCCACAGTGCTGCCCTGCCAGCTGCCTTCAAAGCAGCAGCCTTAACACCTCAGCAACCTTAAAAGATGTTTTGACCCTTTGGAAATGGTGCTGGATAACATTAAGAGCTAAGCTCTGATGGTTTTCAGCTTCTGCTTTAACTCTTTTTGCAACTTTGTATTTTATAACGTGATAAACAGAAGTCCCAGGGGAGTTGTAGCTGTAACACCAGCATCTCACAGAGCAGACACCGTGGTGTGGGAAGCAAGGAGCTCTCAAGGGGGGGCTGTTCTTACAGTCCTTTTAAAATTGTGCGCTGACAGGAAATAAAGAAGAGAGGAGGAGGTGGGGTGGAGAAAGTATGGAGACCAACCCAATACCTGGCTCCAGGGGAGGACAGGGACGGGACAGGCAGCAAGTCCACCGTATCAAAGGCTTGACAATTGCAAATGCTGCAGGGAAGCACAAGGGAGCTCACTTTACCACTGCAGCAGCCTCATGGATGTGGAAAAGCACTCTCCTCTAGAAGGGGAAAAGTCAGAGTCTGAATGCCTGGTGGGCAGCAAAAAAACAAGCTATTTACTTTTAATAATGTTTAGCCAGGGAACAGAGCAAGGCGTGTGTCATTATTAATTGTGAGGGATTTTACTTTAAGGAGTTGTCAATTCACACGTTCAAAGCACAAAGTTAAGGTTCCTCTGCCCCTTCCACAAATGTATTTGCAAGTAGACAGAAAGATAATTCTGAGGTGCTGGGAGAAGACAGGAGTGATGAGAAGAGAGCTGGTATTCAAAGGGAAGCACCTGCTTGAGCCCAAGCCCTGGCCTGGAGGTGTGGACACACAGGGCAAAGTGCATGGGAAGAAGCATAGAGGGGTTTTACAGCAGACCTGGTGCTTGGAGCCCTGGCTTCCTGTAGCCTTTCACTGTCTGAGCCACCGTGGGACATGGCTGTCAAAGATGAGAGCAGTATGGGAAAGCTCTAAACAGTAAATCCTCGACCTGTATCTCCACCTCTAGAGTTTCTAGTTCAAGGGCTCTGCCTGATGAGACCTGTGTGTTCCTGGATCCTCACTGAGGTATTTTAAGCATTTGCTGTGTCAGAGATGGATGTGTTACCTCACAGCTTGATGGTATTTAAAGTTTGCAACCAAAGATGTTACCTCGGAAGAGGTTTTAGCTGCTGGGGTAGGAACAACGTGCTCTGCCTCAGAAATGCCATGATTCCAGTGCAGAAACACCACAGGACATCCTGCAGCACCAGAGTGGTTTTCAGAGTCACTGTGCTATTTCTCTACGTGTTAAATGCAGACAATATGCAAGAAAACACTTTCATGATGGCAGAAACTGGATCTCAGGACACTGTCAGAAACAAGCATGGTTGTAACGTGCAAACCTTCTGCATGAAAACACTCCTGAGCGTCGTTGCTGTGCTGGTTACGGGGCTACGCTGAGACTCTGCTTTTTAGCAGTAAATGCTGTCACTATTTTGCACTTGGTTATGCAAAACTTAATTCTCAGTACTCCTTTTTGCCACATCCTAGTCCCTACAGATTGGCTCTCGGGCTTGACCATACACTTCATGCAGTGACAAGATGTGAAAAAGGAATCTGTGGTGTGAGACTTCTGCCCAGCTCAGCTCCTCACAGGCACAAGCACTCAATGGAGCTCAATCAGCCAGATAGGACAGAGGGTGCAGTTATATTTACAAAACTTGGCACCCTTGCTTTTCAGGAGTTTATCTTCCAGAGTGTCCTACAGATGCACACTTTTACATTTAATATCAGATCAACAGAACACTGGTCACAGCGAAGTAAAAGCCTGCACCAGGAGCTGCTCGCAGCTGAAGAGTTTTGTTTTCAATAAAAGCAAGTGAACACCCTTTTGTTGTATGAACTTATTTTTTAGAGGTGGGGTGGATGTCTTTCAGACTGACCCAAATAAGTCTGCTTTGGGAAATGTAACTCTCCTGTTACAAGGACTTGAGCAGAGACCCACTGTTGCACAGAACAAGGGGCTGGGTACGTGTTGGGCACTGATTTACAGCAATAAGGCACTGCCAAGAATTGCTTTTTCTCCCCTCCACCTCTCACTTTTAAGCACTGAAGGCTGTTTTAGGACTCACCAAGGGGAGAACTGTGACGGAGAAACAGCCACGATTATTCATTAGCAGAAAGCCATGGTCATGTTGACAGAGGCAGCGTGAGCAGATAGTGCAAGGCTGCCACTTCCATCTGCTGTGTCACTACAGCAGGAATGCCCTTTTTGCTGGTAAATCACTGGCAAGGCTTCTATGCAAGATTAATCCAATGGATTTATGTCATAACTGATGCTTTTTAAGACAGGGCAGCTGAATTTTATGTCTTCAGCTCTCTGCCCCTTTGGCCTGTGTCCTGCCCTGGGTCTCGTTTACTGGTATAAACTTTGTTCCTCTTTTTTTTCAAAAATAGGTTTCATGTGAAGAGACAGTTAGAGCATCAGAAGTAAATGAAATGAATTGCTGTCCTTCTCCCCTACTTGCTTTCCTCTTTTCTTGGAAGCTTTGATGGTTCTAGGTGGCAGAAGAATTGTATCTAGTGACAGGACAAGGGGTGCTGCAAAGAAGCTGGAACACAAAAAGTTCCATTTAAACATAAGGAAAAGCTATTTCACTGTGAGGTGAGGGAGCCCTGGCACAGGCTGCCCAGGGAGGGTGTGGAGTCTCTGTCTTTAGAGGTCTTCAAAACCCACGAGGACACGTTCCTGTGTGACCTGCTTTGGCAGAGGGGTTGGACTGGATGACCCTCAAGGTGCCTTCCAACTCCCACCATTCTGTGATCCTATGAAGAATCAACAAGACCATTACATCCCGTGGTCCTTGTCTGGAAGAGCAGTGTTTGAAATGAGCAGCTGGATGGATTCAGCTGAAGAGGTCCATGTTACTACAAAAGGCAAAGAACTTAATTCCAAACATACTTGTTCTTAACAAGTACATTTCAAATACAGAGTTGAGATGGAAAACAATCTCTGTCCTCTTTCCAACAGAAGGATTTACCCAGATGCCTTCCAGGAAGTGGCCAGAGAACTCAACTTCCCCTCAGGAGCAGAAATGGTACGCTACCTGCCCCAGGAAGCATGTGGAGAAGTGAGAACAGGTCACCTTCCCTGCTCAGTGCAAGCAGACACCCGTGAGACTGCGAAGCGGAGCGTGGGTGGGGGCAGCGGGAGCCCAGCGCCGCTCGCACGGCTCAGCAGACAGCACTGCACGTCACAGCCACGTTGCTTTATTGGTTACTGAGCCACAATTCAGAGAAGTATTGCCTTGGAGCCACCCGTAGAAGCAGGTTCTCTCATTTTGTCTCCTACATAACTGGCAGGACACCACCTGCTATATGGAGAGTACAA
Organism: Colius striatus; assembly: GCF_028858725.1. Lineage (NCBI taxonomy): Eukaryota > Metazoa > Chordata > Aves > Coliiformes > Coliidae > Colius > Colius striatus. The sequence goes on from NC_084779.1 coordinate 9,929,846, forward strand.
ATAGAAATGTCTCTGTTCAGACGTGCGGCGTCCGGGGGAAGGTTTGGCAGGTTCCACTGACCCAGGTACCGAGATGGACGCACACTCCCACCACATTAACCATCTGCATCGATTCTGTGAGCTGTCGGGTGAGAACAGTGAATGGACATAGGCCACTTCTGCTGGACAAGACACAGCCCAGCTTGGACTGACAGGAACATTTCTGGCTGCTCATTCAATGTGATTCATACACAGCTCCAACATACTTATGGAAGCTTTATAAGTTAGATAAAAGCAAGAAAACGGGATAACTAGGCCAGGGAATTGGTCTAGAATAAACACAAAGTTTGTACCCTTTAGCCAGCACTCCACACCTAGGGGGACATAGGTTCAACCTCATGATAGCAAATATCAATTCACAAGACTATTCTGTCAGGCAAAATGTTTTGGCAGACAGATAAAAGGGGGATGAGGCACAAATCTGTCTCAGGCCTCCACACCTGCCTTCATGCATTTAGGTTCAGCCCTCAAAGGGCAATGCAATGCTGTGAATTCCACAGCAGGGACATCAGCGGCTGTAGGAGGCCTCTGCTTCTAACTCCAGTTAGAAATACAAGGTTAGATGGCATAAACAGCTGCAGTGATACTGCTGAGTTCCTTAGGTCAGTTCTCCAGAGGTGTATCAGGGCCTGTCTATTTTGGCAACCCCAGTTCTGTGTGCTTCACCACACAGAGTTGAAGCAACCCTTTACTGGCTCCTGAAGGAGGAAATGGGGCAGTCCTTACTACTTACATTGCTTTGGTATCCTAAGGGCCTCGTTGTCAGCTGACATCACTTGGTGCAGAACTCCTCGGAACTGATAAAGCACTTTCAAGTTCTTCTCCTCACCCACGCAAGGGTCATAGAAACCCGGCAGCCCAGCCTTGAAGAGAGAAGGACAGACTAAATACCAAGCAATTGACTTCCACTGCTCTTCAGTTGACCAAAAACATTTATTAGTGCCAGAAGGAGCTAAGAAAAGGGAGTCTTGTTGCCAGTGAGATGAGAAGCTAAGGAATCACCTTCACAGTGGCAAGTTCTGACTGCAGGAAGGAGTGAATCAGGGGGCTGGGAATTTCCTGCTGTACAGCCCTAGAGTCTAACACACATTGTTCCATGCTGCAAGTGCATAGATGCTGTTTCTTTGGCACTGGAAATGCCCAGAGAACCAGAAACTTCCTGGAGGTTCCTAACACTTGGGATGTAATGGTGTACATTGACCTACAGTCACTAGCTTCAGGCACACTGGAGAACCCCCTGGCAGGACAGCCTACAGTTCAGTCACCACTCTGGGTCACACAGTTGAGCTCTGCAGTCTGGGCCCTGACAGAACAGCTACGTACCTTGGATGCCTCTGTAAGGATGAGTTTGGAGTCTTTCACCAAGCACTGCAGGGGCACAGTCACATCTATTACTTTCACCTTCTCATTCTTCCTGCTGTTGTCATTAACAAACTTTCCATACCAGGCGTTCACCACAATCAAACCTGCATTTGACATGGAATCACAGATGTCACGACAGGCTTCCCACTGACACCCAGGAAAAGACCATCCCAGCATTTTTCTTGCTTTCAGTATTTAAGTTCTCCCTGTCTGGGTGTTTGTTAGCAATCTGCAGCACCACAATGGAATGACATGCCCTTGGTGCCACACTGATGTGACAGTACAAATGGATGTCAGCTCACTCTGGGACATGGCCAGCAACATCAGAAATCAGCTCTCCATCACAGTCCAGGAACAATCAGTGTAAGCCAAAGACCAGTGAAACCTAAACTCCAGACTAGGACTTTTACACAAATTTACACCCCCCTCTCTGTGCAGAGGTGAATCCAGACGATTGTCTGCAGCCTGCTGAGCTGCCTGACAGCACATCCCAAGATCATACTCAGCAGATCCCCACTACCCTGAGGCATCAGAACCCGAATCTCAGTGGAACTTCCCCACTACACGTGCCACAACAATTACACTGTGCTTCACCAGGAGCGCATGTCTCCTCCTCAACCACCCAGCCTCTGCATTGTTCCTTTACCCATTCTGGCTTCCTCTGCTTCAATTATCCTCCGGACAGACTCCTGCATTAACCGCACCTGGCACAACATGGGCAGAGCAAAAGCAGTGTCAGACACCGTGTCCAGAAGGGAAAGCCCAGAGTGAGAGCAGCTGCCTTTGACTACAGGGACTCAGTTATGAGTGGGGCTTACCGCAGCTTCAGCCTCCTGCTTCTTCTGAAGGATGTCACTGGCTGTGCTCTCCCTCTGCTTCTCTAGCTCTCTGGCATAAGGAACCAACATCACATCAGGTCTACACACTGGATGGGACTCAGCCACAAAGTGGCAGATGTCTACATGCCCATCCCAATTAAAACTGACCCACAGCCTCAAGCAAATGAGCTCAGTTTTAAGGTTCTTCCCCACCTGTCAAGATATTTTTGCAGGCTTCCAGAACTCAGTAATATTGATGATGTGGTGAACCACAGTGCCTCCAGCTGGATACCCAGCACCAGGCTCCCAGAAGCACATGAGTGTGACTTCCCAGGCTCTGAATGTAAACCACAGTCATGGGGGCTCACCTCTCCTTCTGTGCCCTGAGGTAGGGTTTGATGATTAGCCTATGCATGGCAAAGTAGATAACTAGAGGTCCTACAGTGGCATAGAATACAGCACTGGGAAGCAGCTGATCTGTTAGGTGGACAGGGAAGAAGTAGGTCTGGCTAGCCCTGTTCAACCTGGAACAAAAACAAAACAGTGACAGGTAAGAGCAAATGCAGAGTTTAAAGTGCTTGATGAAGTATGCTTAGCAGCAGTGTGTGAACTGCTGAACCAAAGGAGAGTGGAATGATGAGCTCAAAAAAATCTGATAAACTGAAACAAGACTATGGTAAGACAGATAGCTGACACGACCCATAGCCAGACTTCTGTGTAGCAGACATCTCTTGTGACAGCATGTGACCATTCTAAAGTGTGACTTTAATCTTAGAAGTATTTATTTGGTCATTAATTTCACCAGAGAAAGGGACCAAGGAAGGCATACCATAACATTGTCCTCACACGACAGTACTTATTTCAGGAACCATTAGTTGTCCTGGGACAGAAATGTGCCTTACAGCAGTTTCTGCATCCCGCGTGCCCTCTGCTGGCACCAATGGAAAATGCACCAAAGTGTACGAATCCTTGAAGAGTTCGGCTCCTCTTCAAGATCTGCACCTTGTTAATGGTATAATCACTTCTGTTAGTTAACGATAACTTACTGATTCAGGTGCACACTTGTGTACAGTGTAAGAAAGCTGGAATGCAATTAAATACGTTTCTACTAATAATATTTACGTGAGTCTTCCGTCCGCTTTCCACAATGCTCCAGAATCACAGAATCACAATCCAGGCCTTACTTTAAACTGTATTTTCAGCATATTACAACACACACACACACACACACACACACACTTGTATTACACTTGAGGGCAGCTGCAACCTTTCATAGTAACATATCAGTCGCATTGCCCTAAGATTGGGACCATCCCACCTGAATACTGGAAATAGAATCATGCAGGTTATGATCAGCCTCTGCAATCTAGAGCTGTCATCTTGAACTGACTTGATTTTCAAAGACACTCCTTGGGGAACACCAACACTGACAGTGGCTCCTAAAACGCTGTGTCTGGAAATCTTCCTCTCTGCGCCGTACTCCACTATGGTCCCAAAGAAACCCGCCCTAGAACGACAGAACCAAACACTGGTAAGACAGCGATGACTCTTGAATTTCTCTCTACTGAATCCTACAATTCCCCAACAGCTAAACCATGGAAATACAGATGCAGCAGATGTTGTCTATGGGAAGATGCACTGTGTACCTCCAAGCTGAGAGAAGCCTTTTTGGCTTGTAAAGTAGTAAACAGACTACAGGAACTTCTGGCTTTCTTACTGTTGATGATACAGTGATATCACACAAGTCTATTAAGTCTCACTTATCCAAAGAGGCACACAGAGCTAAGCCTCCTAGCATTTAGCAGATTTAATTCATGAAAAGCAGATTCCCAAAGACCACAGAGAACTAGACTTGTGTGGAACCTGAAGGCCTACCACAGCAGGAGAGGACAGATTCCCCAGGCTGCCAGCAATGCAAATTTCCTCTTGCACACTTACTTGAGAGAACCTTTCACTCGTGTTTGATCCTCATCCTGAAACTTATGCTGATAACTGACCATCATGAAAGAATGAGGGATTCCCAGCTGAAACACAAGAGGCACAGACCTATGAAAACATACCTTCAGCCACCACTGAATGTTCCCCCAAATTTCCCTTCTTGTAAGCGGCACAGAAAACATAGCAGTGAATGCCACTTACTTGTCACAGCCTGCAACCTCTGCAGTCTGTGCTGTGCATCCTGACCCTAATCTGAGGTGATCCACATTAGACAGCACAACCTTGGGTGCAAAGTGTTGTGCTCTACCAAACACAGATGGTCACCTACATCACACATTCATACAAGTCAGTGCCAGCTGCTTTGTTGCCCCCTAGTTCCAAAGCTAAACTCTGCTGGGCCAGGCAGCTGAGGTGTGGGCTCACCTGCAGGGCCACGGTGAAGTGACTGCTCTTGGTGTCCCTCACGATGCTGGTGTTCATGGCTGACTGGATGCCCCAGCGCCACTGCAGGTACCCCATCGTGTTCTTGTCCAGGTTGCGGGCCAGGACCGTGGTGAGGCCGGGGCGGACCCCACGGGATGAAAACTGCAGGGCACAGTTTGTAGTGATGAAACTAGGACAAACATGGAAAGCCTCATCAGGGATAGAGCACAGACTCCTCCCACATGGCCTCAAACTCCTTCCCAGTTGAACACGCAGAGACTTTCCAGCAAAGAGCGTGATGCCTGAGAGGACTGGGAAAGCCTCTAAACTAGCTTAGCCTGCACTGACCACAGCATCACCCAGAAGAGCAGGCTCACGCCCTAGTTCATTGGTCTGTGCCACAACACTGAAGGCAACTCAAAAGGCTACACTCCAGCCTTTACCCTCTCCCGTGGCAGACGGAGTCCTGGCCTCCTGTAGAGGCAGCACACTTGGCTGCTAGGACATAGCAGCCCCGCTCTTAAACCTCCTTCCTTAAACTGGAAATATGAAAGCAGAGGACACCAACACACAGAAAGAAAACATGCATTGGCATCAATACTGAAGCACGACCTGAAATCGAAAGAAGAAATGTTTTGTTTTGTAGGACAGGAAACAAGTCCAGAATTAACATGAAAGGCAATTCAATCTGGTTAGTCCCTTAGCCTGGAGCATTAGCCATGAGATCATCTTTCTCGTGCTTACCATCTTGGCGTAAGATTACGGAATATCTTCATCCCAAAGAGAGGTCCCTGAAGGTCTCCTGCTCCAAACTCCAGCTATTTAAACACACAATGCCAAATCATTACAAGAAAACATCATTTGCAACAGGGACAAAGACTTCCTTAGAATCATTTACATCACACTTTACACATCTCAGTAACATTTACTCCCTATTTCAGCATTCTTTCTTTTCTGATAGCTTTACATTCAGGATAAGAGCTGTCTTACCAGGGAGGTCTTCATCACTAAAACAAAGCCAGTTTCATAGTGCTACAGGCTACTGCTCCCAGCACTTGCTCTAGTGAAAATGGAGAGCACATCTCCATCCCAGCCCCACAACAGCAGTCAGCAAGGCCTGGCTGAGGACCCAAGTCTGTCTCAGCCTCACAGTAATGTCAATGTAACAGCTACTGCTCTTACCTCTCCCCATCCCTTGGCAGATGTCACTCGTCTCAGAGCAAGATTAATCGATCCACCTCCATTCCCATTCTGGGTGGAAAGGTTACCAGAAAGTATTGCTGTGTCTGTGGCAGTTAGTGGTGCCTGAAAAATGAATATATTGTTACCAGTTACTCTGATCCCAATTCACACATTTACTCTCTATTCTGCAAGGAGACAATCATCACCACAGAATGTAAGCACAGAGAGACAGGTAACACTCCAGCCAACTCCTTGTCATCCACCAAACCCAAGTGTCAGAACCAGATACGGTCAACACTTGCTCTGAATTTTGCAGTAAAAGATCAAGTATGGTAAAGTAGGAGACAAGCCTCACAGTACCAGACATCTGTGGCACCTTTGGTGTACCACCATAAAGTCCTTATCCTGACTGAAAACTTTTCTGATCTCACTAGGACATTAACTTTATTCTTCAGGACTCTGGAACAGAGGACACATTCCCTCTTCTTTTCCTCACCTATATGCTCAAAACTGAGTGCTGTTCATTTGCATGCTCCCTGCTAAACACTTCATGTTCAATGAGACATACATACCTGTTTCCAGCCCCGACTGAACCTCCCTGCTAGTTGGAAGGCAGGACTGTAGCCTATAAACCAGGCACAAAAACACATGCTGTACAGTCAGCACATGTCCTGCTGGAACTGAGCTTCTTCCCACCCACACTGGTAATCATGTCCTTCCATAAATCAAGATGAGAACCCCTGAGCAGTGTTTCATTTTCTGTTGCTTTTCAGGGGAGTATCTCATTAGCTCAGGCTCTGCTCCACAGCAGCAGCAAAGTCTGCCCTCCTTACCTCAATGGACTGGGATATGTGCATTTTGTTTATCTCAATCTGGGGAAAGCTGCTCCCAGGCACATCTTCGTACTCCTCGTCGTAGCGATCAAACAGGTCAGTGGCATCTATTCCAACACTAATTGTTCCCTAAGGAATGACAGGTGAAACAAGTGCTCGTCATTAACAAACATCCAACACACACAGGCCACGTGGCTAAACTGTCCTTGTACAGCTCTAAATTATTCTGCAGGTCTTGCTTGTTCTGCAATTACCACTTCCCCTCTAAAACATGTTTCTTACACATTCAAGTAAAAATGAACCATTACAATACCCTAAGCCAGCAACAGAAATAATAAACTGGATAAAAGACAGTTTTCCAGGAGGAATGCAACTTGTCACCCTCACTGGTGATTCTCGTACTGTGACACATTACAGAAGCAGGCAGAACACTTTAACACAGTAAGTTTCTTCTTCCCTCCCGACACACTCTGCTCTGTTAGCATTTTGAAGGTGAAATAATGTATTTTAGAAATTGATTTTCTTCAATGGAACTTGGCCAAAAATCCTCTAAATGCTTTCTCCTTATGACTTATCTGAAACAACTTCATTTTCAGTCACATCATTCACTTGCAATTGACCTTCTCAGTCAAAACTTTTGTTTTCCTTTTCTGAGTTTGTATCTTGCCACCAGAAGAAAAGCTTGACAATGAGAAGACTTCAGGCAAGTGGTAGAATTTCTTTTCTCAGACCACAGTAAGCGTTATTCCTACAAAAAATATATAGGCCACAGCTACATAGTCTGGCTACTTGCTGCTGTGCTCACCCAGACTAACTGTGAGAGTAGGTTTATTTGAAAAGGGCACAATTAGATTCTTGTCTGGGTCACATAACTTCAAGAGGCTTTGGAAACCTTCCCTACAGGCCTATTAAACAGCAGCCCAGCTCACATAAAGTGTATCAGTTGCAATAAAACCCCAAACTCTCTGTGCAGAAGTACAGAATGAACTCTGAGCAAGTTGTATAATACAACTCAATAGCTGGGTAGGTACAAAAAGTACTCACACAGAGTCCGTGGATGGATAGAAGAAATTCTTATCTCAACCTGAATGAGCATTTTTCTTTGCTCACTCTCCTCTAACCAAACCCTGAACCATCAATATCAGAAGAATGGCAGAGTATGACAGGACTCAAAACACCCTCTCTGGGTTGGCTCCCAGCTCTTTGTTTGCCGTGGAGATTCCCGACCTATTCTCAATGTTTATTTTCTGATGTTTTACACAGCAAAAAAATGGATCAGTATTTTAATGCAGAGAGGTGCCATTATTTCCAGGACACCTCTGGAACAGGGGCTGTGCCCCAGCTGTTCAGAAATTACTCTTGGCAGGCTGGCAAATTTCAAAGCAATTACGCTCATCGCTCTGTTTGTGGCAGCACCAAGGACGAGCTCTTGCTCTTGATGCAGAAGGCTGCTACTTCTCAGGAGCCATCTGCAAAGTCACCTTCAAGGGACCTGCTCTCCAGACGTTACAGCGTCTTCAGTTTCAGCCCTCTCCTACATTGTACTGTTCCTTGAAACCAGTCCAAGATAAAGAGCGAAGCAAGGCACCATCAGCAGCTGCCTGGGAAGCAGCACAGCCCTGCTCTCCAGCCCGCCAGAAAGAGTAGGACAGCCAAAGAGAAACAAAAAGTGTCAACACCGCCCCATGGAATTCCAGCAAATGCACTCCAGAGTGGCTGATCGATGCCCATGGTGGCTAAACACAGGTGAGCACTTAAAGACAGAATTATTTCCATTTTCCCCTGATGCCCCTCAACTCAGGGAAGTGTAAAAGCCAAGATTCTGTGCAGAACCTTTGCCAGACTGCAACTTTGACCTCCAAGTTACACATTTCTAAACAAGGGTTATCATGCTGAGGGGGCAGCGTGCTGAATTTGAATGGTAAAAAGACAGAAAATTAAGTATTTTCAAGTCAGACTGGAATACAGTGGCAGCAAAGCTTTCTCAAGAATTGACACTAAAAAACCCACTGAGAAACATCTCCCTATGCTGTGTTTGTGTACCACAATGCTTGTAGCCTTTGTTAAGATACAGCAAGTTCCACACTCCCTGGAATTCACTGCACCTCCTTTCTTGCAACCACACTCAAAACCTTACAATTTTCTTTTCCACACCTATGGATTTCAGAACAAATATTCTTCCCAATGAAAACACCTGAACCTGTCCATGAAAATCCACAAGACCCACTTAGAGGAAAGTAGCCTCTCTGTTCCCTCCCCAGCTACTCAGCAAACCCTCTACTTCGCTGCATTTTGTCACAGGGAGCGGTGGGCTCCCTGCAGACGTTTCACCTCCTGCCAAGCAGGTGAAGTCACCCTTGGAGGTCTATAGATTTGGCAAGAAAACTGTCTCAGGCACAAGCACAGGAAAAGCAGCAGATGGTCAAGTTAAAAATATTCCCAGAGAGCCACAGCACCCCCTCTGCCACCGGATAATAGGGGAGACTGCTGCTGCTCGTAGCTCCCCTTCAGCCACCTGGCTCACACCATTGGAAAGGAAAAAGCCCTTTCTGAAGAGAGGGCAGCAGGGAAAAAGCCGCAGAGCTCTGCTCAGGGGTCGGCAGCATGTGCAGGCCACACACTGTGAAGGGCAGAGCTCGGCAGGGCAGGAGGCTGGGGACTGGCACTGCAGAACCAGCAGAGCTGTTTTCTGGCATCATCTTTTAAACAGCCTTTACTTGCCATCCTGCAAATATGAATCAGACTTCACTGATGGAAATAAGAGGTGTGCCAGAGAAGAATATACTCCCTCGCCTTTTTTCTTGGGGATTTACCTTCTGAGAGGTGACATATGGAAGCTGTGCCAGATTAAGCCTTGAGGGACCTGCATTTCTTAGATGTTGACCTTCCATGGCAGAAAAATAATGTGATTTCTCCTAGCAGGAAGCAGTTCTTCTCAAATCAAGTAATGAACTTTTCAACCCTTCTGCACATCTTTGAAAGAGAAAACAAAGCCCTAAAAGCAAATAATAGACTCAATTTGAAACCTGCCAAATTGCCTACATCTGGTTATTGCTCAACATTTCTGGTTAAAATGCTTTATTTTGCTGGAACTGTTTTATAGAACCAACAAAATGTTGGAAGTTTTAAAATAACTTGTGTTCGTGTATGAAACGATCACAGCTGCGCTCCCCAATTCCACAGGAACACTGCCTGGAGAGACACTTCTATGGGCTGCCAATCAGCAATTGCTGTAAACACCCAGATGGCTAATTTTATCACAGGACACAGTGGCTGAGGCTTACAATGCAGCTCCACGTTTTACTGCTTGCAGCCACGGCGAGGTGCCCAGATAAATGTTGAATTCCCAAAGTCATGCAGAAGCACAAGCAGGAGATAACCATGGCTGTCTCTGAGAATGCCCTTCTGACCCCCATCACCCTCATCTCCAGCAGAGACAGTTCAACTTGCCCATTTTGTGGCATCCAGAGTTGCCTTCCTGCCTGGAATAATGTTGTCAGCAGATCTTCACCTAACACCTTATGCTTGTTTCTCTGTCCAGTAAAACCAAGTTTTTGGTATCTGTGCACTACCCACGACACCCTGGTGATCTGTACTAGTCAATTCTGCTTTGCTAATTCCAGTGCAGATCCAAAGTCTCTGCTGAGTTGAACATCCCAAAATATTACTGGACTTCTCAGAGGGACATTTTTCTGATACAGTCTTAAGCATTATTGTACTCAAGCTCCTGTCCACTCAGAAAACAGTGTCATTTTAAACTGCTGGCCATGAAAACACCAGCAACATTCTAAACTACTGAGAGTATTCCAGTTGCAGCAGGCAACAGAGGAAGCGGTTGAGTGCCATTTTCACCTCTCCCTGCCATCTCAATGCTACCACGGGAAGACCATCCTCAGTACAGTATTCTGGATCATCTCTGTACAGCCAAGATTGAGCTGTGACGAGAGTTACTCAGTGTCAGTTTATGGCTGCTCAAACACACTGAGAGATGGGAAGGAAATACGTGATGATTCTCATCCTGAGAGTGCGATCAAGCTTTCCTAGAACAGGCACTAACTGTGGAACTGGCACGACACCAATCCTGTTCAGGTTGCTTTTGCTCACTGTGCTGCAGCCAGCAAGGTTCTGCTACCCAGCTGGGTTGGTAGCTGCCTCACATCTTCCATTGGTTGCAAAGCTATGTTTGAATATCTCCCTGCATTGTTGTGATGCTGCAGCAGTGTCAGGTAACTGCAGGGAGTTTTACTGTATTTGGAATACTTGGAAAGAAATCAGAAACGTTTCAGTTAGGGCTGTTTCTTGAAATTGCTGAACAAGATCTTCTGCTTCTTCATGATGCAATGAAAAAAGGAGGATTGCTGTTTGAAGAACTAGCTGTTCTCCCTGCCTTGTCTGGAAAAACTGTATACTCAGAAAAGGAACTAAGTGTGGACACCTAAGGGGCCATTTACTACAGCCCCTCCTCTAGGCTCATCACACCTTCCATGTTTGCAATAATTTACAGACTCACTCTCGAGACCAAGATGCAGTCTTTGCTTACCTTTGGATTAGTTCGCTGCTGCAATCTTCTCTCTTCCCTCTCTCTCTGCAAACGCTCAAATTCTTCCCTGATTTCAGCTGGAGTTCTCTTCCTCTCCACAACCTGATCAAAAAGAAATTAAACCCCAAGGATTACCAGAAAGAGGATGTTCAGGGTACTGCATTTTGACGGGACAGAGGCCCACTGACCTGGCATGCTCTAACACGTTGCCCCTGCTGAAAGTTTCTGGCCTGAGAGAAACTGAAGAAGCGAGAGTTTGGAGATTTTAGGCTGCACTAACTCACATCTGTTCCCCTTGCACGGCTCGGGGGATGAGGGTTTTAAACAGGCATGACTCTAGGTATGCAAAGAGTGAGCATTGGATTCGGCCTTTCAAAATAAGATCGAGTCTGCCACAAGCAGCTCAAAGACGTCTGTTACACAGTGCCACTGCAACACGTTTCTTGCTACTAACTCCAGACTTGACCTTGGCACTGACCTGATCCAATCCAGTATGATTCTGCAGCAAGCAGCATAGTGCAATCAACTAAGACTGGCAGAGGCTCACAATGGGACTTAACAATAGGAAGGCCACAAATAGACAAATTATCTTTCAAAGCCCATACAAGACAACCAAACAGAAAAACACAACCCCCAAAAGTCTGGAAAGAAAAAGTAATTTCAAACTCAGAGGCTATCTGATGCTGAAAAAAAATCAGATGAAAAAGACGAGACTGGATGGACAATAAGGACACATTTGTCTCAGACAAAGATGTTGCCTGTCACAGTAATATCCTATTAGGGATCTCTGAATGTCAGGTTTATTGTTCTCTTGTCAAGTGAAAAAACAAGAATTCTTTGAAAATCCATCATGGTGTTTCAGCAGAGACAGAGGGAGACAGAAATAACTAAACAAGGATGCCTTCAAACAAACAGGCATTCATTACCATCAAGGTGTCAGTGTAGCTCGATAAAACAAGAATGTCAGATAAAGGTGGGTTTAGGCAATTCCACTGGCCATAAGTTGCTAAATATCTCTCACCTCCCATCCTTCCATTTCCAGTCCTCTCCTCCCATATATGTCATAGATGGCTCTGGTCTGTGGATCACTAAGCACTGCAAGTTAAAATCAAGAGAGAGGAGAGAACTCAGTTTTCGGTCTTCTCCCCGAATTTCAGACCAACACACGAGTGTTATTGGAAATTCAAGCACAGGTCCTAGAAACTTGTTGCTCTGCAGTTGCATCCAATGTTTAAATTAGCTCCCTTTAATGTTTTCACATGCTGTACTAACAACACACTGACTTTTCACCAAAAAAAAATCCCTTCCCCTCCCCCCCACTTTTAAAATAAAGAAGTGAGAAGAACCCACAAGGGATTTCCAGACTAACTGAATATGCAGTGGGGTCTTTTCACATTGCTTCCTTTCACTGCAGGGTGACATAAGCCCTCCAACAATCAACAGGATTATCAGCAATAGCAGTCCCTGGAACCTTTCTGAGGAGGAATGATGTTTGCCTCTGACTAGCTTTCAGAGCTCCCTGGTGATTTGCTCTCTGTCTTCAATCTTCCTTACCATCCCTGTCCACTGGCCCTTTCCCACCTAGTACAAAAATATGGATATGCCAAGCACCAGAGAAGTAATTTCCATGAGGCAGCTCATGCCTTGCCAAACACCAGCTAGCAGGCAACTGCAAAAATGCACATAGAATGTGAATCTCCCAAAAAGTCACCCAATGCAATTGAGGAGATCAAACACACAAGGAGACAGCAGAACAGTTACTTTGGAAAGGGACTGCACATTTAGTTCAGAAGAATCTCTAAAGCATAATGCATATTTAATGCCCTATTTCTCATACTACACCCCTCCTTAATAACACTCCATCAGTATTTTTCCCACAAGGTTCCAAGACCAGCTTTATTATTATCCTGTATTTATTTTGATTGTGGAGGAATTGGTGAGTCTTCAGGGAGCTGGGTTTGTATATTAAGGCAAAAAACAGGTTTATACTAGTAATTGAGCTTTGATCTGAGCTGCTTGAACATGCTGAATGTCACAGGCTGATACTATATTTCATAAATTCCAGTAGCACAGTTTTTGTGTGTGTGTGATAAAGAGATAGAAGAGGGGGGTGGCTCATTTTCAACATGTCAACATTTTTGCTTGTAAAATATTAGACTCACATTCGGTACTAAATGAGTAACAATTTACATTGCAACAGAGAGCCAAAACAAAGCCTTGGAATGCAAAGGGAAAGCCAACTTTGATGTAAGAGCTACCCATCGCACTAAAATGAAATTATTGAAGCATCCTGAGCTCTTCAGGATGTTCTTCGGCTCCTCATGTCATGTAAGACCCTCACTGCGTACAGAGGAACTTACTGAAAAACAATGGAGACCAGAACCAGGTGATGGAGAACAGAAACCTAGGATGCATCAGCTCAAAAATAAACCATGAAATTGTCTTTCTGTTTGAAGAAAGTCTTCAGTCTCTTATGGGAGAGTCTTTTCAAAAGTAAGGGGAGTGGTGAAAAGATTATTTACAATATGCTGGAAATAAAGCAGAGAATCCACATCCTGTCCACTGCTGAATGTGTGCTGCACTGCCATTGTTGCTTTGATTTACAGGACAGAAGCAGGAAACAAAGTGTGGCTATGCATCAGTAAATTTGACTATCACTTTGTTGTAATACCTACCCCCTTCAGAAAGCATAAGCACAGCCCCCTCTTAGAACCCCCTGAAAACAGTTTCTGCAAACTTCAGGCTTCCACTGACCTTCATAAGCTTGGTGAACAAGGTTAAACAGCCGCTCAGCTTGCGTTTTGAGCTCTGGGTCTCTGTGCTTGTCTGGGTGGTACAGCATGCACAGCCGGCGGTAGGCAGCTTTCAGCTCTTCCTGAGAGGCCTGTCAAAAGCAGGAAAAATGAATCCAAGTACAACCACTGCTACTTAAAAAAGACTCTTCTCAAGATCAGTCCTAAAACAGAAGTCCTTCAGCTCCTGCATTACGCTACTCTTACTTACATAAAAGCAGTAACAGGCTGTTGTTTAATCACCTAAGCTTATAAAACGGTCAATTTGGCACACCACAACAGTATTTTCCATATTATTTATAGTGCAACAAGTGACAGCAATGGTTCATCAGTGTAAACTAGGTACAAAAAGTTAAGTAAAAAAGAAAACCAAATGGCCAAGGAGTCTGTGTCAGACACTGTTTTTGTTAGACAACCACTGTCTCCTCAACTCGGTGCAGAAGAGCAAATACAGTCACCTCAGGATAAAAACACTTACATTCATAAATGTATATAAAATTCTACTTGTATTTCAATCTCAAACCCTCAAGTAAACATATCAAAAAGCACTAGCTTTCCACTGCACTGCTGAGCTCCCTCTTGCCTCCCCTCCTGCACAGACAGGGCCCTCTGCTGTGCTTCATCTGCCCACAGAAACACGCTCTCCTGCAGTCGGACGGGTAATGAGAGGAACACCACATCACTAAATGCACTAACACACACACACCAAAAGCCCTGTTCTTTACCATCACCACTCGGGAACTTCAGCTGGCATCTGGCCTCATTCCAAAGACACAAGCTGGAAACAGTTTTTGGATGGCTCTTTCAGAACCAACAGAATAAAACCTCACTTCTTCCATTATCATCTCTCAGGAGACAACCTCAGACCAAGTCCATCTTTTTGACTCTAGAGACTCCTGGTAACTTCTTTCTCATCTCATTCCTGCAACTATCTTTATATTGTGCCAGCTCTCAATTCCCTGGAAGCTGGTGAACAACTCTTTAGAAGTCCAGCTGCTCAAATCCACCAAATCTCCCTGAAAGGCACACAACAGAGCTGCCAACCATCCCGGTACAACACTGCTCAGGACTAGCTCCTAGGTGCTGCATCTCTGCACCAGGTGAAACATGCAGAGTACAGTAACTGAAACAGCATGGCAGGCAGTGCTGGCTTCCTTCAGGCACCTGCCATAGAGTAAATGTCTTCTCTACAGAGTTGAACTGTTGAACGTTTCTGAAGGATATAGCAAGAGGGGACGTGACAAATTTGCTGGCCTCAGGACAGTGAAGGGGGCTACAGATGAGCTTTTTCTTCTTTTACTGCTTTGTGCTTTGTCAGATATTGGATCCCAACTCCACTGAGAGGGTGGGGGAACACACAGCTCTGAAATGGCATTCTTTAATCAAATTAACGGCAAATGGTTTAATGTGCTATTGATTACATAACAGAAACAAGCAGCTGCATTTCCCACACACTCCACGTTCAATAAAATGTGAGGCTAGGCCTTTCATCATCACTGAACAGCATGGGTCATTGGCTCAACAATTTCATGAGCAATGGCCTCTCAGAAGCCGCTAAAGAAATACTGACATCATTTCCACCTGCAGTGAAGTATCTAAGTCAGTAATTATCACCTGCGAGGTACATTTTTACTACTAAAATTCCAGGCAGAATTAGAAGGCCTCCCAGACCCCTACCTGGGGTTTAAATGGCTCCATTTAATGTCCTGAACATGCCACCTCGTTTTCAGTGGAGCGGAATCTCTGAGCAATCAAACATTTACACACACACACACGCACGTGATGGCTACTGGGCACGTTGACTCCCCTCAGCAGGGCTGCAGAGTTCAGTGGTTAATGAAAGTTGGACCAGCACAGAGAAATGCAAGTTCACTGCATTCCACCCTACTCAGGATAGCACCACTCAATTTAATTAGCAAGCAGTAATTAACAAAGCAACCACTACTCTCAGTTGGAATCACTCCCTTGAAGACAATTTTAACTCAGTTTCTAGCTCCCTGCTGTACCAAACCCAATTTTTCTGCTCTCTGGCAAAGAGCTGAAAGCCTGGCTCAGTTAACTATTAAGCCTTGGCTGTTCAATCTCCCAAGCAGACACAACCCTTGGGCAGTTCCTACCTCTTTCTTTTAATCTCTGTCTGCACACTGACATTTGAGGGAGTGAATTACAAAAGTGATCTAAGACTACAGTCCAACAGCTTTTAACAAGACCCATGCGTGAGTCACACAATTTCTTCTGAAAGGAGCACACCTCATTGTGCAGCCTTAGGAAGCTTTGCTGTCACATCATTGTCACACTTCTTCCCCCTCAGAAATGCAGACTTCCAAATCTGAGACACAGCAAATGGCCCCTGAGACCACAGTTACTGACAGTAACATCAAAACCTGACTTTTTCTAAGCTATCAGCCTGGATTGCTTCTAAGTTCTGGATTGCTACTAAGTTCTACGACAGCCAGCAGTAGCACCTGAGAAAAAGCTGTCTTCAGCCCAAACTGTCAACATCTAGGCCAATGGGTTTCAGTAGTGAGCTCTGTTATTATGTTCACGTACACACACGTATTTAGTGAATATATATATATATATATAGTTATTACGTTTGTTGAAACAAACTACAGTAGAGTTTATACATTGAGATCTTTGTCAATTTGCCTAATCACTAATATAGGAAGGTAATTACCTTTCATTCAGTTCTGAACAGTTCTAAACTAGTGCAACAAACCCCCATCAATTAGTACCGATCTATTTTGAGGCTGAACCCGAGGACTACGGATCCTCCTGTCTGACGACAGAGGTGTTCTGCAAAAACAGCCCGTGTTTCCAATTCGAAAGCGCGTGGCAAGCACTGATTAAAACCCGGACGAACACACACCCGGCGAGGTATGTGTGCTATGAACCCACGCAGAGGTCAGTCTGAGGCCGCTGCCGCGGGCCCTGAGGAAACCAACCCCGCACATCGCCCGCCAAGGAGCGCCCGCCTCGCCCTTGGCTCTCCCGCCGCGCCCGCACGCCTCGCACACACCAGGAGCCCGGCGATGCCGTTCGGGTTACCGAAACCCCGCTCCGGGCCGGCGGCTGCCCCAGCGCGGGCCGCAGGACGCGCCGCGGCTGACACGCTCCGCCCGCCGGGCCCCGCAGCGGCCGAGGCCCGGCCCGCCCAGGCAGCCCGCGGGGTCACGGCCCGCCCGGCCCCGCCGCCCCGGCCCCGCCGCCGCCGCCGGGCGCACCTCCCGCCGCACGTTCAGCAGCGAGTAGTAGTCCTCGTTGTCCGACACCTCCTCCCCCAAGGCCGCCGCCATCTTCCCGCCCTCTCACCCCGCGCCGCCGCGCGGCGGGGCGTGGCAGCGCACCGAGAGCGGGCGCGAGGAGAGGCCCCGCGCGCTGTGGCGCCCCCGAGCGGCCGGGCGGACCGAGCGGCGACAGCCCGCGCATGCGCCCGAGGACCCGGCGGCAGGCGCGCGCGGCCGAGCCGTGTGCGCGCGCGCGGCCAGGCCCTGCCCACAGAGCCGTGAGGGAGGCGGCGGCGCGCGCGGGACGCCGCGGTGAGTGCTCGGCCCGGTACGGCACGGCACGGCCCGGCCCGGCGAGCCGCGCGGGGGAGGCGGGTCTGGCCGCGCTGCCGGGCCGGGGAGCGGCCCCGGTGCCCCGAGGCGCCTGTCTCGCCGCCGTTCCTCCGTCCCCTCGCACTCGCCTTGGCCGGGACGGGGCCGTGTGGCGGCGGTGAGAGCGGCCCGTGGGGTCGAGGCCCGGGGCGGCGGAGCCGCGGGCGGTCAGGGTCGCAGCTCCGGCCCGGGGTGGCGAAGGGAGGAGGAGCGGCGGCGGGGCCCGGCTTGGTGCGCTCCGGGCGGTGGGGGCCTGTCCGGCGCTGCGGGGGGGCAGCGCAGCGCCGTGCGGCTCTGCGTTGAGGCCGAAGCCTGGCCTCCAGACGTACTCGAAAGGGGCCCTCTCTTACCCGTGTTATTTATGGGAGAGGTCGTTCCTTGTGCTGCCTTGAGATCTCTTGCTTGTGTTGTACAAGTGCCTTTAGTGCACTTGTAACTTCGGTCTCTGAGGCGGTTGGCTTGCAAAACTTACCTGAGAAAGGATGCAGCCTGTTCCTGCTGCGTATTATCTGGAGATCAGCGTTTCTGACTTGCCCAGAGGATGAAGGCAAGGAAAAGATTCCTCAGCTGGCAGGGAGCAAACTGTGGCTAGACCTTAGTAGCATCTATCACCAGTATAAATGAGGGCCAGTGTTCTACTCATTGCTGGGGCTGCTTTGTGTTTCCCCACAGAGCAGAGAGTATGACCCTAGAGTTTGTGCTGTGTTGACCTCCAAAGGTCAGGCAGTCTTGATGGTGGGTGAACCACATGAGGGCACTTGGTAAGCCTTACCCAAAACTGAAATAGAAGGAAATGCTCTAGAAGTGTGGGGAGCAGACAGAATTTTTATCATACAGGTTTCCTGGTCTGTGTTCTAACCTGTGCCTTTTTGTAAAGCATGCCGGCTTCATCGCTGCGGCGAGGCAGCCAGCAAGGCAAATAAGGCCTTTCCTGCTGGTCGTTGGGTGTTCCACAGTGACTGGATCTGATGTTTTTTTGCGAGGGATGCTGGAGTGGTTTTGGAGTCCTACTGTCCTCAAAGAGGGTCTTTTGAAAGGCTGCTCATTACCACCAGCACAGCCTAGCGTGAATCTGGAAGTGCATTTTCCCATTCCAACTCTCAGCTAATCTCTTCTGGATTTTATCTTGATGTAACTTATGTTTGAAAACAGGAGTGTTTTAATATTTAATAAGGTTTTTTTTTTTTCAGAACTAAGTGTAGTTAACAAGGGAGTATTGATTGTGTTATAGAAGTTCCTCTGCACTGTAGTGAGTGAGACGCAGTGCTTGGAACAAGAGGCCCTCAAAGGCTCACTTTCTGAGGAGGCACGTAGAAATGGGTGTCATTTACAGGAAATCACCTGGCAATGTGCTTTTCCTGAATGAACCCACCTGCTAGACTAATTTTTTTTCCACGTGGCTTAGGAGTCATTCAGTCTGTGCAAAAATGCACAGAAGACTTGAATTCTGAGGATGCCAGTTACCGTGGCAACGCTATTTCCCCTAGATTTTGGTCCTGTCATAATTGTACTCTTCTTCTATTGTGGTTTGGGAGTTGTGCAGTCCTCAAGGGTGTTAGTGGTTGTTACTGGGAATCCTTTCCCCTACCAGATTGATCTGACACTTTCCTAAAAACGCAGCTGCTTGTTGCCAGCCCTGGCGGCTGTTTCACATGCATCACAGATGATTCAGGGGAATTTTTTGGGAGCAGTCCACAGATGTCACATCTTGGCAGGCAAATATAGGAAGAGAGAAATACGGTTTTAGGGAGCTAAATATGAACAGTGCTTTCTAAGCATGAAGAGATTGCTTTTTCAAAACTGTACATTATAACAGAGGAAATGCAACATCTATGGTTAAAGCAGTTTTGGGGGGCAGAAACCAAAATAAAGGGGGGGAAAAAGGAAAAGAACTTGTTTGGACTTTACTGACTTGACAAGTTTTGGTTCAGGGCACAGTGTTTCCCTTGTCCACTTTACTGCTTGTGGATTCCTGACACTGTACAAGAAAGTGTTGTAGTGCTGTGTGGGACATGACCTTTGTGGTGAGAGAAGCAGACCCCAGGCATCCAGTCCTGGGTTTAGCCAGCCTATGTGCTGTCAGACGTGATGCTGCAGCTTCTGCTTTGGGCTATGTAGCATGCTCCTTTTGTAAACTCTGAGTAGCCTTACTAGCATCCTGATACAGCTCTGGTGGCTTCCAGAACTGACAACCTACCTACCAGTAGTTCTCCTCCTCAGATGTTGTGGGTTGGATTTTTTCTTAGAGTTGACTGTGCAATCCCTGGAAAGAAGAGAAACTCTCATTGTTACTTGTTTGATTGGTTGTTTTTTTCCTAAGCCTTGGTGTTCTGGACACTTTCCTGTGTTACCTGATCTAGGTGGACCTACTTTAGCAGGGGAATTAGACTACTGTTCTGTGATTCTATGATTTGTTTTTTACAGAACAAAAAAGAAACTTATGTGCTCTGTTCAAAGATATTGAGCCCACACCTAGAAAGGGAGTTGAGCAGGTTTGGTGCTTGCTCCAGATAAGCAGTGGGTAGCAGAATGTGCTCGAGAAGGTCTTCAGGAGGGCCCTTCCTTCCGAAGGGCATGTGCAGTCAGTCTGGCTGTGCAAAGGGTGCATCGGAAGTGCCAGCATTTTTGAGCTTGAGTGCCAGTGAATGGTGCTGCATGCTGAAAAAGGGGGAGCAAACTGTGTGCCTATCTGGAAAACTGGATTTGGAGCTAGAAGTTATTTTTTAAGCTAACGGAAACATCTGTGTCTCTGGGATGGTAGTGGCTCCTCTACATAGTGCAGAGGTGTTTAGAAGTGATTCTCTTGTGCTTGAGAGACAGAGGTGCCAGAGACACTTTCCATATACGGAATCTTTCTTCTAAGCTGGTGGGCTGAATGGAGAGCAGTCCTCTGTGCTCTGGGGAGAGTGGCAAGGGACTCTGAGGAGGCCTTGTTTAGCAGCTTTTCTCAGTAACTGGAATCATGTAGTCATCGATGGAAAATTGCCCCAACACAAAGTGTTTTTGCTAATATTAACTTTAGTTCCATCTCAGCTCAATGGAGGGAAAAACTAGAAAGTGCCATAAATTCAGCCAAGCTTGTCAAGGCTGTCAAATTACCACCTGATAAAGCTCCTGCCTCCTAATGATCACAGCCATCAGCCAGAGAGGAAATGTATGCCAGTGGGGCTCTCAAGCGACAGCACCAGGGTTCAACGTTGTTAGACTTTTAATGTAGTGGCATCTGGGGGATCCTTGGCTTCAGTGGAGGGTGAAGCTCTGAGCAGAGTTATTTCTTGAAAGAAAAAATAAGTAATCCAAGGTTGTAGAGTAGCGCACTGTCCCTCTCTTATCAGCCAGATTACTTCTGACTACTAAATTTGAGTGAAGGTCTTCTTTGGTCCCATTTGTTAATCTTAGGAGTCCACAGAGATAATGTCTTTTTCGTGTATAAAAGTTGCCATTGATTTTCTGTTACTGTTATTCTGAAATGTGCACAGTGTGTCTGTGGAGCAGTGACAATCCTCCATCACTAGCTTTATGGGAAAAGAATGGTTATTGAATCTTTCCCCATAAAATATAATCTCTTTCTCTGTTCCAGAACGTGCTGGCCCCTGTGGGAGTCTCTCATGTTATCTCTTGGAGAAAATGGATTTGTTTCGCTGCTTTGTACACACATGCTTAGTTTTATTTTTAATTTGGCTCACGTGATGTGAAATGAGGGTGTCTCTGTGTGATTCTCCAGTGTTGTGCATCTTCTTCCTATGGATCGTATAGATCAACTCTTTGAGAATGATCTAACATAAAATAAAGATATTTGCTAGGCACAGGTCTCTCTTGTTGCTGGGAATTTGTTTACTCTGGGTGAATCATTGCCCTGCTCTTTCTTTCCAGGCAAGTCTGACAGCTTTTCAGCTGCTCACAGGTAAATTTGGGGTAAGTTTCTAGAGTCAATATAGGCTGATTGATTTGGGATGAATGAGAATGTTACAGAGAACAGAACTTGAGGTATCGTCTTCTTGAGGAGCAATGGTCTTTGAACTTGAAAAAGTGGCAGAAATACTCTGTCAAATTTGTCCTTTCCTCTGTGTAGCAAATTACTGACTGTGGGACTTTTTCCTTTCAGGGAGGAAATGGCAACATGAATTCATAGATGATGAGTAGGATGCCAAAGCCAGAGATGACAGTGCTCTTGAAGAAATGCTGGGTAGAACAAAAAGGTAAAAGGAACAGCTAATTGGGTACATTTTGGAGCCTGTGGGACTTCATGTAGTACCTTCTCTCCTGAGGCAAACGGCACATCCCCTCAAACTGTAGCTGACTTTCCTGATTCCCCTCCTCCTCCATTTTGCATGAAGTCCCAGTGACCCCTCTCACTCCTGACCTGCTCATTTTATGCTTAGGTTTTCCCTCAAGCTGTACTGTTCTGTACCTAAAGCTTCTGCTAGACTCAATGTGTCCTTGCATGTACCCGCTTGCAGCCATCTCATCTCAACCTGCAGCTCATCATGCCAAATGAGGCTAGCAGTCATACCAGCTTGTCTGTTGCCATGTGTTGTGATGAGAGCAAGGACAAATAAGAGATGAGCTCAACTGGCTAACTTGTAGCTGGTCTCTCTCTGCTGGTGTGAGGGTTCAGTGCAGCCATTGCCTGTGCTGTCTTCTGACTCAAACCTGGGCAGATCCGCATGGTTCAGATGTTTGGGATGCTTTGAGAACCAGTTGCCTCCACGAGGACTAAATTGCTTTCTGCTACTCTGATGCTTTTTACTGTGTTTTGTGTTAATGCTGTTGAGGTGCCCAAAGGAATCGCTTCTTATTGGCTCTTTCATTCTGAGAAATTATCTCCGTAACTGAAGTACGATGGTCCACTTGGGGACTTGGGAAGTAAGAGGCAGATTTAATCACACCTGCAGAGAGCTGTGCAGGCTTTAGAAAGGCCTTTGTTAACTTCTCCAATGGCAGCAGGAGTGGCTGAAGCAACTGACAAGAAGCAAGAATATCTTCATTAGACATGTAGCTCTCCCTGGGATATTTTCATGCTTGTTTGTGGAAGACCAACTTTAATCCCCCAAAAGTTAAAAGGAAACATTCTCCTTGCAAATGATCCAGGTTTGCAGAAATTATCGTATGTCTTGGCCACTGCCTCTCAGCTGTTCCTGGCAGCAAAGACATGGGACAGAAGGGCATTTCTGTGGAAGATTTTGATGGTGAGAAGCAGGATGAGGTGTAAATTGGTTGAAGTGTCTTCTTTAAAAAGACAGTCAGGATGGAATTTGCTATAGTTTAGGTGTTGGTGCCAGTTGAAATATTTATGAGCTTAAACCATTCCTAATCAAGACATGGTCTGTCACACACTGTGTAGGGCAGGGTTGAGGCTTGTGACTGTGCTAACACCACAGCCTGACACCACCTTTCCTGGAGATTGTTAGTGCAGTTTTGACAGCATCAGAAATTATTTCTTCAGGCTGATTCATAGTGCTAGGAAACCTTCTGGAAGATCCAGTGATTTCATATGCATGCTGGGTGTCTGAGATGGGAGCTGCTGGCTTTCTGTGGCCCTCTGGCAACTTGCTGCTTCCCACTGAAGTGTTTTTTCTGCAGCAGCGTGGCTTAAGTGGGTGTGCAGAGTGCGTACAGAGCCTGTCATGGGGCAGAGCTCTGTGTTAAGGCATTGCTTTCATCTGTCAGAAATTGTTTTCAGAACATATAAAACTGCCCAGAGAGCCAAGCATTTGCACTTTGAAGGTAAGGAACACACAGGAGTTACAGTTACCATTTTCCGTGAATGACCTTCTGGATTTTGTGCAGTGTTGGTGGCGGGAAGCTGGGAACCTGTATTGCTGACCAGCCTTTCTCTCTTTTAAAAATCAGCCTCCACCTTGCCTTCAGTAGAACACATCTCTGACAAGTCAATGACTTCTACTGTGTCAATCAAAATTATTATTTAGGCTCAAGTCCATGGTTTAGTTTTGCCTGATATTAGTAAAATATTGGTATTTGGCTTGTATTTACTACAGTACTTTTGCATTGTTGCCATGAAAAAGAGCTGCTCTAGATGCTATAGGATGCCCTAAAATCCTTGTTATGTTTAGGCCACATGATGACATGGGAGGAACACCACCGGATTCATTTCTTTTGGTGAAAAAGCAGTAATTTGTCCTGTGTCACTTGGGAAACGTAACCATGTTTGAAATACTGTGTATATATCATATGAAATACAGATTGGTTTGTTGAAAAGGTCATCACTTGCATAATCTGTTGCGTAGTTAATATATATGATGATGTAGTTCTTATTTTAAACACCAGAGTTGAGAATCCAGGCATACTCAAAATAGTAATTAGCAAATTTCTGTTGTTGGCAATACACATTTTGGGAGCTGTGATAGTTTTGTTTGTTATTTTTCTGCATATGTGTATGTTCAGGCTGTTGTATTATTCGGCTGTTTCTATAAACTCAATGTAAATCTGTTACACTCTTTGAGTTTTGAAATTCTTCACCATCAATCTGGAAAGCTTTAAGTGTGCTAACATTGGAGTGCAGTCAGTGTTGGCAGGGAGCTGAGTCCTTACGGTTGTGCTGGTTCCCCTGAGCCAAGCCCTGTTCCTGCGGTCGCTGCCGGGAGCCCTGGAGCTCAGCCAGTGTGCCTCGGTGGTGGGCCTCAGCACCTCGCCAGTCCAGCAGCACAGCAGGCTGGGCCAGATGGAGAGCAGGGAGTTGCCTTGGTGTTTGCTGTGGTTTCAACAAAGTGTTGTTTTGCAATCCATGATGCCAACAGACGCCTGGTGCTGTTGTTCTACGGTGGTGAGTGGCTGTGAGCTGTGCTCAGCATCACCTCTGCCAGCTCTGGCATCGCGGCACGTGCTTTCAGCTCTGCAGTGGCTGGTAAGCTCAGATAGGACCAGATTTGGCATCAGCATAATAACTTCCGCTGGTGTTGTGCTTCCCATGTTGGATCTCACTTCTTTCTTCCAGCATGTGGTATGTTGTATGACCCTGAGGACAGACAGCTTCCTACCAGACTGGCTTGTGGTTTTGCTTTTTTTCCCCTCATTCTTGTCAGCATTCAGGTTTTCAGTTGCAGCGAAACACTGGGAGATGTGTATCTGTTCTGCTTGCTGTCCTGCTAATGCTATGGGTTGCTGGAGTTGGTGAGAGAGGGCAGCAGTGGGAGTTAATGTGCTGTTAGTCTGCAGAGAACACGATCTGTCAGACAAAGCTCTCAAGCTGGTAAAGGAGGGCACTTGTCTAAGAAAGAGTTGCATCCGTTGTTCAGAGTTGTGTAGCCTCACCTTACCACTTACGCAAACGCAGGTGGAGATTTTTTCAAAGCACCTCATGTTAAGTTCGTGTTTAGCCTGTGTCTTGCAAGCATACAAGAAAGGGAGGTGAATCACTCACTCATATACTTTGATCTTCAAGTTCAATATTATCCCTTTTCTGTAAGTGATTTGTCAGATTAAATTTCTTAGTCATTGTATTTGAAGATCCATCCTTGGTGTCACAGGCAACAAGGCTGTTGGAAAAGATGCAGTTAGAATTCTGCCATCTCTGAAATACTTGTGAAAATACTTCCATGTGAGGAGGGAAGTATTTGATTTCCAAAGTTCCAGGAATATTACAATGAGAATCCATTTATTAAAAGCAAGCTTTTGTGTTCTTTCTGATTTCATACCTGAAACTTTATGATTAGTCTACATAAGTGGGAGTCTCTATGCTGAGGCTGTGCTGTGTCAGGTAACACTGGCAGTTATGGTGAGCTGGTTGCATTACTGTCACTTAAACCTTTCTATCCTTCGTGCAAAACAGGATCATTTTGATTGTGATGATTGCTTGAGGTGGGGACACAATTTCAGCCCCCAGACTTTTGCTTTCATTGTAAGGGCTTAATGCCAAATACACCAGAATTGCATATAATCCTTAAATTAGGCTCCCCATCAGCACTGAAATTCATAGACAAGACCTTGCAGATCTACTTCTGCAATGTGCTCCTTGGACTTGTCATCCAAGTGAGTGCCCACTTCCATGGATACCATCTGAATTGCTGTAACTAGGACCTGTTTAATTTTATACTTGTAGTATGTTTGGATCAATTGATAATCCTCCAAAAGGATTAACTTGTAGTTTTAAGTTAAATAAGTTAAAGTTAATAAGTCTACTTAATTTAAGCATGCAATATAAAAATTGACATTGTGCTACAGGTTTTACTGTTTAATCAGAGATGGAAATTGAAAGACATCATGGCAAGTATAAAAGTTAATTCCAATATTAATAGTTCTCTCACCAGCTAAAAAGAAGTGATTTTATGCATAATTCTTTTCTTTAGGAGTGCTTGCTAATTTTGAGTGCGTCTCTCACTCTAGGGAGTCGGTGGGAGTTATTTTAAACTGCCTTTGTGGTTACTCTGGGTGAGCTGGTAGTACATATCTGATCCTTGGGCAGTCCTGTCACATTGAGCAGTATGTGGCCAGGTATTCGTAGCACCATGCAGTCGTTTGGACCAATTTTAAAATGAGTATGACAGGATGTTCATGGATGTAGGCACGGGAAGGTCATGGACTCATGTAAATGTTCAAATGAGCTTGTGCTAACTTGGGTCTTTGGGAGTTACTGTGTGTTGTTTCCCTGGCAGAAATAGTCCTTTAGGTAAACATGAAATACAGACTGATGCTGCCAAAAAAAAAAAGAAAAAAGAGAGAATGCCTATCACTTAACACCAAAGTGGCATGTTATAAGGACCTTTTTCAATTCATAGTTCAATAAAAAGCGTAATCTATGTAGGGTTAGTCTGTCCTTGCCTACAATTCTGCATTTCTGACAGGATCACGTTCCTGGTTTTACCTTCCTGCTGTCCCAGGCTGAAATACTTCATGTTTAACACTCTGGGTGCTATAAATAATGGACATGTCTGTCTTGGCAACTGCAGATCAGCAGCAAATTGTATTGTTGATTAATAATAGGATTCTTTGCATTCTGTATTCCTTCACATCTTAATTTTCACTCTGCTACTGGAAGTGTAGGAACTGATTTACTCTCCTCCAGGAAAAGAAGTCTGACTGTTGCAGTTGTTCAGGGGAGGATGTTTAGGAGAAAGTCAAGGGCTCTCAGATGAAACCATCTAAGGCAAGACCACCTATTGCAACATATTTTCTGCAGATACTGTTTGTATATATTTCTCATTCTGTGCAACTCTCAAGGGTCATATGGGAAGGAATAGTTGTAATGGTTAGACAAGGCTTAGGCAAACCTAGAAAGGACACTCAGCTGTGTAGCTATGTAGAAAATATTAAACCAGTAATTTTTGTTCATAAGAACTGATGCATATCCTTGAGGACAGAGAAGAAAGGTTTTGTGAAAGAAGTCATGGGAGAGGCATCTGAGAGAGAATTGGAGTAGCTCCCCTACTGTAGTACCTCTGTAAGCAAATCCTGACTGACTCTAGTCTGTACTACTGGAATGATACTTCTATTTGGTTTATCTATTCATAAATAATGATGAAAGAAGTCACAGAAGTTCCTTCTCATTGTGAATTTATAGCATGGGAGAACCCAATTGTGGTAGAGTCCTTTAAATATTTGAGATAATGGTTTCAACTGTAATGCTGCTTAATTGAAAGCGTGAGTGCTCTGTTGTTTGTTAATGATGCTTCCCTGTCACGCCAATGCAGAATAAATCACAGGAGTATATGAATGAAGACTTGGTTTGGTAACTCTGTGAGGGGTGTTTGGGTGAAGGGCACGGACAGGGTGCTGCTGTGATCAGAAATTCTTCAGGAGCAAGCTAACTCTGTTAAATTTGGTCTTGCCTGTGGCTTCCAGTTCCTGGCTTCGAACACCTCCCGCTCCTGTTAACGTTACTTCTCTTCCTTTGGTACTTCTTTTGTTCTTACATCGTCATCTTCCATTACTCATTCTTCTGTTTCCAATGCTGGAGGCTGACATTTTCATACCTTGGTGACTAAAATTTGGCTCCTGGATCCCCATTTACTCAGTTAATATAGACAGCAGTCTGATTTCAGAGGAGTGCAGTATCCTGGAGAAGATATTTATTTAAAAGCAAGAACAGAAATTCAGGAGCATACCTTTAGGGATTCTAGACGTAAATATACTTTCCTGTTACTATTTGCTTCAGCTATTGCCAGAGATCTGATATCAAGCTAACCTGAAGATTATGCTGTCTTGTACATGTTGAGGGGAAAAGAAGAATTATGGAAGATGGCGTTTTCCCTAAGTGATAGTGGTTACTCTATGAGTTTCTGTGCACACTGTTGGCTGGGAGTCAGTGAGCTGGCACTTCCACCTTTGTGGAGTGGCGTTTCCTGGCCAGTCCCAAGCTGGGAACTGTTCATCCCCTGCCCAGGACAGAGCCATCTGGGTACCAGCACTGTGTACCACAGCTTTGTGTTGCTCGTTGCTTGTAGGGTTTATGGTTTCTTCTTACTGCTTAGGCAATAGATGAAATTTTGACTACTGACAGGAGAGAGGGGTTAGGATGGGGAAGAAAAGCATCCCTAGGGAGCAGCAGCCAGGCTAAAGAGCTCATCACAGAATGATAGCAGCTTAAAAAAAAAAAGAGATTTTAAAAAATCTTTCCATGTATCTTATTGAAGACTGCTCTAAAATTGTAACTGAAGCTACCATGGATGACAATTGTATTACCTCCTTAAACTAAATAACTTGATTGTCTTACTGTAAGAGAAAGCAGAGAGAAATGTCCTGACTATACCGTAGGAAATTGTCTTTACTAAATCTAGCCCAGCATTTATAACGTTGTATATGTTATTTGATTTTTCCAGAATTACATGAACAGGGGGGAAATTGTTAATGTAAGCTGACTACCAGAGTAAATCACAGCCTAATTATTCTTTTTTTTCTGACTAAAATTAGAATTTGATATAATGGTCGATAGACATTTTCTGTAATTTTTGAGACATAATTTCTAATAGCTAATCCAAATGAATTGGAGAAAGTTGCTGCAGAATTGAAAAAAATAAATTATCTGAATTTTATGGTGACTTACTGGTGTATCCCCTTAGTTGGAAGCTTTAATTTACCTCATATTTCACTTTTTTTCCCTCCTCTGACTGGCTTATGGGTGTATATTAGAGCAGAATAAAAGTTATTTTCTTAGTGCCACCAGGATGCTTGGAGCATGAACCAAAGTGAAGACAGAAGCTGGCCAGTTCTCCTAGGGAAACAGAGGACCAAGGACAGCAGAGGAAGGAGGCTGAGGCAGCATGCCACAGTCATTGCTGATATCAGCAAAATGCTGAAGGTTGGCACCTGTGTACACAAGTTCTGAAGCTGTTTGACATTGTACCAGGATAAATGGGGCTCCAGAATTGCAACTCACCAGGTGGCCACTTGTTTCCCCTCTGGACTTGGTGCCAGTGTAGAGGAACAAAGCATTCTTCCCCTTGTTCTTGGTTAAACAAATAAATAGTGTGCTTAGAGTTGAAGCAGCTGGCTTAAATACCTACAAAAACTGTAGGAGGCTTTGTACAGCAAGAGCACCTTTCCCCCAGGGTCCTTTGAAATGGCTTAGACTCTGGAGTTGGGCTTCAGTTTAGTCTGGCATAAATTCTTTGCAGCCAACAGTTTTACTAGAGGTTGTTTGAATGTAGTGTTTGTGTTTCTGGGGGTAATAAATGGGCTCAGAACTGCAGAGGGAAGGGGGAGAGAGTCCCTAATAAGGGTATATGTCTCTGGAAAACCTTTCTGAAGAAATACATATTTCGGGAAATTTGCCTGGTTTTGGTGAACCTGGGACTTGGCAATTACAGCTCACAAATGCAATGAAGTATTGTGAAGTAACAGTACATTGTATGCACATGTTGACTTGGTTAAGCCTCAGGTTTATTCCTAGAAGGAATGTATTCTGTAAGTGAAGAGAGAGAAAGTCAAGACCATTTCATTTCTGTCATTGTGAGGGGATTTTTTAAAGCATCTCAGTTCACACTTTTAAGAGTATTTTTTTTTTAAATAGTTGGCATTCCTTCCTTCCTTCTACATCATGGAGTTGCTTTGTGCAAACAATTCAAAAGAAACGGGGTTCCAACGTGGCCATTGTAGCTGTTAAAACCACCTGATTTGTTTTGCTTTGTGATACTTGCTATAGCAACAGTGCATTTGATGAATATCCCTAACAGGACACTGGAGTGTATTCTTCACAGTTCTACTTCTGCACATAAGTAAGCATAGCAGAATCATCACATTAACTCAATCGGCCAAGCCAGACCCACATCTGGCCTGGAATGACAAGGAAGACTTTTGTTAAAGAACTTTGTATGTCACCTCTCTCTTAACAGCAAACCCAAACATGTGCATAAGAATAGCAGCATGCTGTAAAAAATTATACGTGATCCAGACTGTAAAAACTCCTAGCACATCTACCCTCTTGCTGCTGTCAGCTGAGGGCAGCTCTGATAAGACCCATTTGGTTTATCCTGAACAGAATCATGCACAGAATCTTTGTGGTTCTGTACCTCAGAGCCTTGATAGTGATTACACCTTTGGTTTTTAAGTAGTGGGGTGTTGGGAAGCTTGAAACATACTAGCAGCACTTCAATTCAATTGGCTTGCTTATAATTGTACTGCAGAAGGAATTAAATGAAAATACTTGGGACTTTGCTGGCATGTTTAATGAAAAAATCCATGTTCAAATAGCATCCGTAGAGTTACGTGGATCACATTGCTGTAATAGCCTATATGCTACTGTTAAATATGATTTTTGGGTTTTGGAAGATCCAGTTTATTAGGGTTATTTTCTGCTGATAAAAAACCCAACTTATCCTGAGGAGGAGAATGAATTCATTAGCCATATGTGGCAGAATTCATACACCACTTAAGCATTTTTAAGGAGTTGTTATATTCATCCACACAAATTCTCTTGATCTTTATGGACCAGGAAGGATACAGAAGGCCAGACAGTGCTCCTGAAGACACTTGATAGAGCAGGTTGCATGCTACTCTGGAGCCAGGGTAGGTTGTGTTATTTTTGGACATGAGCTGTTGCCAAGTGTTTGGGTGTGAGTTCCTCCTTCCTCAGATTCTAAGGGCTGAGGGAAGGCAGTCAAGTCCTCAGCAACCTTTTTTGTCAGACCATGTGACCTCATTGCTTTCATGAGCCAGAGAAGTACATCAGGAGCTGCTTGAGCTTGGGAGAGAAGAGAGATGGACAACCTTGTGCACACATGTAGCTGATTCTGCATTTCATTTTGTTCCTGGGTGAGCTGAAGGTCTAACCCCATGTGGAGTGCCTTATGGTTGGTTGTTCTCAAGAGTATGTGTGTGGATAATGCAGCGAAGGCTGTGACCAGAATAAGTATTTGTACAGTCTCACTGAAAAAAGTGGGAAGCCTGTGGCAGCAGTTGCAGTCGCTGTGCTCGGGAGCAGCCTGGGCTGCTGCTCGTGTTTCCACCGCAAGCATGGGTGCCTGCAAAGCCAAACCCAGCATTGCTCTGTTTGGTAGCAGAGGGAGAATCTTTCTAATGCAGAGGTGATGCACTAGTTCCCGCATTCTTCTCATCTCCTTTTAGTTACATTGTCTTGCCTGAACTGCAGGTGGAAGCTCCAGCCCTCTCTGAATACCAGCCTGATGTTCATCTTGGGTGTGAGACTGATGTGCTGGGACATGGGCAGGCTCAAAGGAGGGAGGCAGCGGATGGGATTGTCACTGTGAAGGCACTGCAGGCTGTGCTTGGCTAACTCTGGCACCCATTTCCTGATGCAGATGAGTTAGGCAGGTTGGTCTGTTGGGGGCAGACATTGGCACCTGCCACTCTGTGTGGAGTGGTGGAGTTTGGGGCGGGCTAGCTCTCTGTGTCATTGTAAAATGTCACCTGAACTTAAGTTACTTGTGTCAGGAAGCTGGCTTCCATCTCTTGGCTGCAGGAGGACACCTGTCTTAAATCTTGCACCCTGGTTTTGCCACAGAATAAACTGTGAGGAGCACCAACTGCATGGCTGCCTCATGGCTCTGCTGAGCATACAGATTGTATTGGAAGAAGGTCCAAGGAGAGACCAGAAATTCCCTAGAACTGACCAGGAAAACAGCAGCTGTTTGCCAGTGTGGCAGCTAGCAAAGTTTCCAGCATATCTTGGATAGCTGAAGGACATAATTATCTTTTCCTGTCCTGAGGCTGTGTTAATACTGCCTGTGTGCCTGTACAGGACAGAGTATACCAGATGAGCTTTGTGTTTGTCAGGAGAGAGCCTGTCACTCCAGAGCCTCTCCAGCAAAGTGCCTTTCACGCTCTGTGCGATTAGCAGCCACTGAAAAGGAGAAGAAGGAATTTTTCTTCTTCCTGCGTTAGCAGAAGCCCATCACACCATGCTCTTCTTTCATCTTGCTTGGAAATTGCTTCAGTCCTTCGCAAAACCAGAGCACCAACAGGTCTTTTTAAAGAAGCTCTGCTCTCCTGAGGATCTGAGGGAGAATATCCCTTTTGAGTGTTTAGTCACACACATCAAAGGAACAACTGCTTCGGTCTTCATGCGCATTGTGCGGGTGTTAGATGTGGTCCAGTTACAGACAGCTCAGCTTGGGAAAGCAGAAGTGGCAGCACCCTTCCAGCTTTGATGGAGACTGGGAGAATGTGACCAGGCAAAAACTATATCACTTTTCCAGAGCCCTTTCTATTTTAAGAGGACAGAGCAATTGACTTGGTTTCTTGGGAGACTGTTTTCAGCAAAAGCTGCTCACAATCCCCAGGCACTGTGCCGTGGATGGTGCACGCCTAAGGCTCACACACCCCCCTTTGCTCACAGAGCAGCTGGGCTCCTCACAAACCCCTTCCTGTGCCAGGTCCAGGACACCCTCAAAGTTTGTACTTCTTGTTGGTGGCAGTAACCTGGTTCTCTTTGCAGATCACAAATCCTCGTCTCGCCAGCTTCGTGCGGTGGCAGCAGGCCGCGTGCCCCGGCAGGGGAAGGGGCCGTTGCAACTTCCCAGTAATAGAGACAAAACGGGGCAAGCAGCAGGGCAGCCCTTCCACTGCTGTGTCTCCTCACAGCCCCGCAGGAGAGGGCACGGAGCAGGGGCTGCGCCGCTCCCGCCGCTGTTGCGGTCCCGGTGGCCGGCAGAGCACCGGAGCGAGCAGGCGGGGAGGGGCGGGCGAGACCGGCGCAGAGGGCAGCAGCCGCCGGGCCCGCGGGGAGGGGCGGGACGGCCCGGCCTGGCGGAGGCCGCGGGAGGGCGCGGCCGGCGCGGGGATTGGCGTCCGGGCCGCCCGCCGGGCCAATCCGCGGCTTTGTTTGGGGTCACAGGGCGCGGAGGGGGCGTGCGGCCGCCGGGGCCGCCGGCAGCCAATGGGCGGCGCTGGGGGCGGTGGCGCCGGCGCCCGCCCGGCTCGCGCGCCCCGTTGGCCCCGCGCGCCGTCGCTCTGGCGGACGGCGCCGCTCGTTGGCTGCGGCACCGGCGTCGTCGTGCGTCAATCGGCGCGTTCCGCTCCCTCCGCGGCGCGGTTGGCTCCGGCGGCCGTCAGTGGTGCGGCGCCGCTCGCTGAGTGGCCCGCCCGGCCGTCAGTAATGCGCTCCGCCCCGCCCTCGTCGGCTCGCCGGCGCGGCCGCTCAGTGGCTGCGGCGCGTGTCACTGAAGCGCTGTTGCGCGCCGATTGGCGGGGCGCCTTGTCCGTCGCGCCCATCCCCTCCGAGCGCCCGCCCCCCGCTCGCCGCGATTGGCCGCCGTGGTTGTCAGTGCGGCGGCTCCCCCAATGGGCGGCGCGGGGTGTGCGCCGTGCGCGCGGGGTGCCCGGCCCGGCGGCGGCGGCGGCGGCAGCGGGAGGAGGCGGCGCGCGCCTGGGTCCCGGTCGCGAGGAGGCGGAGGAGGATGTGGCGCGCGGAGGGGAAATGGCTGCCGAAAACAAGCCGGAAGGTGAGAGCGCGGCCGGGCCGACCCCCGCTCCGCGCCGCCGAGCCGGGCCGGGCCTGCCCACCGCCGGCGCGGGGCTGCCGGCGCGCCGGGGCCTCCCGCGCCGTCCCCCCCGCCCCTGCCCCCGTCGCCGCGGCGGTGGAGGTCGGGCCGGGCCGCACGGCGCGAAGTTTGGCGGCTGCGGGCGCCCCCGCGGGGCCGGGCCGGGCCGGCGGGAAGGCCATGTGCGGGCGACAGGCCGCGTGGCGCCGGGGCCGTGGCGGCCGGGCCGGGCCGGGCCGAGCCGAGCCGGGGCACGGACACGCCTCCCGCCTCCCGCCGGCACGTGCCCGTCCGCCGCCAACATGGAGATTGCGGCGGCTCGGCGGGCGCGCGGCGGTGCGGGGCGCGGCGCGGGGTTCCGGGCCGCCGCTCGCCTTCGCTGGCCTGGGCCCGCCGCCGCCCGGGGGTCACGCCGCGCCGGCCCGGGCTGGGCCTGGCCGCGCCGCCCCCGCCGGCCCCTTTCCCAACCCCCTTCCCCCCACCCCCCCCACCCCCCGCCTCGTCCGGCGGCGGCGCACGTGCCTCGCGGGCGCGCGCCCGTCGCGAGCGGGGCGGCCTCGTCCGCGGCCCCGCCGCACCGGGGCCTCCGCGCCGCCGGGCAGCGGGCGGGCCGGGGGTGGGCGCTGCCGGCGCGGGCGGAGCGGCGCCGAGCGGCGGGCGCGGAGGTGAGCAAGGGGAAGGTCCGGCCCGGCCACCGGCGGCGCGGCGCGGATCCGGGGCGCTGAACTCCGTCCGAAAGTTACCGGCGCGGCGGGGAGCCGGGGCGCGGCGCGTCCGCAAGGGGGTAGCGCTGCTCCGCCCGTGCGCGGCCCCGCGGAGCTCCCCCCTCCCCGGCGGGGCCGGCCGGCGTGAGCTCGGAGCCGGGCCGGGGCCGGCGGGGGCGGCGCGAGCCGGGCCCTGGGGCCCGTGGGCATCGTGCTTAATATTGTCTGTGATTTAACCCAACTTTGTCCAGGTAGCAGGCGGGAAGCGATCGCGGCCGCTCCTGACCCCGTCGCCTGCGTCGGCTCCCGCCGGCAGGGATCGCGCCCCGGGACCGGACGGCCATCGCCCGCACCTCGGTGTCAGCGTGGCAGGGGCCGCGGCCTGCCTTGTCCGGGCCTTGCGCCACACAATGGTACCTGGTTTCAGGGCCTCCATTTTATAGGGGGAAGGAGAGAGGGAGGCAGACAGTTGATATCCCGCAACGAGCCGGTTGCATAACTGAAATCGGGTAAATTTGCTGCTACCTCATGAATTTCTCCAGTTGTAGCTGGGCATCTCAAATAACCGTGTTTAATCCAGATAATACAGATTTTTTTCCCTATTCTCTGTTTCAAATGTACTTGTTTGCTCTTAACCCCTGTGCCCTCTTTACGGGGATATCCCTCCGTAGGATCCAGGGGATGTCATCCCAACTCTTGCTCAGGATTTTTGCTCAAAGTGCTTGGGGAACATCTTTTTGTTGTTGTTGTTTTGTCATAATTTGGTGACTGTAGAGCCTCTGTAGGCATGACTGCCTTTGGTTTTCTCTTTGCCTGCTCCTTGTCTGGCATGATGAAGGGTGAGTGCCCAACAAAAATGTACATTTTAAGTAGTAGTGGTGATTATGAGTGTTGTCAGCTTCATCTTTTATTAATCTCCTTGATGCTCCCAAATTCATTAGTTCCATCTTTCCCGTGGTCTGGAAAACGCTGGGCTTCATTCTTTTCTTATTTGCGTTTAAGTAAATCATTAAGTCTGCTGAAGTAGTGAAATGCCAACTGGTTAACAGGAGTGCAGGTGAGAGGAGGATTAGCATCTGTCTGGGATTCATAGCTTCGTATGGGAACTTCAGTTCTTCAGTGGATGAAAGCGTTGCCACCAAAGCGTACTCGGGCTTGCTCCTCTTTTGAGGTTTCCTGTGCCAGCGTTTGGTGACATTTTTCCTGTATGAAGTGTGGGTTTCAGGATAATCATTCCTGCGAGGCCACGGCTTCGCAGAGCCAGGCAGGTCAGCACGCCTTGACTGGGAAGGTAATATGGCCTTTATTCTTGTTTGTTGCAACTTTTATCAGGTATGGACAACTGCCTTTTGTGGGCCCTGGAAGTGTGTTCTCGCTTAGGGGGTGGGTCTGCAGCAGCGTTTGCTCTCGTAGCGCAGTGTGTGAGCTGCTGGAGCAGCCGCTGCTGTGCTTGGTGTTCAGGCTCCCGGCCGATGCCGTAACGCGGCGTTTGCCTTGGCTGGGCCAAGGTGGGAGCGGAGAGCCCCTCAGCTTGGCTCCCCTCAGCACCCGCTGCTGTGCTGCTCTCGTAGTAAGCGCCCAGAGCAGCTCCCTGTGCTGACCTAGTTCTGTGTTATATTTTCAAGGAGGAAAGATATAAACCATTCATTCCTTAAACTTAAATTCCGCCTGTCAGAATCTTACATGGGAATCATTTTAAAGCGTGATTCAAGACAAGTGTTTCCCCAGTAGTACAGACACTGTGGAAGAGAAAACCCAAGTTGCTCCATGCTTTTGTTACTTCAAAAAACAAATGTAAATGGCAGCTTGTGGGTTAGCTGCGTGGAGAAGCGCTGGTCCAGTAAACCTCATGAACAGCAAGGGACAGCTCTGCCTGGTCTTGGTGCTTCCCTGTCAAGCTTTGGCTGGGACTTCTTGTGTCCAGCGAGTAACAGAAAAGCCTCAGTGGTTTGTAGTGAGGCTGACCTCTCTAGTCACTGCCTGCAGGAGTTTCCCATGTCTTAGAAAACTTGGGTGAGTTTTTTCTTTCCTAGTTTCCTCAGGCAGGATGAAATTGGACTTGATGACTGACCAGCTCTTGTCCTTTTGGCAGAGGGTTTGTGGCTTTTGCAGTTGCTGCCGTGTTGTTTCTGAAGTGGGAGGATGGGCCCTTGGAGGTGCCATCTTGGCAGCTGTTATGGGCTCTTGATCGGGTGGGAGCATCATCTTACAATTAGAAAGTTTTTTAACAAGTGCAAAGTAGAAAGAATTAGCATAGAGAACCTTCCTCTACAGCTCTGTGTATTCTTAAGGGCTGATACCTGAAAGCAGCAGCTTTAAAGGAGCCCAGTGCTGTGTATTTGAACAGTGCTGCTGGTGCAGGAGCTGTGCACCTCACCTGTCCTGCCCACAAAATTGGGTGGTTTGCTGCTGCTGAGTGTTACGCCTGTTAGTCCAGCCAGGATCCACAGGTGGGAAAGGCCAGAGGTGGAATTCTCCCCATAACTCCCATGTGAGCCCGGGATGCTGGGGAGGATGGTGCTGAGATGTGGCAGCTCTTCTGGGTTTATTGTTGATACTGACCAGAGGGAAGTTAGAGCTGCAAATATTGTTGAATGCTGAGTGTTTGGGCAACATACCTTTTGGAAACAAAACATTCTGGATTTGGTTGTTAAACAGCAAATATTTACTTCCCTCTGCGGAGTGTTGCATAACATTTTATTACTTCAACCAACCTGAGCTGCTTGTGAGCGGGAGGGATTGGCTTCTGTGCCGTGGTTTCTGTGCTGCTGTCCTCTGTGGCCAGCCAGGACTGTCACGGGGAAGAGACAGGGTTCCACACTCGTCTCAGCCCACTTACTGCCCCAGAATTTTTGCTGAATTTAAGTGGTTGAGATTTTATCAGAATTTCCATTGTCAGGAATGACCTGCCTTCTAGTGAAGTTTCTAGACCTGTTTGGAGGGCTGTAAGGCAGCAGGATGGCTTCAGAGAGTGGACTTGATTCACTTTTTTTCAAACAGCAGAAATTACATGTGTGTGAGCTCGGTTTTTTGGAGTACATTTGCTGTTCTGTTTTACATACAAGATTTCAGGTGTTAAGGCATGGGGGTGGTTCAGAGCTCTAGTTTTTTAATCCAATTCCACATCTCTTCTTGTTCATGATTTTCCCAAACATTTTGGCTCAAAGGTTTTTTATTTGTTGGGGGATTTGAAGCTGCTTCTGTAGGAGGGTTTCCTGCAGGTGTGGTAACTTGGGTTTCGTTTCCTCTATCAGAAACAATGCAAAGATGAGGGATAAATAATGTTATAACAAATGTTTTTAAAATGTAATCTTTCAAGACTTGGTGCTAACTTTATGTTACTGATATTTTTAAATGATTCTTCTCAAACTTACTTACAGAGGTACATGTTATCAGAGGAAGGGGCAGCAGCCATCCTACCTCTCCATTCAGGCAGCCTGCAGAGAGAGGGAGCTGGACTGTGACCTTCCTTTTTTAGTATCCCTTCTGTCTCAGCTTCAATAAACCAAATATATCAGCAGGGGAAAAAAAAGCCAACAAACCCAAACCTTTCCATGGCGTGAAATGAGGATGATAGAGTGTGTTGTGGAATACAGTGATGGTTAATTGAAATGCACTGCTTCCAGCAGCTTCTTGCATCTTCACTGTTCCCTGTTTTCCTCTTCCTCCCCACCCACCTCCCCTGTGTCCTGTTTGCACCTTTGTGGCTTCCTGAGCCTCTTTGTCCTTGTGTTGAGTTCAATGTGTTTTAAACCCTCTGGGTTTGAAAGGCAGGTATGCATGTGGGCACTGCCTGATGCTTCTGGACTTCTGGGAAGTTTAGTGGATGTTTGTGGTATTGACCACTGTATAAATGGGAGGTTTATGTTTGCTAGGCTTAAGTAATAATATCCATCTCTCCCTAATTTCATTGCAGTTGCCCTTGTGTTGAAAAGCAACATGGTGGAAGCCATGCATGAACACACTTAGGAGATGCAGGCAATGGTTGAAGTGGCTGCACTGTTCTGACACTCCCATAGATTGCTCTTAGTTAATTTGGTTCACCTTCTGACTTTAACCAAATTCCCACTTCTTGTATGATTAACAGGGTGCTTTAAGCTGCTTGCTGAGGTGGGAGAGAAAAGGAAGAGCCTGTGAAATAGAGTAGCCAGTTTTGTTGGCTGAGGGAAGAAGACACTGAAGTGCTGAGCACGGTGGTAAAAATACAGCATATGAGATAAATAGCTGATGGTGTAAAGCTTCTCATCCAGCACGGAGGCCTTCACTATGAAGGACTGGGCTATCAACTCCTCCCCAAAATGTACCATTTGCAGTTTAACATAATTGTGATGTTGAGACGGAATTTGGTTATCAAAAGTCAGAAAACTTTCAGCGATGTGAAAAGGATGAAAAAACTTACAAGTGTTGCGCTATTGGTGGGAAAAACCAGGACAATGATTTGCAGCAGCAGAGTTTTAGTGGTATTTGTATTTCTGGCAGTTTTAGAATAGTTTGTAGAGTTAGTCATAGCAACAAAGTATTTCTCACAAATATTGCAAGAAACTAGACTGGATTCCGTTAGTTTCTGGAGCAAAATGATTTTGTTGTTCAGCATTGATACCACTGCCATGCCTGGGATTTCCTTCTCATCCTTTTTGCTTTTCCTGTTCCTCCCATTGCATGTGTGCTACTCTGTGTGTTGTCTTCTCATGCTCCTATTTCACATTTTTAACCTCTTCCCGAGTGTTTTAACCCTTTCCTTGTGCCCTCCCACCAGCTCCCAGGTGCTTTGGGGGCTCCCTCATTCCCAGTGAAGGCTCAGGGCCCCTGTGCTCAGCCAGCATCTGACTGAGTGCTGGCATTCAGCAGGACACTGCCA
Organism: Colius striatus; assembly: GCF_028858725.1. Classification (NCBI taxonomy): domain Eukaryota; kingdom Metazoa; phylum Chordata; class Aves; order Coliiformes; family Coliidae; genus Colius; species Colius striatus. The sequence continues at coordinate 9,968,827 of NC_084779.1, forward strand.
GGAAGGCAGCACTGGGGAACTGGACCTGGTTATCTTCTTTTAGCCACCCTCTATTGATATTTAGAAATCTGCTTTTGCTGCCAAGAGATTTACAGCTGTAATCGTCCAAATATTTCTAGAAAACAGAACCAACACTGTTGGTTTTGTGTGAATTGCTGCTTGTTTGCTGATTGAAAATGGCAGAAACAAAGTTTAGCAATGAGAAATAGCATGCCAGTCCTTCAGATGTTTGGGCTGAGGAGCATTCTTTACACTTAATTCTGCCAGACTGAATTTATCAGTTTTGTCTGTGTCCAGAGGTCAGCAAGTGAGAATGTAGGACTTGAAGGGCACAAGATAAAAAATAATATGTGTAAAAAATATGCAAAGAATTTTCTCTTGGCTAAACCTGGGTATCTTGACTTTCATTTTTGTCTGTCTTTGGAGGTCAAGTTTAAAAAAGTACATTATTGGAAGAGCAGCTTTTTGCAAAAGGGAGGAGTTTGGGAAAAAACAGTGATGTTGAGAACTGTCCAACGGAGGACAGTAGGGTTGGTACCTTTGTTTGGGTGTTGCTGTAACTGCCACTGAGCTCTCTGAGAGAAGGCAGAAGTGTGTTACATTCCTTGCAGGAGGGCTGATGCCTGGGCTGACACTGCATCTTGCCAGGGGGTGGCTTTGGGATGCCCACGCTGGCTTTGTGCAGGTGCTACTCCTGCACTGCACTTCCTGCATTGTGCTGCGTGAGCAAACACGTGGCATCACAGTTAACCTGGCATCCTCCCCATCCCTTTTGGTAGGTAATCATTACGTGGTGATTTTAGCCATTTGTTTTATACAGAAGCACCTCTTTGTGATGTTTAAACACCTTTTACCTCTTGGTGAGGTAGTTAGATGGCCAACACTAAGTTATTGCTTCATAATAATGGGTTTATAAAACTTGTGTTTGTGATTTTATAGGCTTATTCTTTATATTTATTTCCAGTATAGAACTGTCTGCAAATCAGCAGTTGATCAACACCCATTCAGCCATTTCTGTGTTCTCCAATTATACATTATATTGATAAACTGTGGTAATTAAATGCTCTACAGATCTAAGTTCACGTCCTGGATCACAGGAGATTTAAGAACCAGTTAAAAAAAAAAGGAGGGGGGGGAGGGGGTATTGTTTGGAGAGTGGGGGCAGAGCACAGGCTCGCTGTGTGATTTGCTGCTGTGTGCTTTAAAGTTTTATGGCCCATGTTGCATCCCTTGGGAGGATAAAGTGCAAGGAGCATGAACAAACCCATAAAATTGCAAAAGGTTTATGCAGTATAATTAATATGGAACTTTCCATGAACTTTAAAATAGTTGTACTTTCTTAATTTTACATGAGTTTCTGGTTGGCTAATAAGTAATCTTGAAGATTGATAATGGAACTTAAGTTTTGGGTTTTCATGCTGAATTACAGCCGGATCCGTTGCAGGCTGCTGTGTTTTGGTATACAGCTTCCTTACTGGAGTTTTCAGAGTTGGCTGTGCATGCCTTGGGAAGCATTTTTGAGCTGCAGCCAGCTTTGCACTAAAAAAAGTCCCCGTGTCGATACAGCTTTACTGGCAAATCCTCCTTGTGCAAGCGCAGCTTTGCTTGCAGAAGCACTTTTTATTGACACTGGATGGGTTTGCAGATCCCAATGTCATAAGTCGCACCCGTCGCAAAAATAATGCGAGGAGGAAAGTTCAAGTACAAATCTGGCCTGGGTTTGCACAGTAAAATCAAACAGGCATTGTGAAATTGCAGCTCCTTTTTTCAACTATGGAGGAAACTTCAGTTCTAAATAAATGTAGACCATCCCTCCTGGAGCATGCTGGCTGCACTTGTCGTTGGGCAGTTCTTATTCCTCAGACACTCTCTGAATGCTCTGTGGAGGGTGAGTGAGTGCCTCAGGTTGATTAGAAATTACAGATTTCAGTCAAACCAAAGGACGACCACTTGTTTTTTTCTCCACCTAGCTAAAGATTTACATGTTTTAGTGAAGAGGATTGTGGTGTTATTTGTGAGGAACGTGAGTAGCAAAGCGATTGTCGATTTGGAGGAGTAGGAACTCCTGGTTGACAGTCAATTGATGGGGATGGCAGATCCTGTGTGGTCCTTGAGGATCTGCTGCTGATGGCAGGTGCTTTCTGAATGAAGCCAGGTCATGGAGCAGGGGTCCGGCATGCCTGAGGTCTGCCAGAACCGCTAGCACAGCTGGGAGGGCATCCTCCTGTTCTGGGCCTGGCTGCCCTTTGTCTGCACCGACTTCCCTGTGTTTGGGAACACATTATGAATGATGCCAGTGGGGAGAGAAGAAAGGTGTAAAGCAAGCGTGTGTGCATCCTTCGGGCTGAGGCGCTCTCTTGTTCTGAATCTGTTGGCCAACTTTGTCCTTTTCCAAGGTCAAACCTGTTTTAGAGGTCATTGAATTTAGGATTTGCTTCCTGTAACGTGATTATCATTCTGACCAGGCAGCTTGAGGATTCTGTAACAAAAAGCCTGTCAGATCCAGGCACGTGGCAGCTGCTGGTTTCCAGGTTGGGAATTTTCTGGAATGAAGAAATGTCGCTGCTAAATGGAGAAAAGGGAAGTGTATGTGAGACATTGTGACCTTGCAGGGTGATCAAAATGCCCTTCCACTGCACAAAGGTGGGAGATGCTCACAACAGGAGCAGGAAGGTTTAGAGTCAGCAAGTTTTGGTAACTTGTCCCAAAACATTTTAAGGGGCTCTATTTTCCATAGGCACTTTCTGGATTAATAATACTGACAATTGATGACAGTGGAAGAAAGTTAATAAAACCAGCTGAATAATTAGAGGTCTGCCAGCCCTGCAAAATAATGGAATGAATGATAGAGGACTTGACTGATACGGAGGTAAGGGGAAGTAATACAATTAATGTCAATTAAAATGTGCCCATGGAAAATAAGCTGATGAGATGTAACCAGGGATGTAGTTTGGCTGATAAAAGCAATAATGTGTGCTGTAAAATACTTTGCTGCCTTAATGAATTGAATGTAGCACAGTGCAATATTTTGAATGAGAAATGAAAACGATATAATATTAACGTCAGGAATGTTAAATAGGTACCAGCTCATGTGGGATCTGGAAGTGTGGGTGTGAATGGTAGGGGGCTGCTGTCATGGCAGGGCCCTGCCCACTTTACTGTTTGCCGTAAGCCAGTTGTGGGGTCTTTGTAGATAACCCCAAGTGTCAGGACATATGTGTTTGTGAAATTTGGAGCATCTGGGAGGTGGGAAATAACGAAAGTAATGCTTACACGGGCCGAACATGGACTGAGAGAAAGAAACGGCCAAAAAGACCTGTGGAATAACAGTCAGAGATACTCAATGTCAAGATAGAAATCCTGGAATGGTATATACCAAAAATAGTTCAGAGAATCATCGTCCCAGTTTGGTATCAGTTCAGCAAAGATTGATACTGCCCAACTGCTCGTTCTCCCAGGAAGAAGTACGAAACCAGCAGCGCTGGGGAGTTAGTCTAATGGAGTCACACAGTAAAGTTCTCAATAACTCGGGGAGCTCACAGGACTCAGAAATTACAGAGCAGCTCACCTTTCTCATACACATCGCTGCTCATCTTGTAAACTCATCTGCTGGGCTTGCACAAGTAGTTGGTTTAACAGCATATGTATTGTTGAACTTGACACATCTAAGAGTATACTCAAGCTCTAAATGTGCTAGAGATGGCGAGCTGCTTGTTTGCACTGTTTGACCACTCTCTGGCATGATTGCAGGACAGGCTGTCTCTGGTTTGCTGCGGGTCATTTCTGTGTCGTGTGTAATTGCAGAGGAGTTTTATCGTGAGGCTGGCATCTGTTTAATGACATAAAAGGATTAGATGTGTAGAATGAAAAAGTTAATATCCTTTTTCTGTACACTTCCAAATGGGGAACGACTATAGATAAATTCTGTAGGGTAAAATGCCAGTGAAGAAGTGTACTCCTCGTGTACTGCTGCCCAGCACGTGTCACGTGAAGCGGGAGGAGAGCGGCGCAAGGCAGAGAGGATGGGTTTTAGGAGGAGAATTGGTAAAACTCCTGTATGGTAGCAGGGATGTCTTGTCCTGCTGCTCAGGTTCCTGTTTCTGTGGGGACCAGCGTGGTCTATAATGTGCACAGTTGTTGTATGCTCTGATTCTTTAGGTGGTAGTAGAGGGGTGATGGAGATACATCATCAGGTTAATGCTTCTGGGACTGCTGCAGACTGTGGTTGGGATATAGGGGTTTTTACGTGTCTCTTTTTGTTTCTTAAGAGGAATAAATGAACCTTTCTACATTTCTATTAGCAAAAAAGAACAAGTCTGTATTCTTCAGTGTGCGTGCCTTTGAGACCTCCCAGGTAGGGTGAGTCAGGAATATTTCCATCCCTCTACCTCACTGTCATGTTAAGGAACCACATTCACTTTCTGAGCTGTCTGTGTAAAGAGAGGTCACCTGTTTTTAATCAGGTACAGCACATTTTAGTTTTAAATGAACTAACAGACCTTGAGTTGCATTTCTGCTGCAGTCTGACAAAATTGTATCAGGTACTGGGGCTCTGCATATTTACTTGCAAATCCTGATGAGTGTGAACTTCATTTACAACTTTCTTGACAGGTCATACTGCTGTGGTCACAGCTTCTATAACATTTTGTCACTATTGCTTGTAAGGTTCCTCACCGAGGGAAATAAGCTGAAGCAGGCACAGATAAGCACACACACAGGCTCCTCTTGCTCAGATCCTTCAAAGCTCTTCTCAAACTTTGCGACCATAGGGAATTAAACTGTGTTTGTATTTGTGAAATAAAGGTGTGGTTTCACAGAAAGCAATATCCTTCCTTGCAGTGACAAATTGACGGTTCTTTGCCCCGGGAGCTGATGGGTTTCAAAGTCTTGTCATAGCTAGGGTCTCCTAGTGGAAGCTGCCTACTCTCTTATGTGTACATGACCTGTCTCCTTTTCTTTCTAGATGATCATGGGAACAGCAATGGCAGTCATGTAAAAATCTTTTTACCGAAGAAGCTGCTTGAATGTCTACCAAAATGTTCAAGTTTACCGAAAGAGAGGCACCGCTGGAACACTAATGAGGTAGTCACATCTCTTATTCATTCCTAAACTTATCAGCTTACTTAAGCTTACAGATTATTTTATGAGGGCATGGTATGTAAGTTACAGAATATGAATTCCCTGGCTATGAAACCTGTTGTTTAAATAATAGAGTCCTATGACGTGTTGAAACTGAGCTTTAAACTTGACTTGAAGGCCAATGTGGAAGCTGACTACTAGTATAGCAGGAATCTGGCTTGTGTGTGTGTGTGTGTATCACTTGTCTCAGTCAGATCTTCTTATTGACATGTTTATAAATTGTTTAAAATTAGGTAGGTGTTTTGGTACTGTGTTGAACAAAACATTACCTTACTGTGTGTAAGGATTTTTGAACAAAAACCAGTACATGTTCCATCCTGACAAACAGCGTCCTGAGACGTAACCGGAAGAAATCCTGTCAGAGAAATCCTATTATGGACAGGAGACACACAGAAATGGGTATTTTATACTGGAATCCAATTACTCTGAATGTGCTATATCTCCTGTCTGCATATCTCCTGTTAACACATTGTGGTTGGGTTCACTGAAGTGAAGCAGAAGTGTTTGAAACTCAGGAGTTTGGTGGGCCACAGTAAAGTTGAAGAGCAATCCACATAGGTCTACAGTCCTCTGCCTTTATTCCTTCTGGGCATCAAGGCTGGAAGTTACACCACAACACTCACAGTATAACTTAAAGCTTTTAGTAGCACTGTCTCACAATACCCTTACCATATGTGTGGGAATCATTTAATAATATAAGCAATCAACTTTGAGAAATTACTGTAAAACCTCAGTTAGCATCTGCCTGTTGCAAGCTAACTGTTCTTATCCCCATAATGAGTCATTTGTAACCTCTGAATGTGCTAACAAAAGCTGTTCAGTTTAGCGACTGCAAGTGGCAAGCTGGGTGCAGAATCAAACACGGATCAGTTCATGTGCATATTTGCTGAGTGTAGAATCAAATATGGATCACTTCACGTGTGTATTTTTTGAAGTTGGAGTCCTTCACACCCCTGTCTCCTTTTGTCTGAAAGTTCCAAGTATTTATTTTTAACATGCTAGGGACTGTGACAGAGCCACTCAGGTCTTTTGGGGAGCTGCTGTCTTTGTCTCTTTTGTGTAGATGTTTTGTCGTGGGTCATTTGAGTTGAAGTGTAGATTGTAGAATTTCTTGTAGGGTTGCAATTTGTTCTGTGATGGCGTTTATACAAATGGCAACAGGGCAAGGAGTAATAGCAATTCCAGTGGCTCTAAAAGATGATATTTTGACAAAGACAGTTGAGAAGGAAAGCTCTGTCAGCACAGGGTTGTGGCAGAATGATGATGCCCCTTCTTGCTCTTGGAAACAGCACGTTATTTTTCAGTCCCTTTTCTCTGGTGTTTCTGCTCTCCCTAGGTTACAGCTGTGCATTTGCACATGCAGGCTTTCAGCTTTTCTGTTTGCACAGTGTTTAGTGTGTGTAGCCTCCCAGGGTACAGAATGTGGCAAATGAAGTTAATCATGTAGCTGAAAGTCTTCATTACTCATAGGCATGATGCAAATGAGAAAGTGTAGGTGCTTGCAAGGTGTATTGGGCTAGGAGGAAAACATGGGAGCATTGCCTTTCTTCTGAAGGCCATGTTGGTGTTCTGGAGAGAGAGAAAGGGAACACTTTGGTGTTTGCTAGCACACTACTGGGTAGATTTGTCTCATACCTTAATTTTAGATGGATTGTTTGCTAATAATCACATATCATCAGCTAGTATGTGAAAAAACCCAAACCATCCTACTTCTGTCTTTTTGAATGTCAGGTTTGTCACACTCATTTGTATCTCTCTCTCCTTCAAAATCTGTCGCTGAGGCTGCCACGCAGTGGGGATGAGGAGCTGGTTCTGTATGTGGGTTATTACTGATGCTGTCTGTGCCAGTGTGTGTGGTCTGTCAGAGGCATTTTCCCTATTGTGTTATTTAAAAAGAAGAGCTTTTTTTTGTGGCCAGAGATTTTTGGCCTTATTAGCTCAGGGGAAAAAAAAAAAACCAACAGACTCTTATACCTAGATGAAGTCTTGGAAAATCTTTGTTAATTGTGGGGGAGGAGGGAGCTTAGCTCACTGCTTTTATTTTCTTCTCTACCTCCAACCTGAAAGTTTAATTCTGTTCACATTACAAAACTTGATTTTTTTTACTTACAGTATAATTGAATAATAATGTTGGACTACATTTCAGAGTCATTCCTGAGGGAGTATATATTTTCATCTGAGTACACAGGGGTTCTGTCTATGCTGGTGAAGGCACAAGCGGTAAAACAGAGCAGAAAAAGATGTGTTTTATACAGTGGTTAATTTCAGACTCACTGTTACTGCTTCCAAGGTGTCTCATTGATAGGGAGGTTTATTGAAAGATATAAAGAGAACTAAAATGTGTAAAGAAGCTTACAGATCTGAATATGTTGGTGACATTGCTGCCCTCCCTCAAACGTGTACATGTTCAGACAAACTCAGGAGTATCTGGTCTCGCCACAGGCTTCTCCAGAGCATGAGAGCAGTGGGAATTGCCATGGGATGTGGTGTGGATGCATCCTGAGGGGTGCCCAGGGCTGACCTGCCTAACCAAATGATGATCTGGCTGCTATCTGAATCCCTGGAGGATTGCTTTTTCTGCTCCTTTGAATGGGGATATTTCAAGGAAACTTGAATATGGCCCTTGTATGTGTCTGTGGGTCCTTGAAATAAATTGTGCGTGTATCTTCAGCCTCTGGGGCAGACGGGCAGCGTGAAGGGCTCGCATCGTGTGCTGGTGTGTAGGCTTCCTTGCATCCGCAAATGAGGCACTGAGGATGCTGAACCAGAGTTCAGGGAGCAGCTAGGGTTTGTTCTTTCCTCTACCAGGGCATCACCATGGGAACACTGCAAATAACTTTCTATGTGCTTTCATCTGCAGACTGTGAGGGTAATGGTCATATGCTGCTCTGAATCAGGTAATTGGGATGGAGAAACAATGTCCTTTGAGAGCTGAACAGGTTGGGGTTGACTTCACACTTAGTAAAATAATGCAATGAGCAGGAAGAGAAATGGAGCATTTAAAATTGCTTAGAACACGTTATTGAGATGTTTGCTTTCCATCCGATTATGCAGTTTTAACTGAAATGTTTGATGGAAATATATTTCCATATCAAGATGTCATCTTGTCGTAAATCAAGTTTATAGTGGTTTTATAGTTCCTAGTGAAGGAAGTGTTCCTTCCAATTCCATATTTTTTTTTTTACCAGAGATCGAAAATCATAAGTTTAGCCAAGCAATTTAATTACAGATTTACATTTTTTTAGATGCCCATGAAAATGTGTGTGTGCTTATTTCTCTTGCTCTGGGGGAGGATAGAAAGGGGTTTTTTGTATGATCTACCATGTTAGGACAAATCACTCAAATGACAGAATATTCTGCAACTGTGTGTGAGGGAAGTTCTGTGCTCTTGGGTTTTAGTTGTCATTCAGCTTGACCTGTGTTAGTGTTTGTGTAATAGGGATCAGCTTTGGTTTCAGTGAGTGGATGGAGCAAAGCCTTCCCATGGCGTGGTGCTGCTTGTAGCTTGCTGGATGTGCTTGTGGTGTATTTTAGGAGTACTGGCTCTCCAGTCTGTTAACAGGGAGCAGACATGATGCTGTGCAGAGCAGGTGTCTGTAGGTCGCTCTGGGCGCTTGGCTGAGCTCCTTAATCTGTGGCTGCTGGCACCCCCCTTGCACCTTGTCCCCTAACAGTGGTGGCTAAAGTTGCTGCTTGTTAGCTGCAAATCACTCTGGGCAGTGGGAACTGCATCCTGGTTTGTTCTCTCAAGGGAGCAGATTATCTAGGAAGAGGAGCTTCCCAGGCTGCAGCGTGCTCTGCGGTATGAGAGGGTGCAGGGGCTCAAGGGTGTCGGTGTAACCTTGTCTCTGCACGGCGCCTGCCAAAGGCGGGATTGCAGCTCTGAGCAGAGCTGCCTTTCATTAATGGAGTTGGCAGCCGCAGTCATTAATCATCCTTGTAAACACTTAATGACACAGTGCGAGAAGGAAGAAAAAGTTAAACATCGGAAATGCTACCTAGGGCTTCTGTTTCTGACAGTATTCTATATTTACCTTCTCTGCTGGGAGAACCCCAGTAGGAAAAACCAGTAGTAATTGCTTCGTGTACTTGGACTTTTCTTGAGGGGCAAGACAGAAATGATCCCTTGTCCAATGTGATACCTAGCATCAACTTTTTACAGATTTCAGGCTTAGATGTTGCTTGGGCAGTATGCAGATAAGTGCAGTGACAAAACTCTTGTCTTTGAACGTTGTTTAGCATAGGGAGAAGGTCTTTAACGATGCTGCACTGGGGACCTCGAGTGACAGACGGCTCTGATGTGGTCTTGCATTTTTGCTGTGCTTGCATGACAGTGACGTTCTCTTCCACTTGACATCAAATTATTTCCTGTCTTTCCTTTAAAGCATAGAAAAGATCTTGAAGGTTTGGAGAATTGCCTGAGGGGTGTAAGAGATCCAGACTGTTTTGGGAAGTGAGTCTACAGTGTTTGGGCTGGCTACTGTGCTATGAAACAGCAGCAAGGAGTAGGTGAAAGCGATGCGTCACCTGCCACCTGCTCCACCAGTTCCCCCTCAGCCCCTGGCAGATGAGCGTCAGGCAGCCGGTTACCGGCACAGCTCCTGTCATCGCAAATTTGTTCATCAAAGCACCACCCTGGATAAAGACCCAGCAGTACAACATGCTACTGATTTTTCTTTTTTCTGTTTGTTTTTTTTTTCCCACAGTGCTTTTAAGTGCCTTGCCTTGTAGAATTAACTCTTGCCTCTGAAAACTTAAAACACCCCTTTGTTTTAAAGCTGCCCTTCACGGTGTGGTGTACCATAGCACTTTGCTGCATTCCTGTACCAGTTCATACCTTATTTACCAAAGTAGCTTAATGTGTTATAAATTCCTGGGGATGGGCGCGTGTATGGGATGAGCTTTTGCTATCTCCATGGTCAGGGTAAGGGAGGGATGTCTGTCCAGGCCACATTATCCCTGCCGCAATAAGCCATTGAGGTGGCAAAGCTCTCTGGAAAAGCAGCAACACTCATTCCAGTTTCCTGAGAACTGTGAAGTTACTCAGTGTGTTTTGTGTAACGCTTTCCATTAAGCTCCAGTTGGTTCGGATGTGTTTTGCTGCAACGTGGAGATTCCTGAAGCCAGCTGTTGTCGGGAGGGCTGTTCAAAAGCTGGAACATCTTTGTGATCTGCATCAGCTCTGTGATCTTTCAAGAGCAATGAGAATATTTAATTTTGAGTAATTTCCTGATTCCCATGTAATCATGGAGTATAAAACATTACAGAGGTATCGGGAACTGCTATTACTAGAAGTTTTGTTGCTTTCTACTTCACCTGATGGTCTTCCACTGAAGGAGTAGCTGAGAAGCAGTCACAGTCAGGCTTCTTCTGCTACCACTGTTGTTCTGGCATTTGGGGTTGCCCTGAAGTTTGTGCTGAGTCGGGCACTGGAACAAGTTAACGTAAGGTTTTGTGAATGGAAGAAAGTGCTTAGTCGAGGGCAAAATGTTTGCCAAGTGCTGGAACAACTGAAGCATCAGTAAAATCAGGAATTCTGGTTTTGATTCACATGCTTTGTCTTCTGCTAGCCGTTGTAGCTGGGAAAGGTATGTCCTGTCTGGGTTTGTCACTGGTTAGTTGGATGCTTGCTCCACCTACCGCTGTTATGGTGCTTTTTGAAGTGTGTCTGTCCTCTTGGCCAGCAACAGAAATGTAAGAAAGCCTTACTTTACTTTCCTTAAAGGAGGTGAAAAAGCTCTGAAAATGAAATGCAGAGGAGATAGCGTTTGCAGCCGGAGTAGTGCAGAGGCAGGAGTAAAGTGTTTGTACACCTGACTGGTGCCAGCTAGCACCTGTGGGCGGCTTCTCTCACGGCGTGTGGGATGATGATTTCAGGCTGATCACTGAACGAGATGGAAATTCCTCTTTAACAGAAGCACTTCATTATGGGTTTATTTTGTGAAATTAATGAAATTCTGCACTCTGCTTAATGTACAAAGCAGAAAATCTGCAAGTGGCTTTGCTTTTGCAGCTCCTCAGTCGTGTTTACATAATTAGTAGATGTTGTGAGCAGGCTCAGTGATTTGGCAGAATTGAAAGGTTACTGTTCCTCGCAGTTTGGAACAGAAGCAGTAATACCTGCCATGCTGTTCATGCTCAAATGGAGAGAGATTCCTCATCTTCCTCTTAGGAAAATCTGACTTTTTTTCTTCCCTTTTGTTAATGTTGGAACTGACTTTATAAGGGTGTAATGATAACTCTTCAGAAATGGCTGATGTTGCAGTTTTGTGCAAGTTAATGTGTCAGAGTCCTGGGACCAGATTGAATCTTGTAAAGCGTAGCAAACAGATGAAATGTGTTGTTTGGGATAATGTACTGCCCTCCTGTTTTTTTTTCCGAGTGAGTCCAACTGAGTGAATTAAATTAACTTTTCTACCCTTAATGACAGCTGAAGAAAAGAAAGGACTTCAGAATATCATACACAATGCATGAAATGCTGGCAGTATTCAACTTGCTGGCTTTTTGACATCGGTAACCTACCAAAATACCTTTGACTGTTTCTACAGATTTTGAAACTTTCTAGCAGTTAGTTTGGAGTGGAGCTGGTCCTGTCTGTTCTGAGCACTCGAGTGGCCGTGCCTCATATACAGGCTTTGAGGGGAATGTGCAGCTCCTCGTGTATATAAGAGGTGCAGCTGGTGGTGTTGCAGGGTGGATGTGCTGTTTTGTGTGCTGCCCCAAGGGACAGGACAGAGACAGTTCCTGGGTACAACCAGGAACCTGACTGTACATAACAGCAACTCTGTGGCTTCTTTGGGTAGAAGGGACTTTCTGGGGGTTTGCCATTTCAGGCACCTCTAGGTTCCTCTACTGAAAGGTTTCAGGTGAGCAACCACAGTTCAGCAGCAACAAATGCATGTCCAGACGTCTCTTCCTCTCTGTACAAGCAGGATCCAAGTCCTTTGTCTTATCCTAACACAGTTTTAAACACAGAAAGGTGTGATAGATCACTCTAAGAATGTGGGAAAATGAGGCGGTGGAATATTACTTCCTCCAATTGATTAACCTGGCATGCTTTTCCTGACTTGCATCATCATTTGAGACTCATCCTTTCTAATGGGACACAGTTACTCTGAAACACAGAATCAAAAGAGAATGTGGAATCTGGTGCAGGAGGAATAAGAAAGTGGGGTTACCACCACAGTTAGGTCAACCTTTCCTCAAAAGTGAGAGAATGAGCAGAGTGCATTAATTTAATCATTATTTAGCTGTTTTTCCTTCAGGAACACCAGGAGTGGTGGTAGGTACCGCTGCATCATGTGTTTGGCTCTCTGGCTTTCCCAGCACCCAGTGAAATACTGGAGTGTTACGGAGTTGTACTTTGTACTGCATTTTACAAGGAAAATGTTACAACAAAGTCAATTTACAAAGTCAATTTAAGTGTGTCTCTGCCAGGAACTGGCATATATAAACACAAATGAATTGTTTCACTTGTCAAATGAATGGAAACTGAAGATATTATATTTTGTAAGTGATTGAAATCTTGTCTTTTTGGTCTCATGTTCGCTGCTTTTCCAAGGGTGGCTGTTCCATTTTGAAAAGAAAAACCAGGGGATTTAGATGAAAAAGCAATACTAGATATGAAGGAAAAATTAGTGCCAATGAAAGCGAAGATTTTATGCAGGGATAGTGCTTAAGAAAGGGACTGAGACTGAAACCAATTTGTTTTCTGCAAAAGGAATGATCACTGGGGGGATAAAATGTACCTGGGAAGAGAAGGGAGGAATCTGTTGCAATGGGGGAGAAATTTAAAAAAGTCTTTGTGTTCATTCCTTTGTGATTGGCTTCTGTACCCAGTTGTTTACCAACACGGCTGTGGAGCCTAAGAGCTGCCATTTTCTGGCTGACAGAGTGAGCAAAAGTGCTGGCGACGCTTGGGCTTCAGAGCCTGCCCTGCGTTCCACTCGAGTCAGTTGTCATCCCCTGGGTAAAATATTCATTGTGTTATTTAAAATTCATCTTCATGCAAACTTTGTATTGCCTGGGGAGTTGGGAGGGAACCTCAGGTGGGGACGTGGCAGCTGTGGCATGGACCCACAACCAGGCTGCCTGACGGGTGGCCATGTTCCCTTCCCCATCGCTCACCTTGCAGGGACTCCTGAGGTGTGAGGTTTTTCCTGATCATGCAAGTCATGTTCATACCTTCTGGGCTTAATTAGCTGCTGAGTCACTGCAAACCTGTATCTTTGTTGTTGAATTATTTCTAAGCTGTTTGGTTTCTAAATCGCTTTCCTCCAAAATGAGCTCATCTTACAAATCCACAGCGCAAATACCAACTGAAGCACCAGCCTCAGCGCGTGGAGAGGTGGCGCTGGGAAACATGACTGTTTGTGTGGGTTCACAAAAAACTGGAATGGGTAAATGTTGGAAATAAGGGCAAGAGCTTAGTTTTAATCCCAACATGTGGCAGTGACTTGAGCAGGACAGTTTGCTGGGCAATGCTGCTGAGGGGAATGTTACCAATACAGACCTTGCTGCTTCCTCCAGTGGGTGTGATGCACGTAAAGCAGGAGCGATGCAGGAAGATGCAATGCGTTCTCTGGCAAAACGTGCAGGCAGTTCGGATCATTGCACTACACTGCAACTTGGGTCTGGTGATTTTCTATCATTGGCGGCTTCCTAGCCTTACAAAGACACAGTTTTGTGGGGTGGGTTTGTTTGTTGGCTTGAAGCATGAAAGCTGTTCTGGTCCAGCTGAAAGACTCCCAAAACTTAACGCCTTGCCAGGCAGGGAGAGGGAGAGACGTGGAAATGATGAGGGATGTAGTGCCCTTGGTGGATGTCTTTCTCCTAAAGATATCCGATGTAAATATTACGCACTCTGCATAAATTTAGTGTAGATAATTGACTGCATCTTGCTTGGAAATGGGTACCATAGGTTTTTTTATAGCCTCTGTGTAATTGAAATTCCAGGAGGAGAGGCCTTTGTCTTGGTAACCACATTTGAATTACTTTTTTATGGTAGCGCTAAGCCAATGCGTTGCCGTGTTAGGAGTTCAGTGTGTGTGTGCCAATAATTACTGTATTTCCACAGTGGGAATGAATAAAACAAACTCCTGAGAAAGAGCATTTAAAGCTTACCCTGAAAACAGATGATCTAAAAGTTGTATTGACAGCCCTTTGTGTTCCTACCTGAGCTGTAGTCTCCCTAGCAAAAGCAAGGGCTGTGCAGCACAGCTCAGGCTCGGGGCCACTCTGGTTTGTATCATCAGCTCTGGAAATGCACCCTGTCTCTTAAGAAACTGAAGCACCAATATGGAAGTGGAGAGTCTTGTAGCAGCCATTCTACTGAGAGGTGAAAAAAGCAAAATAAGCTGCTAGAGGCAGGAATGGAGCTTGGCAGCCAGGGTGGTGGTGGGCACCAGGGTCTGGCGCAGGGCGGCCAGAGGGTGCTGCCGCGGGCCGTGTGGGTCGCGGGAGCTTTGATGTGATTCCATGGAAGGTATTAGTTGTACTCACTGAAGCTCCTTTGTTTTGCAGAGATCTTGATGCAGACGCCCTTTTGGATTTCTTTTTAATAATGTGTGACCCTTCACCTTTGATCCCTTGACCTGCATTACTTTGGTAACCATTTCATTTTTTAATTTCATTTCATTTTTAATTTGGTGTGCAAGCTGTAACATTTCATCATTTAAACTGTAGCGTTCTTTGACCTCCCCAAATGTCTTGGGTTTTTTTTGGAAGGTATGTAATGTTAGCTTTTCTTGAATAAAAGTTATTTCAGCCGTTAAAAAAATAAAGTATGTAACTTCCATTGTTTTTTGCTTCTTTGATTGTGTATCTGTTTCTTGTACATTACTTTTTTTTTGACTTGTGTTCTCCCAGCACTTATCTAATTTATTTTGATATTTCTGTACATCTTTGCTTTCAATTTCCTCCCGTTCTTTTGGTCAGTAAAATATGTGCTGGCATGTCATGTGTCGTGTGTCATTACCACCCCCCAGTCTCATTTTGATAGCTCAAAGCAATCCTGGGAGCATTTAAGATTCTTTTATAAACACAAAATATTCTTTATTGTTAAAATCTGGTTTCCTGTCCTGAAGAGAACTTTTCCTAACCATCAGCTTAAAACTGACAGTGATTTTAATGAAAGAATAGGCTTTAGACCAAAATTAAAATCTCGGTTGAAACTCGATTTACATTTGTTTGGTTGCAACAATAACATACAAATAGAAGTTATCAATGCTTTGAGACGTGAGTGAAGCATTGATGAAGCCCAGTGTTGGTGCACATGGGATAGTAAAGCCCCAGAAGCTTAGCAGCCATTTCTTTCCATTTTTGCATTGAAAGACTACCAAGGTATAAGACAGACTTTGGCCAGATTCTAATTTTACCTTGTAAATGATTGTGTGAAATCTACTGAGCACGGACCACTGAAGTACAGATTAATTTTTTAAGTGTCTCTTTATTTTATTCTCTAACATTTAATGCTGAAGTTTTAATTGCACACAGATGAAGCCGCTAAATGAGCACTGAAATGGATTTAGGTCTTCTCTGAGCCTTGTTGGCGCTTATAAAACTTTATATCGTTCATTAGAGCTGCAGATTAAAATTGTAGTGAGCTGTTCACATGTCTCAAGTCGACTCCACCGACCTCACCTGTCCACTGCCCCTGCCTGGCCTCTTTCAGAGGAGCCCGAAGCCCATCTGGAGACACTCCATGAGACAGGCTGCAGCAAGTGCTGCTGTGCTGTTTGCTGGGGGTGCTGCTGACCTCAGGGCCCAGCCTGAGCTGCCGTCTTTACCTGTGAGTTCCCTGCAAGACTTGGTGGGTTCAGGCCCAGCAGGTTCTGCCCCTGAGCAGTGGGGATGCACCGGTGTCACCATTCTGTTTCAGGAAGCATCTTCTATTTTTAATTAGCATCCATGCTTGAGAAGAAGGTATTTCCAGGTGAATCTTTGTGCTTAAACAGCAAGATCTCTGTTTTTAAACTGCCTTTTCCTGTGTTTGCAGTGAACTATTTAAACCATGATGTAGTCATAAACAGAATTCGGAGAGTTCTGCCCAGTGTCCCCTCTGTGTTGATGTACAGGTTTCTCTTTGCCCCTGTAGTTAGGAGGCAAGATGGACAGTCACAGCCTTTACACCAGTGTTTGAAGCATCCAGGTGTTCTTATGCATTTTGTCTCCTTTTCCAAATTTTAGCTGAAACAGGCCTAAATTTAGGCCCTTTTTATAGGTCTAAATTCATCATTTCTGGTATACGAGGCTGCTGTTCTGACATCAAGTATGTTTTGGATAGCTGGGACTTGGCTTTTGCTCAGATTTTAATGCTGCCTGTCAGCCTGAGAAATTTGATCCTTCAGAATCATCTCAAGCTGTTTCTCCAGTCTTCAGAACAGGGGTTTTAAAAACTCGGTAGCAAAAAAATATTTGTTTTGCCCAATAAAGCTCCTTGAAGACTATTTTTCTCCTCCTTGTAAGACATATTTTGTATCCGCAGCAGTTAGATGTGAACGCCTCGACTTTCTAGGAAAGCAATTTAAAAAACCCCTTTATTTAGACATCTGAAAACCAAAGGGAATCTCCCTCTTCTGCACAGAGGGATGTTTTCCAGCAGTCTCCTGGTAGAGCAAATAGCAAGGAGAAAAAGTAATGGAATAAACACATCTGATGTTAGGAATTGAAGTCAATAGTATAAAAACACGTGAGGTTAAAAGATGGATAGAATTTCTTGTTTCAGGAGATAGTTTGTCACGTTCATCCTGCCTTCTTTTCCATAAGGTAAGCGTTCTTAGCTGTGGAAGCAGTTGGGTTTGTCTCAAGGTGTTTGGGAGACAGAGGATGATATGTGCATCTTCCCCGTGATCTTTGAGAGTATTCTGTTAAATGCAGATGGTTATTTGCAGAAATCAGTGTAATGTGTATGAGTGATGCTTGTTAGCTGTTGCATGGGCTTCCAGGGTGCTAAAGCTGCTGAGGAGGGGAGGACGTAGAGCCCTTGGGAAGGGAGGGGAGGAATGATTATCAGTTTTCTGTGTAAACGGTAAATATTAGCAAGAAGAGCTGCTTTGTTAATGTGGTGATAGCATAACCATTTGCCCGAGCTTGAAGTATGTCTGGGTTTCTGCTGCAGTGTTACTGGATGATTGGCCATCCTATGGCAAGAGATGGTGGAACTTAATTAGTTTTACTGAGCTTGCTTTTTACAGAATAGCAACTAAAATAAATGTTTTCTTTGAATACTTAATCAAAGAACTACACAGATGCTGCAAAAGGTTGGCAAAGCCAATGTTAAGAGAATATTCTATTGAGAGATTTGTACCTGCTTTGAATGTGTCTGGTTATTCCAAGCCAGAATATTGATAACATCCACTCCTGAAACAAGTCTTAATTTTGAAATTTATGCTGGATACTTTTGTATGCCAACTTCAAAGTAAGGCTGAATGGCAGGAATGAATTACTTGGCACATTTAGTAGATTTAGAACATTGCATGTCTTGCAGTTCAGGTAATGCAGTTGGGGTCAGATTAACCTCATCTGCTTTATTCAGCCTAATAGGCACACTCCTGTATCAATCATCTGCATGTGCTGCTCATTTAATAAAATATACATGGACAACAGACAAATTGCTCACTTCAGTCTTGACTGCTTTGAGAAACAGATGTATCAGTCAACACAAGCAAACATTGGCTTTTTCCTGTTAGTAGTAAAACTCATCCAAACATGCGGGATGGAGAAGCATACGGGACGTTTTTTTCTCCCCAAAGTCTGTATCTGAGAAGACAGGTTTCTGTGCAGAATGTGTCTGTGTGCAGTGAACTTAACAAACGGGCAGCTGTCCCTGCTAATGTGTTTTAGGGCTGGTGGCTTTGAGGCGAGAATCCTATTTCCCTCATGCTTGGAGGGGAAGGGGAATTCTCACCTTTCCTGGGTGCTGCTGGAGCTGTTGGAACACGGTTGGTGCAGTCGCCTTCTTGGGGAGCTGTTCCCTCAGGTGTTGGGGTTGAGTTTCCTGCTTCTCCTGCTTACTGCTACATGTGTGTGTTGTTTTGCAAAGTCCTTAAATAGTGGAATTGCTGCTATTGCTTTCATCTTTAAATTCTCAAGGTGCATTAAAGTTGTTGATGCTGAAGGGATGAGCCGGTGCCGTTGGGCAGCCTTCCCTGACTCAGTCTTGTGCTTCTGCTTTCCCTCTTCTGACAGAACTCCCGTAGCAATCGAAACCAGCGTTGGCTTTCCATGTGTGCTAGAGCTAGGTTCCTCTGTCTTTCCTTCAGTCTTAACTGCAGACCTCACCTGAGAAAATGTCTGGTGGTAAAAATATGGTTTTATTTCTCCTTCAGGTTTGTCTTGTCCGCTTTTGATCTCTTCTAGACATTGGATAGTCCAGTTTGTGTTTATTTTCTCTGGATTGCTTCCCACAAGACACAAGTGAATTCAGCATGGATTATTGGGGAGAGCTTTGGCTGAGAATGAGGATAATTGTGGTCTCTGGCTGTGCCAGAGACTTACTGACAATTTCTTTTAAGTTATTCACCTGCACTGTATCTGTTTCCTCAGCTGTAAAATGTGGGTAATTGCCTCCATTGTAAAATATTATGGGGTCTGCTGGTAATTATATGAATGAAGTGCTAATTACCATGATTATTACTTGGACCTAGTCTAGATCTGGGTGATGTTCCTGTTGTGATGAGTGTATGAAACAAATACCACAACTTGCCTTTCTCCATTCTTGGCAAGGGACCTGGAAGGGGAAGGTCCCACGGCACTTGAATGCAAATGGCTGATGAGAAGCACTACCACTTATTCCCCCATCAATCCTGTCAGCTTCCTGTCTCCCTTGGCCCCTTAGCAGGGCGGCAGGCTGCCGAGAGACTACAGAACTACCAGCTCAGTTGTTGGATCCCATGTAATTCGATCACAAGGGTCTGTGCTTTGGCATTTGCTTTTCCTCTTGGAGATACACAGAAGGCAGCAGGTTGGGATTGGTGCTCTTGGACATGCTGGTGGGTTGGGACAGTTTGTGTGCTACCTTGTGGCCTCAGTTCCTTTGAGATGTGCCCTTGGTATGAGAAAGGGTGTCCTTGCAGCTGATGAGGTTATTTCCTTCCTCTGAAAGACTACAGCTTGCAAGACTTTATTATCAAACACTTTATTTGCCTTTCTCTTCTCCATTTATTTAGGACACATTTCCTTTGTAGCTGGGGATAGCTTTACTATCCACTAAGCACAACTGGGTAGTGCTGGAGGAAGAATTAATGCTCTTTAAGGTAGAAATGGAGTGTTCTCATCCAGAAAATACTGCTGCTACTGCCTGGATGCTGCTGTAGTTTCTGACAGGAGTAATATTGAGTAATGTCTTGCATCTGTTAATGATGATAGGCTCCTACCCAATAGCAGCCTCCCCTGGACACATTTCGTGGCGCAGTTAAGGACAAGAATCATGTTTTTGGTTCATCTTGCTGCAGTTCCTGCCTGCTCTGTTCTGCCATGTCTGCTCTTTCTGCCTTTCTGTGCTCTGTTGGATGGATTTCAGACCTCATCCTCACACACACGTCTGCCATCAACCTCAGCCTTTCTTCACCCTGAAAGAGCAGCCGTAGATCTCAGTAATGTCTTCAGAATTTGGTGGCAAGCTAGAGGTGATAGGCTGAGCAGCTCTTCCATTCTCATTGTTCCATGATTGCAGTGAATTTTTAACTTCCAACAGGAGAGTGTAGTTATTGCCCAGATAGATAATAGGAAAAGGCTTTCCAGCAATGGAAAGGTAATTTTTAATTGCAGCTTTGCACTTAAATTTTCCAAACTAGAGGCTCATCTCTGACAGCTTATTTCTGATTGATTCTACATGTTGCAATCAATCTGGTGTGTGTCATGTCCTCGCAGTATTTCAGCTTTTGGCAGTGTAAAGTCCATCTAATGCAGCTTAATGGATTATGGCTCAGTTTGAGGGTAACTAAGGGAGGCCAGTGCTTCCCAGTGTAGGTTTTTTTGCAATGCTTCCAGATTAAAAACTTTTAAAATCAAAACTGAAAGTCCATCAGATGCTTGTGCTTCTTCCCTGCTCTCCAAACGCCGACAGATGCACTTACTTCGACGTGACAAGTTACAGTTCAGCCTGGAAATGCATGAATTGCACCAGGACCTCAACCAGCAAGTCTGTGGCGAGGGTGTGCTGGCAGCGGCATTGCCGTGCCGGGTGCCTGCCCCAGGCCGGACGGTGCCACCTGCGAGCGGAGCTGCGGTGCCGGCACTGCCTGCTCTGGAGATTTGCTCTGGATTTCATAAACGATTCGGTTTTTGATAACAGGACACTTGTGTGCTCCAGTAACAGGCAGCAAGGTGTGATTCCAGAGATGCGAAAATGGTTGGTGGCAAGTAGTAAGTGTGTGCAAAGAACTTGCCTTGTTAGGAGAAAGTAACTGAGGGAATATCATCCCTCCTTGCTCACGCTGAGGTCACGTTAAAGCATCTAACATGCCAGTTAGTTGTCTGTATGTACCTCTCTGCACTTCACCTCACAGTCATACTTTCTTCTAAAATCCACTTGATTTGTGAAGCAAAAACTTGTTTTGTTCCTACAGAAGTATAATCTATTCAGATGATTTACTTTGGTGTGGGATACTTCAGAAGTGAATAATGCCATGTAAATGTTCTTGCTGCACGTTGCATGTGAATTGATCTGCATGCACTCTGCAGGTATTGTATGACGGGGCACATGGAACTGCTGCATAACCTGAAGGATAGTCAATAACTCTGACTCGAGATTTATTCAGCTCTGATTTTACAGCATTCTTCCAAAAAGTGGGAAAGTGTATGATACCTGTGGGGTTTCTGTGTCTCAGTACCGCTCTGAATACTGTAAATCAACAGCATGAGTGACAGGAACTTTGTTGTTTTTAAAACATAAATGTGGAGTAACATTCAATCAGAAATTCTCTCAAGTCTCTCTCCTGTTAGAAATTAGTGAACTGTTTGGTTTTCATCGTGGTGGCAAAGTGCTGCATAAAACCACTGTAGCTTATGATAAAAATGCTTTCAAGTGTCTGAATTAAAATGTAGCATCACCATGAAAATAGACGCATTAAAGCATGAGCCATTGTGAAATAGTGTGCTGCTAAAGGGAGATTTCTCCAGTTGGAGAGCAGGGTTTTAAACATCAGCATTCCTCGTTTGGGTAGCAATTGCAAACCCCAGTGAAATGCAGACCCCAGTGTCATTTTTATTTGCCAGTGGTTACTACAGGAGAGTCTGCTTTCACTGTTTCTTAATGTATTTTTTAAAAATTACTTGTTGACTTGAGTTTGTGGGTCAGTAACTCACAGGCAAACGTGTCGGGTGGGTTCCCGCTGTGCAGGCTGAGCGGAGGAGCGCAGCGGTGCAGCCCCAAGCTCCTCTGCGCCGTGGGCGCTGTCCCGTTGGGCTGTGCCGTGGTGGTGGCTGTGGCACGTTGGCTTGGCCTGGTACCCCCGTCCCCCTCGGCTGCGGTGCCACGGCCTGTGCCGGCAGCACGGCCTCACACGGCGCAGCCCGCCCGGCCGCCTGCCCTCGCCCTGCGCTCCACACAGGACAGGAGGAGGATTTCCTTTGCGTGCCCCATTTCTAGCTGCCCCCGTCTCTGTATGGACGTGTAATCCCCACAGGAGGGTGCTGTGAAGGCATTTAATGTGCAGATTTTGCAGGGAAGATCGGAGTTTCAAGGAAACAGCAGTGACAGGGAAGCCAAAGCGATGTGTTCGGCGAGGACGGCGCGTGGCTTGTCCCCAGCAGCGGTGCAGGGAGAGGCCTGGTGCCGGTGCTTGCTGGCAGCATCGCTGCCTGCGCAGGTGGGCTCCGTGAGAGGGTGATGGGGCTGCAGGTGAGGACTGAGGCAGCGCTGTGGAGTCGAGCGAGCAGCATCCAGCAAAGTGTCCCGGGGCTGTTGCCAAACGTGCCGCTCACAGTGGTACCAGGAGCCTTCACGATGAGTCTCACCCGTGGCCAGTGTGACACGTGGCTTCAAAAACAAAGTTTTAAAACCTAGGATTATAATTAGAGACTTATCTTTGGGATGACCTTTAAAACACGTGGGAGGATTAAATCTGTTACACAGAGTATGGGTGCTCTGATTCTTTTAATGGCAACAAGATAAACTGATAGAGCTGTATTATTGGGCTGTTCAAAAATCTGCCTGCCCTGAAGGAAGCGCATCGGCTCAGGGCTGGGGTCTGTGGGTGAGTCCCCGAGGGGCTCCACTGGCTGCGTGGCTGTCACTGCCCCGTCAGGTACTGGGGTGGATATGGTGTTCAGCTGACTGTGCTCTGTGTTGTCCTGCGTTTTTGGCACTTGTCTTAAATTGCATCACCTGAATCTTCTGATGGGGCGGATCATCACCAGCTCACCTGATAAGCACTGTGGGAGGACGGTGCCTGGCAGCAGTGTTGGAGCTTTGCCTGAGGGAGCTGAGCTGTTCTCGTGTCCATAGGCATGTTAAATTGGCTGCGGGTTATTGCAAATAGGCTCAGGTTTTGGCTTTGTAAAGTAAGACTTTCTGCTTCCCAGGGAATTTAGGTGTGATGGTAACTAGCTGTAGTTTTGGTTACTAAGCAGAGTCTATGTGGATGTTAGAAAACACGGATCAGCAGTGTCATTGGTGTCACCTCCATGACCTCCCAACTGCTGTTACTTCAAACAGTTCCCATTAAACATAGTCAATAGTGCCCTTATGTGTTCTATAGGCTCTTCTCCTGCCATCTCAAATGGAAAATAAACAAAAGAGCTTAAGCACACAACGTGCTGAGTACACTAATAAGCTGTGAAAATATTTTGTGGGGAGATCTGGGGCAAGTGCAGTGAGCTGAAGCAAGGCTGTCAGACTTGGCAGCAGAAAGGCTTTGGGAGAGAGAATGGAAGGATTTTTCAAATGTATGTGTTATTTTTCCCCTTTCTGGGTAGTTTTTAAGAGACTCTTCCCCTGTTAA
The DNA here is from genome assembly GCF_028858725.1 of Colius striatus. NCBI lineage: Eukaryota > Metazoa > Chordata > Aves > Coliiformes > Coliidae > Colius > Colius striatus. The sequence continues at coordinate 9,991,911 of NC_084779.1, forward strand.
ATTAATTACTTCTCTGCATCAGAATGCCTTGGCTTTAAGTGCCAGCTAAGCTGCTCCTGCACTGCTTTGACTTTGCCTTTCTATTAAATGTAGAACAGGTTCTAATCTTCTCATTTAGATGTTTTAATAGTAAATGTTAAACTTGTTTTGCTGTGGCATCCAGATCTCTAATCCATGAGGATGTCTGTACTGAAACAGAAGTGCGGTGGTGTTTGAAGCCGTCTGCGGGATGTTTGGACGGCAGCTTTCTGGGTGGGAGCTGTACACAGACCACAGCTACGTGTGGCAGCAGCAGAGTCCGGGTCGCTGTGCAGCCCTGTGCACGAAGCTGGAAGATGCAAAAAGCTGGGATGTGGTTTGGAAGAGGCAGAAGGAGGCTGGTTTGCCTCTCCCAGAGTCGGGGAGGTGGCCTGCAGCTCCTATTTGGCAGTGCCTAGTGCTCGCCTCCTCCCTGGCTGTGGCAGGGCTGGATGGGCCATGTCTCGTTTCCAACAGGAATTCAGACGGAGTTCTGCAGTGTCAATGTGCTTACAGGCTGGTGTTACATCACAGGCAGATGCCCATGGAAAATGATGTCACGTGGGTTGTCCCAGCAGCATCTCCAGCAAAGAGCCTGCTGTTCTCCATGAGATGAATTCTGAGTGGCTTGCATCCATCCGCAGGGAAGCAGAGCTGCTCCTCGCTGCGTGCTGGGTTTGGCAGTTGGGTTTATAACATGTTAAATGTTTAGTTTTCTGAGTTGCAGTCATTCTAATTAAATCAATTTGCAAATTGTGTCTGTTGACCTTTTTCTCTTGATGTTGTTTCCTGTTTGACCAAAATCCTAATATCCCTAATGGGTCATGGGCACACTGAGATGCTGAGAGGGTGGTGGGGGGTTGAGGGGAGGTGGCAACCTGCTGGGAGGATGGCGGGGCAGTCAGGACTGGAGGTGTTTGCATTCCCTGTAGCCTGTAGGAGTGGATTGAAATGCTGCATCAGACATATGTGTCACCAAAATAATAAAAGCATTATGAAAGCAGTTGAGTGTAAGTTACCTGCTTGGCATATTAGAGGCAGCTCCTCCCCGTGCAAGGCCAAGTGACTCTGAATCCATCCCCTGGGATTTGGCGTTAAAACATGTTTGCTGCCACCTGACAAAAGAGTCAAGCTCAGATTTATTGCACTGGCACCTGCAGTAAAAAATGACAGATGATGAAAATGTATTTAATTATCATTCAGCGCCACATCTCTGTCTGCTCCAGTCTGGATGCTGCAGCTGTTGGCACACACTTTATTTTAAAGTCAATGTGCTTATCTGGAGAAGAGCCTGATCTCCCCAGTACACGGGCTGGGGGGAGCAGGGAGCTGGTGAGCTGCTCCAGGCGCAGCTGAGCAAACGCAGAGTTGCGTTGCACTCGCCTTCCCGGCTCGTCCCCGAGTGTTCCCAGCGGTGCCGGGCTAGGGGAAGCCCCTCTGCGGGGCAGGCACCAGGACCCCTGCACAGGGCAATGCAATTAAACAACCATGTGGCTACAGCTGTGGGGGGAGAGGCAGCTCAAAGGCGACTGGGGTTTAGAGCAAGGTCAGGGGAGACAGAACGTGCTGCTGCTGCTGCAGAGACGCTGCTCAGCCTCGTTTCCAAAGGGCAGCTTCTCCAACGTCAACTTTTCTGGTGCAATACAGAGGGACTCCTCAGTATGCACAGTGTGCAAAGTTGTATGTACACCCACCTACATCTGTACTTCTGTACGTAAATGAGACACAGGTGCTGCTGCCCAGCTGATCCCAGGCCCAGGGTGCGGGGCGGTGCCATGGCCTCTCCCAGGTGTGGGTAATTAGTGCTGATGAGGCTGCCTGGCTGACCCCAGTTCCTGCCGGAGGCTGAGCTCGCTTTGCCGGAGCGTCTCTGCTGTGCAGAGCTGAGAGGTCCTGTGCACCTTTCACCCCTCCACCATCACCCCTGCTGTTCCCTGGATGCCGGTGAGTGCTGCCACCAAGACAGGCCTGTGGGCTGTCTCCAGTTGTGGCTGTTTTGGGGCAGAAAAGGGCAATTCAGAGGGTGAGCTGGGCTGCATGCTGTGCTGTAGGGTGCTGGTTGCAGTTGATGTCTGTAATGGCAGTACCAGCATGGGGGAGGTCGATGTGTTCTGTGACTGTGGGTCACAGCAGTCTCCTGTCTGTGGGTCGGGCCAGGGCTGGCAATGTGGATTTGCATTGCAGGGAGTGCAGGAATGCATTGTGTGTGGCAGCTGTGGAACTCCTGGCCCACCACGTTTGCCACAACACCTTCAAAAAACCCCCACCAAAAGCAGTTTATAATTGAGGTCTGTGTTTAGAGGAGTGCTCGTGGGGAAGGGACCTTCCACCCTCAGGCATCCTCTCCTTGTCTTTGCATCCCCGTGCTCAGTGGGGGCTGCTCCTGAGGGCAGGGGATTCGGGTTGCTGAGGAGGGGTGTCTTCTGTGCTTTCGAAGAGGAAAAGTTGCTGTTAAGGCTTTGTTATCACTTGTGTGTTACATGTGTTCACCAAGCCACTCAGAGAAGTTTTTTTTGCTGGACTCTGGGAGCTTTGTGCCATGTGCAGGAAGCCAAAACCACCCTGATGAGTGGAGGTGGTTAAAGGAGCCATCCAGACACCTTCAGAAAATCTGATTTTTCACAAAGCTTAAGGGGAAAAACAAGTGGTTTTTTTATCTTGCTCAAACAGTTGTGACATTGGAGTGCTTCCTTTGTGGTGGTTTTTAAAAACATGAAATTGAGAACCAGCAGCACTGTGGAAGTGAGGGATTTGCTGCAGTGCCTTCTCACAGGGTGTCCCCACGTCTAAAAATGTAGCAATGCGATGAAAAATGAGGACTTTCAAGAGGTCTTAAAAACTCGTGTCAGTAATGCTCTCCCTTGTTCAGAGTCTGTGGGCTGTGGAGGGCCGGCGCTGGGTGTGGGACAGGACAGGAGCGGGACGCCGGGCTGGGGAGGTTTCAGAGCAGGTAGTGAAACGAAGGGGTTTTTAGTATTCATGAAAAATGCTTGTGACAGCCTTACCCCAAGTAATGAGAAGCCACCTGCAGTTCGGAGCAGTACTTGATAATGCCGTAATTAGATTGGAGATGCAAAAAAGCTCATTAAAATTAAATAACATATTTGTCACTGTTTTAAGAGGCACAGATTGCCTCGAACCATGCTGGTCTCTTGACCTTGAGTATTTTGGTGTAGTGCTCGCTGTCGAGAGCACAAAAATAACGCTGGAGCCTCCCATGGGGGGTTTTGTGGTGGGGGCTTTTGCATGAGGTAGCAGGCACTCTCCTTCCCTGGCCGCATCGTTTGGCACCAGCTTGTCCCTGCCCTGGCTGGATGGGGCCATGCTCCTGGCACCTGGACGTGGTGCAGGGGGGCAGTTTCAGCCCTGCAGTTTGCAGGCTGTGGGATGTGGGTGCAGCAGGTGGATGCTCTCGGGAGAAGTGGCCCTAGCCTGGCTCCACGCGAAGCACGACTCCGCTCTCCCCCATATCTTTGTCCGTTTCTCGTCTTGTGTCTGGGACTCTGGCCCTCCTTAGGCAGGAAGGTGCCTTCACATCTTCTTGGGAGCAGATGCTGCCTGTTGCTGTTACGTGTGCAGAGAGCTTCCCGGGTTTCCTGGAGTTTGGAGTTTCTTGTCCAGTTGTTGCCTGCTGATGATGTTTGGACATGCAGCAGTGAATTTCCCTCACTGCTCCCATACTGTGTCAGTCTGGCTGATTGCTCACTGTGGAGTGGGGAGGGGTGGCACTGGAGACCCCTCAGTGCCAGACCCCAGCTGCCTGGGAATCCCAGCGTGTGATGGGGAATGATGTCAGACAGGGCTGAGATGCCACGAGCTGCAGGGATGGGGAGGGAGGTTGTGAGGACGTGGGGGAATCACTCAATACAATGGCTTTTCCTCCTCATGAGTGCAAATTGCAAATGCAAATACACTTGGATTTCAAAGTCATGCAATGCAGAAATGTGGGTTTCTGAAGCTAATTGTGTCTGTCTCTTCAGCTTCTGATGAAGTAAAAAACCTCAATGTTTTAAATCCCCTCCATCCCTCCTGCCTGAAAAGGAACTTGCAAAGCCATAACAACGTCTATTAACAATGCTGTAATTTTCCAAAATTAATTTTTAATGACTAATTTGTCTTGTTTTCAGATGTTTTGTACAACACCTATTGTTTAAAACCCATTTGTTCCTCCACAGTGTCACTGTGAAGGAGGCTGGTGTTGGTTTAGTATCTCTAGCTAGAGCATCCATTGCTCGCTTTGCTGAGCTGGGGAGAGCTGCTCCCCACAAAGGGCTGCACCTGCTGAGGAAGGAGGGCTCTCAGGAAAAGCAGAGGTCGTCCTCTGCAGAAGGGATTTCCCTTTTTTCCAACCTTAAGCTGCTGCCAAGCAGGCTATTGCCCTCGCTCGGGGTCCCTCCCTCCCTGCTGCCGTGGCCATGTGTTGCCCGTCCCCTCTGGAGTCATCTGCGGGCTTCTCTTGCAATAACTTTTACACACAGAGGAGAGAATTAAAAACAAAAGTGGGTTTTTCTTCCTCCTCCTCGCTCGTTTAGAGTAATTACATGTAGGTGTCTCAGAGTGGGAGTGTTTAGAGAGGCACTGTTTTTGGAGTGTGGGGATTTTCCCTTTGTGGCACTTGAGTTGCAGCGGCTGCCTGGCCTGAAGCGTCTTTCTGAGTTGGGTGGGTTGGTTCTTTTGTTTGTTTTCTTGTTTGGGAATTGGAGGAGAGGAGGATCTTTGCAGGATCATTGCCCCTCAGTGTCTCTGAGGGAGGGGAGTTCCTAATGTTGACTTCTGTCACCTTACAGAGAAACTTCATTTTGTTACAGTACTTTTTTCCCTGCCTAGGATGATCTTCAAGTGGGTGCTAGCAGCTTGTGCTTTGCAGCTGGGCACACTGCTTGCTTTTGCTTATTGCAGGTCGTGTCAGTGTTTTCTTTTATATTCTTGGCACCAAATGGGATTTTTTTCAGAGCTTGTTCTGACTAATGTTGATGAAAGGGGAAAAATTCATTGCTAGAGAGAAGTAGCTGATGCTAGGCTGGTGTTCCCCAGGTGGAGGAGTAAATCTTGGGGAACTCCTGGAGTGAGCTTTCTTCTGCAAAACCTTGCTAGTGGCAGACCCTGCTCGTGCTGTGTGGGCTGAGTTTCCTTGTTGCCACGCTGTTACCTGCACAGTGCCCCTGAGTCTGCTCAGGACTGCACTGAGGGTCTGCCCACCACTGCCGGCTCCCCAGGGAAGGAGCAGCTGCAGGCAGGTCCCCAAAGCCCCATGATGGGCAGACAGATGAACCTTAAACAAAACTTAATAAACCGTATTCACAGGCAGAGGTTGAGATGGGACCCATCTGCCTTCTCCTCTCAGGCTGAGTACTTGGTTATTAGCAGAATAATCCTCGTCCATCATTGAAGCACAGGCAATGGGAGCAGATGCCTCTCGCCACTGATGGGTGTTTCCAGATAAACTAGAAAGTACCATTCCCACTCTACTTGGAGGAGAGCAAAGGGTTCTTGCTCTGCCTCACTTGGGCTCCTGGTCAGTCAGGGAGTCTCTTAAGCAAGTCTCTGGCAGCTTCAGAGAAAAAGCAAGCCCACCAGAAAACATTCAGCCCATGTGGTTACACTGAGGAATCTGCTGGCAGAGTAAACCCTGAGTAAACATCCTCAATTTGCTGCCTTCTGAAATGGAGCAGCTTTTAGAGTTTCAAGCCACAATTTGTATTCAAATGAAGGTCATTTGAAAGGTGTAACATAGTAAACAGCCATTATTTCATTTTGATAGTGGTACTAAAATTATAGTGTTGGTTGAATTATTTTAGTATAGGACCATTACCATCTCCCTAAAACACTTACAGGGATTTTTATATCAGTGCTGCAGTCCTGAAATTAGAGGAAAATTAAAAATCACACGGCTGTGGTGGGGAAGTAATTTTTTTGTGAGCATGCCTTCATTTTATCGTGCATTCTCTTTCCTTGCCTCTCCGCCAAAGAGGGAGATGCATGTCTCCCGTTAGGGGCTGCCACTGACAGATTGCTGCTGCTCCCTGTCCGCTCCCTTCTCCTGCCATGAGCCGTTGCTGCTTTGGCTGCAGATTGCACTGGGGCAGCATCTTTGTCCTACAGAAGGCTCTGTGCTGCTCAGCAGCTCCTGCTTGCACCTTCCTGGTGCTCCTGGCTTGAGAAAAACACGTCTTTTTATCGGCAATGCCTCAGCGGTGATCAGGCGCCATGGGAAGAGGCACTGTGGGGAAAACAGGATGGTGAAATGCTGCAGGGTCGCTCTGGGGAAGTCCTGCAGGAGCCTGTGACATTTCCAGCCTCCTCCTCCAAGGGTGGAAGTGTCTCTTGCTGATGCCTCCAGCTGCACAGTGTTTTCATGGTGCCTTCAGCCTCCAGTCCACGTGCAGGCCATGGTGCCGAGCACTGTCCTGTCGTGGCAGAGGTGGCTCAGTGCTGCCAGTGCTCTCCTGCTTCCTGCAGTAACGCCAGAACGCCTGTGCCGGTGGTCCTGGGCTGCCTTTGCCAGGGCAGACCACTCTTCTGGTGGACAGAGGCTTTCTGTTCAAGGTATGTCCAGCCCAAAGCTTGGCTTGACCTCACAGTAAATGCTGCAGATCTCAGCATGTGCCTTGACGGCGGCCACCGTGGCTCCACAGAACTCATTCACACCAAACTGGAAGTACATGCAAGAGGAGGACAGCCCCAATGATGCACTGTATGCAGTGATGAATTAATGACTCTAACAGAGGAAGACCTGGAAGTCACTGTTGGCAGCTCTCCAAAAATGTCAATGCCCAGCCATGGCCAGAAGGTCTGGCACCTCTGTCGTGCCGGGGCGCCGGGGGCACGAGCACGAGAGCTGTTTGGAAGAAGCAGGAGTCGGGAGTGATCCCTCTCTTGACTCAGAAATGAATTGCCCAGGTCTGTTTTTTTTCCTCCAATAAAAGAAGGTGCCATGACACCACCTGCTTTCAGTGCCCTTTATCAGCATGCCATGTGTAGAAAATACTTGTACAGAGATGTGCACTTAAAACCTTTCTGCAATTGTTTTCTTTTAGGAATATGTGCAATACAAGTTGGAGTTAATTTCCCCCATCGGGGCTGCTGGGTGAGGGTGGCTGGACAGAGCACAGCAATCATGGCTGGTGCACAACAGGCTGCACGTGAGCAGGGGCTGCTGGACGTGAGCAAAATCTCAACCGTGAGATTCCCGTGGACGGTTATAGCTGCCTTCATTAACATTTTCACACTCGACTGGCTAACAAATGAGGAGAAGGGCTTTTGTACCTCTGGATTTATCATGCTCTGAATGTGCTCCCTACCTTACCGTGTGCCACAAGTCTGTGCTCTCGCATTGCTCACGTTTAAGCAGGAGGGATTGTGTGCTTTTTATGGAAGGAAAAGGATAAAAAAACAGGTGTTCTGTGAGTATTTTTAGTGAAAGTCTTTATTGTCAAGAGGCTGTTTCTCAATAAAATCAAGGAATACTGTTGCAAATAAAATTTCCCTTAATTTATAATTCCTCCAAGAATTTAAGATGTGAAACTTGTTTTGTAGCTGCATCTTTGGTAAAGTTCAGATTGGGTTTTGATCTATTCTTTATGGGGTTTTTTTCTGATGATTTGTTACTTAAACTCTGGGGTTTTTCAGTTGCACAAGCAGGATTCTTGTGTATCCACTGGGAAAGAGCAAAAACTCTTACATCTTGGAAGTCTTGCTGCTTAAATGGTACCAAAGCTGGCACAAATAATGCACCAGCCATGATTGGTGATGGCCATGGAAGGCCACCACATCATGTTGGAGGTCAAGGATGTGCCTCGCATCTCTTCCCCAGCCTTGCTGTGCCCCATCTTGCTTCTGCTCCCAGTTTTGGTGCCAGAGCACTCTGTGCTGGCAGCGTGGAGATATGTTTTCATTATGAAGTCATGGGGCTCTGAAGCACTGAGCAACATCAGGATGGATGGTCCCCATCCTTGGGTGAACGATGCTTTTATAGAGCTTCTCCTCAAGAGGTTTCAAATGGCGAGGAAATCTGCAGCTGGATTGGGATGCCCTCGGAGATGAGCATAGCGAGCTGTTCCATATTTATTATGGGCAACAATTTGACTAAGAGAGAATTTAGATTAATAACATTCAGCCCAGAGAAGTAATTTCCTTTGAGAAAGCGATTTACATGCACTCTGCCAAAAAGAGCCGTCACCGTGCGCTCTCATCGTGTCAGCTCCAATAATGAAGTTGGAAATAACATGGGAGGTTAATAGGTCCTACTTATCTCCTTAGCGCTGGAAAGGAAGATTTACAGTGCAGAGCCTGGTTTGCATATTTCCATTGGAAATGGAAAGGTTTTTCCCAGGCAAGACTGATGAGACATGGTTACAGGGTGTCTGCTCTGCCACCATAAAGGCTGAGGCTGTAAAGCTCCATCCCAGGGGACGTGCTTATGCTGGAGGAGCTGCCTTTCCCTGGGTCACCAGCCAGGGATTTATTTAGATGCCTGTGCTACCATTCCATTGATAGTTGTTTTTGACCATCTGTGTCTCCTCTAAGCCTGAAGGTTCATACAGATGTGGCTGAAGAATGGATTGAAGCCTGGTGGGCTTTCCCCAGGAGTTGCCTGTGGTGTGGGAATAGCAGTGACCTGGAGATGCCGTGGGAGGAGACACCAGCGTGGAGGACTGCAGAGGACAGCTGTGGTGTCTCTTGGGCTGCTGCTTGTGCCACACCACTCTCTGATGATACGTTAAGAGTGTGCTTTATCCTGCCTTCCCCTTGAGGAAGATGATGCATGGGATGGTCTGTAGGGCTGGGAGCTGCCAGCCTGTGCTGGTGTGTTACAGCCAGCACCAGTTACCTTCACTAGAAATGGTAATGCCCTTGTCATTGCTGGCAAGGACACCGCTGCCTTGGCTTGGGTGAGGCTGGAAATAACTGGAGCTGCCCCTGTGATTGCTGCCGTTCCCCTGCCCTTGGCCTCACCACGGCTGCAGCGGTGCTGGAGCCCCGTCACTTCGCATTACTGTTACTGCTGTCCCGAAGGACCCGTGGCACGTTATGGGCTATTGCTGGAGCTGTTTCATTTCAACCAGCAAAGCTATCTGTGAGTTTCAGGGGTACAAAAAAAGCTCTAAAATTCTTCCTCTGCTTTTCTTGCCCTCCCTTAGCTTTTTAGAAAATAGCATTTTAACCGCTGTTCTCTCCCAGCAGATTTATGTCTGGGTTCTGGGCAGGTTGTTGGGCTCTTCCATGCTGGGAATGAACCAAAGCTTCAACAAATAACAGCAAAAAATCATTCTCTCTCGATGATTTACGTCACATAGTGCACCAGAGCCTGCTTAAAAGAGTAACTCCAAAAGGGATAGGATTTTTAACAAATGTTCTGTCTGGCACAAACTGTAAAATATTCATTGAAGTCGCTTATTCCGTGTTACTGAGAAAGTGCAAGAGGAATTGCCTTTCTGAACAGCTTAAGGTACAATTCAGTAATAACCTGAGCCATTTATTGAATGAAATATTTAACATAATTTGCATCTGTCAAGTGGTGGGATGTGGAGTATAACAAAAGTAGCTCCCATTTGGGGAGGAACACCAGAGGAGCAAACAAGGATTCCTCAGTGTGATCCCCTATTCCAAAATACCCCAGGAGAGCTCCAGCCACAGCTGTGTGAGCCCACACTGAGCCCCTCCTCAGGGCTCTCCCTTGGGGCTCATCTGCCTGAGAGGATGCTGCATGTGCATGTTGTGCCTGTATCTCATGGGGAATGGGGTGGCAGCCTGGTGACTGAGCCCTTGTGAGCACTGGATGGACTCGAAAGCGAATGGTGTGGCACATGGTGATCCAGGTACCATTATCTCCTCCAAGGTCTCTGTAATCTTCTTTTACTTCACCCCACTCCTTTTGCAGCCTGGCTCTTCCATGTCCTCTCTGCCACCTTGGCATGCTGAGTACTGGTGACTGGTGCCTGATGCTCTGATGATCTCGGGTCACTGGGGGGTGATGCCGGTAATGCAGACCCTCGCAGGCTGCACCATTAATGCATTTTCCCTTCCAGTCCACATTACTTTGCCTTTCTTTTTTTTTTTTTTTCCCTAGCTACACACGCTGTTTCTCTCATGTTGATCATTTGCCCAGTTTGCAGTTTGTTTAGGTCTCTTGGCTGGTTTTCCAGCCTGTCAGATCCTCACTTGTAAATGCCTTTTGTCACATTCAACTGCTGCCTTCCCACTGCTCGCCTTCCAGGTCGCTGGTAAATATTAAGGAATAAAGGATGTAGGCTGAAGGCTAAATATGAAAGGAGTTAGGGAATCCCCATCTAGCTGGGAGCACGAAGCTCCTTGATGTCAAACCTGGCTCTCAAGAACATTAATTGCTTAAAGACTGAGAAGAACAGAGTGATTCTGGAACACGTCCCTTGAAGGGTTTTTTTCTTTTAAAGGAATATATTTTTAAGTTAAACGTGAACTGAGCCCATTGTTGGGGGCCTGAAGCACAGACTTGGGTGAGTATTTGAGGTCCCTTTTTGGCGTCTGCATTTGGAAGACCTTAAAAGAGGGAGGGTTGCTTTCATCCCTGCTGTCAGTTTGCCTTGACAGCGTGTTGAAGTCAGTCTTACCCTAAAAACATTCTGCTTTCATAACGGGCGATTTTGTTTGTGTTGAAAATGCTTTGTTTGATTTCTGGAACCATTCATTAGAGGATCAAGGCTTCAAATTGGAGCCAATTAGGTATGAGAGCTGCTTTTAAAAACCTTTTTCTGAATGCCAAAAGCTTGAAGGTTAAAATGCAGTGAACTGAGCATCCAGCCCCGCACACGGGGAGTCTCTGCTGGGGCAGCCCCGCTGCAGCACCAGGTACCACCTGGGGCTGGCATCCCCCTTGCTGGGGCTGGCATCCCCCTTGCTGGGGCTGGCATCCCCCTTGCTGGGGCTGGCATCCCCAGTGGGAGCTGAAGGCTGCAGTCACACTGCCTGTGGTGGCTCATCCTTTTGCTATATTTAGTAAGAAATGCATCAGCATCCCTTTTCCTTCCTGAATTCCCTCTGGGAATGGAGCTAGTAAATAGCTCTTGCAGTAAAAATAACACCTGCACCAGCCCCTGGCAGCCTTGCTCCCTTCCCTGGCTGAACACAGACCCAGAGGGCTCCCACCTCGGGAGCAGATGGTTGGATTTATGTTTATTTTTGTTTATTAAAAAAAGCAGGAATAACCACTTAAAAATGCAAAACCCACGAAACCACCTGTGATCCTTAACCTTTGGAAAACATTATCAGTGCCGTTGGCCGTCTCCTCTCTGTTTGATAAGACACGGGGCGGCCCTGGCACAGCCTGCGGTGGTTTTCCAGCGGCTTCGGGCAGCCGGAGGTGAGTGGGGTTGTGCAGCAGCTGTGCTGCGCTGCCCTGGGCTCCTGTGGGCATCACCCCTGCTTCTACACCAGCCTTCCTGAGGAGAAATGCAAGAAGTCCTGGACGTTTTGCTGCCCTGGCGCTGCTCAGAGTTGTACATGGCTTTTAACACACACATAATGTCCTTCTCTCCTTGCTTGGGGTTTTTTGCCCGTGCTCTTTTTATTTTTCTTGAATGTGTCTCAAAAGTGAGGAATGGGCACAATCTCAGAAGTCTGAAAATAACTGGCGAAGGATTTATACTTCCCTGATGCTGGTCTGGTTTTAGGTTGTTTGCTTTCCATTCTAACATAGCAAACAATTCTCGGCTGAAGGGATTTTCCAGCAGATGAAAACAAGATGTTGATGGTGGATCCTTCTTGGGGGTTTTATCTGCTGTGATGCTCCAGACTTGTGACCCTGAGCTCACGGTCACTGCCAGATACCTACCTAGAGCAGAAATGTTTCCCCTCCCACACTTCAGGCAGGAGGGAGGATGGTTTGATGTAATGAGTTGCACAGGAGCTGATCCCATCCTTTAATCATCATCTGTGAGCTGCTTCCAGAAACTTGACCTGTTGTTTCAATTTCTGTGAAGCAGCCACTGATTTCCTGGGGGAGATCTGGGGCTTAAAAAAAGGTGCCCAAAACCACCAACCCAGCAGCACCGGCTGGGAGCTGGAACTTGCACCTGGGCTCCAATATTCTTTTTTGTGATCTTTCTAAACCTCAAGTGACAGTTAAAGGAGGAGAAGGAGCTTCATGAGCCATGAACACTTAAAGGAAGAGAGCCCAGTGCTTAGATTTGCAACACAAATGGCTTGGGCCTTAGCTTAGCCTGGGAACAAAGCTGTGCTTTGGCTTTGCTGTGTTTCTGTGCTGGGGAGGGCTGGGTCACCACCTCCCAGCTCTGGTGCTCAGCTCTGGTGCTCAGCCCGTGGTCTCCTCATCCTGGTCTGTGGAAGGAAGAAGTGTTTCTTAATTGTGCAATGAGATAATTTATAATGTTTTAGGTAATAATACTAACAGTTTCCAAAGGTCTTTTTTATCCTGTTGACACCTTAGGTTCTGCTTGAGGGTTATTTGGATTAATTGGGTGGATGTTTGGGGAAGAGAACAAATACCTGCTGGTATTTGATTTTGCTTGCACAGCTGTGTGAACAAGAGAAATGGCAGCAGAAGACCTTAAACTCCATTATATTGTCTCAGGGAAGATTTGTGAGCAACAGTTAGGTCCCAGAAATAGACCTTTGGTGCCTCGTTGCCGCAGTTAACTGGAGTGGTTTTGGGTCTGAGCACTGGGGTGACCCAAAGGGGCTTTAGTGAACCAAGGGGCACCACGTTTTGCACCTCTGAAGGCTGTGCTGCAGGGAGCTCCAGGTTTCTGCTGAGAGCTCTGTGGCCTGTGAGCCGTGAGCAATTAATATTATATATATTTGAGTAACGTTTCTCTTTCTGTCTGCCTCTACTTTTTTACTCCTGCGTGTGATGTTGGTCCTTCTTCCATTTAGATTTTTTTCCTTTAACGGAGCACTGTGAGCTCGTGGACTCACCAGACGGGCACCTGGCAGCACAGCGGGTGCGCCTCGGGGAAGCACAACCGAGGGCCATTAGTCTCCTGTAGGACCCAGTTCCTTTGGGATTTTGAATACTTAATGCAGCTCTTGGGATTTATATCAGTACACTGCACAGCTTCGTTTCAAACGCTTCTTGCGAACTTTCCTTGGCCTCGCTGTGCCCGGCACACGGCTGCAAACGCCGCGATGCTTGAGACTGGGCTGGGACAATTTTATCTGTTCACAGGTATGAAACATTAGAAATTGTTACAGGAATGATAATAATGAGCAGCTTTGGTGGGTCTTTTCTAAGATTAAATGTTGTTTGTACAATGGTACAGGGGCGCTTGTGTGATATTTACAGAGCACCTTGGAGGGAGCTGGGGGAGTCTTCAAGGGAAACAGTACAAAAGGACTAAAACCATTAAATCATTTCAGGTAAAGCATCTCCTGTATTTAGGTAAGTCCTCAGGAGAAGAGAGATCCTTACGCTTGGAGGGCAGGAGGGGGATATATGAAGCATGAAAGCCACAGCATTCAGGACTGGTTTTTTTACGCTAATTAAGATGTGAGAGCCTGAGTTCATCGCAGGATAGCTCACGTCACTTCGGCTGAGAGTAAAACACACCAGTTACTGCTATTTCCAGCCTTCCATGCTCGGTGGCTCTTGGTCTGACCAGCACCATCCTGCGAATGCAGCCTTTATTATGATTTAATATGTATCTTTTAAGAAGGGTTTTAATTCCCTGTTTGAAATAAGAAAACGCCATAAATCAGAGACAGAATCTTTTAACATTTACAGTTTTAAATGAATTCCTGTTGAGAGTCTCTTAAGCCAGATTTATATCTGATTCTGCATTGAACTGTGTCGTTATGTGGGACTGAAAAACTCTTACAAAATTAGGCATAATGCAAAAACATGCTGAAAAGACAGTTCTGCAGGAATGTGGAACATTATTATGTTAGAGAATATTGGAGTGAGGAATATGCAGAAAGGGGCAATTACGGTGAATATTCTCCTCTTAATGAACCTTGCACAGTTCTTTGGTGGAAGAGTTTGCTGCTGTCTCCTTGCAGGAAAAGGCAAATGGAGAAAGGGATGATATTTTCACCTCATCTGGCATTGAATATTAAGGCTTTATTTTATCCCAACACATATTTGCCTCTTTCAGGCTATGTGAGTCTTTTAGACTGTTTGTGGTACTAAAGCTAATGGCAACAGCAAGACAACAGTCCACATGTTTCTTTAAATCACAGGCTTTAGTCCAAGGTCATTTAAAAGGAAGAAGAATAACAATGAAACCATCATGTCATGATGTGTGGGTATTTTCCAGTGACTAAGGATTGGGTGGTATTACTATTGCTCTGTTTTACTGTCTGTCCCTTATTTTGGGACTTAAATGGATGATAAAATCTATCCTAACGCCATTAGGCACTGGCTGATTCCAGCCGTGGCTTTGCTAAGCCTGTGGCTGATGGTACTTCTGAGCTGAGCAGTTCAGGGGGGCCGTTGCTACGTGTGTCTGTGGAATTAGGGTCTCACATAGAAAGGCCCATTGCATGGTTCAGTTCACCATTCTCCATCCATATCTGGCAGGTGCTGAGTAGCTCTTGTTTAACTCGGGTCACCACCTCTTACTCACTTGATTGGGGTTTTTTTCTTCTCTTTTTCATGTGTTTTGGAGAAAATGGTTTCTCCTCTTAATCTAGTTTCTTCCTGCCAGGTTTAGCCTTGAAAACAAAGCATTTAAGCAGCCCACTCACTACTTTATAGAAGTTTAAGACTGACAAGAGGTAGCCTCTTTGAGCTCTGGTCTTGCTGATCTGAGGAAATGCCTCAGTTTAACTGAGCTGAGCCTTACAAATCTGTACAGCTCAATCAGCATTTTCCTTCTAGTGATAAATAATCTCCAGCAACTTCTCAAATGTTATTTAAAAGTAGAGTGGAGTGGGTTGAAGCTTACGTGTGCTGGGAGAGGGCCTGTGAATTTGATCGAAATGAGTTCATATGAAACAATTGTTAATTTCCAGTGGAGAGCATCTGCACTGGCTGGATGTGGGAAGGCGTTAAGCAGGGATGCTCTGGGACACCTTTGTCTGGAGAGATCCAATTCTCCATTTCCATGAAATGTCCCTGGAAGCATTTAGGTGTAGGTATAAAATCTGTTGTGGTGGAGGTTTGGACAGTGCTGACTTTGTGGATTTGCGTACCCGACTTTTTCTTCCCTTTTTTCTCCTTATGCGCTCCTTTCTCTCCCTGTAAGTTTTCTTTGGGATTGTGTCCAAGCCTGTTTGAAGCTGGGTTTTTTGTTGTGCTGAGGCTGCCATTGGTTTCACCCTTCTATTCCTTTAAGTTTAGGAGCTCAGCCAAGCTGCACAAGAGTTAGAAGTGGAGGGGCAGCCCTCTCAGCGGTGCCCCAGGTGTGTGCTGCCTGCCATGACGGCGAAGTGCCTTCACAGTCAGATGACTTGGTCGGCTATGGGAGCTTAGGATTCCTAAATGTCATCCTATAATGTCTAATTAAGTTTGCAGTTTGAAGACATCGTGTACTTTAATTGAAATCTGTAAGAGTAATCTATTCCATTTTTTCCTGTTAAATTAATAGTGTGGACCTTCAGCAGATGGCTATCGAGACGCTGTTATTAATGAAAGCGTCCCACTGCCCGCAGTGCAGCCGCGTGTGTGTGCAGGGCAGAGACTCGGGACTTGCATCTCCCAACCAACTGCACTTTCCACCCTGTGGCTCTGTTCTCCTACTGTGCCAATTAGTGTTCCCAAGGCTGCCCTGTGCCTCTTCTGCAAGATTTAAACTCTGCAGAGGTGTTTTCAGCCAGGCAGGGCTGAGTGACAGAGCTGGCAGCAGCCAGTGGGCTGCAGGTCATCGTCTGCTGTCTGCCATAACAAGGGAAAGCAAGAAACGCTGTGTGCCCCCCAAATTGTGGGTTGTTTTCATCCCTTAGGGTAATAGACCAAGTGGTCAGCTTTAAGCTATTTAATGATATTTTCATGGGTAAAACTAAGTGCCTCTGCTGTATGTGAGCACACTAACAGGGCTCAGCTCTGCCTCTCCACCCCCACTTTGTTGTAGGTGAAGGTCACTGGGTCACGTTTGCCAGTGCCAGGTTTTGGCAACGAGTCTTTTGTTCCCTTCTTTTAATCTTCTCCCCTCTGCTATTGCTTTGCCATTTCCCAGGGGCACACGCAGCAGCAGAGACTGGGGAAAGCTGGAATGTTTATCACCCTCTCCTACGCAGAGGCTCTAAAATGACTTCTGCAAAGTAAATCACCTTTAAGACTCTTCCAGAGTGGGGTTTGGTTTATTGCTCCAGGAATATAGAGAAGCCTTTTCTTCCCCAGGCAACTAGCTGGGACCCCAGCAGTGATGGCTTGGGAAGTCTTCATGTCCAGGCGACGTGGTTTTTCTGTCTGCCAGAAAATAGACGTTGCAAAACCAGGCATGTGCTGGGGGAGCTGTGGTGGTGGAGCACAGGGCAAAGGAGAGCGTCCTGGTGTAGATGCCATCATGCAGCTGATGGCACAGGGCATCCCCAGGGTGAGGGTGCTCGGAGGGAGGGGCGTCAGGGGTGCAGCATCCACCTTTCCCAGCAGCGCCTCATCTTTGCAGAGGAGGAATTTGTGGCAGCTCCGAGAGGGTGAAGTTCTGAGTCCTGACAAGGCAGGGACGCCATTGCAAAGTAGTTCACCCCCAGTAAGGGTGCCGAGGAAATGGGAACTGGTGCTGTTTTTTACGTGGGGGAGGTGCAGTGAAGGTTTGTGCCCAGCAGCCTCTCTATCCCTGGGCAGGAGCCCCGTGGTGATGGTGAGTGATTCAATAGTTAGCTGCAGGTATTGATAATAAAACCCAGCTTCCATCTGATTAGATAGATTAGTTGGTGTACCCTTACTCAATTAGGAAAATACATTTAAAATGAAGTTTCAATCTATTTCTGTCTTTGGCTACGATGGAAGAGGCGATGCAGTAACGGGAAAGCTCGCTGCTGGGTTCCTGGTGTCAGATACCAAAGGAGTGATGCTGTGCCACCTCGGTTCTGCCTTCTGAGGTTTTGGGGACAATTCAAGCGAGTCCTGCCAAAGCACAGTGGCTGCTGGGAGGCTAGGTGGGTTTTTGGAAGGCAATTCATGGCACACTTTGGAACACCAAAGGCACAGCAGTCCGGCTAGATGACCTGCGCTGGTTTGTCTTGGCAGAACACAGCAGTAGGAAACCTCTGCCCCAAGGTTTCTTCGCTTTCTGAGCTCTGGAGTGTGCAGACCAATGTTTTTGCTTTATAAAAATACAGATAGGTAACACTTTAAGATGAACAAAAAAGCACCACCTGCAAAAGGAAATAAAGCATTTTAGTGGAAGAGGTTTTTGCTGTTGACAGGTATTGTCAGCCCGGTGGCAGCCTGGCTTGGGCTCCTCTGCTCTCTACTCAAAAGCTTGGTTTGTTTTGCTCTTGCTTCAGCATTCTCCTCAGCTCTCTGAGCAAGGTCCCAGCTGCTGCTGTGATGCTGTTTTGGACCAAACAACTGGATGGACGAAAGGGTATTGCAATTTTTGATCCAGTGATGCTCAACAAGGTAGTGAGGACTTGCTCTGTGTGGCTTTCTGATCAGTTTGTAGTTGTAATATTCAGAATATTAATGGCTTTGAGAGTGAGGAGAGCTAGAAAATGAAAACAGGTTGATCCCAGCTGAGAAGATGCTGCATAATCAACATGAATTTGGATTTTCATTTCAAGAGGAAGGATGGTAGGGAAGTGATGAGCTGGAATTTGTCTTTATAACAGTCAGGACGTGGAGATAAATGTGCTTGCTTTAGAGATCACAACTTTATTAGCTCCGTGGTATAAATCCAGAGGTGTGCACAGACGCTCCTGCTTTCTCTTGAAATGCACATTTCAGGCATTAATTTGGATGTGTATAATTTGTACAGAGGAATAACTCCGAATTCAGACTATTTTTAAAGCAACGATTTATTACTTTTGAGGTATTTGTTGTGGATTTCGGAGCTCTTATAACTTTTTCTTCCAAACAATGTGTGTATTCCCGTGTAAGTCCTTCAGCTCAGGGCAGAAACGAGCCAGCACCTTTCCTGGGCACAGTGGAGGGCAACGAGCCTGGGTGGGATCCCTGCCCCCCCTGCTCAGCGACGATGGCCTCTTTAGTCCTGCACGTAAAGACAAGCACGCTTCCCCACAGCTGCGTGCAGCACAGGACGGGTGCTCTGCAGCGAGCTGCTGCAGGCTGCTGCTCCTGGCGCACGGCCGGCTGCGGCGCTGGTGCCGCGGGCGCCGGGTGAGGCCAGGCCAGGCCGTGCTGCCGCAGCTCGTGATGCTGATGTGCCGTCGTTAAATATTGAAGTGGCTGAGGAGCTGCAGTCACGTAGCGCTGGGGGAAGCTCGCTGTGGCCTTTCCTGCCAGCACAGCACCCTGAGCCCAGCACCATCTGCAGCTCCATCCTCTGCTTGGTTCACACGAGGCTTCACTGTAAGCTCCAGTGTGAGGCTGCTGGTGCAAAGCCGGTGAAAGAGGGATGGGAAAGGCTTTGGAGGCAGCTGTCTAGAGATGCCATAGCCCACCTGCATCCTGTCTAATGCAGATAACTTGGCTTTACAGCTGATGGCTCTTTGCATCTGAACTAACAACCTTAACCAACGAGGGAATGCAAAATAAAAGTAGGTGTTCACTTACATGGAATGCTTTTGGGCCAAGCAGCAATGTATAAATGAAACCACTGGATTATGTGAACAAGTTTAGGATAAAACATAACGTGTGTGATTGTAGCGTTATCTAATTGCCTTAAGGGGAGTTTCCATTAGCTGGTGAACCTCAGCAGTGTCTTGTAAGATATGAATGTAGGGCTCAGTCCTGCAGGCTTGTTGGGAGGCAGGCAGGGTCAGAAACAGCTGGATCTACATGACTTTCAGTCTTTCTCAGCCACACTTGCTCCATTTACTTCTGATGTGTCCAAAGCTGAGCTTAGAGGGGCTGTGGGGCTGCGTGGGACATCCCGGCCAAGGGGCTGCTGGCCCTGGCCACAGAGATGCTCTGGGGTGGCCTTGGGGTCCACCCGATGCCCCTTCCCCTGACCCTTGTGTTGGAGGACTCCTCGGTGACAATGAGCTGGGCGTTTACAGGGAGTGTGCCGCATCCTTTCAGTTCCTTTGCTCCACTTATAATTAAGCAGCGAAGCTGAGGACAGAGCGCTGGGGTTTCAAAGCCTGGCTCTGTCTCGTCTGACCTTGCTGGTGCCACGCTGCCTTTTGTTTGTAATCTCAGGCAAGAGGCAATGGAGAACGGGTCTGATGGGAGACAAAAGCAAACAATAGCCTCACTGGAAAGATACGATGAATGGGATGTAATTGAATTTTTTGGTGAAGACATTGATTTGACCCTGTAAGATACACAGAGTGAATCATTAGGGGAATTAACACACATTAAAATGCAGGGGTTTTTATCAGAGGGCTTTTATTGTGCCTGTAGTTTTGTTTTTAATTATTTAACGACTCTGTGTCTTCTTGCGATAAATCTGTTTCCTCTGCCTGTTTTCAGGAGGAGTGGTGTTGGTGTGACAAAGGGGTACATGCCCCAAGCAGCTGACAGGCACTGGCCCTTGCTTAGCAGCCCTGCTTGTGCCCTGCTTGTGCTGCACAGCCAGCCACGTGCTTCAAAACAGCGTCTCTTGCAAACTCTTGATGAAACATCGTTAGTCTGATAATACATCAACATTAGTCTGATAAAACATCATTGTTAGTCTGACTGATTTCTTCTGGGGCTTTCAGATTGATTTTTACAATACGCATGTAGCAGAAACTCCGTAGCAATTAATCCATCGCAAGGAGCAGTGTCAGTATGGTATTTTGGGGCAAAAATTACAGGCTCGGGCTACTCAGAGTGGGTTTGACCCTGGATTTTTGGAGTGCTGGGTGCTCCCAGCTGCAGCTCCTTCTGTGCTGCCTGTGGCTTCAAGGCTTCTCAGAAACCTCATCCCTGTATTTTGCATCTTGCAGGTGGTGCTTTCCTCACCACGCCAACGGATTTGAAGAAAATAGCACTTTTTTTCTGAGTTGAGCTGCTTGGGCTCGCCCTTAGCTTGCTTGTGGCTTTGCTTGGAGGAGCTGCTTGGCTGCAGATTTGTTAGAGTGTGCTGCCTGCGTTGTCTCTTCCATGAAAAATATCTCCTTTGGTCCTGCCTCCGACTTCAGAGCATCCAGTGCTGCACCTGCAGTACCTGTCTGTCTGCTGCCAACCCTGGGTTCTGCAGTTTGCAGGGACTTTCTGGAGTGATGGACACAAAGTCATGTAGTTACAGAGAGGTGAAAATTTAAAGAATGAGATTTAAAGGGAGTTTGCTGCTGACAGCAGAGAAACCTTCCCCAGTGCACCCTGCCCACCCTGGACGTCCTGTCCCTGGGACAGACCTTCCCCATCCAGGCTGTGGGTTGCTGATTGCTGCTGAGCTCCTCTGCTTCTTGTGCCTGATGCATGCAGCTCTGCTGTCTATTTCCCTTAGAAAAAGAGCATTTTGCTGTGCAGCACCAGTTCAGAGTTCATCCCAGTGCCTGGAAGCCGCCTTTCCCTGGAAACTGGTTCTTTTGCCTGGCTTTGTGTGTGAGAGCGTGTTTGCCGCGAGCATCACTGAGTCATCTGTTTCTCACAGTTCTGCTCCAGTTTGAGGTGGCAGACGAGAGATGATTCTCCCTGAGCCTTGGTGCTTATATAGTGACAGAAGTTGGAGCATAGGTGTCAAGCTGTAAGTCAGGGTTTCTGCGACTGCTCCGCTGCGGGGCCGTGTGCCGGGGGACTCTTCAGCCTCCTGACACCAAACCTTATCCCAGCTCTGCGCTGTCTGGTCGTGGCTCCTGCCCCAGCAGCTCTGTGAACCCGATCAGAGACCCTGCAGCACATCAGCTGCTGAGGCTGAGTGTGCCAGCCCCTCACCGTCCCGGTGAAGGACGCGGTGCTCTGAGCGATGGCGTTTCAGGCTGGCACGAGCAGAGCGAGCAGACAGTGCAGGAGTTTACTGGAGGGGGGAGGTTGCCCCATTTGCATGGCAGTCCCTGTAAGTCTGAGTAGTTGGGATTCACTGTCTCTCTACTGTACATGTTAATTTACAGTGCTACCATGAGCTGGATTCTCCTTGTTATCCAAGGTATTTCCTCTGGAGGAGGGAAATCAGGCTGTAATATATCATTAAGCAGGAAGCCTGGGGGAGCTCCTATCCTGGTTGATACAGATCCTTCTTTTATCCTGTTAGAAGAATTGAATTACATGGTTTGAGTTGTCTGAAGATCCAGATTGAAGTCTTGGTGGAGCTGTAGCTTTCCGTGCTGTGGCTGCAGGGGTAGGAGCTGCCTTGGTAACGTGTGTGTGAGATTCGTGGGGTCACCCCTGTGCCTGCAGCATCGATCTGCAGCTTATTCTTTGGTCTGCCAAATTTGCTGAGCAGGCCCAGGCCAGCAGCGTGGAAACTGATGTTCTGCTGAAAGGGAGCGTCTCAGTGCTGCAGCTGGTCCCATCAGTGGCAGTGTGGGGATGATGATTTCGAGTGTGCAGGGTATAGGCTGGCTGGAAGGATTAAAGTAGGCAAGCCTTGGGTAAGACTGATGTTTGTTTACCTGAATTACTTCTGTTTTCTGTACTATGGCAATGTGTTTATTCAGCCATGAAAGTTAAAAGTTGCTTTATTCTCCTATGGCAAGTTGAATTTTAGTACGAATAGGCAAAATCCTGTTCTCATCTGAAGGCCACCGAACCTGTCTTTGCAGGATTTTGAGTGAATCATCTGGATCCATCTCTGTGTCAAACGGATTTGTTTCTGTAAGTGCCTGCTCATGCAGGCCACCTGCCAGGAGCATTCTGGGGACGTGGGTGTTAGAGAGGAGGGATGGAGAGCTCCCTTTTTGGCATCCACTTGTTCCTGATGTCTCCAAAGCTCAGCTCACTGTAAGGTCAAGGGCATAACATGGCATGCGTTGGGAATAAAATTCTGCAAACCACAGCACATTTGGTGGAAATTACTGTACTGGCTGTAAAATAAAGCAGAGATCTGACTTCATCTTTTTGTAGGAATTCTAGTTTCAGGTTTTGGGGTGTTTTTTTTGTCCGTGTGTCTATACATGAAATCAGGGGCTGACTTCTACAACTTGTACCCTGTGTCAAAGCTGTGAGTTGATGCTGCGTCAGTAGCTCTTGGGGGAGCAATGGGTGATGCTTCTTCACAGCCTGATGGGAATCTGGGGTCAGACCTTTTTGGCTGTGCAATGTCAGTGGACTGGTGTCTGCTTCAGCTGCAGCCCCTGCAGCAGTGCAAGGTTTGGTATGTTCTCCGGGAAGGTCACAAGTGTAGATGCTGTGCCAGCGCCCAGCATCCCGTGGAGAGCTGCACTGGGTTACTTGGATATTGAATTTTACACGGCAATTAGCCAGAAATTAAAAAGAGGTGTTTCCAGAGCTTCATGTGGCTGCTCCTCCTCCTGGCTCACACAGACGTGGTGCTGCTCCCACCGTCTACTGCCACAGTGATCGTTTAGGAACGCAGAGTGGGGCTTGGGAAGCGAAGGGTGCGGCGATGGATTCTGGGAGAATTTATTTGCAGTGTAAACATGTTGGTCAGGAGTCATTAATATGACATTCACACAACTCTAATAAAGTACATAACACAGAGATCTGGCACCGCTGCAATACCCGGAGGACATTAAGTATGAGTCTTAAAACCAAGAGTATTGGAAACAAGATATTTTTACGTCTCGTTTGGGAGTAATATAATTGCATTTTGTGGCTGTAGCAGATGCTTGGGCCAGCTGGTTGGAGAGCATTGTGGATTTTTTTAGCTTTGGTACTATACAGCTACAACCCTTATACAGAACAATCTTTAAAAAAGAAAAAGAGAAAAAACCCATTTCCTGGTCGAAAGACCTGTCTCCTCTGTGTGTGTGTGTGTGACCTCGCAATGGCACAGCCTGTGGATGCTTCTCTTGCAGCACCTCTGGAGATTGAACTGCACATGGGCTAATTTGAGGCAGTTGAACATTCAAGGCTGCTTCTCTGACCTTTCTGTGTAGCTTTTGCCATTGCAGGTCTCTCTGAGAAGGGAGACTCTGGACCCAGCTGGGAGGCACTTTTCGGGAGAGAGCTATCAAAAAACTCTATTTCTGAGCAAATCTTCATGTGTGGGGAAAAGCCCTTGTTTCCAGCAGCCTGTGGACTGCAGCCTCCTGCAGGGGTCCTTGGCCATCTCTAGGTGTCAGGAGGTGGCTGATGTGGTGATGGCAGCTGTCGTGGTTGGAGACAGTCCCTGGTCCTGCAGCTCATCCAGCACGGATTGCCCCGGTCTCTCCCGGCTCAGCCTGTCTGTGCTGTGGCTGCCCCGCCGCTGCACTGGGATCGTACCGAGGTGGCTGGTGGGCGGCCGTCCCCTGTGAATTATCTCACCAGTGCCAATAATTTCCTACAAACAAATCGGTTCTGATCTGGAAGTAATCGCCCGTATCATTCCTGCAAGTGGGAGCGATGACTTATGTTGATGTCACCCACTGGCTTTTTATGGCAACGATTAATAATTCATTAATTCTCTCCACAGTGATGCTGTTCTATTTTTAAATATTTAATTTAGCTCCCCGTGTCCGTGTTGTCGCTGCCTCCCCTTTGCCTCCTGACGTAACGCCAGGCTCTCCGCGCTGCCGCGGTCACCACAGTCACCAGCAGATTGTCTGTGCTGGAGAACATTAATGCCTTTCCTCACTTGCATCTCTTTGTTACGTGTCTGAGTCTGGCTTTGGTGGTGTTGACCGAGCGCACTATTTCAGTCAAAATCTGATTTAAGCCGCAGACCTAACCCGGGGCTGGAGTCTCCTTGTCTCTCTTATAAAACTTCTCTGTTATTAAACTTTCTGGTTTCCAACACAGCCATGCAAATAACTGTTTCTTTTCTTTCTGCGTTTCTCTTTCAGGAAATTGCAGCTTATTTAATTACGTTTGAAAAGCATGAAGAATGGCTAACAACTTCCCCTAAAACAAGGTAACGTTGCTCATGCTTCAGCACATTGACTCGTTCTCACTGATGACTTGACTCGCTAATCAATGCGTTGGCCACCGAGTGAAAACTTCCAGTCATGCTTGATGGCTTGTGACACCAAACTCTCATTAATTGACTTAATGAGCATTTTATTGAATGAAATCAGATTGATTAAAAATGGAACAGCTGCAGTCTTGACAGGTTAAAGTTTTAACCCGATTGTTCAGGATTTAATTGAATGTATCCCTTCAGATGAATGGATTTGAAAGCCTCTGAGCAAGGTTGCAGGCTATTTGTCTTGACAGTGCTCCCTGCAGCCTCCAACTTTAAATAAGTAGAACGGCGCGGAGCCCTCCCCGTGCTCTGCCTGTTTAACATGCAGTCCCGGGGATTGTTTGCGTTTTGGTGTTTTTCGCTGGGGTTAAGTGTTTCGTGGCAAGGAGATCCCAAAAACCCGCATTAACAGACATGTTTGCAGTTTATTATTCAGTAAATGTCACGTCTTCTTCGTGCTGCTGTGAGTGTTGAACTCCTGTGCTCCCCTGGGAGCCCCCTCCTGAAGTTTCCGTGCAGTTTTCCTGCTGTTTCAGCTGTGTTCAGGCTTGCAAAGTTTCCACGTCTCACTAACACAAAACAAGACTCTTGCTTTCTGATGTTGCAGGGTTTTTTTCTTTTTGCTCTTTCCCACTCCACCTCCTGCTGTTGACAAGGGTTGGGTTACTGGAGGGAGCCTGCTGGGGCCAAGGTGGGAGAAAAGCCTTCTTTAGCATCCCGCATCCCGTTGCCATCCGCTGCAGAGACCCAGGGCCAGAGGCGTCCTGAGCAACTTGTTGCCTTGGTAATTGTCAGGAGCAGAAATTGTGGTGAGGCTCAAGGGTGATGTTGGCCCTGCGAACAGGACAGAGGAGTTGCCTGGGTGGTGCATGGATGGAGAGTGGTGGAAGGTGGTGCAGCAGCAGTCTTGGCAGACAGGACTTGCTTCCCGTGAAATATAGAGAAATAGAGCAACCACTTTATTGGTATATCATCCCCCTACCCCAGTCTCTTCTGTATTTTTGGTGATATCTCTAAGTAACCACCTGCTTGTTGTATAAATGTGTCTGTGACACCTGCAAAGGGAGATGTTGGAAACATGGTTGCTCTTTGAAGCAGTTCCCTCAGTCCCAGAGCTGCCAGGGCGGCTGAGGGGCTCTCAGATGGACCTGCTGATGGCAACTGGGAATCTCACCTTGGTAAATGCATAAATGGTTTGTTTCACTTCCCTTCTTGGCAGGACAGCAGGTAATTTGATAATATTAGAGAAGGGTTTCTTCTGACCTGATCATCCACGGTTCAGAACTGATGCAAAACAATTTCTTGCTGAAGCTTTGCCAGAGCAGCCTATTAAGTGGTCAGAAAACATATTCACTAGTGTGGATATACAGGACATCATTAAAGACAGGGGATTATAAATGTTTTTGTAGCAGTGTCTTATGATTTTAAGGGTTTGGTTTGCTAAAGGCAGTGCATGAAAACAATTCCCCGATTCCTATCACAATACCTTCCTCCTGCGTGTTTACACTTGAAAGAGAGAACGTCTCGGGAGAAGGGACGTTGTGGTGGCTGCTCAAGGACCTTCTTAAATCGTTGATTTCGTTTTCTTTCTTTTTTTTCTTTTTAAATATGAAAATTAATTGGAAGAGTTAAATGCTGAGTTCAGACAATCAGGGCTCTCGGTATTACTGAATTAATGACATCGATCTGGCACTGAACTGGAACACTCCCTGTTCTTTGTTTGCTGCTGTGGGGGCCGCTAATTTGATCTCAGGAAATTAATAAAAATGAATTGCACCACTGACACTTATAGAATTTCTTAATAAGATGATGTATGGTGTGATTTGGGGAGCTACTGCTGGATGGATTGCCGTAGCGGGCTCGGCGGGCCGTGGGATGATGCGCTCTGGGAGCTGGTGGCTGCGCTGGATGTCGGTGCTGGGGTTTCGGTGCAGTTCAGCTCAGCTTCCCTCAAAGGGGCTGCTGTGCTGTCCCAGATGCTGTCACCTGCCTGGCAGAGGGCTTTGAAACCTCGCAGCTTACTGAGCTCCTGCAGAAGGTGGCTAAAGAGGAAGAGTTTGTTTCAAGCCATGTCTGCTGCTTCTTCAGGTCTTAATCTCTTCCTTCTAAAGAAGTTCCCGTGTTATGACACAATACCAGGCAGGTGTTGCTTTGGTCACGGCTGGAGAAGGAACCCTCTTACGATGCCATTGTGATAGGGAAAGCTTTTAAAGGTCTCTAAAACAGCTTTTTTTATAAGGCTTCTTGTTGAATGGCTCTAATTGATAAGATATGCTGATATACTGGAATATTATTACAAGAGTCTTTAGAGCGCTCCAGTTTATCAACATAAATTAACAAGGCATCATCCTTGATGTTTCCTTGAAATGGTGTTTGGTGACTTGATAAGGTGCTGGATAACCTGCAGCAGAACTCCAGTCGGGGTGTGCCGTGGAGCCTCCTGCGAGGCAGCGAGCCCTAGTCTGACATTTCCAGCCTCAAATGCAAATTGTGGCGGCAAAACAAAATTACTTGACATTTGTGTAGCAAGTGGAACTTAATTGTTATTTGCATTGGAATTTCAATGACAAAGATGACTTTCTTAGGGAAAAAAACCCATTCTGCTAGATGAAGACACGTCGCTCCTCTGTTCCAAGTGCCTCCTGTAATTGCCATTTCTAGAGTCTTTTAAAAATATGCTTGAGTGACCTGATACAGCTTCACCTGTGCTTCACAAGTGAGGCTCAGGCAACCAGAAAGACTTGTCAGTGAGCAGAAGCAGCAAGGTTAGTTTTCCAGCTG
The DNA here is from genome assembly GCF_028858725.1 of Colius striatus. Taxonomy (NCBI): domain Eukaryota; kingdom Metazoa; phylum Chordata; class Aves; order Coliiformes; family Coliidae; genus Colius; species Colius striatus. The sequence goes on from NC_084779.1 coordinate 10,018,703, forward strand.
GGAAAGCAATTTGAACATGCTTATGCCCCTTGCTGCATTACGTTCACGTTTCTGCTGTGTGGCCGGTGCAACCAGAGGGGCCTGGGGACAGCGAGTGTGGAGTTCTTGTTCCCTTCCTTGCAAAGCCCAAAAGATAAGTGTTTCGGGGGAGCTGTTTCAGGAAGCTGACACCGTGACCAGCTGTTGCTCGTACCGATACGTGAAGTGGCCGAGGAAATTCCCGGATGAGAGTTTTTCAGCCCGGAAAGAATCCAAATGCCATTTTTAGGCAGCGTGACTTGGCAGTGATTAATATTTCTGCAACTGAGAAAGTTGGGTGGCAGCCTGCTCCTGCAAATCAATAACGATTTACATACGCTGTCAGTGTGCATTTGGGGTAATTCAGTTCTACTTCTGCTACCTACTGGATTATTTTTAGCAGTGTAATTCCTGTCTCCTGGCATGGGGAAGAGAAGTGTCGCTTCGGTGTGGCAGGTGGGGACAGCGGCCTGGCCAGCGATTCCCATGGATAAATCCCAACCCAAGGCACTGTAGAGCTGTCAAGACTCAGTTCCAAATGGCAGCAGTGATGGCCACAGAGACTGAGCCCCGTTGGTGTGTCTGGAGGAGAGCAGACAGGGTCCTCCCTTCACTGGGGGGATGGTTGACAGCCCCCACCATCAGCCGAGGCTTCCCCCCAGCTCATGTCCTACAGACGAGCCAGGGTAGCTTCCTTTCATCACAGACATCATGTCACCTCAGCTTTGGCTGGTGCTGGTCGCTGGAACAGGGGATGCAGATTGCATTAGACTGGTTAGAAATCACTTTTCCCGATTAAAATGCACTCAGAGCAGTTGCTGTTTTCCTCTGTTACTTTTTCAGTGATTTTTGCTGGCTCCAGAGTTTTGAAATTTCCTGAGAAATGCAATTTGCTATGTTAAATGTGGCCTTGTGCCTAGACTGGAGCCAGGGGTGCCAGTCTGCAATCAGATTTACAGGCAGCATGGCAGGAAGAACTAATACAGTTATTGTTTCAGCAAAACTGCCTGAGGGGATGTAAAAGTGCGAAGAGACCAAGGGGCTGCCCTGGAGAGGTGTGTGCTGAGCCCTGCAGCGGGGGCTGGAGCCGGGATGGGGCAGGGATGGGCTCAGCACTATTCCCAGAGCCTCTCTCTGCCCCACTGCCTGTGATCCACGGAGCACACTCCACTCCTAATCTGTCCAGAGGTCCAGCTTAACAAACATTTTACCTTGGATAACTTTATTGAGGGCTTCTTAAAGACAAGTTAGGATCTCACAGTGTATTAATTTTATATTAAATAATTAATAGTAAAGTTAATTGAATTATTCAATTTTCAGGTAAAAAATAGGGTGATAAATATTCATAACTTATTTTATTAAGGGAATTTCTATTTCCTATGTCATTAAAATGAGATTAACTAAGGTTGGGTTTAAATGAAGATTGAAAACAATTGTGCTTTGGAATTAATCTGCTGTGTTAGGTCATTACCTTGGGAGACTGCAGCGAGCTCCGTGCGGGACCATCCCGCGTCCTGCTGCCGGGGGCCCTGGCACTGGCAAAGTGACCTGGAAGCTCTGTGCTGAGGTTCATGCTCGTGAAAAGGCAACATCCCAGAGCTTGTGATCAATGACAAAAGTTCTATCCATTTCCACTCTATCACAGATAAAAATACTCTTGAAACCTCATTTAGCCTTTCCTAGCCTTCCCACATAGCTTGTACTCTTCGTGGGACCCAGGGCCATCAGCCTCACCTGTGGGCGCTGTTGAAACCTTGGGGATTCTGCTCATGCTGCTGGAAACTCCATTTACATGTTTGGGGTCACACATGACCCATTTTTCCTTCATCAGAAGCAATGTGAGTGCTGTTACCTCTTTCTGGCATGGAATGCTGCCTGACACAGTCCCTGCCGAACGTGGCACGTCTCTCTTTACACTTTAAAGATGTCGTGACTCCCAGTGCTTGCTTCTCAGTATTTCCTACTCTTTTTTAACCCTGAAGAGGATAAACAGTACAGAGATGATTTTAAGAAGCATTATTTCATATAGATTTTTAGTTGCTGTTGTCTAGGGATGTTGGGATGCACAAGAATGAATTCCTCTAATAGCTCACATCATTTGTTTTAATGTGGCCCAATGTCAGAATTACTGAGAGACTGGAATGCCTGACCTGGATCTTCAGCTATTTCATGCAAACCCTTCCCGTGACTGATCCTGCCTGGGTACCAGGTGGAAGCTGGGGCTCCTGCACATCTGACTTCCCTTTGTGTTTAACTGACAGCACCAGAAGACAGCACCAACCAACTTGGCCAACCGAGGTGAGATGTCCATATTTCCACTGTGGATGGGATTCACCTGGCCTGGACGCTGAAGGTTGACTCCTCCAGCCTGCTGATCTCTGTGCAGTCACCGTGCTGGTCAGCAGGCTCTGACTTTGCCACACGTCACCTGGGCACAGTTCCAAAGATGCTGGCTCCATGGCTGGTCCATGCACATCCTGTCCCTGCTGCCTGACTTTGCAGGGGATGATGGTGCTGGGGTGCGAAGGCTCCCACACAGAGTCAGGGGAGAGTCCTGCAGTGTCGCCTCCTGGAGAGGCAGAGAACCCTAAAAGCCATGGAATCGTCAGAAAAAGCAATTATCTGATAATAAAGCAATTAAATTATTCAGCAAACTACTGTCTGCCTCCAGCAAGGCTTGGGAAGCTTTCCCTGGTGAGAGATATGGCCATGGAAAACATGTGACATTTGGTTTTGGACCAAACTGACTTTCAGAAGTTGGACAGGCTCTGTTTCTACATCAAAGGTTACAGGGGTGGGAGGGTGCTCAGGGTTTCAGAGGGTACAAATGAGTCTCTCTCTGTTGACCCAGGTGATCTGGGCTCAGCAAGCTGCCAGCCAAGTCAGTGAGGAGCTGCCTTTGTCCCACTTTGAGCAGAGGAAAGATAAAAATGTGCAGGGAGGGATTTTTGGGTTGAGACTCCTGATGGGTGGATCCAGACCTGCCAGACCATCCAGTATTTTCATGCATTTTATGCTTCCAGTGGAAGAGTACCAAGAAGGATGGAGGGTTTAGTTGCTGTTTGGAGCAGCCCTTTTCTCCATGACGTGTAGGGGCTGCAGAAGGGCCAAGAAAAATTATATTTGTTCATACTGCTTTAAAGGGTATGCAACTTAATTTGTATTCTGGTATGGTGATAAAGAAGCATCTTTTGTCCAGGAGGTGAGATATGCAAAAATAACCTTTAAGTTGCTCATAATTAACCTTTAATGATATTCTCTCATTTTTTCCAATACATTCTCCATCAAAAACAACGTTCAGAGAGAGAGCCTGAGACTGCTTTTTGCATCTTAATGGTCTGCAAATATCAGCTGATTAAAAATAAACTGTTTATTGGGGTTATTTATTGGCAAAGTTGTTTCCCTCCAGGAAGCCTGTCACTGGAGTTGCAGGGCTGGGCTGCAGTCCGGCGTCACGGCTCTCCCCACTCCCCCGTCCTGAGCCAGCAGCCATCGGGGTGACCAGGGTCTGGGGAAAGGGGGCCTTGTGTCTAAAGAGTGGATGCTTCACTTTCCAGATAGGGACAGTGCAATATTTATAACAAATACAGAATGATTTAAATTGCCTATGAGGCCATTAGCAAGTGTGTGATGGAAACCTGGAGCTGGGAGGAGGATATTTGTGCCCTGTATGTGAGGAGTAGCCGGGAGCTGTGCGGCACAGACCTGCCATTCAGATGGGAAGAATACAAATTGATTTGTATAAAACAAACCACGTTTGTTGGGAGATGAGGAGCTGGCTACAGAGCCAGGTTGGGGTTTTTTTCATGCTGGATAGCAGTGTTTGTAGGTAATGAGCAGGCGTTTGTCTTGCTGTGGCATGAGGAATCACTTGCTAAGCTGGTAGCTGTGTGCTTGCCAGGTGCATGTGCTGCTGACACACGCTGCCAGGCTTATAGTGTCTTGATTTCTCTGAAGGGATTGTGGTCTTCCTGGATGTTTGCAGAAATGGCTTGTTCCCCAGGATCTGCACCTCCCTGAGCTTGTGTTTAGAGGACAGTGTTGTGGGAGACTCCTTGTGCGTGATGTATCAACAGGGAGTGCAGCTCTGTGTCCCATGGAGGAGGCGGTGAGGATGTGCTGGAGGAGTGCAGCGACCTGCTGAGCGAGTCAGTGGGCAAGCAACAAACACAAAGGCCGAGAGCACAGGCACAGGGGCGAAGGTTTTTCTTTTTTGTCTCCCTAGTCCTGAGAAACACAGATTTACACAAGTCTGTCCAGGACTCTCCCGGAGTTACACTTGGTTGGCATTCCTGCTCCGTGCGATGTAACAATACTTAAATATAATTAAACTTTAGATTCCGTGTAGAATCTGGTGGGTAGGCAGATGTACTGGTGTGTTAAACTTTATGTCACTTAAAAATGGGTTTCAAGTACATCGGAGAGAGACCATCCAGCTGTAAAATTATCTGCTTTATGACACTGCATCGCAGCTTTGGTCTTTTTGTTTTAATTAAAAATGTACCTTAACTCTCATACCCTCAGATAATTCCCATCTTGCCTTTTTGTTTCCTGTAATTTACTGACGGAATGTAGAAATGACACCATTCTTCTGCCTGGTTTTAGTAGAGCTTTCGGGGGGTAAAAAGTTTGTTAATTAAGATAAGCACTTTGCCGTGGCCGCGCTCAGTGTGCGCTGGAGATCCCCAGCACTGGGAAGCAGGAGCCTGCTGGGTCCTTAACTGTACCATTTCTGGAATTAAATACAAGGCCTCGTCCCGAGGTGTCCCACGTGACGATTCGTTGTTTTGCAACGTGATTTACGTTGGGCCATAGGATTATTGTTTTCTATTGATTCTCAGGAAATAAAGCAGCAGTAAAAGCCCATCACAAGCCTCCCAGTGGAACATGAGAAGTGGAAACTTTCCTGCCAGAAATCCTGTTGTCTCCTTGGTGGTGACTCTTAAACTGCCAGCCCAGCCAGTCCCAAAGCCAGCATCACCTCCTCCTCCTTCCAGCACTGCCATCGAGGCTGAGCCTGGTGGTGCTGCAACTGCCTCGCTGACCCCGAGGGGGTTTTAGAAACCTGATTTAAGTCTGAGGATGCTCAAGAGGCTTCCTGGGACCTTCCCTGCCATGTAGCTGCCAGAGGTAGGGATTCCCCTTGTCCTCTGCCGCCCACCTCTGTCACAGTGCAAAGTTAAAACTTTTTCTCCCATGGTCCAGGAATTCTTTTTAATTCTGGGAAATGAAATTTTGCTTAAAAATTGCTCCTTTTACCCCAAGAGCACTGTTTTTTTTCCACTTGGAGAGCAGTGTGCTGTCGTCCTGGGCTGTCTTGGTTGCTTGCTGCTCAGATGCCTGGCACATTTACAAAATTAACAGTAAAATCTTATCCTCTCTGGCAAAGCTGTTGTGCCTGTTTGCTGGAGAGCCAGAACGTGCTGGAGTGCACCATTTGACTGCTCTTTCCAGCCAACTTTAACAATGCCACGTGCAGCGCAAAAATGCTGAACAATGTGGCTTTGTTTTTAAATCAGTCAGGTGATGATAATGTCTTGAGCACTGGTCAAGACAGTGGTAGAAACAACTCCTCTCGGGAGGGGCAGGTAACAGCTGAGTGCTGGTGCGTGCGCTGAATGGGCTGTGTATGGCTGCAGAGGCGTGTTTGTAGCTTCATGTGATCAAAAGCTCAGGACTGGTGTCTGTGGTGAATCACACCTTCCTCCTGTGATGGAGCCAGGGACCGCTGGGCTGTCACACCTGAACCTTGGAGTGCTGCGGGCTGCTAACTTCCATCTCTGTAGATGAAGCCCCACATCCCGGCATGCCCGCTGCAGGATCTCACACAACAGGGAGGTGTTTAAGGAGAGGTACCTGTCTGGAGGATCAGCAGGCACCGTCAGGCTCCTCTCCCGTCAGGCAGGCAGCAGCATCCCTCCCCGTGCTGCCTCGGAGCGCGAGTGGCTCCTGCTGCTGCCAGTGAGAGTGAATTGTGCCCGTGGTATTATTTCTGTATTTATTTTGTAAATGTCAATGATGAACTAAATTAAGATAAATAAGGCTGTTCCCTCTCACTGTTTAATTTGCAAGATTTTAATGAGACTAATAACATCTGTACTTGTTCCATCTTTCTGCTGGCTGGGAGATGGTGAGTGGCTCTGACAGCTCTGCTCAGCTCGGCTTCCCGCAACAACGGAGCGTTTTACAAACGTGTTCAGCCATTTGGTTTTGTCTCTGCTTCATCCTACACCAGTGGAGAACTCGAGCGAGTGACAGAGATGACAGAAGGACACCTTCCTTACAAGGAGAGTTGTTGTGGTGTTGTAAGCACTACTGTAAAATGCAAGCAATGGGTGAACATGTTGCTTTGAACAGTGGTGATGGAGATGGGCAGAGGTGGGAGTAAAGCCTGAGCTGTGGTGTCGTATCTGTGGCCTTCTCCATTTTCTTGGGGACACTTGTCCTGGAAAGGGGAGCTGTGCTCACCATGCTCACAGAATCCCACAGGTTATTCATACTTTCCTGCTCAGTCTTGCATGGTGGGTGCGTGGATTTGAGGACCAAAGGCATGTATGGAGCATCCCCCCACCATCGCTCTGGTGCCCTCTGGAAGGTGACCACTTGCTTCTCAGTGGTTAATCCTCCTGTGCAGCAAATGGGTCATGCAGGGGAGATCTTCTTGCTGGATAAGCAATTAGCTAAGTAAACTACTCGAAGGGCAAATTATGCAGAACTCTTGCTCTGTAGCAAATTAATTAACTGGCTTTGGTATTTGTGGGATGTTCCTATTGGTGTGAGTGTTAGTAACTTACAGGGGCCATAACCCGTTGATGTTAGTGGTTCTGCAGTGATGACACACGAACAGCCATGTGCAGCCGTCTCCACTGGCCAAGGCTTTCATTTGCAACCAGACCTTTCCACCTCATGGCCCCAACCTTGCTTCTGTTTCTGGCAAGGGATATGCATACAAACAAGAAGTGGAGCTGCCAGGTGCTGGACAGTGTGTGGTACTGGAGGTGTCCCCACAGTCTGTCTCCTGTTCCATCTCTGTTGCCCGACTCTGTGTGCATTATCATTTCTCGCACCATGGAGTGTTTTTGCTCCTGACCACATCTCTCCTCATACAGCAGCTTGCCCTCTGCTAATAGGGGAATTATTTCCCAGCCCCTGTAAGAGCCCCGCTTCGTTAGCTCTGTGACTGGCTGGTAATTTGCAAAGTCACTTTCACAAGTTTTACTACTCTCTAGCTGAGAGTCCTAGTAGTAAATGTATTAGACCTTAATAGTATTATGATTCCATCAGAAGGGGGGAAATTAGAGTTGGTAATTAGCTCTGACCTCGGGATAGGCGAGGAGACCGCGGAGATGGCAGGTGACAGCCTGCACCATGCTGCAGGTGTTTTGGGTACTGTATTGCATCTAGGGGTTGCTCTCTGTGAGCCTCAGGCACTAGTGTCAGCGTGCCTGGGCTGCTGGTGATAAACCATGAGGATTTTGCTGCAGCTGGTCTGGTGCATGCAGATCTGTGTTCCTCATGGCTGTGTTCTGGACTGAAAAGCAGACAGTCTCACAGTTGCATTGTTAATGAGGACATTGCATTGTTAAGGTGGGCATCGGTTGGAAGGGGATTTCTGCCCTTCTAAAAGGTGTTTGTGCACTCTCTAATAATGCATACAGAGGATAAAATAAGTAGAGATGGTTTACTTTCAGACTATGTAGTTTGTATGGAAGCTAACATTTAATCTTAGTTTCTCACTGATATTAATCATAGTTTGGTCAAGGTTTAGAAAGTTAAAATCTTGCACAGCACCAACACAATTACAGCTTACAACTTGGTTACAGCGGTTAAATTGAGTCTCTAAGCTTAGCACATGAGGAAGGCAGATTTTAAATACACTTAGGGTTTGGCAGTTGCGTTGGATAACTTGTGAGAGGAAAACTGTGACATCCGTGCTTGGATTAAAGCTGTTTGTGGGACCCCTGGAAGAGACTGGATTTACTTGCACAAGTGACTGGTGATGCAGTGGGAGGCACAACGTGTCCATGGGGAAAGCTTTGTGTCTCAGTGGGGTCTCACTGAGCAGAGACGGGCTTCAGGTGTCTAGTTTGGAGAGGAGCTTGATGCCAGGCATGTTTTAAGCCTGAATTCTCGTCTCACACTTCTTTGATTGCAGACTTGGAATACCTCTACAAGAACTGTGTCTTGAGGTTTGCTAGAATAAATCTTCTTTCTGTTTTATGCCCAGTGGTTGTGGGCAGACTAGGGGAACTGTGAAAGGTTTGGAGGCTGAGACTGAGGCTTTACTGAGAGGGTGACACGGGGTTTAAAAGAGTGATTCATGTTAACTTAGATGGTCTCAAATTAGAGCATGATAGGAAAAGGATTTTCCATTATCAAAGTTAGTTCAGGCTAAATTAATCTGGAAATGTGTAGTTTCATCTCAACTAAAAAATACTGTAATGTAATTAAATCCAAAAGTAGGATGAGCTGAGAGGGTGTAAGAGAAGATAAACATCAGAGTAAGACAATAATTGAGTTTGTATTGTAAACACATTCCTATAGGAATTTGTGATAAGTCGAGAGTGCTCAGCGGCTTGGGCACATTCAGAGAAGTGGCTCCTTCCCTTTGTATTGGTTTGTGTTCTTTGTTTGCAGGGTTTCTATATTTGGGTTTAATTCTCTCTTATCATCTACTCGTTTATTAATAAGGCGAATAGGCTTAAAATTGGAAAAATGTGGGTTTCCATGTGAAATGACTGTTTTGTGGGTTCTGTAAGCTTTTCATCTAACTTTTCCAATAATGGGATCTTTGATATATAAAGTTGATAAGTTAGATTAGCGTCATTAAAATAACTCGGTGTATTAGTTCTGAAGTGCATCACATTAAATATTGGTACAAATAAATAATCTTCTTATCTGTGCACAAGGGATTTGCTCAGTCCTTTGAGCCGCTGGCAGAGGGAGGGCTTGTGTCCCTCTCCGTTGCGATGGTCGTGAGCCCCGTGCAAAGGAGAGCTGTTGAGGAGGGTCAGCAGTACATGGTCACTGTTTGAATAAAACTCCAGAACACCAACTTCAATGCTTTCAGCCCCCAGACTGATTACTGGGGTGTTTGAGGACCGCTATGGTCAGCAGTTTGAGAAGATTTTTGCTGCCGCTGGCATCTCTGTCTTTGTGCAGCAAGAGCTGGACAAGTGATGGAGAAAATCGATGCTGTCTTGCTCTTGGCTTGATCCAGAAACCAAACAGCACGGGCAAGGGAGATGCTCAGGAAGCTGCCTTGCGCCTTGTAGTGATAGTGGGTACTTCAGTGGCTCTCTTGTGATGCTGCACAACCTGTCCGGTGCTGGTGTGCTGTGTTGCGACACAGTTTTGGCTTTTTGCAAAGATTTGCAGGAAAAATGCAAAAATGTTTCCATTTGCTAAAAATACTTGACTCTTAATTCTGAAAAATTACTTTGTGGATCTTCATATTTCACAGACCATAACTAGATTACTACCTTTTACTGGAATACTTTGTGTTAATGAAGACCGATTGGGATTACATAATAGATTTCCTCTAAAGAAGGCATTATGTGGTTATTTTTTACTGTCTGGCATTCTAGTTAATTGCCTTGTCATCATTAATTGATGGGTCTAAATTGATATAAATAAATAGATTATATTCCTGAGGTTAATTTGGAATAGAGGAGGGGCTTAAAGCAGGTTACTGTGAAGCATCTGAGCACGTGCCTGGAATGCAGCGTGCCGTCAGTGACCGTCGAGGGGAGCTCACGTGTGGAGGGTTGTGTTCAGGATCAGTGTTGCACTTGGGAGGTGGATGCAGCTGAGCTCTGTGCTCTTGGGGAGGAGAGGGAGCATTTGCCTTCCCCAGATGAGGCCAGAGTAGCTTGCATTGACCCAGCTCCTTAAAACTAGCCTCAAATGTTGGCTCAGCTCAGTCTCCTGAGCTTCAGCCCTACAAACAGTTGATGGTCGTGGCAGAGGGCTGGAAGCAGCCATTATTTGACAGTTTGAGCATCTCCAGCTTCCAGGTTAATCCAGAGTTATGTATTACAATTGCTATTAATCAGCAATCAACTGAGTCCATGGGTAAACTGTCATTTTTTTAATTAGACTGCAATATTGCATCAAACACTTCTGCCTGGACAGAGGGAGCTGGTGGTGGTTGGTGAGTAGCACGATGCCTCCTCTCCCAGCCCTCGGTGCTCCACACGGATCAGTGTGCTTTGCATCTTTCCCCAAGTCCCCGCTGCCCTCGCCCGGACTTTGTCTGAAGATGTCAGTTCCTCACCCTGTGCTGGAGCAAAGTTTGGGAGTTTACTCCCTCCCATCAGAGAGCTGCCAGCTCTTCCAGCCAGAGCCTTGCCAGCCCCCAGCTCCCCTGGGCTCCTTGGTTGGTGTAGCTGCTGCTGCCGCACATCTGGGGTGTCGGGCAGGACACCAAGCTCTGCCATCGCTGTTCTGGCAGCCCTTTTGCTGGCTGCAGTGTTGGAAGTTCATCAGCTGTGGAACTGCAATTCCATTTTGGAGTGGTTCTCAATTAAAATTTATAATTAACGAGTTATTCAATTTTCAAACATTTACAGATTTTTGTAGTGTCTTAACTCAGGAGCCAAGCTCTGTGCTGCTGGCGGAGGGAGAACCAGAAACCACCCTCCTTTCAGTTCTTCCTGAGCGTGGCACAGAGCTCTCCTCTCCTCTGAGACTTTCCTGATCCCCTGCAGCTCCTGGCAGCCACTGTACAGGGGGAGGCAGCACCTCTCAAAGCCCCAGGGAGCTGTCAGCAACGGCATCCTGGCAACTCCCTGGGAGTACGGTGTTCTGGACAAAGCCAAGGTACAGCCCCACTTGGCTGGGGAAAACCTTGTAAGCCATAAGACAATGGTAGCAATGAGCAGGGAAGTTGCAATGGAAGTAAATGAACTAAGCAGACAGGTGTTCTGCTGTTGTCTCTGTCCTCTGTAAGAACACAGCAGCCTGTGTGGGTGTCACTGCTGCACTGGGAAGCGACCTTGCTTGAAAGCTGACATCTGCCACCAGTAGAGTCGTAGCCAAAATAGTATCTGCAGAATGTGACCATCTCAGAAGGACATTTTTAAAGTTAATTGGAGCCCCAGGTCCGTGCCACAAGGAGCTGCCTCCAGTCGCTAAGGCAGAGCGGCTGCTGGCAAGCAGCGGGTCAGGAGCGCTTCAGGTGTACACCAGCACACAGATCGATTGGGGGCTTTCCTCACCACACTGACACATATTGGGATGATTAATCTGAAAACAGTTTAAAGCATTCATGAGTTGTAAGAACTAATTCCCAATAAATCAAACGGCATCCCTGTGGGAGTAAGGAAGGGCAATAAATGAGGGCTAAAGAAATTGATAAAGATCCTTGAGCAATAAAGAGACGAACACCAGCTCTTTTAAAATTATATTTAAATGAACAAAGTTGATTTAACTGTCTTTTTTCATGCCTTATACTAAGATTTAGGTCTATAGCATGTCATTATATCAAGAAATAATTTGCCAAAAGACTTTTTAGCGTTTCGTGTGCATTCCACTTAATGACAGTTTTAATATTCCAGCTTTGGTCCTGTGTCGTTACGAGGAGGTTTCAATTGCTCAGCATACTGAGAAGTTCATAAAGATGGTTTCTAATTTCTTTTTCAAATCTGGTATAGAGTTCAGAACTATCAGCACATGAATTATCATGTTATTCAGTAAAAGTCTTGGGAATAGTGTTGTTAGCTGCTTGAACTAAACGTTCAGCTTCAGGTCAGTCAGAGCTGGCTGACTGGTCTCAACAAAAAGTGTATTGAAGTGATGATTCAGGAAAGTTTATATGCTTGATGATCAGAGGGTGTAAGGAGCTGTGCACTGGTTGAGCTTCTGCCCATGACTTATTTCCCTTACATGTTATTTTGCAATAAATTAATCTCCAAATGTGAATTTCCAGGTCTAGGACCTCAGTGGGGTTTTATTGTGTTTCCTTACTCTGCCCCCAAAAGAAGAAGGATTGGGGTTGTCTCTTATTTTTACATTGGTCAAATAACTCTTTCTTGTTACATTATCCCAAGAGTAGAAGGATGGGGGTAGCTGCCCCCAGGCAGTTCCTGACAGCATCTGAATTTACCTGGGGAGCACTCAAGGCCAAAGGCTCCATTTGGACTCCAGACTCCATGAAGTTCAGGGAAGCTCTTCCCTGACATCAGGGGATTTGAAGGAGGTTTCTCTGCTGAAGAGCTAATTTGGAAAGCATAGACCCACGCTCCCAAATCAATATGGAATATATTTATACTAGGAAAGTACATCAAGCTACTCCCTGCACCAGAGTGATTTAAAATAATGCGTAACCTATAAACTCCCTGGAAATTCCTCCAGCCTCAGTAATGAAACATTGCTTCAGCAGATGTTTATTTGCTTTTTGCAGATCTGTTTATGGTCTCAAGATACAGATATTTGAGTCAAGAAGCAGATCTGATGAATGGAGGCACAGGAAAGAGTCAGAGTGATCCGGGGTGCTCTGAGGCTTTGCCAGTGCAAGGACTGGCAGTGGAGCTGCCTGACTTTTCCATTTCCCTCCTTTGGAAGGTCCAAAGGGCTGCTCAAAATCACACTGTCCCACATAAATTATTTCCTGCAAGAAGGCCCCGCTCTGACTCAGAGTTTGGCTGTTGGTACCTTCACAAGACTACATTTTCTAACTGTGGTGTGCCCTGAGGTGTGAGTTGGGGCAGGGGGACATTGGATGGTGCTGAGGAGGGAGACGTGGCGAAGGACTCCAGAAACCAAAGCAGGGATGGGGGAAGATGATCGTCTCTTGTGTTGAAAGCACTGGTGAGATAGGGAGTCTTGTATCAAATTCTTTGGATTGTCTTTAAAAATCAGACAATTTTTAGTGGTTAAATTGATCCAGCTGAGTGACAGTGCTACACAAAGATGCTGAATGAATCTTTCGAGGAGTTCACTCTTTGGCAACAAAACACAACACCATTGAGCATAAAAGACAGCAAAGGAAATGTTTACTGGGAAGTCACATCCTATCATTAGTTGTATTACTATCATTAGTGCTGTTATCACTGTTCCCTGTTTTCTAGTTTGTCAAGAACAAGTCTGAAGAGAAGAACTGTGCAGCCTTTCCAGGACCTTCATGGAAAGAGGTTTTGGCACAGGAAAAGCAGCACCAGTCAGAGCAGTTGTTAGATGGAGATGCCGTCCCGTAGCTGCCCCATCACAAGCTACAGCTTGTGTTTCAGTCTTCAGAATTTATCTTGAGAGCCAACTTCATACTGGCACACGCTTGTTGAGTCCTGTTTGTTGGAGCTCTAGGTAATTACTCTCATCCTTAATGAATAGCATTACTTTTATTGATGAACATGGAGACTGCATGCCGGAAAGAGGAGGTAGGGATTAAGTTTTATGGGCTACTGCTGCTATGAAAAAGAGCATCTAGACACCAATTGATGTCTCCTTGATGGGATTAGCCATTGTGTTAACTACGACTCTGCATAAAACTGCTAAGTCTGTTATTTTAGATTTTAACTTCTTAAATATTGTAGGTACAAAATAAATTCACTTTCGTCTTAAAATGCGAATGATGTTTAATTCCAGAGACAAAACTGTCCAGACATCACAGTCTGTGTCTGCTCCAGATTCTTCTTTCTATTTTCCATTTGGGCTTTAATCTTCTGATAAGCCGATGGTATGGCAGAGGGGAAATGTCAAGGTAAATGAAGACTTAGAGAGCAACATTTCTCAGGGGAGAAATAACTTCTGTCATCAGATTTTTTTTCTTCTGTAGAGACAAGAAATAAGAGATGAGGTACTTCCAAAATCTTGATGTCAGCCAGGAGCAATTGGGCCGACAGTCCCTGTGCATCCCTCCTGGCCCTGCGAGTCAGCTGCAGCGCAAGGGCTTGAAAGTTGCAAACGTTGCAGGGCAGGGGGGAAAGAGACATTAATAGATAGTTACTTGAAATCCATCACCTGGAAGGTTTGATAGCCCCAGATGGAGCAGAGCTCTGCAGGACAAAACTGCCTGCCCTGGACTGCTGCATGGCAAGGCCTCAGGCTGGATGGGAGGCACCTTGAGAGCACTTGCTCCTGACACTTCTCCCAGTCCCCACATCCAGCCAGTGCTTTGGCCTGGGTTTTCACTCCTGATGCTGCATGTTCTCAGACCAAGGGACAGGGAGGGCAGATGTCCTAAGCAATGGGTCTCTGCTGCCAGATGAGGGAGAGATGGATGCTGTTGGGTGTGGATGGGAGCTGACCAAACACGGTTTCAAGTGAAGCAAAGCGAGTCAGGGACACAAACTGAACAGATGATGCTTTTAAGCAAATGGTCTGGGTATCAGATGAGGAAATCACAGGCCTGTGTCAGTCTTTTCAGATGTTACTGTGTACACTGTATTATTTTCAAGGGCCCCACATTGGCCGCCACACAATTTTTCTCAGTGTGTTCATAGGGATCCATGAGTTCGTGTATCATGTTCAGTCCTCTCTCTTTAGTGTAAATGACTTTAAGAAAGGTATTCAGCGACATGATTTTTCCTCAAAAAGCAGCACGATGTTGTGTGATGTGTAATGTAGCAGTGACACGTTGTGTGATGTAGCAGTGGCACGTTGTGTGATGTACCATGGCATAGCAGTGACACATTGTGTGATGTGCTGTGACGTAGCAGTGGCACGTTGTGTGATGTAGCAGTGGCACATTGTGTGATGTGCTGTGATGTAGCAGTGGCACGTTGTGTCCTCGTGCTTATTGCTGGCTTGTTTTACACCCGTAGGAAGAGTTAGTGTTCTCGGAATGGAGGCAGATTCAAGGACTTTGTCCTCTTTGTGTTCATAGGGAAACAAGGGCAACGATTCAGGGCAGTGATTTATTACAAGACTGTCTCTCTTTCCAGGCCTTCCTCCAAGACTCCAGCTTTTCCCAGCCAATTTCTACATCAATAAGTTGCTCCTTTGGGAGAGTGGAAGTTAATTTCTCATTATTATCATGCATGGATTCACAAGATGGAAGATAGTCCCCTTTTGCCGTCCCTTGACTCCATCATAACTTCATAGCCAGAGAAAATAAAGCTAACAGTTACACTGGATAGAAAAATAGCATAATGAAGACTGTTAGCAGGAGCCATTTCTCAGTGCAGTGCTTGGGAGGGTTAGAGGGAAGGCTGCATCACCTATGTGCTGGAGGTGGCTGCTGCACATGAACCAGTATGGTGCAGAAAGTGTCTGGTGTGTGTGATACCCTCTGCTTTATCGCTTTGTTGCATCCCTCTGGCCCCAGGGATGGTGTGTGCAGGTGGCTCAGGGCATCAGCTGCTACCTGTCCATGGTGTCAGGATCAGTGGGGCTGAGGTAGCCTTTCCCCTGCTCCAGTGGCACTCGCCTCACTGCTCCAGCACTTCAACAGTGCTTTCCAGGCCTCTGGCAAGCTCTGACACCCCTGGCTTTGCGGGGCCCCTGTGAGCAGCTTCACACCTAACATTGTGGGTTTATTGTAAAGAACTGAGCTGCTTTAAACATCTGTCCTGGCAGGGGATTGAAATAAGATGATACAATAAAAAGTATTTCCAGAGCCATGGGTGTTCTCAAGGAAGGGTTCTGGCTGATCTTGCTCCCTTGTTCTACAAAAAGAGATGCTTTTGCCTTTGCACTATTTGCAATTCCCTTTTGGCAACCCAAGCTCCCTAGGCAGTAAGACATAGTTTTCATTAAATGATACATCTGACATTTACCAAGTCTTGATGTGACAATTCAGAAGGAACTATCTGTATTGAACAGCCTTATTGCTATTATGGACACGTGGTTTGGGGGAATATCTCGGTCATTTAGTCCAAAGGGACTTTAATTTATGAGCACAATGCAGAGGGAGATATGAAGCATCAATTGACCAAAATATCCTTATGCAAGTCTTACCTCAATTTCTGTTTACTCCCCCCCTTTTATCTAGTTCATGCTCACAATGAGTAGATTTAGATTCCTTTTATCCAAGTGGGGACTTTTATATAAAAGAAACAAAGCCCCTTCATAATGGGACTTGGTGCCAAATCCAAAGGGACATTTCTGGAAGATATTTCCTGGAAATCCCCTCATTTTCCTGCTGCCACAAGCACTGTGTTGCTGCCTCTTCAGTGTTACCGAGAGAAACTCTGGTTTAGCCAGTGGCCTGGACCAGTGCTGAGCTGGAGTTGTGGGCAGCCCCAAGCAAGCAGCAGGTCCTGAGACCCATCAGCTACAGGGTAAGATTATTTGCTTTAAAAATAAGAAAACGGAATGTAGCATTTTCTTTCCGGCTGCATCAGGAACAATTTGCACAAAAGTAGCTCTTATGTCATTGTGGCGATTTGTGAGAGCGTGGTGGTAAATAACAGGGGAAGGGGGAGGGAAGCATCTCAGATCTCATCAATACTTAAGACAAAAGGCTTTCTGCTCTTCAATTACTCTTCCTGTCCTTTCCTCTCCTTCCCCCAGGCCACAAACAAGAGACCTAAATAGAGATGAGGCAGCTTTTAAATGCCACAGGCTCATAAAAGAGGAAATTCAGAGTTGTAACTTTGCATGCTATTCGGGGCTGTAAGGAAGTAGACCATCCTGCAAGCTCCACACAGTGGGACCAGAAATAATTGTACCATCTCTGCAAAGAGCTCAGCTGCCCTTGTCTCAGGGCTCAGGCGTTCGCTCCTGCAAAGCTTTTGGGAATGCAGACAAGTGACGTGCCGAGGGCAGGTCCCCACCACTGCACCTGAGCTCATGGAAATTCGGTGAGGGGATGCATTTGAGGATGAGGTGCACATCTCTGCTCATGGAGCAGCAGCAGTGGTGGTGGTTGTGAAGGTTTGTGTGTTGGTGTTGGACTCAACTGGATACAGTGACTTACTGCATGTGAACAAGGCAGGCAAAGTGCTTGTCTCTGCTGCTGGAGGGTTGTGTTTTAGGATTACTCTATTCCTAGTCCCTTTCCTTTTGTTTGCTGCTGCTTCTTTGTAAGAGCAACAAACCATTGCAACGGAATTTATTCTGAGTGGAGGGGGAAATGCTGTTGACCTTTCTGCAATCCTGGGTTGCAGTGAGAAAGAGGAGTTCCCTGGTGTTTGTTGTAGAGCAAATACGGGTGAGGTGTCTCCTGCTGTGAGGCTGTGCTGCTGCTCAGCCATGGGTCTGGTTTGTGTCAGATGCACTACATTGTGGCCACGCACAATGGGGAGGGATGGGGAAGAGGGGCATGTGGTGGCCAGGCTCTGCGAGGGTCCGTTTGCCTCTCCAGCAGCCCCAGCACCTCGCGCTGCAAGCACAAACAGGCTTCTCTGTGAGTTTAGATCACTCTGACTTGCTTACTTGCATCTGTACTGTAATATTAAAATACTATTTTATTATTTTCCATTTAGTCCTGCATTAATGAAAAGAGCTGCAAAGTAGTAGCTAATCAAATCAAGTAAATTGCCGTTAATGTTCCAGTAGTTGTTGTTATTGCCGTGGTTCCAGGTGGAGTTTAATACAGAGAAAGAGGATTGCCTTCCCTGCCTCATGGCACACCGACCTTGCCTTGGCTGCAGGCTTCCCGAATGCGGTAGGGAATTGCAGTCCCAGGGTATCCCATACTCAGGCATGCAGTTTCATCCTTCTTCTTCCAGAAAGGTGCGAATGAAATCCCCAAATTCAGGCTGAACAGCAGAACCTCCAGAGATCTGTGTTGGAGTTGCCCTATTGTGCGTCCTGGGAATCCCTGTCGGACCTCATCTGCTGAGTCTTCCTGCAACCATCAATTTGCTGCCCTTGGCTGTGTCTGTGTGCCAGAGAGATAAGCACGAAAGATCTTTCCTCTCTGTTCTTACAGCAAGTGAAGTATAATAGCAATGTATATCAGGTTAAAATTGCCTCTCATTTCATGAAGATATCTTTAGAAACCAGTTGCTTTCGATGAGCCTTAAAGCAGCTCGATACACTCTTATCGAAATCGACAACTGCTCCAGCGATCCTTCAGAGATTTTGTTCCATTGTGCTTCATTTTGTATAAATCTCATTAACTGTTTTCCAGTGACCTCTTACTGAGTTCCTTGTGCATCGCAGAAATAAATGAACAAAGGCCTGGTTCCATCCCTGCAGAACAGCAGCAAGGCTGCAGAGCAGCCCCGTCACACACGCTCTTGTGCCACTGAATGTGGGAAAAGTAGCGTCCTGCCTTCATCAGAGAACTTCCAGGTCCTTCTAGTGTGTGTTTTCCAAAGAGCTACTCATGTGTGTGCTGGAGCACTCAGCGGGAGATGAGCTCCTGCTCTCTTTGCATTCCTGGCCCTGAACACGCAGGTAGCTCGTCACAAGCCACAGGACACATCTGTGGTGGCGACATGGGGAAATCAGGGATGTTTTGAGAAGGGTTTGAGCTGACATCTGCAGCCACTGGAGGTTTATAGAATAAACACTAAACAAGATATGTAATATCTCCACTGAATTAATCCCACACGACCTGCAATGCTGTCAAATAGACACCAGAGTTGTGCAAACACCCATTCACGGTGATGCATTGGAGCAGAGAGGAGCAGCAGCCTCACCAACCCAAGGTCTGGGCTGCTGGGACATGGGTGACAGGAGGAGGAGGTGGCAGTGTAGTCTAAGGGAGTGGAGCTTGGGTTTCTGGTCACAGGGAATAAATATTTGTGTGTATATGAGAAAAATTATAATCTGTAATTTCTCCTTTAGTTAAAAAATGCACCAATAATCACTTGGATCAAAGATAATTTTGATCCTGCAAATGTATATGGAAGTAGAAAGTCTATTTTCATACTAAAAGAGACTCTGTGCAGTTTCTTCTCCACATGTGTTAAATTTGTGATGCACACGTGTTCTGGAGGGCAAATGCCGAGTATCAGGTAGGGCAGCCTTTGGTGTGTTCCCAATGAGGTGAGGTGTACAGAGAAAAGGCAAGAGGAGGGGGTTTTGCTAGTAGATCCTGCAATTGCTGATGTGGTCTGTTTTGATGGAGGAGGGGTTGGTGTTGGTAATTTCAGCTGGACAATGGTGGTAGAAAACCATCACGAGCTTGTTTTCCTCAGTAGTAAGATGCTTTTATGCACTTAATGGAGCATTGGGATGACTTACTCTATAATTAACAGCTTTTACATCAGTGTTACTGCCCTATTATTATGTGATAAACATGGGTGAGGGCGACTGTCTTCAAATGGAGTGTTTTGTTAGAGAAAAATGAGGAGAGGGTACCTGCAGAAGCTTGTTCTTGTGCTTATTTCATAGAATCATAGAAACATGCTGTTTGAAACAGAAGTAGGAGGGAGGAAGGATGTTTTTCCAGCAGGGCCAGGCACCGATTTTTGCACCTTTGGCATGCCTCTGATGTTGCATGAACACAAACTGCTTGATTTGGCTGATTTATTTAAAGAGGTTCCTAGACATAAAAATACTGAGAGGGTTTTTTAGCAATTCTGGGTGTTGCTTGCTCTGTCTGCAAACACATAACTACTAATGCCCAAAAATTGGAGGGGTGCAGGGAGTGAAGTGTGGGATGGTTGGGGAGGGGGGACCCTCCATCTCTCCTGAAAGGCTATGTTCCATTTGTTTGGATTGTTCAAGTTCAAGTCCTTTACTTAAACTAAAGGTTTCAGCCAAAGCTTTCCTGTGAAAGTTGTTTATTGCTGCTGTGGTTTCTCTTTATGTTCTTAGTGTCCTGAAGCCAAATCACTGTGACTGATGCAGCACTGTCCATGTCTGCCTGCCCGAGGTGCATGAGCTTTTTGCAGTGTTGCAGGGGGTTATGTCTTTATTGTTCTCTTTTACAGTGCTCTGTTGTGTTCTGGCTTAGCAGAGAGCAAAAGAGTGCTGTGAAACATTGGCATACACCAAAAAGATGTTGACTCGTCTGTTGGGCATGTGTCAATGTGCCTTTAGTTTTATTCTAAAGCATCAACAGAGTTCCTGAGCAGAAAACGTCTTCATGCATCTTCGAAGTCAAGGAAGTGCTCAAAACAGAGGAAATTACTCCATGTCTGTCACTTTTAAGCAGGAACAGCAAAATCAATGTCTAAACTAATGCTTTGTTTCTTCTGTTGTTTTTTGCTTGTTTATTACCTTTTTAAACCAACATCTCTATTCTGGTAACATGTTAGAGGTGGTTCTTACCCCATCCTTCTGATGTGTTATAAAGGGAGAGATTGTCTATAATAAAATAGTAACAATCCTTTTTTTTTCCCCCTAACCTTTCTATCCTTCTCGTTTTGATCGTGTAGCTGAGCCCAGTCATAATATACCCTGTGAAAACACTGGTTATTTTATGATGAGATTTGCTTTTTTGTTTTAAGCCTGTTACTGGCACACTTACTTCACTAGGTACAGCATTCTCAAGTAAAATGTTACAGATTGTAAAACATCAGTTAATCCAGTTAACAGCGCCAAAAGGTGAAAGTATATGTTATGCCAAATAAGAAAATACTGCTTTTCTTTAGAGACTTGTGCTGGCCTGGAGGACATTGCTTCATAAGCTCTCTTAGGGTGCTGCTGCTTCTTTATGTAACCCAGAACTGTTTCTTGTTTGCAGGCCGCAGAATGGTTCTATGATCCTGTACAATAGGAAGAAGGTGAAATACAGGAAAGATGGATATTGCTGGAAAAAAAGGAAAGATGGGAAAACCACCAGAGAGGATCACATGAAACTGAAAGTCCAAGGAGTGGAGGTAGGAGAACAGAGCGGGTCGAGTTGGCGTGGTAGGCGGCCCGGGGAACCCCAAAATACATCCAATGTGAAGTTATCTAGAAAAACATTGGTATTTGTTAAATTCCAGCTTTTTACCTTCCCATCCCTGAAAAATCTAGACATGTTCTTTCTTTCTGCTTCGAGCCAAAAGTGAACCTGACGTTGCCGGGCGATTGTATTTCTCCTCTCTGGTTGTGGCAGGGTTGTACAGCTGCAGTGTTGAAGGGCACTAAAGTGTCTTCACACTGAACATCTTCCAGTACAGTACGAGCTCTCTGTAGCACTGTCTACACTTGGTGTTTATGTGATTTGATTCTCAGAACCACCAGCTAGTTCTTTGAGGCAGTTGCTGTAATTTTCCATATGCTGGTTAAGTGTGGGCCATACAGCATGCACACGTAGAACTTTTGTGGAGTTCAGACCAGAATCAGACTCTGCTTCAAGGCATGTTTTGAAAGAGACTGTGACTCTACTGACGATGTGATGGTAAAGAAGTTAAGGTGGATAATTTCACCTGACAGTATTTCTCAAATCAGCCTATTTATCCTGAAACGTGTTGGTTTTTGACACAACACAAACTCTGTGTGAGGAAAGAGCTGTTTGATCACACTGATCGCTTCTGATGTTAAAGGTCTGCACAGATGTGGGTAGGAAGTACATCTATTTAACTTTTTCTTTCATATTTTATTAAATGGGAATTGCATTTTCTGGTGGTAGAAGTCCAACTGCAGAGCTTTGCCTAGCTAGTTCCTAGGACAATGGGGCTGTGTTTCCCCGCATTTGTTACTGAACTTCGGGCCAAAATGGTAAGGGAATGTTATAATGTGTAATTGTAGCATTTAACTGTGTCATCAGGAAGCGCTGTAATTCCAACAAATGAGTAGTGAAGCTGTAAGGGTGTATGTTTGTATAAGCTGTATTGATTTCTGCAGCTAATAGACTATGTGCATCACTACCAAGGGCGGCTGCACCCAGTTCCGTGGGCAGAACACCACAAAGTTTGCAGTGTTTGGAATGATTGTTGGTGTTCAACAACAGGGAAAGCTTAACCCCTTATCTTGAGGAGTGTCCGGTAGCTTTCAGGATGGACTTTGGGCTAAGCTGAGCTTTCTGGCCTCAACCCCTAGCCTGTCCTGGGAGACATTTTGCATGGTATTAACCTGCTTGTTTTCTGGATGATGAGCATCCTGCACTCCCCAGTATGGCTCCAGGAGTTGTGCTGGGGGGATTGGCACTGTGGGATATCACCAAATTCAGCGTGGGGGATGTGAAGTGGCCGAGTGCCTGGAAAACATCTCGTGCTCCCGCTTCCTTCTGGGCAATTTATCATTCTTACATGCTGTCTGCTTTAATGAGGTTTTGGGTTTTAAAATAGTATTAAATGGATTGCAGTACATTACACCAGAGAGGCATAACTCTGTTCCATAATTTTTACATCCAATAACAATGTTTTATTATGACAAGCCCCCCCATCAGCATCATAGAAATTGTGCATTGTTTTTGTTTTGGGTTTTCAGAGCATGATTTAATTAACTTTGTTGAACTTCAACAATGCAGAATGCCAAAACCTACTCTGCAAAATTTACCTGTTTTGTCTTCAAGAAAGTACTCTAGGCCCTATTATCAATTTGTTCCTCATTCTTCTCACTGGGAAGCCTATCAGACCCAGCTTCTCTGGCTTTGACAGATACGGGATGCAGCCACTTACACAGCTGATGGGTCTTGCAGCAGATAAAGCAATAGCTGAGCACAAATCTGGCTCCTGGGCCAACACTGTGAACAATTAATGGCAGATTTTAATGGGGATCAAAACTGGAGGAACATAACTTCTACATAAATCTGTGTGTTAAGTAGCACTAAGGGTTGTCAAAATCCAGATTGATCATCTACGTGTTGAAAAGAAATGATTTTTTTTCCCTGGGGTACTGGGGCATAGAAAGGAACTGGTTCAAATTGTCATAACTTATGCATGCAAAGACAGAGGAAAAGAAACCAACAGGAACAGGCAAAGAGAGATTTGGGTCTGAAACAAGTCCTGCCTAAATCTGGATCTAGAAAAGTTGGATCCCCTGTAGAAACCTCTCCTGTTCCAACTGTGGTTTCCAAGGCTGGAGGAAAACCCTCTGCACTCTGCTGCACGTCCCTTCAGTGCCCTATTGTAATGGCCCCTTGTCCCATCTCGCTGCCAAGGTGGCATCTGAGGGGCTGCTGCCAGTCTCTGCTTCAAACAGTTAATTTGCCTGACCTCTAAGGTTGCTTGGGTGGAATTGTGTATTTTTAATCTTTTTAATTAATTACTCAAATCAGTACATCATGCTACTTCATGGAGAGCATCGTGGGTTTATGTTTCTCGTACCATCCGAATAGGAAGCGATGTTCTTTACTAGGACACGTGGGCAACAGCTTTAAAATAATGAAAAAGGCTTTTTTCAAAGTTGGAGTGATACTGTAGTTAACCACATTAGGGTTTAACAGGGCATGAAATAACTGTCTGCCTTGTGGCACTGCCAGATCATCTCTGCAACTCTTGCAGCCAGAAGATAAATAGGTATCATCGTCACACTGATGGAAAAATACTCGCAAAGCCAACAGCCAAGAGCGTTGACAGCATCCAAACACAGCTTTGGAAGCTGCAGCTAAGGGGCAAGAAGGAGAAACACGTTGGCCCATGAAACTACTGACCAACCAAATCTGAAAAGGGATTTGTATTAGTGGTATTAATAATTAATTGTTTCCTGAGTGTCTTCAACGTGACGACTCCCACGTCTCTCCAAGTTTTCTGTAAGGAGAAAAATGCATTTTGAAACAAAAAGTTTACACCAGATGCCTGGGGATGTTGGGATTGATCAGGACCATGTAGAAGGATTGTTAAGCATGGACAATGCAGCTAAAGAAAATTTAGGACATAAATAAGGAGTAAACTAACAAATAGGAAAACAAAAATTCAAATAAATAAGGAATAAAAATAATAAAATAATTGGCCCAGCGAACGTTAAATGATAACTGCCTGAAATCCTCAAGCTATTGTCTTGGTTAGCATCATTGTGCATGAGGGTTTTGGCTATTACTTGGTTAATCTGATGCACAGTTCTTTAGAAATCAGTGGATAAACCATAAAGGAGAAGTTAATTTGGCCTTTCCCTTAATATACCTCTTTGTGCAAGTCTTTGTGGAATCCATTAAAAATCTCTAGTCCATGATCCTTTTAAAAATTCTAATTAATTAGGATCCCTGGTGATGTGTTCCTAATCAATTCACATAATTAAAATTTTTAACCAATAAATAATAGTGAAGGGGGGTGCTGAAATAGCTTTAGCATCGTTCTGGACTGGTGCTGCTCTGACTTTGCAGTCGCTCGGCTCAGCTGATGCACTTGCCTTTTTTCCTGCGCCTGTAAATGACACATTCACAGGAATTCATAGTAAACTGCTAAAGTTAAAATGAGGTCATGTTTTTGTAGTAAAGTTCCCTCTTATCCTCTGGGGTTTGGAATGTTGGCCTGGATTCTGTTGCTCTTTATCCTGTATTGAGGATGTTTTGATCCCCCAAAGTGTTGTCTCAAAGTCGGGGCAAAGCCATGCCCCACAAGGTCCCTCCTGGAGCATGAGCAGCACAACCTGGGATGGGACTTTGCCAAACGCCTGGCAGCAGCCTGATGCTCCACAGAAACCCAGTGGCTTTAGCAGCAGCAGTGCCCCCAGCAGTGGGGACCTTCTATTATCGGGCTGGGGTGCAGAGGGCCACTGTCAGCTGTCCTGCTCGCCAGGGAGGGCTGCTCGTGGGCTGTGATGTTGTCTGACAGTGCTAATTCAGATCAGGGAGATCAGAGGACAAGATGAATGTGCCAGAGCTCGTGTCTTTGAAATATCTTGTTCTCTTGTATATAGATATATGTTATCTCAGTACAATATGATAATCTTCATGAATTTCTTTAAAAAAAAGAAAGAGTAAAACTTGATTGAAGTCTTATTACCAGAGAAACTCCCTCATGGAGATGGAGATGCAGGGTATCAGCTTTGTATGCAGGGCTTGTATTTAATTAATACTGTAACAGTCCCTTAACATTATCACAGATTAGTCCATGAGGACAGGAATGGAAATTTTAGATTATTCAATTACTGCATAAACCCTGAGACATCACCATCAAAACTTTGCTAAAGGTTTCTGTAGCGTTTGGGTCTGCAGGTGCAGTGTCCCTGAACTTGGAGTTGCCAGGCAGTGCAGCCAGAGCGATGCCAGCATCGTTTACTCTCACAGCTCGAGAGCTGGGAGTACATGCTCACAACAAGATGACTTTCCTTTTAGCAAGTGACCAAATGGGCTTTTCTCTATTGTGTGTAAAATAACCCATCACAGAATATTAAGCTGCAAAAATGTTTTTACATCCCTCAGTTCCCTGCTATTGTTGGTGAAATTTGCTGGTGAGTTATTAGGGGAGGGTGAGAGCAACTTCTGAGATCGCTGGCTCAGGCAGCACTAATCTGCAGAACTATTCCTAGGACGGTCTGATCCAATTCGCTTTAATTTACACGGGCTTTGCTCGCCCTCAGAGGTGAGCCGTGTAGTTTGCAAACTAATTAGGATTGCATTGTTCACTCAGGCTGCTTAATGCATGCCAGAGTAATACTGCAGAATGGCTTTGGAGGAGAAACGAGAGTTTAATGTGAAGGGCTTTCTCAAAATGTGACACACACGTGTGCATACATTAACACAAACAAGCAGAGCCCGGAAAGCAAAGGAGAGCAACTGCTCGTGGAGGAGTGGCAGCTATTATACAAATCTATTCTTTATCATCACTGCTAATGATATTTTCCTTATGTCTCCTAATATTTGACTTTTGCCTTGTCTAAGCAGCCTGTCCCTTAATCTCCTGTAACTCATTAGGGGACACAGAGTCCAACAGCATCTGCCCATCTTTGCTGTGACCTGCATCTCCACAGTTAATTGATGAGCAAATGTTTGTCCAGGAATGGGGACAGTGTTGACTGACTCCTCATGAGCTGTGGCTGGATCTTGTTCTGTTTCCTGTTCTAGATGGTGTTTGTGGCATCCAGAACGTAGGGTTGGGGTGGCATTGTCGTGATTCATGTGTCTCTGGCAGTCCTGGGGAAAGCAGAGAGTTGGTTTACTGTTTCTGAAGGGGAATATGGATTATCATTAAATCTGCAATGGGTCTCCTGAGAGGCTCTTCTGAAGGGAACATACATATCAATAATCTGTTTTCTATATCAGGATCCTAATGTATTCACTTGCACTAACATAAATTCACAGCAAATGGCTGTGGGTTTTGGCATCTTTTCCTCAGGCCCTATATATGTCAAGGAGATTTTATTCTTCCACAGACCTGTAACATACCTAATCCTTTCATTGTTGTGACTTATTTTGTGGTGTATAACTTAAGCAATAAAAGATTTCTTAGTATCTGGGTGTCTCAGAATGAAGGCCCAGCTGAGATCAGGACCACTGGCTTGTGTATGATGTTGGAGATCTGGTACAGTTGGGATTGCATCCTCTTGGAGCTTTGCCTCATCAGGAGAGTGGACACTGGTCGGTGTTTTAGCAGGTGGGTGCAGGAGCTGTTTGTTCAGAGACATTGTATAAAATCTCTGGATTTATGTCCTGTGTGGACTAACTTGCACCAAGTCACTAGTGCATTGCTGTGTGATGGGCAAGTAGCCTGTGGGTGAGTTCTGTCCAAGTCAAGGGCAACCATCCCTTCAGTGCAAGACAACAAGTTTGCAGCAGAGGTTCAGGTAATTGCTTTGTAATTGACTGCATCGCCTCTTTTTTCCCTGTTTAATAAATAGCGTGGATAAAGCTGAGCCACATGTGGCGGGATTGTAATTCAAATCCCATTCACTAAAGTCTGAACATTTTTCATTTAGCATGTAAAGGCAGTTTCGATGTAAATTATTCCAAAAGGATCTCTATGGACTAATGACATTATCGTCTAGATAGATTGAAATTGTTTGAGTAATTGATGCTGCAACTATACCACATACTGTGGGGGAGAAGAGGAGGAACCTGGTAACGTGAGTTTGCGCACTCCTCTGTCAAGGAGGAGTCAGGACACCAGATGGGTCTGAAGAAAGTTTGACAAACTTCAGCTTCCACATCAAGCTTCTCCATCTTACTCTTGATGTGTTTGCATAGCAGGGATAGACATTGTGCTTCTTTCTGGACACCTCCCCAAAGAAAACAAGCACATTTAATTTCTTTATATGTGCACTTTTATATTATGTAGCCATCCTTATTAAATAAAATGTTGAAAGAGTGTGCAGACACGAACTGAGGTAACGGGCACTGAAATGTGAGGCTGGTGTCACTGCAGAGGCTGTGCAGCACAAACACACACTGACATTCATATTGTCTGTTTCAGTTTAGAGAAATTTGAAATTAAATATATTTTCCGCTAGCTCTGTGTGAAAACCCATTTATGAAAACAAAATCCAATAGGAGATCTAAACATTGGTGGCCAGAAGTGCAGCACTTTGAGTATAAAATGTATGGAGGAGATTGGATTGCCTCATCTGTGATCTTGGTTTAACATGCTAGGGACTGAAGATGGAAGTGGAGGTTTATTGGTCTGAACTTTATCCCTGGGTTTGCAATTTAGATGAGACAGTTTACAGCAAAACAAAACAATTGTATATGCTTCTTGGACCAGAGACAGTGGTCTACATTTCCTTTTTGATGATGTAGTTGCCTTTCTGTGTGTGCACGGAGAAAGACTAACTCCAAAGACTAAAGTGTGTAACTGCAGGTCGCTCATCACGCAACTCCTACTGTGTTGTAAACGGGGTGCAGCGTGGCAAGGTGAAATCATTGCCGTTCCTCGCAAGATGAAGAGGTTTCCGTTTTCTGTAGGGATCCCTGTGATTGCACAGAGGATCCAGATGCTGAAGCAGCATGTGCCTTGTAATCTTGTAATTGCATTATGGGCTGTGACGGAGATAAGGGCTTGCACGGGAGTGAGGAGCCTCGGTGTCTCTGCCTTACGTGCCTGGCTTTTCATGTGTTTATAGTTATTTATTTATTTCATGGTGTGCTGGAAAGGAGAGCAAGTTGCATTCAGTGTGTTGCTGCTAATTCTGTGTGCATGACAGATGCATTAAACATTTTAATTACCTGCATTCCTGTTGGAAAAATGGGTATCACTTGCCAAAGTGTGCGTGTGGAGGGGAAGCAGTAAGAGCAGAGTCATGTCAGCATTGAAGGCACTGGAGTTCCTAATGGGCTTGTCCCCAGAACCCAGTACAGACACAAAATCTGGCAAAGGATTTCAGACTGTGGCCTTGTCCTGCATGTAGGCATGTTTGGATGGCCACCAGTTTGCAGGGTATTGTTTACTCACTGTTTTTATAGGCGAGAGATAAGAATTAATTAGCCAATATTTGTACAACTCTTTGGAAATATAAAGCATTAATTGCATACTAATACTCTGCTGGCAGAAGTGAAAGGGAAATGTGATGCAGAGGAAAGGGAATGTGTGGTCTGGGAGTGCCATTGGCCATTGGGCAGGTCTGATCAGTGTCCACACCCTGTGCACAGTTGTTCCTGCAGTGACAGTCCAGGGAGGATTTTCTTGTGCGTGTCAGTACCCCTTCTTTCTCACATTCTGAATTTTATCTGTGGTCTCTGGGAAATGTGTATACCTGCCCTTAATGGCAGAGATGCATGAACAAAGTCTGGGGAGCTGAAGCCCTCTGGGAGCGGGTGTGATGCTGTAACTGCACTCAGATGGTGGCGTCTGGGAGCAGCAGACAGGGAGAGTTGGACTTATCAGCTCAGCATGATTCATTGTCAGGGTTCTATAGATAGTTTCGATTTGGATGCTGACTGTTTGCAAAATAAAGAAGTGCCTCAAAAGGCTCCAGGAAAATAACCATGTTGAAAAAAAAAAAAAAAAGACAAAAAGCAGGGAAGCATTTTAAACAAAAGGGCACTAATGAGATGTTGGCCCCTGCTAACATAGTTGAGATAATGGCTGGTGATGGGATGAAGCTGACAGGCACAATATCCTTGGTGTTTTCCATTCAGTGAGTATGCCAGGTTTGTCATCATGGTGCAGCCAGACATTGAACCAACCCAAATACTCTATTTCTTAGAATACATTAACTGTTGTTGTCATGGGGACTCTGGGGAACCCAGGCTGCTCAGTGCTTCCCAGGAGACAGGCAGCACCCTGTGGGATAAGTCCATAGGCAAAGCCGAGGCAAGTTACTTGTCCAGACCTCAAGGAATTAGTTTGAAACAGAAGCTATTCTTACTGTGTCTGCTGTAGGTCAACTTAGAACTAAAAATTATGGGGGGAGAGGGCTGTATTATATCAGTGCTGCAACAAGAAAGCGCAAGTGACTCTATTGGCAATTAAAGTAACGTAGCAATGTAAGTGATTCTATTTCAGAAGAAAAAACCCTATTGTTCTATTCCCTGCCTGTCTTAAAAATGTCACGGGCGTTCGGTTATGTTCAGCAGTTGCCTCGACTCTGCAAGATACCTTCTCATTGTAATTGTGTGATCAGGCATTCGTCCATCCCGGTGTTTCCCTATTTCTGCTGCCATCGCGTGGCTGCTGCGGATTAACAGCGCTGGCTGCACCGTGCCAGGACTGCACCGTGCCAGGGCTGCACCGTGCCCGGGATGCACCGTGCCCGGGCTGCACCGTACCAGGGCTGCACCGTGCCCGGGCTGCACCGTGCCAGGGCTGCACCGTGCCCGGACTGCACCGTGCCCGGGCTGCACCGTGCCAGGGCTGCACCGTGCCCGGGATGCACCGTGCCCGGGCTGCACCGTACCAGGGCTGCACCGTGCCCGTGCCAGGACTGCACCGTGCCCGGGCTGCACCGTGCCCGTGCCCGGGCTGCACCGTGCCCGGGCTGCACCGTGCCCGTGCCAGGGACGGCACCATACTGGGGGCTGTGGGTATCAGCCACTGCCTCACCCCCTGAGACCCCCCTGCCCTCCACTACCAGTGCAGCAGAGTAGCCCTGGCTCTCCCTTCCCCTGACAGAGACCCCATCCTGTACCTCTGGTTTTACTCACTCCTTCAGGGTGAGCTTTGAGCTGCTCTGCCAGACGCCTTGTTCCTCATGGAGCGAGCTGCTGGTGCACCCAGAGTGCCTGCCCGCCTGCCTTTGAGAGCCGTCTGGGCAGTGTGTTCCCCTACAGCTTCCAGTGCTCCCCAACTCTCAAGGGTTTACACCAGAAATTCAAGAGTTTTGCTTCTAAAATTATTGAAATTGTGTGCCATTGGGTTAGAGCCAGGGAAGAGCTGATGTTCGTCTATAATTGCAAAGCTTTGTGCTCATGTTTTGGTGAGTTGTCAGAGTAAGGTAGAATAACCATGAACTCTAAACTGGGGTTCACAAAGTTGAAGACTCATATCTACAAATTAATTCATAAGTTAGATTAATGTCTCCAAATGCAGAGTTGGAGGGCTGGTGCTGGCACATCCCTTAGTCCCTTTGCTGATCGTTGCCGATGCACCGTGGGTCTCTTGCAGCAGTACCACCAGCACCTTTTCGGGACAGCTTGTCCATGCCTGATGGTGACTGCTTCTGGTCACTTACTGCAACAAGTATGTTGTATTTTTCCATTAAAGGGCCCTGTGCTACTGAGCACTGCAAAGTTTTAGAGCAGTATAAATAGGTTTTGAAGATGATGTCTGCTGTCTGACCTGAGTGTGTCTCCAATACTGCGTGGGGGTTCCTGTTGATTACACTTTGCCTGCAGTTTTTGTATGCCTGTTGCCTTACACAAATTTTGAATAAAGCAAGAACTAGGAAATATTTTTATGCTTAAGTACTGGAAGTTATTTGTACAAATGCCTGTGGATTTGCTGCCCTGGCTAATACTCCTGCTGCTCTTACTTTGGCGCGTGCATGATGTAAGCAGCAGTTTTGCCCCTTCCTCGTCCTTTTGTCGGTCAGGCTCACTGTCGTCCTTGGGGACAGGTTTCCATTTAGTATGTAATGTCTTACCTACCACGGCCAGAACAATTGATTTTAGCTTTTTCCTACTAAAAGAAAGCATGGTTTTGAGTGTAAAAAAGATGAAATACCTTCTCCTTTCCTGCCTCTCTTGTACTTCATGCTCGCACTTTCTTAGAGAGAATCCAGTGCTTGTACTCACTTTTTTAATGAGAGTTTCCCTTTGTTAAGGTTTTTGTAGGCCATACGTAGCTCTCTGAAGACAGAGCTGCAGACTGTTCAGAAGATAAATTACTACTATTAAACATAACAAAACTTCTACGAACTGGTTGCAGTCTAGAAAATGGAGTTTACCATGGCACCAGGCATGGGATGATGCCTCTGCTGGGCCGCCCTAGGAAAACAAAGATGTCTCTTTACTAGTGATTAAAGTACTCAGTTCTAACATACTTGTTAGATTTTGATATTTGTCTTTCTTGACAATCAATCTGTTCCTTTGGGTATTGGGCTTGACTTGTGTTTTTAGTGGGTGAGCTCGAGATGCAGGCAGACGAGCTCTGCATCAGGGAGACTGGCATCTGGGGCCCAGGAGAATGGTGTAGTTTTTGGTCACTAGTGATGATGCTTTTTTGGTCCATTGCTTCATTATCTATCGGTTATAACTGAGACTTTCCTCTGGCCAAATGCGTGAGAAACGGGAGTTGTATGCTGTGTACAGGTTCCCTGTGCTGGCATCCCCCATACCAAAGCATCAGTCAGAGGCAGGAAAAGCTACCTTATGTACTGCTTTTGAGGGAAACTTGGTGATAATATACGTGGTGGATAAAAACAAATCTTGAGCATTGGAATATTAACTTGAAACATTTGAGAAACATCCATCTAAAAACATTCGGTTCCTTTTTCCACTTGCTTTCATGTTGAGATATGTTTAGACTGCAGTGTCATTTTAATCTCTCCTTGTTGGAATAATTAAAAAGCCCTTTGAAATAACAAAAACCTGATCATTTTTTGTGTATTGAGTCATGTACTTTCTCATAAACATTTGCTGAAGTTTCTGCCCTGGCTCCAGGCCTTGTGATCCAAAGCCGTGACCCTGCCCTGTCTCAATCCATACGGCAGGCAGAGTGGGCAGAGAAGGTTCCAAGCCCTCAGGGGCCCTTCGATGTCCAGGGTGTCACACTTCTGAATTAACACTTTTTGGACTATAGTAATTATATAAAATATATGGAAGGATTTTGATTGCAAATCCAAAATCTGAAGGCTTATTAATGGCTGGAGGGCACCAGAATTTAATACTTGCCTGTCTTCTTGTCACAACATTTTAAAAACCTGTGGCAGCCGAGATGATTCTATATATAGCAACTTCATTTGAATAGTCTGCATAGCTTTCAAAGTAAATATTAATTCCATTATGCTATAAACTGTTATTTATCATGACAGAAAGCCATAAAGTTATTTTACTAGAATACAGCCAGTAAATTGCATATCCGAGATGAGATACAGCACACATTGAACTCCAGCAGCAATTACCCAACATACTTTATACATGTCGGTATTAAACACACTTAGACACCAGTGGCAGCTGAAGCAGGGAACCCTCTGGGTTCATTGCCCAGCAGAGGAGATCCACCGCAGAAGGCAGTGGTCAGGGGCAGAGGGCAGAGCAACCCACTGATGCTGCTTCTTGCATATTGTATGTCTGACTCCTTTAGTTACCTAAATTAGTCATTAAAAGTGCCTCATAATTGCCTGACTCCCAGGTATTGCGAGAAGTCTGTTTTAATGATGCTTTTTTTTTCCTAAGGTATAGGGCATTTAGACTTGCAGAAGGGGATTATTTAGCAAGATGTCCCTCCTGGAGGTGTGGGCTGCTGGCAGATGCCGTCAGGGCTTCATCCTTCTTCATGATGTGTGTGTGGGGTTAAACTGTCTGCGCCAGCAGCTTCCCCGTGCTCCGGTTGCATCGAGGGGTTGATTATTGCTCATGCAGAAGCCTCAGTGCAGAAGCAGGAGCACCTGCAGCTCTGCAGCGTCCTGGGTAGAGGACGTATCAGGAGAGCTGCTGTTGTGACAGTGCAGAGGATGCTGCACAATATTACAACTTTCAGTCGGTTTTATGAATGCTGTCACTGATTGCAGCCTTCGGCGGGGACTGACCTTCAGCATAGATTAGATCTTCCATTTTATAGCGGAAAACAATATCAGGGAAACATTAAGGTTCATCAGCAGTTGGATGCGCTTGTGCTAGCAGAACAGTGAAGGCTATCTGCCAAAAATTATTGACTTCTTGTTGACTTTCATCTACGAAAATAACTCTTTTTATAGATAACCTCTGAGAGCTGTGCAGTGACTGGTGTTAAAGGAAACCCCAACAGAGTATTAAATAAAATAATTACTTAAAAATTAGATCATTTATTTTTCTTTAGTGACTAATATCATCCACCTGTGCCACAGTGGAAGAAGAACTGTTCATTGTATCATATGTGTAAATATTTAATACATTTGAGTAAAAGCTGGTGAGAGAAAAAGACTGATTTCATCAGAAATATCTGCAAAATCAACTAGATTTCTTTCAGTACCAGCAAGATTAAAACCACTAGATTGTCATTGGAGGACTGTTCAGATATCAAAGGATCTTCTCTGTGTGCAACCACTCTTTGAATTGTAGAAATACCTTTGAAATGTCTCAGCTCTTCATGAAACAAACAAAAGCTGAAGTGGATTGGGGATAGTTCATGGCTTTAACATTAGTTTATCAAAATCAAATTAAAATTTGTAATGATTGCTGAAAGCCCATTTTAGGAGGAAAAACCCCAAGCAGACAGAACATTGTTAGCTGTAATGTTTCTTGATACCTTAAAACCAGGAGGGTACATTAACTAAAATACAAGTTGCAAGGTCAAGAGGAACAACTGTGATCATCTGACCTGTGTAGCACACATCAGAAAATTCCACCTGCTGATGCCTGAATTTAGTGTGTGGCTTCTTGTTGAGCCTTTGTCTTTCAGAAGGATGCTGATCATGATTTAAAGATACGAAAACACAGAGGATCTACTGCATGCTTAGGAATGATGCTTCAAGGGACTAAGTGCACGTTCCGTTCAAATACTTCATTTATCGTTACGCTGGCTCTGTCCCCTGTCTTCTAGGAGCCTACAGCTGGATCTCTTCCATCTGGCAGGGCTGACAAGGCTGTGCTTAGGGGAGGTGAAGTGCTGACCGTGGAGGCTCGCTGTGCTTTCAGCAGCCCAGTGCCCCTGTAAGTCTGGTGACATTTTGCCTCTTCCCAAGCAAACCTGCCAGCCCACCAAAGGTCAGGCTGGTAGGTTTGCATGGGGAGAGACAAAATGATCATAAGTCATCAATATCCCTCTCTGTGGGGCAGGAGAGGGCCAGGGCACGGCCAGTATCCCACTGACTGCTGAAGAGGCGGGAGGGAAACATAGTCACATTGTTGAGCCGGTTCCCAGCCCAGCTGACAGAGAGTTGCTTGACAGATTGTGCTTTGACACAAGTGTGGTTGGTACAAACAAGCCCAGATGCCCTGGACATTGGGACAACGCAAGAGGGAAAATTTGGGTGTCAAAGGCTGTTGACAGATTGTCTTTGACAGGAGCACGTGTCTGAGTCAGCACAGCCGGGGACCTCGGTACTGGCCAGGAGATGAGTCAAGGCCATGCCCTCCCCAGGCCTCTCAGCAAGAGGCACAAAACTGACCCAGGAGAGACATTCAGAGACAGAACTTGAATTTTAATGTGTTTATGAAATGCTTCTCATGGCATTGCATGACAGGCAGATCAGTTACTCCCTTTCCACTGTGCCACATCACTTCTGTTACATATTACTTCTGATCTTAGCAGTGCTCTCGCGTGAGTTGCTCTAAAATGATATTTCTGTTGCTCTTTATAGAAAACTACTGACATTTCCTCATCCTTTCCAGTCACTGTTGCTGAAACCCTTCCCACTGTCCTGTAACCTCCTTGTCCTTCCAGTAGCTTCTCTTGAAACACTTAATGCCTGACCAACACTGTCCTTGCCTGCCATCCCAGTTCTGTCACCTTCTCTTTGCAACCCATTGATGGCACCTTGGCTCGTTCTGCATCTGTTTCAAGGCCACCTTCTTCACCTTTAATATTTTTAGAGTGTCGCCCTGTTGGTGTGTTTTGTCTTGATTTCTCACTTGTTTTTTCATTCCCTCCACCCTTTGCAATTCTCTCCCCACATATATCGTCTTTTATCTCTCCAACCCTGACCATCTGAGGTTGGATCCAATGTCTTTTCTTCCTCTGCCCTTGTTTGCCTTCCCTGTGCTACACTATGTGTTCTTTGGGGCACGCAATATGCCTTCATCTTTCTCAGAGTGCTGTGTGCTTCTGCAGGGCTGCATAAATGATTAACCACGCTGATGATAAAATGTAGGGCATGGTGTGGTTTCGGATGGGAACTACATTGCCATTGAGGATATGTTGTGCTTCGAATGATGTAAATGTCTTTCACCAAGTAGAAGAAGCGTCTAGGACCTTAAAAAAGGTCCTTTTTTTTATTGTATGAAGCTCAGAGTAACAAGAAAGACCTTGAAATGCTTCATCTATACAGGCCAGGGTTTTTTATTACTGTGCATACACAGAAGTAGCTCTGGCTCTGGATTTCAGGTTTTTTCTCCCTGAGACCCTTGAGACAGGTGCTCAAGAAGCATGCTTTTAGGAGTGTACAGACCTGTTCTGACCTTCACTTTTTGGGAGTCACCATTGGATCTATTAATCAGCTAACCATCTTTTTTATGAGGGAGGAATTCCATCAGTGGTTTGCTCTTTCAATAAATGTGACAAGTTTCAAGATACACGGCTTTCCCATGCTGGAGTCAAGAGAGCAGGGAAGGGCATGGCTGGGAAGCAGCAGATGAGCTTAGCTGTTAGCAATTCCCTTTGTAATCTGGAAAGAAAGGGAAGCAGCCCTCAGACTACCTGGTTGGGAGCTACAGGTCAACTGTGTAAACCAAACACGGGGCAGTGAGAGGAGACGGTGCTTCCGCTGCCAACACAGAACGTCCAGTGAGATGCTCCTGATGTGTCTCAAGATCACACTTGGAAGATCTGAGAAATAAAGTGGACTGCCTAGCTGCTTCCTTGTGCCTTCCCTACGTAATTAATCAACGGTTTCAGCCTGTCAGTTAGGCTAAGTGGGGAACAACGTGTTTCTGTCATTTCAGCAACTTCAGTTGAAGTGCGCTCCCACGGGTCGGTCTGGCAAGTGTAATCTGGTTTTGTTTCCTTTTTATAGCTTCTGTCTGCTGCTTGGCAAATGAGAGAATCGGGTAAAACAGACAGAAATAGCACACACTGTGGATAGACAGGAGTGACCTTCTGTTCTTGGAGCTGGTGAAGTTCTTGGGAAATGCTGAGAAATGCCTTAAAGGAAGTTACAGGTGTGCAAATGGTTAAGGTGAAGCTTAATAAGGTCGAGATGAAATGTTTGAAGACCCTCTAACAACATTCACAAAGTGCTACTTTTGATCTTTATCAGTGTTCAGGGAAAACGTTAACATAGCATCGCTTGCAGCTCTGCATGGGACCCATAGCAGGGTGTCTCCACTAGAAAGTGCGATAATTTTGGCTGTGTTTTCCCTTAAGTTTCAGCCAAGAGAAGCAGGGTTGTTCCTGTGCACTAGCAATATCCTGCCATGGCTGGGATACCGTCCCTCTGCAAGGTGGTTCCACACCAGCACTGGTGTTGCTTTGTGACATGTGGTGCATGGGAGCAGAACCCCCAGTGGCATTGTGTAATGTGCCCAGGTTGATTTTGGATGACTTATGATCGTTTTTTGAGCCTAACATCATCAAACCATCCTTTAAAACATGGAGCAACCCAAGTGAGGAATCATAGAAAACCTTCCCCTCTGTACTCTTGTGCCCTGATAAAGAGTTTTCTGTTCAGGATCTTGGAGGAACATCCTTATTTTATGAATGACTTTAGGGAGAGGAGCAGTCCCCACCAGGAAACCATCAGGGAGGGTGGATTTTATTATATTTTGCTGGTAAACAAAAACTGGTACATTTAATACTTGCCCAAGTCCTGTGGGATCTCTCTGACTAATGCGAAATGACAGTTGTCACAATATTCCGTATAAATACCCGTCTATTTGCAGGTGTCTGTTCTATATTTAATGTGATCCCACCTTTCTTGCTGCGAGGGAGAAAGGGATGATCGATGTACTCTGCACCTATGTCTATCATTTATATTGTTTTGTCATTTATAAGAATTCAAGGATTTTAATGCACTCGGCAGCTCACCACGGTGATTGTTATTCATGCAATTTATCTGCAGAGCGCAGATTGCGGAGGTGATGTCGGGCTGATTGCTCGGCGGCTCTGCAGTGACGCAGGCAGCGGTGGCTGCACCCTGTGCTCCCGAGCAGAGCCGCTGTCTCGGGTCAGACCAAGATGTGACGCGTTGGGTTTAGTGAGAGCACAACATTTACAGAAATGTACCAAGAGATGGGGATTTGTAAAGTCAGGAGTCTGTGTGGCCTGAGGACCCTAATGCCAGATTGTGATAAATGTGCAGGCGCTTTCTCTAGTTCTATATGTTTGATCTGGTGTTAAGCAGACATTCTTATGTGGCTGGTATTTTTCCTTGTGGATACCTTGAACCCTTAATGTATTAATTTGCATATATACGTATCTATTTATATGCATATATATATTTACATCGCTATAATTTACTTGCTCGCAGTCAGTGAATTATTCATGAGGAGCGGTTTGAATTTTAATTCAACAGCATCTTGCTTAACTCAGACTGTAAATGTATTCCTGACCTCAAAGATAGGAAAATTCACCACAATATTGGCCACGTATGCTTCCCTACAACTGTCCTAAGGGCTTCCTTGGAGCCGCGTGTGGGGAAGCATCCCGATGCAGTTGCTCCAGCGCAGCCCCGTGGGACACAGGCTGCTGTCACACCCAGCAAACCCATGTCTTGCTCACCACAGTGACCCCTGATTTCAGGGACCCGAGAAGGGAGAGCCCCAGCGCTCCCTGGTTTAACACCCATGTACCCGTGTGTTGACCTCCAGCGGAACGTGCCAGCTGGTTATTTACATACCGTGCCAAGCTCCAGCAGCCTCAGACAGCCCTTTGCTTTGACTATTGAATAAAGCATTTTTGTAGCCTGCTCAAAATCTTCTAGCTGTGTTTACATTTTAATAGGCACTGCTGTAGAATAGAACATATTTTTATTGCTTACATTTATCACTAAGAGCAAAGCCGGAGTGCCTGGATGCAGCTTTGCAGAGAACACACTCTCCCAAGTAATCAGGACGTGGAACTATTTAGGGGAAAATACCGTAGGATTTTTACCTCGTCAGATGACCATGCTGTGCCTGCATTTGATTGCTGATGTACATTATTGGAAAGAAATTCTGTTTAAAAATAAGATTTCAGCAATGTATACGTGGAATAAACCAAGCAGGAAGTGGAAAGCTGCATCTCTTTGTTTCAAACCAAAAGAGAAACTTCTGATACCTTCATTCAAAAAGTAAAATTAAACAAAGTATGTCAGCTTTTGAAATTACTTGCTCTAAATACATTGCACTTGAAGGATGATTTGCCTCCACAACAGCACTTGAGGCATTTTGTCTGCTCCTGCAGGAAGTCTGGAAGGGAAGGCAGAGGTATCCCAGTCAAGGATGTTTTGGTGGCGTTCCTCCCTTTTCAGTGGGAAAATCCTGCCTGATTCATGCAGATGAAGGAACAGTTTGTGGTCTGTGAGTGATTCCTTCGTGATGCCCCCACGGCAGTGTGAGAAGCAGGCAGACACTGCTGGTTGGTGCCTGGGATGCCCTTCCCCAAAGCAGGAGATGCTGCACCACAGCGATGGTCATGCGATGCTCCATCAGCAGCACCCGCTGCCACCGCTGGCACAGAGTGAACAGCCACATTCCCTGGGGAAGCCTCTCTGTCCTCTCCTGCCATTCCCTGGAGGCAGCTCATTAAAACCACAGATGCGATTTAACAATAAACTTGCCAGGTGTTTGTTTAAAAGGACCTGTGCGTGGCAGCAGAAGCAGCCAGGGCTGAGGGTGTGCAGGCTGTCACCCTGTGCAGGGATGGGGAGTGGCTGAAGTTCAGAGCCAGCCCCACCAGGACAGCAAGCACAGTGCTTGGAAGGCAGCGACGTGTCAGCAGTTCTCATCATCTGGCATCTGGAGTGCCAGCAAAAGCGACTCTCGAACCAGGACATGGCATGGCGTGATTTAGGAGGAAGCTCAGATTTTGCAATCTGCAGGCAATTTGAGCTGATGGATCTGCTCACTAAAGCTAATATGGATTTGCTCAGGACAAACAGCTTCGTCTGCAAAGCTCCTGCTTGGAAACATTTTGGCGCTACTTTGATAGGAAGGGGGATGGTGATGGATGGGTAGAATCCCACGAGCCGCCTGTTGCTTTAAAAAGTTGATTGTGTACTTAAAAAGTGAGACCAAAGTTTTGTGGTTGAATGTTGGATCATTATTCAGACCCTGTTTTCTGTTGGAAAAAAAATGAATGTTGATGAATCTAATTCTCTCAAATCAATTTCTTATAAAGAGAATTGACTTTGTATTTTGCTTAGCATGACAATTTGCAGGCAGCAAACAGCTATAGGTACATGTACCAAAGACAAAGTA
Source organism: Colius striatus (assembly GCF_028858725.1). Lineage (NCBI taxonomy): Eukaryota > Metazoa > Chordata > Aves > Coliiformes > Coliidae > Colius > Colius striatus. Next base: position 10,057,995 of record NC_084779.1, read on the forward strand.
CGAACTGAATCACAGGTAAAGGAGAAGCTAGTTGGCAATATATAGCAATTCCAAACTTTTGGTAGGCAGCATTGGGCAGTTGTCAGCTTACACTTCATGGTCTGTGATATGTAATGCCACACCAGATCTTGAGTTAAGGTGTGTTCTTCACCCTAGGGAAACACGCAAATCAGGGCTTCAGGAACAAATCCTCCTCCTCCCCCACAGGCATCCTCTGGGGGCATTATCTGCAGGCTGCTCTCTGCAGCGGATTGATCAGCATCCAGTGGCTCCTCTGCAGAGTGCTCCATCATGACTGTCTCCATCTGGGTGTCCTGCCCTTTCCGGGGACTTAAATAAGGCTCTGAAAGGGAGATGTGTGGTGGCTCATGCAGCAAAATGAAGTTCAAGTGCAGTGATAATAATACAAATGCTTATTATAAATGCAGCGCTCCGTAACATGGGAAGGAGTGTTTGATTATTGAGGTTGAGAAGTCTCTGTGTCAGCTGCTGACAAATGTGCAGTGCAGGGATCCCTCCTCACTTCTTGCTCTAACTTTTTCAATGGGTTTTTTTTCCTATCTGCACTTCTCAGTGCTTTTCATGTGTTCTGTCTACTTCACAGCCTTTTAAATGGTATTTTCCCACCTTGGTAGTGACAATCCATCAAATTCTGTGTGCTACGTTGTTAAGGCTTCGTGGCAGCCCTTCGAGCCTGGTGTGCCAGCCTTGCTGCCTAAAACATCAATGGCAAGAACCCTGTGGATCTTTATCTTCCGACCTCGCTCACCACTAAAATAGTGTCCTGTGGATTTCATATGAAAAGGATACAACCTTATTTGTTCAAAGATCAGCCAGTCTTGCCCAGAGGAGTAGTAAAATTCCAAACTTTGCTTTTAGGAATCCTCCTTTGTAAGTAACATTTTTCAGAGTTAAATGGTAGGTACACAGTTCAAATGAAATACTGAGGCTGAGTGGCTTGGAGCTGTGTAGGGTTTTATGCTGTGCTGATGGGTTTCGTTAGGAGAGCTACAGATGTAAAGAAGGTTCTTTCTGCTGTAGAAGGCACTTCAGTACTGCTTTAGTCCAGTCCTACACTGGTCTTGCCATAATAAGAAGTGGTGTGAATCTGTCCTGGTGCTCCCCACAAAAGCCTTCAAACCTTTGGTCTGAAGCTCCATGTCTCATGGTGGAGAAGCTTTCAAGTTGCTCGCGTTAACGTCAAGAACTGTAAATACCTGGTTACTGAAGCAATGGTTGAGAAACCCCCAGTGAGTAGGACCCCAGCCACGAGCATCCTAGTCCCTGCTTGCTGTGTGAACTTATATGGCGTGGGCAGGGAAGATACAGCAGCTGGGTGAGAGCCCAAGTCTTGTCCATGCGATCTGTGCTCTGGTCATTACTGGGTAAATGGACAAAGCCTTATTTCACTCTGTGGTAGGGAGAGTGCTGCTGTTTTTCATGCAGAAAATGAGTTATCTGTTGCCAAAACAGACCCTTGCCGTCTGCCTGTAGGTCCTTGTGCCATCAGCAGCTGCATTCATGAGAAGGTTTTATGGCCACGTGGTGTCAGACAGCAAATCCTGGCTGCCATGCGAACGTGGTCATTAGGATTCTGTGCTTTTGCCTGTTAATGGTACCACAGAATAGTGATAATTATATGAAGCATCATTTAACATCATTGCCAGTGTGCTCTATGTTTATTTATACACATTTTCATTCACAGTCAGCAGAACCCAGACTCTAAAAAGCACCTGATTAAGTAGAATATCCCTCGGCTGTTCCTCCATTACTAGGCTGCCAGTATTGCAGTTCAACTACACCACAGACCATTTTCTGAGTTAGGCAATGGCCCCTCCATTTCTTTTCCTTTCTCGGTTCACCCTGGTGATACTGGAGGACAGTTCCTCAAGGTGATGCCTTCCCCTGCTCCCTCCTTCTGAGGGATCCATTAAAAGCTCATTAAACTTTTTACAGACATAAATTCAAAGTGCTGAAAGTTGCTGGACTTTGGAAAATGCGTGGACAATATAAAAGGCTTTTCTGTTTCTTGTCCTGGCTGTAAAGCAGACAAGCCAAGAGCAGAAAATAGGCACCGTCACCCAGCTAGGCCATTTGTGACAAAAATCTGTGCTTATGAACACCACCACTCTTTTGGCATGTTTATTGCATTAGAAGAACCATTCCTTGTTTACTAAATAGGAGGTTTCTTCTGCTTTGCTGCATTGCTGTGTTTGTTGACTCCCTCTCCCTGCTGATCTCATTGCTGCTTCAGAAGGAGGAGTGCAGCCTCTCTTGTTAAAATGTCCTCAGCTGTAAGGAAGCCAAATAAGGAAGGATTCCTGGTGGACTCTGGCAGATGTAACCCATGAGCTGTTAGAGCCAGTGTAGACTGTAACAGACGTGACCTTGGCTGTCTTGTTCTGTGTGAGAAATGGGAAACGGTGGTGGAAAAGGCTCGGTAAGCAGGAGGCCAGGTAGGTGAGCCATGAAACTTTTCCATTTCATCTTCACTTTGCAAGCTGTCCATGTGCTTCCTAGCACGTCCATCCTCTGAAGTGCCATGCAGCGCCTTGGAATCACTTTGCAAACTTTTTGCTGCACCTGCAGGAGACCTTGAACTATAAAATAGCATTTTATTATCTGCATAACGCTGGACTCTTGCAGGAATGCCAATGTCAGAAAGATTGTTAATAAATAATGAACAGCAGAATGAGCCAAGGGTTGACCTTTTGTAGAGCACCATCTGTCACTGGAGCTTCACTCGATCTTTACTTCCAGTCTTGATTTCTTTTCCCATCCCCCTTTGGGGATATTGTAGGTTTCACTCTTATGAATAGCTTTTGTCTGACTTGTAAAAGCTCTTGTAAAATTGAGAGGTTCCCAGCTTTCATAGGAGACAAATATTTAGGGGAAGTAAATCATGGATGTTTGTGAAACTGCCAGTGACTATAAACACGACCCTCCTCAGACCAAATCTGTGTGGCACAGGAAAGCTGCTGGAAAACGTCCTCAGATCCTGTGAGTTAGGGAGAGTGTCTGAGAGCATCTGCGGGACAGTAGATTATAACCTGAATTTACAGCTGCTGTGTTGTCCACTTTCTGTATTGTCTGGCAGTGGGAAGCCAAGAAGGCGAAATCCAGAGAAAGAATTTGCCAAGTGTTTTAAGTCAGAGCTTGCTCGTGTGCTCCTGAGAAATTGATCCCATACACCTTAAGAGGTTGCCTGTGGGTAAAGCAAATCCTAGTGAGCATGTGCTCTTGGTGCACTGCAGTGTGAGCATCATGTGTCTTGTCATGTAATTTAAGAGGAGAGTATGGGAAGATAAATGCCTCAGTTTTTCAGAATTTTCATAAATAAGTGCTTGTTAAAAGCCTGCAAATTCATCCTCTCGGGTTCAGGTGCAAGTGGCCTTTTGGCAGTATGGTTCACATTTGCTGTCTCCTCACCTCTTTAGCAATAGTACCATCAATGGAAGGATGTTGTAACCACATTATGATCTATACAAAATTTCTTTCCTTAATCCTTTCTAACTTCCAAAGCCTTGAATCATAGAAATCAGCTGCACATATAATCTATGAAGTGGTTTCTCCTGCCTTTGGAGCCAAAGGTAGATGATACCCTGTAGTGTATTTTATAATGTTGTGCAGAACCTAAAATGTTCCAAATGATGAAAGTTCTGTCACTGGGCTGGAAGGTGATTCTAAAGCATGATAAGTCATATTGCCACCAAGGTTTCCTTGATGTTCTGCCTGAGTTGAGGAAGAATTTTGTTGTTTCTACCTACTGTAAATTTCCTACCATCTACAAAAATACTTGTCTCAATGTCTGATGGTTTCTTTTCTGTGGGCTTTCCAGCTGTGTCTTTCTTCCCTCAGTCTGAGCAGGATGATGAGCTGAACCAAGCTCCTTTGGTGGTGTTGGTTTCTTTTTCTTCCTCAATGTTGGTTATTTTGAAGGCAACTCAGATTTAGCTCATTTTAGCCTCTATATCCTGACTCAGCTGGAAGAAGGAATGATTATAGTATGACTCCCTACATTTTATCTGTAATTTTAAATGGAAGGATTTTCTAGTTAAATGCCTTGCTGGGTCCTATTTCAGAAGCTTCTTCTGCTTTGACTTGGCTGCAGCTTGGATGCAAATCATTTGCCTTCCCACACATTAGCACAAGCTGATGGTTGTAATTATGTTTGTAACGCTGCAGAGATGGGTCTAACTGCACAGATCACAGGCATCCTCCCTCAGCAGCATTGCTTGGGTGTTATTCACCTCTCGGGCAATGCTGAGCAGACTTTGCTAATTTAAATATAAAAGTGCTCCAAACCCAAGCTATGGACAGAACACACAATGCCTCTTGTACTGAGGAAATGGGACCGTGGGGTCCATCCAGGTGACCACTACCTGCAGGATCTCTTCCCTGGCCATGCGTGTCTGGCAGCTCAGGCTGTGTCAGGGTCAACATTCCCAGGGGTTAGTTTTGGACCCCACCACGCATCAGTATCCCTCCAATTTATGTAAAAAGTGACCTTTGCCTACATTCCTCCCTGTTCCTGTCCTCCCGTCACAGTATCTCCCTCTCCTGAAGAGTGCTGACAGGAGCTCCCTTCCTTCCCTGTCATTCTGGAGAATGTCGGTGAACCCTATGGAGAGGTGACCTCCATCAGGAGAGCACAACTGGCCCTGGATGCAGCCCAAGCCAGAGTCCTCCTCTGACAGGCAAGGTGACATTGGGGCTCACATCAGTATGCAGTGTCTCCCTCTGCTCTGAGAGGAGGGATTTCTGTAGGAGTGAGAGGTCACACATGCTGTAAAGAGCAGACCCCAGTAACACAGACAGAACGTGGCCCTGAGCTTCTTGACCCAAAGGAGCCACAAAGCCCAACTTCCCATCGCAGCAGCCATTCAATTTGATTTGCTACAGTTATTTTCACTGTGGTTCTGTTGGATGCTGTGGGGTCACTGATGTTCTGGTTCAGGAGGCAGAGGAGGGTCCGTGTCATGCACCACCATCGCTGCCTCCTCACCTACACAGGATGCTCCTGCCTTTTCATGTGGATTTCCAGGGGGATTATTGCTTAGAACTGCTCTTTACCCAGACCATTCCTGTGCTGTTGGCATTGCAGTTGTGACTGGAGACAGCTGTGGATGCTTTGAGGGGACAGGGCAGCAGAGAAACTCTGTTTTGAATAGAGATAGGGTGAAAGTAGAGAGGTCAGGCATCCTGTTAAAAATCATTTAAGCCCCAGAATGAGGTTCAGTAAGGTTCACTTGCTGGAAAGCACACTCGTGAAGCTCTGCAAGCTGCTGAGGCGGGCCAGCACACAGCAGATGCAGGGTCAGAGCTGATCCCCTGCACGTGTCACTGCCACAGGGACATCCCTTGACAACATGTGCCTGAGGGGAGAGCTAGGGGTCAGGATCCGAAGGGTAAGAGGCTCTGAGGGTGCTCCCAAGGTGCTCCTGCCCAGCATCTCGCTTTCTGCTCACATCAGGATTTTGTATTCGATTTTTCTAGCCTTTTGTTTTTATTTTTTAAGATAAATGTAGCTGGAAAACACAGAAGATTTTAGAACTTTCCTGCTTTGTCTCTAATGGCCACTGGCACTTCTAATTCAATATCTGGACTTTTGCTCATGGAACTACTTCTCATCAGGTCGAGATACCTCACAGTGTCTTCCTCCTGAACTGCAGAAACAACTTTATTTGATTCAAAGTACGTGGAAAGATAAAACTTGAAAGTCAATTGACTTAAATGTGGAAAAAATGCAGCTTGGTTATTATGGCGTATGCTAAATTTTAATAGCATTTAGAAAGTGTTTTGTGGGGTAGAAAGGAGAAGCAAACCCATCAAACCTCAGCTGTGTTCAGGTTTATAGTGCAGAACACTTTGCTACTGCCATCCAAAGGCTTTAAAATGTAATAAGGCACGGTTGAACCTAAGGGTTTCAAGAGCTATGTAAAAAGCATGCATATAAAGGAGGAGAATAAAAGGTTCCACTGTAGATCAGGTAGGATGCAGGCAGAGATGCTTTTAGTGGAAAAACCTCTTTGACTTGTTCTGTTTTGTAGATAATTATTTACTAAGATGTATGGTTACTTAAAGAATAACATTCTGACAAGTTCTGAAGGCTTGGAGTAGCACTAATGTATTCTGCTGCTTCTGTTCAGAAAAAAAACCCCAACCCACGACAATGGCAATAATGTCCTCATCTGTTTTTAAAGTACATTTAAGAAAAAACAGTCGGAGAAGCTGCTGTTCTTTGATTAAAAAAAAAAGTAAACCTGAAGAGTGATCTAGTTCAACAGTTTGAGGTGTTGGGTGTCATTTCTGACTTGAGCAAGCGCTGCAGCAGCTGATGCCTGGCTGTTATCAGGAATTGCATTTTCATTGTGTTTCTTTTTTGAAGATACTGTGCTTTCTGCACAGATTTATAGTCCCTTTGTCTTTATACACTAATAATGATGTTGTTATGCACTTTTTGCAAACTGCTGCAGAGAATTAAGCTTGTAAGTCTCTCATCTTGGTTCACGGGGTCTGTCCTGTTTCTGCGTGCGTTGCTTGTTAGTAATGCCACTGGAAGAGTCCCAACAATCTGAAAAAGATGCTTTGGCATGTTTGTTGCAGCATTATTTGTTAAAATGTAAATGATAATATAGATAATATATTATAGTATAGGTAGTCTAGATCAGTTATGTTTCTCATAGATCTCATTCTGTCTTGTCAGTGGAGCAGCTACAGAGTGGAAGGTTGCTTAGGATTTAGGATAATGCCTGCGAGAGTTCCTGATGTCTCATGCAAAAGCCTTTCACCTTCTTCCAGTGCATGGTTGTCAGAAACAGGGGACAAGGCTAAACGGGGATGGATCTAGTGTGATGATGTCTCTATTTCATGTCTGCCAGTGGATAATCCCCCACAGATTAAATTCTGAACATGTACCCATGAAGATTTGTTTACCGACATACTCTAATGATCCTCCCTTATACACACACAGAGACGCACGTGAGGTGCATGACAGGAGGTGCAGCAGTCCCGTCAAACATACAGCGGTGGCTGAAGGGGGAGATGGAAGCCAGAGCTGCTTTTCCTCGGCCTTCTCCTGTCCTAGCTGGGGAAACCGGCACATTCTCTGAGGAGCAGTATTAATCCTCAGCTTCTGAACAAAGATGCTGCCTTTAATAGAGCTTGCTTTTGAAACATAACTCTGGAGTTGTACAAATACCCCATCAATAGTGCAGCGGCTCATTGCATTGTCCCCAGTGCATGCAATCTTCATTATTTGCACTGTTGGTAAAAGGCGGCGTTTCCAGCAGATCCGCACTACTCCATTTAGCCGAGAACAATGATTTATTCCCCCCTTGCCATCGGACACCCTCTGTTTCCCTGCCTAATAACAAACCTTGCTGCGAGGGAGGGGACAGGGAAGGATGGCTCTGCTGTGAGGGAGGCAGCAAACCAGACGTTGGGAAGAAAAGCTCCCGCTCCTGTTGGATGGTGTTAAAATATGTATATGTTGCTTAAAGCCCCAAGTGATCTGCTGATGATTACTGGGGCAGGCTTTAATTCAGAGTAGTCTGGCACCCTGAGCAGGGCTACAGATGGAAGGTACTGCCTTAATGCTGGTAGTTTGGGGCCACATGTCCTCTTCCTCGTACTTCTAGGATGATCTTTCTCTTTCTGCCACTGCTGGGGCTTGGGTGGGTATGGCAAATCCTGCCACAGACTGTCAATCCTCCTCCAGGTCCCCTCATGGACAGCCTGCCCTGCACACGCCCCACTCACTGCAGACAGGTCCTAGAGCAGATGAGAGAGAATGTATTGATAGCAGCAGGTGGGAGGTGGGATGTGTTAGGGGCTTTGTTTGTTGTTTGAGATGTGGAAATCACATTAAATTTCCAAGACTCAGCACTTTGAGTCTTTGGAATAACCTGCCAGCAATGAAACACAAGCTGCTACCATCAGAGGCATTAACAGGGGGCCTCTAGCTCCTCAGCATGAGCCTAATGTAGGGCAGGGCACAGCTGGGTGCCGGGGCTGGGCTGCAGGCAGGGACACAGCTCTTCCATCTCTCGGGAATCCCTGAGTATCCACTGCTGAGGATGGAAAGAAGCAAGTACCGGAGCCCTCTGACTGCCAGGTGTTTCTGCCTTTTTGCCTTCCTACCAGCGAGCTCACCTGTGAGACAATCGATGCAGCGCCTGCACAGGGTTTGTGGGCGAGGGCAGAGGGTGCCTTCGGTCTCGCATGGATGGTCTGCACCTTCTGCTGCAATTTAACAGTTCGTGTGTGCTGGATAGGCACAAAGAGCATCCATATCCCGGGAAAAGAACAGGGAAGGGCATCTTTGCTGTGCCACTTCAGACATTTCCCCTTCTTAAAACTGTTCTGCCTGGGCAAACTGGTACAGCAGAGCCATGCAATTGTCACTTGGGCAAAGGAAGAGATCTCTTGGTATCTCTATCCAGCTGTCACACAGCAACCTTCACCAGCCACTTTTCTCTGCTGTAAGTGCCAATCATGACAGCAATTTGGTTTCACGGCTGCATGCACATGTGCGCTGCGTAATTTGTCCACTCCAAAGCCTCAGTTCTTCCAGAGTCATTGCTTTCCAGGGCACAGCCTCCTCTCCTAAAACTCACTCTTCAGTTATAATTCCCAATTGACCGCTGCTTTTGCTATCTGACAGCTAGCCAGCTTTTAATCCATTAAATATGTGTGTTACAGATAATGTATAGTGGTATTTTTTAATATTAGAATGCTGTTTGGTACCAAGTCAAATGCCATACAAAATGTTAAGTGCCTTACAAATACATTGCCTTTGTCAACGAGTCTCTGAAGCCCCTCAAAGAATGAAATCAGATTTGCTTGACAAGAGCTGTTTCCCACGAAACCAGGTTGGTGAGCATTAGTTGTAGTCACATCCTTTAATTCCTTAATAATTGAATCTCATATCAATTTTTTCACTACTTTGCCTGGGACTGTTGTTAGACCAGTCAGCCCAATGTGAAGGAGAGGTTTGTTCTGCTTGACCTTTTTGGATATTGATTACGAGAGAAATGATACAGAACATAGGTATTACATGTGGTTAAAAGTTAGTAGCCCTTCCAAGTGGCAAAGCTGGCAGTGTATTTACATCCTCTCATTACATATTACTGTATATTGCACACAGATATTTAGTGTAGTTAATAATTAATGCCAGCCAAAAAAATTGGGGTTTCTGGCACCTGTAAAAAACAGAGAGCTTTTTAGTTAAGAACAGCAAAATCTATTAATATTCCTGCAAATGTTCAACATGTGCAATGTTACCTCTGTTTCTGAGATAGAAGTCTGTAGAAGCAGGTAGGCAGTAAAACCAGGGCATGACTGTGTGGCTAGAGCCAGCAATTAGGGATGTGAGGTCCTCGGGTGACACGGGGGAATTAGACAGATTAGTAGTGGAAGAGCTTTTGGGTTGCACCTGGTGGGAGATATATCAAATGAAGCACATCAGGTACATCAAGGCAGATCACATTATTGTGGTTTAATCCTGGTTTCAGTAGGGAAACAAAAAGACTGGTAACTAGATGAATTTTTTTGCTTTATCTGGTGATATATTAGAGGCAGCCAGCAGAGAAGCCTGCAAGTTTGCTTAATCCTAGGAAAAAAAAATGTGGTGGCTTTTTTTACTGGCCTTTTTTTCCCCCCCTTTTTTTTGTTTAAACATTCTTGCCTCAAGCTTGAGAGTGTTCTTATTTGGGAATATGTTTCCAGTTATTTGCAATGTGCTAATTACCCGGTGGCAGAACCTAAGTGGGTGTAAATTGTCATATCTCTGCTGACTGCAGTGGAACTGTGGCAATTTGCACTTCAGGAGGATCTGTCACCTAGATCCTTGCCAAATTTGCAATCCCTTCGCTGTAACTTGGCTGGGGAGCCTCGGGCTCGTGGGAACACAGAAGAAAGCCAGCGATTTGCAGGGCTTAAAATCCTGCGCGTCTCATTGATTTGTTAGCGTTTGTGTTTGTTATTCAACCCACCACCGTAGTGTGTAATGGATACTTGAGCCATCTCCACCGATGAGAAAGGAATCCTGCCTCAGATCGGGCCGTTGCCATGGGAACGGCTGCGGTACCCGCGCGGGCTCCCCCGAGCCGGAGGGGCCGACCGCCATGATTCAGAACCCAGGAGGCAGCGGCGCGGCCTTCAGGAGCCTCTGTGGAGTCAAAGATGTGTTCAAGGCTTGTGCCGTTTTTTGTGTCTTTCGACGTGACTCTGCATCTGCCCAGGATCCCTAAATGCCTGCAGAGCATCCGGGGGTGGCAGAAATACCCTTCCCCTAACAGCTAACCCTGCCTTTGCAGAGCAGGCTAAATGAGAGATGACTCAGGGCAGTGGTAAACAGCAAGTGGGGAATTCCAGGCAGAAAGGCATAAATACAGATTTGTTTAGCCATCCAGCATCCTGGCGATTCCTGCTGTAATGGCCTTTTAATTGATTAATCCTCATATAAAAGATGTATACTGTCAGCTCCCCCCGCAGCTTTCTCGATTCAGAAGCCAGCAAAATGGGCTTGAGGAGAGCTGTGGAGAAGGTGTTGGTGGTGGCAGAGCTGGACGTGGGGGCTGTGGTGCCTCTGCATCAGCTCAGCGCAAGTCCCCTGAGCGTGAAAGGCCGTTCATGTGCCCTGTGGCTGGAGCTGACTGAATTTGCTGCAACTTGACTGTAAGACACTGGTTTTGTTAAATACCATCCTTGCTTTTTTCGCTTTGTCTGATGGTAACTGTGTTTACTGATGTCACATATTGCTTTGAAGGCGTCGGTACTTGACATTTGTTTGAGCCAGTGGCTCCAGTGAGGCAGCCCTTTCTGCACTTCTCTTGCTGCAGGTATCTGGAAGCGAGTGCAATAGCCCTCTAGCGAGCTGGGCACACTTCCTTAAGATAAATCCACAGGCAGTGAGAGATTTTTCCAGAATCTTATTTATTGACCATCTGCTTGTGCGTCTCATCCTTTTCCTGTTCAGGGGAATTACAAGGCTGTTGGAGCCCCATTTCCAGATGAAGGAGGGACAGATACTGGGATGGACAGAGCAGAATGGGCTGCACAGGTGGCCCATTGCCAACATCTTAGAGTTTACCATACCTGCATGTCTCTTGTTTATGAATTACTAAATGTTAAATAAATAAACACATTGATTCCATAAACAGGTGTAGGGTACCAGGTAGCAGATTTTTATCTACTTTGGGCCTAATTCATTAACATTTTGCTTGTACAGGCACATCGTTATCTTTATGTGGCGTTTCTGTTTGGCCATATGGGTTTGTTGGCTGCATAGTATTTTTCAGCAAGGATGCAGCAAACTTGCCATCTGGGTGATGTTTGCCCGACTACTTGAAATAGCTTATTTTAAAATATGGCCTTAAGAAGTTTCTGTTATCCCCCATTTTGCCACAAGCAGTGCATAGTTTGCTTTCCTCAGTGCTGAAGCACTGGGTGGTGGTGGCTGCCATTGGGAAGAGTTTTCTGTGTGGGGTTGTCATCAGCCTCTCTGTACTGTGCAGCAGAAATCTCTGCCGTGTTGTGGGCAGAGTTCTCCAGAAATGAGGGAAATGGTTTGGGAGCTAATAGAAAAAACTGTTTCTTTGCAAACAAGTGTTTATATTCCAATAATAAGGGTGTATTTTGTTGCACTTTTCTCAGACTAGTAGGTTGCATGAAGTTTACTTATGAGTACAGAAACGACAGCAAGTGAATTGCAGGAGCTGTCAGTGTAGGAGGTGCGAATGTACTGGACTATGCATCAGATGTGGGAGCTGGGAGGATGCCGGCTCGTGCCAGCTGGGAGCTCAGTTCCTCCCTCAGTGAAGGCAGTGCCTGCCCTGGGTGGCAGGAGGCTGACCTGCGTGGCTGGCTGTGTGCTGAGCATCACAGCTCCTGTGCTCCTGTCTGTCGTTCACCTCGCTTAGCTCGGTAGTTGAAGAGGGAACACACAATACCATGTTACTAAGCAGCATCTGGAAAATTGCCCCGAGGTCTTACATTCATGTTTGTAACCTTTGTAAAAATATTATTTTCCATTGCTACCCGATTTTTATAATGTCAATATACTAAGCTCTACCTCTGAGTATTACATCTTACACACAGCACTGCTTTCTTTATGCCCTAGAGCACATGTGTTTTCTAAGCTGGCTTTCAAAAATAGCTGGTTTTCAAAAAAAAAAGAAAGAATTCATGGGAGACTTTGCTGTTGGCAGGGAAAGACGTTTCTGTCATGGTCTGGAGCAAAATGCGCAGCAGATCTTTAATTGAGGTTCACCTTTAGCATTCGGGGTTCTTCTGGCTCCAGTGTGAAAGCCATTGTGGTGGATCATTATCAGCAGAGATTAGCTTTCCTTTGGGACTTTCTTCTGTGCTGCAACTCTAATGCACAGAGCCAGAAAAGCTTCCCTCATGCTTTGTGTCCCAGGCGCTGGCAGCAAGTGCACTGGCTGCAAGTGCTGGGTTCAATCACCTGCAAATCACCAGTCCAAGACTGAGACCCTCTGTGTATGGGAAATCCATATCTCAGTAAATGTTTTGCTGGAAATTGTTTTAAGCAGAGTCCACAGCTGTTCTTGGACTTTTGTAGGAATTAAGTTTTATAAACTAAAGGAGTGTTACTTCATATACTGTCACACAAAGTCAGAAACAGGGTCATACGTCCAATGGGAATATGTGAGTGAATATAGACAACAGATTTCTTAATGCCCACAGTACTGAGATAATACCAAAGACTATGCATAGATGTGTAGAGAGCTATGGTTAATTGATTGTTACTCATGCATCTTCATATATTTAGAAAATAATAGTCAGAGAGCATAGTTTTATTGATGTTATCCTGCAGTTGTGCTCGGGCAGAGTGCGGAGTGCCTGCCCCTGGTGAAAGCCACCTCTTCACGTGTGTCTGAGCGTTTCTAAGCCTTTAAGTGTGTCATCCTGCAGCACTTAGTGGTGTTATTCAAATACTAAAGAGCATTATTATTGTGAAATAAATAGCTGTAATTAATGAATAATGGACATGGCTGATTTACCCTTGACTGGTCCCCTAGAAATAGATGCCTACAGGACCCACGCAAGGTAAGCTTCAGGACAGATGTGCTCCAGCACGTGGTTTGCAGGGTGATTTGTCTTGGTTATTAGAAGTGCTGTGGAGAGAAAGCTAATGAGCCCAACAGTATGATTGGCTACCACTCTGTCACCCTGCAGCTCCTTGGGTCCTGCCAGAGCCTTGAAGTCAATGTCTGAGTACTGAGCAGTTTGGGTAAATTCTTATCTAGAGAGAGGGAGGACAAAGCAGGCCAGGACCATGATTCTCCCTTTCATCCAGCCTGCCTCTAGTTCTTTCTTAGTCAGGTTTATCTGTGTGCTATACAATGCCAGGATTAGCAGACTATAAAGATGAGGTTAATCAGGCTGAGCAAGTAGGTAGAACAATCTGATAGATGCTGCTACTACTCAGGCTAAGGCAGTCAGTCAAGGCACTGCCAGTATCATCAATCCAAATCCTGCCCAAGCTGATGCTTTGGATATTGAATGAGTACTCATATGAAGAGAAAAATAAGCCAGCAACCAGGACGAGTGGGCAGCCCAGACCAGACTTTGCCAACCATTTACTTAGTGCCTGTTCCACAGGTCATATGAACCAGCTTCTGCAGGCAACAGGCAAACCTCCTCTGGTCTCCTCTGCCTGTGGTCTTCCCCACACTGCCAGGCCATATAGCATGGTCAGCAGCCATGGTCCAGGGTTCTCTTCCCACTCAGAATTTGGCCGTTCTCTCCTTCTGTGTAGTTGCAAAACAGTTCCAGTATTTTATGAGAAGTCTGTGCACTTAAAACAAGGTAATTGATACAAGCAATTGCAGTTCCCTTTAGTATAACAGATCTCGAGTGTGAAACCTCCTTAGTTAATGATCAGCATAAAATAAAAGTCTTTTTTTAGTGTAAGTTCTCAGTTAATTTTACAGTTCGGTTGAAGTGAAAATATCATTAAACAGGGTAGTGTTAAACTTTATACTTATTGGACCTTCTCTGCTCTGCAAGGGGGAGATAAGTTGGTATCTCAACAGTTGCCATTGTGAATCGATCGTTCTCCAGTCCCTGTTTCTTGCACGTGTCTGATTACTGGCACTGAGAGCATGAAGGGGCAGGATGAAGAGCAGGTCTGGGTCACAGCATCCCTCCTGGAGATGCAGGCTCTGTGCAGGCTGTAAGGGATGCACAAGCAGGATAGGTATGGTTTGTAAATCTGCCAGAAGAAATGTGATAAAATAGCTATTTCTTGGTGCCAAATCACTGTCTCACCTGCTGCACACAGGGCAAGATTCAGATATAAGTGATGCTTTGTACTGACAGATACGTGGATGAAGACAAAAACGTGTCCTGCAGGAAACATTTGGGATCCCGTTGTGTTTACTGTCTCTGTGAGGCACTAAGAAAAGGGACTTGGAGCTCTAGCCGAAAAACACACTTTTGTCCTGGAAAGGGCAGCTGGTGTTGAACGGTGCAGGGTTTCCATAGCAGTGTGGTCTGTGATTGGTTTCACCAATGGCTGCCCTGTGTCAGGGCTCTCACCTAGCAGCACAGGGACCGGTGAATGGCTGAGGAGGAAGCACACGCGGGCCCCTCTAATTGTTTGCCATTGCCTGCACAGAACAAGGAGCTTTGAAGGGTACAGGAGCTGCGGAGCTTTGTGCTGCTGACAAAGGACAGAGGATGTGGTTTCAGCTTTTCATCCTGCTGCTTTCCCTTCCTTCAAGGAGAGCATTAAGTACACGTTGTGATTGATTGTGTAGTGAGCCAGGTGAGAGCAAGCTTCCTTCCTCGAGGCAGGATAGGTAAATGGCCACGTTTGCAGTTTTTAAAGGCACATTAGGCTGTAAGCTAGACTGTATCAAAATGCCACATTTGCAACCAATGAGCTTGGAAAAGTGAAGGCAAAATAACAGTTTTCAATTTAAAAGAGAATTTGACACTGTAAAGGAAAAGATAATGAGGAAACCAACTGCTATTTGTTTGAACTCCAGGAGACACTGTTATTAGAGAAAGAAACATAAAAGATTCTCTATTAAAATAGTTTGGGTTGAAAAATGGGGATTTTGGAGCTAAAAGGTGGTTCTTCATGAAGATGGGTACACTCAACCTGCTTTATAGAGCTGTCTGCCATGAGCTCTGCAATGATCATGGGCTTTGTTGAGGTGTCAGATTTGCTCCTCAGGATCTGAGTGTTCAAGTTCTTTATCTAATTCTATTAAACATCTCTTTGAGATTTGTATATGGTACAGATAAGCTCTCTAGAAAAGGAACCTAAATCCTAAACTTTAAAACAAGAGTAAAATGCCATCTACTGTTGATAGAGTTGAGGGGAGGGACTGGAGCTTTCTAAATGTATTTGTTTGAGCTCCCATTAGGGAGCTCGGACCCTGTAGCTCCAGGGGTTTGTGGCAGGCTACAGTGTCCCTGGGCAGCTCTCTCCTTTGAGAGGAAACAGTGCACGGAGAGGACATGTTCAGCATTTCTGGGCAATTACTCCACTTCAATTTGTTTATCTTTAGTTGGGATTTGCTTGAAACAAAGCAAAACACACGCAAAAAAATCCCTGAAGAAGCAAAGGGTGAGTTTGTAAGTGATGATGCTCTTGCTTCCCAATAAAGGAATGTTTTATAGCATTATGTCCTCTAAAGGAACATTAAATATGCAGTGGGGCCTTGCAGGGGGCTGTGGTTTCACACTGCGATTCTTCAGTCCGAAAGTTTTGTTCCTCTCGTGTGGCTCTAAGCCCAAATTAGTCTCAGGCAAAGAAGTGTCCTGGGACGTGTTGGTGACAGAGGTCAGCAGTGCCGCTCACAGGACCCGGGAGAGCGTCCCCGTCCTTCTCCTGTCTGCTTTCACCTTAACAATGCGACGTCTTCATTAGCTGCCCTGCTGGTAACCTGCTGCTGATGGAGATTAATAGAGAAAATATTTTCTAAACACTTCTGTATGAGTTTTCATTAATCTATGCTTGGAAAATTAATCTTGTGGGGTGACCTGCAAAAGGTGTTAATTGCCATTTCAGAGGAGGATTTATCAAAAGTTTGAGGAGGTGCAACAACAACCGCACAGCAGTGGCAGGAGTTTCAGAGGGAACATCCCTGTTCTTCAGACTCTTAACGCTTCATGCAAATAAAAACATTTGCTTTTAAAACCTCTTTGAAGCAAAGTGCAGTGAGGGCTCTGTGAGGGCTGAGTTCTTGCCCCTTCAGGTTCAACGTGGGATTAGAGAAGGAATAGGTGAATAAATTAATTCATATCTGTTCTTAATGCTGTATCGTTGTTTTTTAAGACTGCTGAGATGGGAAGTTTTTGTTGGTTTGTTACTAATAATGAAATTTGGCATGAAAATGAAACTGTGTGTTACGTGAGTGGCTTCGGTATGATGATTTATTGTCTACTTTTACTTATGAAAGCACACTCAGTAAATTCCTTGTGATTTGTAAACCTACAGGCAATGTATTGGGTAAAAATGATGAATTGGATGGCTGAGGGAACAGATTTCTGTCTACTCATGGGACTCATTTTTAATGACACTTTTTGCAGTGTTAATGTGAGATGTGGAAAAGCAAGAAACTGAGAGTTTTCTGTGTTTCCTTCTGCTTTTCCTTTGATCTTGAACGTGAGATGGTTTCAATGGCTGAGAAAATACTGCTTTTTGAATTGGGGCTGTAGCTGGCTTAAGTAAAGCTCAGTGCTTGGTTGGTCTCAATGAAGCATTTTATCTTGGCAGTAAATAAGTATATGAGCACATATTCATGTCTTTTCTCTCAAATGCTGAAAATGTCTGTTTACAAAAATGAAGCAAACAGTGTTTAAATTCATGCACGTTGCTGTGAATCCTCTTGTGATCTGTGTGACACCATGAATGTCTGGATGCCATGAATTACACGTGGAAGTATTGATCTTCTTTTGAGCTATACTTAGCCAGTGAAAATTTTAGAAGGTGTTTGAAGTTTCTCTGCACAGATACCTGGTTTGCAAGAGGGGACTGCTCTCCAGGGATGGCAGTTTTACCATTTCAATCTTGGAAAAAGCTGAAATAGTAAGTAATTTCACGTTCAAGTAACATTTCACTTCTTGCTCAGATGACATCCTTAATTAGATCGGTGCATCTTCCCTTAGGGAAGCTGAGTAGAGCAGCCCTCTGAAACAGAAAAGTCAGCCTTTACAGACAGGAGAAATGAGGACCTTGGAGCTTCTCTTGTAAGAACTAAACTATTCATCATGATGGAAGTGGAAAGAACAGGAATAATGTGGAAATGCTGTTCTCCAGCAGGTTTGTTTCCTTGGCCAGCTGTGTCCATCCCTGCAAAAGGCCGGAGGTTTTTTGGAGCCCTTTGTCTACAGGAACAGGGGAGATAGGGCTCAGGGCAGCAGTTCAGCACAGCAATCCTGCTGTTGCTGCTGCTCTTTGCTGTCTCAATTAGCAAAGCTGTGCTTTATACTTGCAGTCGAGGAAGCAATTGTTTGGGCTGAGAAAAACACTGATCTGCCATACCCAGTGAAACATTCTGAGAACCAGAGGGTGATGCTGTAAAGCTAAAGGTTTGCTTTATGAAATGCCATCTTTTCCAATTGCTGTCAGCCTAGAAGAAAGGGTTTGCATGTTTTAATTGTCTGTGATGGGTAGGACGGGAGATTCCCTCTGCATGAGAAGAGGTGATGTGCTAAAAATGATTCAGCATTCTGTTTTGTCAAATATCTCATCAGCACTGTCTTGCTTTTATTGAGAAAATATGCAGAAAGCACTTTAGAAGCAAATCTGTTGAAACTACCAGCTAATCACTTGACTTTCATTTATCAGTGCCCTGTGATACCTGGGTCTCCTTGTTACCAGCATCTGTAGCAGGGCAAGATGCTGCAGCCAGAGCTGGGGCAGTGCACTGTCTGAGCAGCAAGGACTGGGTGACCTGCAGTGATGTGGAAAGTGTGGGTAGAGGAAACTTTGCAGCCCTCATTACCTGCCAAATAACCTGTGGATTCAGTTGATGCTGTTTGTTAGCACTTTCAACTTCTTAGTTAAAAAGTAGAAAGGGTTGAAGTGGGATGTGCAAGATCCCATCTGTGTGAGCAGAGTTTATGAGATTAATTTGTGTGAAGGCTTGCATCTAGTTAATCCATAATTAATCAGCAAAGCCCACCGGTTCTATAATTGGATGCTAGTGACAAATTAGTTGAAGCAAAATTAAACCTCTTCATGTCATGTTTGTGTATGGGAGACATTGCAGATTATGTACTTAACCAATGCACCTTTGATGTGGGTATCTGGTCATTGCTGTTGTAGCCAAGCAGTTGGGGAAGGGTGGGAGCATCCTTCCCATGTGGCAGGTATGTTGTCCCCAGCATGGTGGAGTCAAAGGTCTTGAGGGCCTCTCGGTAGCTGGTGGTATGTGGGCAACATGTGGCAGGACTCATGGTGTGTCTCTTCGATGAGAATAGTTTGTGCAGAAGAGCATAGGACAGCTCTTTGCAGTGCAGCACTGTATTTTTTCTCCCTGTACTTTTTCAGCTGAGCAGCCCAAAGGGCAGGAGGAAAGGGACAGTCCAAACCTAAGATCCAGTGTCCCATTTCATCTGAAAGAATGCAAACAAACTTTTTGTTGTCACTGAGTAGATACCTCCTCTTTGGACATCTGTCCTTAGAATACCAGTCATAGAAATCACTGTTCTTTTCCAAACTAGAAGAAAAATTACTCTTAGCTTGCAATTTTTGCTTGGATTTCATGTAATGTCTCAGGGCATGCTGGAAGATACTTGTCTTTGTGTTTAGAGTTGTATTTTCCTTCCTCAAAAGTCCAAGGCTTGTGACTCCGAAATAGTTCTGAAGAACTCTTCAGAAGGCAGAGCAATAGCTTTCTGAATTTTAGAGGTAATGTCACCTGAGGAGGACACTGGGAAGGTCTCTGAAATTCTGATATTGTTCATACAGAGGATACCCTGGTCTTGTGTATCTTGCTATAGCAAACCTCTTCCAGTATTGATTATGTCACAAAAATGAGCTTTCCATTCTCTGCTAAAAAATTAATACAAGTAAAATGTCGACCTTTTTGCTGCTTATTGCATGTCAGAGGGATAATAAAAACGTTTGTAACTTCCACACAACCTGCCTGTATGGCAGCCATGGTAGGGCAGCTGTGCTTGAAGAGGTGATGGTGTTTTCATGGCAGTTACTGGATGTGTCACATTTTCTGTGGTGCTGACTTCCAAAGCCTGGCTGTCCCCTGGAAAAAGTGTGTTTCCTCTTTGTTCATTCTAAGTTTAACAGACATTAATTTAATCAAGAAACCCTTTGTTCTTTTCTTGCAGCAGATGTTAAAATAGAATGGCTAATCACTTTCTAAATCTTTTTATAATCGTGTGTTTGCTACCTCAGTCAAGTCTCCACTAAAACTAGTTCAATAATCCTTTTTTTTAATGCAATGTTTCCTCGGATATAAACATATTTAGACCTCTACCTATCTTCATTAAATCTGTCTGGTCTCAGCCTCTCTAATAGCTGAGACAACCAACACAGACATTAGTGATTGGTATAGGTTTGTGTCTGATTTTCTATTTTTGTTGTAGTAGACATGATTAAAGCCTTTGAGTAAAACCCCAGCTAAATCCTGTCACACTGTAGCCCATTATTTTTTTGTTCTTCTGTTAGGATTTTAGGCATTTCTTGACATATTTTTATTGCCAGATTAGGAGGAAAACACTTGTTTGCAACATTCTCATTATATTGTCTTTATAACAATTCTAAAAGAGAATAAATATAAAATACTTCTGTGTATTGTGGTCATATTTCAGTCTGACATTAATATGCTCCATGATTTTCTAGCTCACAATTCTTGAAACCTTGTGGTGACAGTCAAGAAACCCTCATACCTGGGGAAACGTGTGGCTGCACAAGCTGCTGCTGCTGCAGTCGAGATGATGTGCGGGGACCTGGGTAATGTCTCTGTCCTGTAGGTTTTATGTGTCCCACTTGAGTAACTGCCAAGAGAGTGTTGGATTAGAAACTGTCTCATGGAGCAGATGCAGCCTTTTGTACCACTCTTCCTTTTACTAACCCCCCATGGATGCTGTGGCTGTGTAATCCTTTCCAGGGCCCTTATTACCCTCCAAGAAGTGTCCCCCCATCTCGGAGAAATGGTGACCCAGACGCTTGACTTCCTTGGAGGGAGTTCACCTTCCCTCCACGTGATGACCCTGCCCATGCTGCCTGCTCCTTTGGTTGCTTGTAACTTTGGTTTTCAGCAACTCTCTGTTTGTTGTCAGATCACTGATGCAAAGATTTAATAGTTCTGGGCTTTGATTCCTGAAGAGCATGGTCAGGAGACTCTGATCTTAATTTCCAATGAGTGGCCACGAGACGAGGCTTGGCAGCAGGACAGCTGTTACTTATTTTGAAGCAATATTGACTGGTGTAGTCACAAGATGCCCATTAACTTAATATCCAGAGCCAGTTTGTGAAAATCGCCTGCTGCTTTGTCAGAGTTCAGATATATCTTGTGTGCTAGCAAAGAGGGATACTTCTCTGTAAACTTCTCTCTCACAGAAGACAAGATCATGTTATTCCTGAGACTCAGATGTTATAAGATCATGTTATTCCTGAGACTCAGATGTTATATATGTTTGTTTGATTTGTTTTATCATGTGATTCAGGTCATCCACAAGGTTTTTTGTGATGGATGGTTTTTGAGTTTGGTGGCAAGTGACACAGTAGCAGGTAATGAGGTAGCTGGTGTGAAGCTTTTTATGTCAGATTAGGAGGTAGTTTGAAAAGAATGTTTCGTGACTAATTGGCCATGACCACTGGCCCTAAGGAAACTTTCTGCTTCTGGAAATCTCGTAATCCCATTGAGGATCCTGTGCTCACTCCCTCCTTGAATTGCTCCCAAGGGAAAACTGCGATGCTTTCTTCCCATGTCTCACAACTTTGTCCCTATGCAGGCAGCATCCCTCCCATAAGGTTCTCACCCAGGCCAGAGTGATTAAGCACTTAAATTGATTAATCAAATTTCTTGTGATGAGAACTACTGTCATTCATTAATCTGAATGGGATTATAAATAAGAGTTGGCAGATAGGGGAGACAAACATGTTGACAGATAGACCTGCTGCTTTGAATACAAATTACATCACTGCATCTGGAGGGTTTTAGCTCCTGGCAGCCTCGGGATATAGCTTCCCTAAAGGTAAAATTAGACTGAGATTAAAGTATCCCCATATTAATAAAGAAATATGCATTTATGAACAGGCAGCTAGTGCAGGTGGGTGTATGGGGCTGCATACCAATGATCTTACAGCAGGACTGGGCTGTGGATTTTGCTTCGTATGGAATTCATGAAAGATTTTATGAGGTTAGTTGTAGTCAAAACTCAAGGATAACCCAATTGCAAGTGTGCAGTTAATACGAATTTGAGCAATAAAATAGCAGAGTAGTGAGGGCAGTTCCTATTGAATCGTCTTGCAGTTGACAGCATCGCAAATAACAGAAAATTCGTATCAACTTTTGTGCTTGTAGAGATGCTGTCTAATGTTCATTTGCAGAGAAACAGCACCTTGTGCTTTTCATGCCGTGACTTAGTACAGGATGTGGTGTGGTAGACTTAGGAAAGATGTTGAAACACTCACCACGTTGCAGCCGATGGCAGAATTCCCACCAACTGCAGCAGGGCTGGAGTTTCACTGCCGGGGGATTAGGTGGCTCTGCAGGTCGTTTCTCTTGTTGCAGAGCAGCAGGCAGGATTGCTGCAGAGCGTGCTGAGATTAAAGCTATCTCTTCTTGCTGAACTGGCCTCGTGCATTTCTTTTCATAAATATTTGAAGAATTGTTATTAAAAGAATTACTAGTATAAAAAATAAGAAGAGTTTGATAGCTGGGGGGTAGCGTGCTGCGGTGGTGTTCAGTCTGCGGTGGGAGGCCGTGGAGCCAGCGTGCTTCTGGCTGATGCAGAGGGGTGAATCTGTCCCTGCTGGGGCTGCCTTTGCTGCTTGGCCTCCACAGGCATGACCAGCAGGTTGAGGCACTGGTTTCTGTCCAGGTTCCCTCACACTGAGAGACAGCAGCTTGCACGGGACATGGGCAGTCTGCCAGAAGGGCTTGACCTTGGGCTGCAGTTTGCTTTTGAGCTGCAGGGTAAAAGCAGGAGGAGTCAGGATTCAGGACAGTACCAGTAAATGCTCTTGCTGAAAAACACAGGCTACCAGTGTAAAGACCAGGTGTAGAAAAGAGAGGTTTGGGCTGGCTGGAGAGCACTGTTACCAATTTGGCTGTTCCTGTAATAATTTAGCCCACCGTGTGACAGCCCTGCCCCTCTGGAGTCATCATAAGATTTCTGTGTAACTTCTCCTCTGTGGCAAGTCTGGTGGAAGGAATATGGTGGTGCCCAGTGGTGCAGTGGGCTATGTACATTTGCAGAGTTACATCTGCCAGTTAGCCAATGTCTTACTGTTACAAATAATCCTGCTGTTGAAAGTTTAAACTCACAGTCCTTGCAGTGACTCCAGAGCATCAGAGAGGGAAAGAAGTGTTGGAAAAAGAGCCCATTAAACATTGAAATATTTCATTAATTATTGAACGTTTCAAAAATTGGTTTCTAACAAGTCCTGAGGTAAACAGAACAATATTTGGTAACAAAAGATACTGAAAGTGACAAGGTCCTGCAATAAATAGCTTAACTCTAGATTATCT
The DNA here is from genome assembly GCF_028858725.1 of Colius striatus. Classification (NCBI taxonomy): domain Eukaryota; kingdom Metazoa; phylum Chordata; class Aves; order Coliiformes; family Coliidae; genus Colius; species Colius striatus. The sequence goes on from NC_084779.1 coordinate 10,080,701, forward strand.
GGATGTAACTGCTGGTGACATCAAGGGCGTTATGAGGGTTTGAAACACAGCAGAAAAAGAGCCAATAGGATTAAAACCAAAACTCTTTCACCAGGCTGAATATCTGAGCGGCAGCCGGTGCCCCAGTGCCACAGAGGTACAGAGGTGATGCTGCAGCCGTGCCACCTGTAGCCCAGAGATGGAGAGCCGGGTTCTCCAGGACTGTGCTTTTGTGCATGTGCAAGCATGTAGAGATTTTAAGTTCTTTTTGTGATCTGTTGTCAGTATGTAGGGACTCCTTGCCCAAATCAGCCAACTGTAAGCAACTGTATAAGTGTTGCTGACATCAATAACAGGCAAACCTTGCCAGCATCACAGACCTGTCCAGCACTGAGATCTGAGTAAGTTTTCTGGATGTTGCTGAATCACAGTTACTATCTATAACTGTTGGAGGAAAATCCAGACCTGGCTAATGTCTATGTCCCACTAAGATCAGGAGTGAGAAAACATGTTTAGCAGTGTTGTAGTTGAAGATTTGCTGCAGTAACAGGAAATTTTGGATGCTTCCCTATGTTATGACACTTTTATCCCTTTCTAGATCAAGATAAGAGCTCTGGGTGTAGCCTGCCTGCTGCCCTGGCTGGTTCCTCGGTGCTGCAGGGTTCAGCCACGGTTACACCTCCCTGCTTTAAAAGGCTGAACCAGGGACTGATGTCCACAGAGAAACATCGAGGTCGGTTTCTTGTCGTGTCTCCATCAGTTTGGTGTCACTGTGCATCACTTTGCCCTGTGAGAGTTGTCAAAAACCCGCTTTTCCACTTGCTTGGCCAAGCCCCCATCATTGCTCCCCCCTCCCCAGACGCATCTCACTGCCAGGGGAGGAGAGGTAAGATTGATGGTACTAGGTTCCCTGTGCATGATGTTGGCATTGAGTCGGGGTTTTATAGCAGCACGTTGGCTTTTCTCACTGAATGTTGATTAATGGAGCAGGCGGGAGCCGGTGCTGTCTCTCAGCTCCTGTGGCTGACAGGGGCAAGTGTAATCTGATGTTTAAATGGATTTGGAACGTGGCCGTGGCTTTAGCATCTCTGTCCTGAAGGAAGGACCATCTGCTACAAGATAACCTGATCTCAGAGAGCACTTACTTCAGGTCTGTTTGAAAAGAGAGGTGATGCACGTAAAATTTGAGGGTTTTCCCTGGTGCTTGCTAATTAAATGGCCAAGAGGCAGCTCCCGTTAGAGACATGAGGTTTTCAGTCGCCTTGCTTTTCCAACTGTGCTCTGCCCTGTTGGAGAAGATTGGCAGAGAATTTTGTGGGTACTTGCTACGCAGATGGAAAATGGCTCCTACATGTAAAACAAATGTATTACTACAGACAGCTGTCAAACTTTGCTGGTTGTGTTTGTATGAAATCCAGAGAAATCAGTTTCAGAAAGACTGGATAGTGTCTCTGCTGAGGTATGAAAAAGTTGTTGAAAAGAATGGGGTAACAGTGGTATCTGTATGAAGAGATGGGAGAAGTGTCTGCAGTAGGGATGCAAGGGTGGGTTTTGTTGTTGCGTTTTGACTGGTATCTCTGAAACACAGGTTGCTGCATTTAAGGATGCTGATGTGAGAACTTGCAAGCTGCATCTCTGTTTTCTGTTCTGCATCTGAGACAGCAGCACCAGGCGCATCCTGCTCACTGTTGCTGTGTTGTGCCATTCCTGACATGGCTGCGCCGGTACCAGGCAGGTGGAAGGGGAGGGCAGAGCTTGATTCGGCTCAGATGCAGCCGCTAATTTAGACCTGTACCCTGTCATCAGGATGATGAGAAGAATGAACCCAACGCCTCATTTGGCTTTCCTGGGAGGTTTGATCCGTGGTAGCAGTGGTGCTGCTGCAAGCCGTGTGCTGTTCCCTGATGGGAATGGATGGAGAAGCTCGAATCGTCGGTGTAATTACAGAGGGAGATTCTGTGCAGTGTGGTGGTGTAACGGGGATTTGATTAACTAACTGCCAGGCTTGAGTGCATGCTGCCCGCCACCTCCACAAGAGCAGAGAGTGGTGGCAGTGGCTTTCCATCCTTCCATGCTCCATTGAATTGATGGGGCCATTTAAGTGGTTGTTGGCCCCATCCCTGACTTGTTAAGTGTTGACATTGTGTTCCTGTCGGGCCTTTGATGCCCTTCTGTGTGCCATAGGAAGTGTTATGTCAGTGGTAGGGCAGTGGGCACCAGAGGCAGTTCCAGAGGTGTCTCTGCCTTAGTGCTGCACAGTGGCACAGACACAGAACTTGGCAGCGGCCAGCACAGGTTGGAGCACACGTCCACGCAGCTCTTGGGGCGTGATGCTTCCCTCACGTTGGGCTTCTTGGGGTGTTTGGTGGACATTTCTATGTGGGCTTCAAGCCCTTGCCACACTCAGGTGGCTGCAGTCAGCAGCCTTTTCTTTTGTTGGTACATTTGCTGGGTTCAGAAGCCATTTCATAAGGAGTTTCACGTTCTCTATTTTGATGATTTCTTGCTTTTTCTCTTTTTTAAACCGTGTTTTGGATTTCACTTCTCTGATAGTTGGATTCCATTATTTAGGGCATTTTTTACTACTGTTGCCATGAGCATGTTTGTTTGAAAAAGCTATTTGTTTAGGGATTTCAGTGCAAATCCTAAGCTGTTAGGGTTTGCACAGGAAATGTGCACTTTCCCAGCAGATTCATTTCTCCTTCTCCAAAAGAAAGAAGGAGGATCTGAAAAACTGACAGGGATACAGAGACACCAATATGGCTTCCAAATGGGTGGAGAGGGACATCTCTGATGGCCAGCACTCAGGGGTTTGCTGTTCAGGAAAGGCACCTGTGGCACTGAGCAAGGAGCCTGGTCCCATAAGCCCACAAATAGAGGGCATAGTCCTTTTTCCCCAGTTACCTCTACAGATCATCTATGTGATGTCTGCGAGCTGATGGGGTATTTGAAGTTGAAGCCCTGCACCATAATATTACTCAAGTATATTTTAATAATTTAGAGCCACAGGTCTTACGTGATTTGTTCGCTAAAGATTGATTTAGCTTCTTATTAGGGGAATTAGGGATTCAGTGTGGAAATCTGAACAAAATCTAGGTGGTTTTATTTCTTTTTTAAATATCCACTAGTGTAACTCACAAGGGAGAAGAATTTCAAAGCCTATCCAACCCTATCTTGAATTTTTTATTCTCTTGCTTTCCTATTTTCATTCCCAAGGTGTTCTTGTTAAGGAAGAACACCTCAGCATTATTGTATTATTTTTAAATAAGCCACAATCACTTTAAGGAGCTCAGGGTAAAAAAACTACACCAATACTTTGATTTCTGCCCCCCCTGGTTTTCAGAAAGTTGATAATGCAAGATGTGGACTGCATATAAATGGAGAGGTATGCAGTTTTAATTGCATGCCTCTTCCCCCTTTGTCCAGAGAAGGCTCTTTTCTCTTTAATTATCAATTGATTTTAAAAGGGTGCAAGATGAAGTGGAGCTGGCAGGGCCTGGCTGTCTGGGAGCAGTGTGGGGGCTGCAGAGAAAGCGCTTACAGCCACGAGCTTCTGGAGGCAGGCGTGGGTGTTGTGTTCAGGAGGATTTGTGTGGGTTGCTGCTCTCAGCTGGTTTGTCAGCCCAGAGGAGGATCCCCTACAACTGCAGGACTTTGGGTCTGTACCCTGTGCACCCTCCAGCTCTGACCTCTGTGTAATGTGCAAGGACAGGCACACTCTTCGCAAAGGCGGCCGTGGCACGGGCCACAGGAGCTGCTGCAGTAGTGCTGGACCATGCCACTGCTGCTGCCAGGAGTGGCCCTGTCCCATCCCCATGGGCCCTGTGCTGCCGTGGCCAGGAGCCATCCCCACGGGCCAGCACCCGTGGCCCTTGGCTGGGTCCCTCAGGGGACGAGCCGATGCCAGCTCCCGTGCCACATGGCTCCTGCCAGCCGTGGCAGCCGCTCACATCTTGGCCTCTGTTCTCAAAACAGAAATCGATAAGATGCTGAAGTGGCATTTCTCCTCAGACGTTTCAAAAATGCCATTTCTTTTCTCCTGGAGATTTTGTAAACTTAAAAGAGAATTGTGAAAAAAAATGTTCTCCCCTGTCCAGCCCATTAATTCAGCCTGCTCGGGACAGAATTAACCTTGGCAAGCCTTCCAGAGGAGAGAGTCATTCTAACCTTAAAAATCTGCTGATTAAAGCTGGTTTCAGGAATTCGATTTCACTTAATGCATTGGCTGAGCGCCCAGCCTGGCATTAACATAGCCACAGACACACAGGCCTCCACAGCTTTTACCTCCTCGATAAAAAAAGCCAAACCAGAAAACCCGGCTAATGAAACTCCTCTTGCCGGTTTTGAGCAAGAATTCATTTTAAGGGCTCCTTCAGCTGAACACATTGAGCGTGCCCTGGTTACCTCTCTCTTAAGGCCAGACAGGGAGGTAATTCCATGCTGTCACAAGTCGGAGCCATCCGCTGCCAACTGGGCCCTTGGCAGCCTCTAGCTGCTGCGAGGCAGAGGGTTCGTGGTGCCCCAGGGTCAGGTGTGGAGTCAGTGGAGCTGAGTGTGGGCAGATGGCCCTTGTGCACCCTCTCCCCCTAAACCCACCGGTACCGCACGCTCCAACCTCAGCCCTGATGTCCTCTAACAGCATTAACCTTGAAAATCCTCCAAAACAACAAAGCTCAGATTTCTAAGGTTTCTATTTATATATCTTAAACATCTCTTTATATCTTTTTATTTGAAATTAATGTAGTTTTTATTGCCACCATCGCTCATTTCACCTTTACTCCAGAGGATGTGTTTCCAGGCTGTTTCTCCCACTGCAGTGAGTTTCTCTGCAGCTGTGTTATCTCTTGGTGCAAGCAACACAGTGCTGATGAAGAAGAATTCCCCACTTTTTCTCTGAGGTGAGGAGGTTTGCTCTCACATGGGCGGCCTTCATCCCAACTGCCACGTTAGAGCATGCAGCACCAAAGCATCAGTCCAAAACCAGATTCCTGTGCTGTACCCTGTGGAGGAGAAAAAAAACCAAGAAAATTCTTTAAATTCAGTTCTGTATTGTGGATGCTTCGTAAATTCTGTATACCATTAGGGTTTTCTTAATGGCTTGCTGAAATGCTGAAAGCTAGTTTCATGGAGGTGAGATGCTTTTATGTAATTCATTATTGGCATCTCTAGAATTCTGTGTGAGACAGATCTGGAAGTAGAGAGCAGCTTTCCTGACTACTAAATGCAGCGAGCTGCAAGGAGCTCAGCCTTAGCTCTGGTCAGTTTTTGTTCTAATCACGGTGAAGTTCTGATCGACTTTGCAATAACCTGAGGTTCGGGAGCAAGTGGGGGTGTGCTGATACACAATGATCTGTATTGATCTGTATTGCATGAGACGCTATGGCTGTTCCTGTCTGTCACAGAAGCTCCTCCAGTGCTGTGCTCCAGACCAGCTTTCCTGTCCTCACTGAGAAGCTGGTCTAACTGGGAGATATTGCACCTACCGAGCTGCTTTCTGAAGTGAGGGGACCAGCTCTGAGTCAGCAGAACCAAATATTAAAGACTTTTCAATGTGGTGCCCAGAGCCATGCAGGCAGGAGTTGCTGTCAGGGATTATCTTAAACAAACGACGTCCGCTTTTCCCCAGGCTGAGTGGTGGGATTTAAATGTTAAGCTTTTCTTTGGATTATTTTCTGCAGATTTTTTTCCCCTCTATTTTTTCTCCCTGCCTTTTTTGTGTGAGGAATGTACCCTTGACACATTTAAAAACATTATTAATCTCTGTCATTTGTATTTTAAAAATAACTCGGTGATAGCAGCCAGCAGACCTTAAATCCTTTTTAATTCAGGCTGACCTTGTGAGTGATGATCTTGGGGAGGAGATGCTCTGGCAGCCCTGTGTGCTGGCTGATGAGCGTGCGCTTCGACGCCACAGCTCCGCGCCCGCCCTGTCACAGGGCACGCTGGGACTGCTGCTTGCAGAGTGTTCATGCAGTTGGTGAGGTGCCTTCCAGGCAGAAGGATTATAAAAGATTTACGTGCTGCCCTGCGTTCATGCCCCCTGGGTGGCATCTCACACCAGGGTCTGGCATGGGTGGAGCTGTGGCCATGATCATGGCATCACCACGGCACTGAGCACAGGTCACCCACCAGGCTCGTAGTGCCTCGATGCCACGCATCAGCCTGTTCATGCTGTGGCACCTCTACCTGAAAAACAGGTATTTGAGGCAACTGATATGGTGGTTTGGTGATAAGTTTTTTCCAGTACCACTTAGGTCCTGCTTCACGCAGTTTAAAGTCACACTGTGGTGTGGCCTGTGGCCAGAGCCGGGGCTATGCCGTCCTGCAGCCACTGCTGCCGAGTGTGGTGCTTCCCACACACCACGCTGGTGAGGGCTCCTGGCAGGGTACAGACGGGACTGTGAGCAAGTGAAGAGCATGTTAATCATGAGAGTCATCGTATCGGTGCAGTCACTGGAGTAAAACAATAAAAGGAAATTACCCTTAAGAATCCACTGCAGTTGGGTCTTGGTTTTTTCCCTTCTGTAGTGGCAGAACACTGATGTGCCTAAAATATATGGGGCCCCTGATCTTCCAGGGGGAATGTCTGAAGAAAGCTGTGAGCAGATTGCTGGGCTGTTGCAATCTCTCATTTAAGGAAAAGTAATCATTTTTGGTAGGGGAGAATGTACCATTACACCCACACCCATCCCCCATGTGCACTGCATGAAATCCAGCAGTGTCAGAAAATAATATTGCTTTCTTAATAATAAACAAATCCTGTGGACAGGAATTGTATTGGGATCTTTTAAATTAAAACCAGTTTTGTGTGTCTTGTTCGCACTGGGCTTACCTTCCAACCGACAGCAGTGCTGGAAAGTTTCAGTGTAGTGAAAATTTTATTTTTTCCTGCAGAAAGACTTCCTGAGCCTTACTGATTTCAGTTAATCAAAGAAGCAGAGTTCATTCTAAAGGAGAAAAGCAACTTTGTTTTGGGGTTTTGCTGTATACAGTACCTGACAGCAACTTTTTTTGTTTACAAACTCCAACTTTCCAGTGTACATCAGCAGGTGGGAGAGATGTTTGTGTTGTAGTTTTTACAAGACAAAAATACATTGAAACAAAGACTGAGATGCAGGTAACCAGAGGCACCCCGTGCTGGGCATCACGATGCAGAGCACCACAGGGACACTGTTTGCTCTGCCCTCAGCTGGGTGACTGTAACTCATAGCAATGTTTAAGACAAAATGTTGTGGTGCTGTAATCTGGCAGCATGTGTTGCCAGCCCTGGGCTGATTTCAGAACCACATCCTCCCCAGCACTGCCTCTTCAGGTGATAGTGTCCTTTGCTAACCTGATTCTGCTTTCTCTCTTGTGTCCCTAGTGCTTGTACGGCTGCTACGTCCATTCCTCCATCATCCCCACGTTTCACAGAAGGTGCTACTGGCTTCTGCAGGTAGGATGACGACAGTTCCTCTCTTCTGGGGATAATCTGGCCAGGCTTGTCAGGCTGTGATGGACTGTGGCTGGGGAGGTTGGCGGGTCCTGTCTTTCCTTGCTAGAGAGAGATTGTGTTTGTCTGAAGACGATGGGGGTTTTCTTAGTTGCATGTCTCTGTTCAGAGCTGTGATATATTTTCTCTAGCAAATACAGAACTGATGCCAGCTCAAATGTCAGCCAAAGTGAGAATTGTGTAAGGTTTTCAGTTGTGTTTCCCCATTCTGGAGCAAGGCAGGCACAAGAGCTCGGGGAGCAGCTGCTGTACAGGCACTGATGGGGCATGAGAGGGAAATCAGCCCTGTGGCTGGGTTGGAATTTGGGTGAACCCTGTGGCCAGCCTTGCAATGGATCTGATTCCACTGATGGGGAGTTCAGTCTCGAGGGAGTTTCTTGGAGTCACACAACGATTTTTCTTCTGGTTGTTGTAGGCACAGTGAAGCCCCTGGAGGAGATGAGTGGAGTTTTCCTCTTATTTCTACGGGGTTGGGGTAGTGTCCTGATCCTGATCCCCACCCAGGGATCCACAGGCTGTGGTGGGTGTGCTTGGGTTCACGTGCAGGAGTTTTCATGGGTTGAGTGTTTGCTGGGCCTAGATGCTCACCCTGTGTTCACAGAGTTATTTATGTTATTGACTGGTTGCCTTTGCTTACAAAGTGGAAGCGACCTGTTTCCTTTTGCTATGAAACAGCATTTGACACATATTGCAATATTATTACTGTTTTAAAGATTAAAAACACACATCCCCCCCACAGTCCTGGAAAAAAACAGATCTGAGGAAAGTGGCATCTGTTTCAGGAAGCAAATGGAAAATAAACCCTTTTTCCCCGGGTTTTACAATCACACTTCCATATTAAAAAAGAAGATGCTGCTGCTGTTACTGCTACGTGAAAGATGCCTCATGACCCACAGAGGACAGTTGCCACACTGTGGACATAACCAAAGGGAGCGTGCACAAAATGTCCCTGTCATCTGCGAGGCTATGTGTATCTCAGCTCTGTTTGCAGCCCCTGCATGTAAATGCTGTAAGTAATGAGGAAAGGGCTTTGCTGCAGTGGTGGGAGCAGTATTTCACCTCCATGGAGCAAAGCCGTGACTTGACCGAAAATGCAGCACGGTCACATTGGTCCTGCAGACATTTAGTGGTTTTTCCTCACAGAATCCTGAGATCCTGACCTGTGTCCATGGTGGGATGCAGTGAGAAGAGCGGGAGCAGGGTGTAGGTGTGCCCAAAGAAGCCATTAACTGTTCACGGTTCAGTGTGCCAACTGAGCAAAACCCCTGAGCTTACAAGTGTGGTTTGCCTTGGGTGGCAGAGAGCTGCTCAGAGGGTGGTTCTGCACCCACCTCTGCCAGTGCCCATGGCAGGTAGTGTGACACCACAGTTCACAGGAAACATTGAATTTTCTCTGAATACCTGCTGGCACAGCATGTTGTGTCCCAAGCCAGCATCTGTCCTCAGTGTATGTCTGAAGGCAGAGAGGAACATGGTGGGCAGAATAGCAGGTTACTTGGTTCCTCTGTTCTTGCCTACTCAGGAGCAGGAGTTTGAGCTGAGGCTTGGTGGCAGCATCCTTCACCCACTGCCTCGGGCACCCGGGGAGGGACCGGCACTGCGTGGGGCTGGAAGGTACTGCAGGTCTCTCAGCCCGGCTGCTGCCACCACCAGTGCCAGGAGTTTTGCAGCATCCCTGAAGGGCAGCTCAGCTCATGAAATATTTTTGCATAAACTGAAAATGTTGAGGAAGGACCCTGTTCCTGAAGAAATTCAGGGCAGACAGCAGAGTGGTTCTTACTAGATCCCAAGAGGAACAGATGACGCAAAATCAAGCTGCAGAGCTCCAACCTAAAATTGGGCTGTGACCTTTAGGGAGGTTTGCTCCCAAACTACGAAGCTTTGTCCAGTAGCTTTGAGAGAGTATTTTCTAGCTTTGGCCATTTTTTCATCAGGAAATTTCCCATGATTTCGATCCGTTATCCTTCAGCATGAGCATTACTTGCTTAGCTGGATGCTCTTGGACCACAGGCAGTCCCCAGGTTCTGCTCTGTTGTGGGTTTGGTGAGCCTGTGCTTTTCTCCCCAGATGTCCTCCCCTTGTAAATCACCCCTCTTTAATCATGAGCTTTTTATTTCTTCCTATTTCTGCTCCATGCTGTGTAGAAGTATTGATGGACTTGGCTGTCGTGGCAGTTAGCGAGCTTGTATCCAGTGAGTTGCATTGCAACACCATGGGATATTCTTACCTGTACCCTAAAGTCTGTCTCATTCATGTTCAGAGGGTGTGTGTCAACATTTAAACATCTTTGTTCTGATAATTGCTTTGGTTAGAGATAAGTGGATGGAAAGTATGTGATGCAGGACATCTTGTTATGGTATTCAGGAACAAGGACATGCCTTTTCTGTGGGAGGAATAGGGATCTATGATTCATGACAGCATCTCACAGGCATCAATGGGCATCCTTCAATCACGCACTCAAGGTTATGCAACCAGAGAGAAAGGAGCTGGCCAAGAATAGATGATGCTTTTCTAGCATCTGCACAATGTTTCTGTTCAGCTCCACAGTGAATTTAGAGGGAATGAGACCAAAACGACAGAGGGAGAAGGTGTTTTGTGCATCTGCTTCACTGTCTTTCACTTCAACGCCATGCAATAAATGACTTTGATATTCCAAAACAGGTACAGATGGAGCAATGTTTGACATTAACCTCCAACAAAATGTTTATCTTTTTGATTCACCGAGGAAAATGGGTGAGTCACTTTTTTGAGGGACATATAGTACCTTCCTGGGATGCAGAGCTCTCTGCCTGTGAATCTCTGGTCAATAGGAAGTAAATACAATTAGTCTGTGATGCTGCCTATGTTTTATGGGACGATCTTCCTCCAAATCCTATTGTCAGGTTAGATATTGATTAAAAATCCCCATGCAATTGTTCTTGATCTTTTCTGACTAGCATTTTCAGCATAAAGGCCAAGACTCAAGCAAGCCACAGAGACTAGCAGTCTCTCTTGTGCATTTATGCTGTGCTATAGCCATTAATTATGTGGTGGTATCTGATTTCTTACTTAAACAACTTTGCATTGCCATTTATGATTGGCACAATGAGCCTACTCCCCGCAGAGTGGCCAAAGGGAGAAGACATGAAAACCAATCAGCTCAAACTGTCAGCAGGCAGAGTGGGGCTTTGAGTCTCCGCTGTGAGTGAGGCCATGGGCAGAGGCTATGTGTGGGAACTGCGGGCAGCTCAGCCCAGCTCTCCACCTCTCTGTTCTGTTCTGAAGGGGGTTCACATTTCTGAGACATTTCAAGCTTTGTTGTTAACAGATTTTCAATGCTACCTTACCCCAAGCACCTTTATTATTTGTAATAGACACTGTAATTGCTGAGCAAGTGTTGTAGTGTGTCTGCCGGAGATGGTGCAGCCCCAGGTGCTGGCGGCCTCTCGCAGGGAGATGGTGCTGCGGGTGGTTTCCTACATTGTGTTCTCTTTTCTTTATTTTTCTCTTACAATTTTCTGATTTTGGGAAATAAGATGATGCTCTGAGTGACAGGCAGAGGAAAGGACAGGGCTGAGGGTGCAGATGATCCCCTCAGGAAGCACTGGGGAGGACTCTGGTAGTATTATTACTGTTTTTTGCATGACATGTTAGCTGCTTCAAAGTGGCAGTGCCCAAGAGTCTCACAGCCAGTCAAGCGCAGAGAGACACCACTGAAGCCTTTTTTGAGGTCTGAACAATGGCAGGTCCCCAGGCTGCTGGAAGTGCTCAGTGCACAGGCACTGCCACGGGGTTTGGGGTTTGTCTGCCGACGGGACGCGCCTGTACCAACACCCGCGCTGCCCCTGCTCACACCTTCCAAATGGCATCGGGACTTCTGTCACTGGAAGGAGGAGAAGAAACAAATCCCTGTTTGTACTCATGATGACAGATGCAGGGAAAATGTGGGTTCTCTGATACAGACAATTTTCAAACATTGGCACAGCTGAGTGGCAAAATGGAGTGTTCCCTTCTGTGTATTGGTAATTGGCACCCCAGGAGTTTCCCGTTAATCTTCCTGCCAGGCTCCCAGGACTGGCTGCTGTTTGCAAGGATTATTGGAGACAAGATTCGTCTTTACCCCCGAACTGCGATGTGTCTCTTACTCTCTTCCACACTGGTGCCATACGGCTGGAGTCTGAGGCCTGGAAAAACAGTTGAAAAGCTTTAAATGACATCTGCAACTGTCCTGCAGAAATGTGGTGTTCATTCTGTATTTTTTTTACTCAGATTTTCCATTGTGTCCTAAGTGAGAGGAAAACCTTCCTTTTTCTTTTTTCCCCATGGTGTCTCAGCAAAGCAGCATTTCCCTTCTAATCACTTGTGGTGCACTACGTCAGCAGCGTCTTCCACGTCCCTGGCTGTAGAACAACAAACAGCTTGAGGATTTTAGTCCCTTTCAACATAAATTGGAAGTGCTACAATCACATAAACAATCCTGAGACTTTTGCTTAGTAATGTGTTTTTATGTTTCATTTGGGTAAAATAGAAATAACTGGGCAATAAAGCATTGAAGATCGTGTGCTGTATGTGGACACTTCAGATTGGTCCCCTATTGTTGGGGATCAAGGTGTGAGTTAGACTCGTGGCATAATGAACCTTTGCATTTTTTGTAATGGCAATATAAACTTTTGCTGCTATGCTAGAACATTTTCCCAAAGTGAGTTTTAGCCTATATGATGAAAATAAGTGATCACTGAAGTATAGCAGAGTATGGCATGGGCTACCTGATGGGCTCTAGCATGGTTCAGCATCATGAGCGTGCCTCTGCGGTGACCCGCAGCAGCAGAATTGTCTTTTGCATTGATTCAGCTCTGAACTGCAACAGAAAAAGCACTTGCAAGTGCCCACTGGTCAGGAGTTGGTAGGATACAACAGTCAGTCCCTTTGCAGCTCTGCTGGGTTTCACAATGCTTCCCTGTGCAAAAGCATTTTCAGAGAGTAAAAAAGTTGTGGATACCCTTTTCAGGCTTCCTCAATATTCTTTTAATGTGAAAGATCTTTCATCTTCTCACCAGCTCTTTCTGAAGGCATGCTCCTTGCCATGACTACTGCCTTGCAGTCACAGGAACAGTTGTGTCTCAAGACTTCCCATCATGTTATTCGGGGATCATTAAAGATCTGGAATACTCCTGCAGCTGGTGGAGCTGTGCAGGAAGCATTGATCAGTACACCTGGAGTCCCAGGAGTTTGGTAATTTTCTGGTTTCATTATTTTAAAAAAATTTTTCTGACAAATATTTACTCCTGAAAATGAATTTAGGAAAAACACGTGAGAGGTGTTAGCTGTGCCTCCTTGCAAACACCTTGCCTTTTTTTGTTTGTTTTGGTTAGAAGGCAGAAGCTACTGGATGCATTAGCCTGGTGCCCAGCTGCCAATCTCAACCAGCCTTGGTTTGTGCTGGGGTCACCCTCGGCAAAGTTCATTTTAACACTGGGATGAACAGTTGAGCAGATTAAAAGGAGCCTTTTTGTGGCTCTGCACATTGTGTAAAACTCAAGTTCCATTCGACACGAGTGGCCCAAAACTTCAACTATTGTTAGAGGCAGTTTTAACAGTGACAATCTGCTGTACTCCAGTGTTTGTGTAAAATAAAGATGAAGCAAAAGCCACAAAGCTGCATGCTGCATTGCTGGAAGACCTCTCTCCTCTTGCCTTCAGCATCAGAGACCTGAGAGGAGCCGTTTGTCTTTGAGGGGAGCCAGCTGCTGCAGGTCTGCTCTTCGTCATCTCCCTCCTGATTGCTGCTGCGTCTTCCCGGGGCGTCTGGGGCCGCTGTCGCTGGCAGCTCTGGTGATGGGCACTGAGAGTCACACACAATGACAGCTGCTGTCCTCTCCCTGACACAGCACCCGCTCACTGCCTCTGAAAGGCCTCCTGTGTTTGCAGCCATGCGACGGGAGCTCCTGCACCCTGTGCCTTGAGCGGGCTGAAGATGGAAATGCCTGCAGCTCGTCCCTTGGAAGGGCCAGTGCTTGGGCAGCACCATTGCTGGCTCTGGCTCACAGCTGATGTACAGCTCACCTCGGTCGAGATGGTTGTCTCAAGGTGCTTGGTTGGTTTGGAAGAGTTTCTGGCAAGCAGAGTTCCCCTGTATGGGTTGGCCTGGAGGGACGAGTGCTGGGGCTGAGCCCTGCCAGGGCTGCTGAGAGCTGGTGGCAGCAGCCCCAGTAATGGCACTTCAGCACCTGCAGTGGTTCTCCTATTGTATAAACTCTCTTTTCCACTTATGTTCTCATTCCTTGACTTGCTTTCAAAGCACCTGCATCTGTTGAAGCCCCCCTTCCATCTCAGTGTCTTCAATACAGATGCACACAGGATCTGTTGAAGCTGAAGGCTATTTTTGCTTGATTTTTCCTCCTTCAGGTTTTCCTTGCCTGCAATGTTAGCTTCTCACAGAGTCTTCACCGAAATTGAATTCCATCTGTCAGCTCATCACGAGCTGACTTCCTCACAGTGGTCTCCTTCCTCATCCCAAGAACAAAGCCGTCGCGTGCACCGTGCTCCAAACCCACTCTGTTTAGTTTTGCAGAGAGCATGTCCCATTTGCTGTTAGGGGAAGGACAAAACACTGGAGGGAATAGCATCTGCAAGAACCCTCCTCTTCAGGAAAACCAGGCACATGTCTGTGTGTTACATCCATCCTCATACACGGGGCCATGGAAATAAATCAGGATGTTGCTTCCCTGAAAAACATTTTTCATGACAAAAGTCTGTACTAGACAAAATTGAGCTTGCAACTCAGGCTGGGCCATACCCTTTTATCAGTCTGGATACTTCCAAGACAAAGATGTGTTTTGACACCTGCAGGATGAATAAAATGGGACTGCGGCAAGAGGCAGCAGCAATAACCCTCTGCTGATGCTCCAGTGACGGGGAGGCAGAGAGGATTACAAATGAACTGGTATCTCGAAGGCTGGAAACATTTTAGCAGGAGTGCTTTATCTTTTGTAATGTTTTTATAAATTATTTATTAACACACTTGCTGCATTTTCCTGAGAAATTGGATAGAAAAGCAGAATGTATAGCTGGCAGATTATATTCCAGAAGAAAGACGCCAGTGATTAAAAAACAATTTCCAAGCCTTTCAAACACATAACTTTATTTTAGATGAGTACTCTGCTATTTTTGTATCGCTCTTCACCATTTTAAAGAAAATCCCGGATTTGTTCCCTAGATATATGAGGAGACTGACGTTAATGCGAGCAAACTAAAAAGCAGTCAGAGTGCTTTAGTTGTTGCTTAAATAATCTGTTGTCATTTATAGAAGAGATGCATTTCCCAAACTGCTGTGAGACGTGCCTGGGTTGCTAATCAAGAGGAGTTATTACAGGGGCGACGTAAAAAAGTCCAAATCACGTCCGACTCCCTCAGAAATGGAAAGCAGGTTTTATGCTCTTGGCTCTTGCTGGAAATGATACAGCATTTGCACTTTGCACCTGCCTCACGGGATGGGATCAGCGTCTCCATCGCTGACCAGGCTGTGTGCGGGGGCAGCCACTGCCCGAGCCTGCAGCCGCTCTTTGTGCATCGTCCCAGCAGCACGCGTGGCTGTGTGCGAACAGCCTTCCCTCTGCCTCTTCTCAGCAGCTTTTACAGGAGCAGCTGCAGTATCAAAAATGTGTTTTGCCCTCTGACTACAGAGGGAAGCGAAGGTAGGGTTGTTTTTTGGGGGAGCTTGGGGATGCTGCCAAGGACCCTGCTGTCACTGGGGAGCTGTGGCAGCCTGAAGTGACCCAGCTGGAAACTGCGTTGCCTTTGCCTGCCCACACGGGACGGCCCTGCAGAGCGGGACCCTGCGTCTGTCTGAATCGGCTCCTGTTTGGACTGGTGATGCTATCACTGAGATATCCTCCCGGCAGGGATCACAGTGATGTGACAGCACAACTCAGCTGGAAATTAAATCAAACCACAGGCTCTAAGACACTTATTAATATGCTCTGTATACCGAGGATTAAGCTTTTGGTGACACTTAAATTGAATTCTAATGCTATTTTGAAATATATAATATGCTGAATTTACTTCACCTCAGGTTTGAGTTAATGGTTTATTAAATTATGCACCTTGCAGTAGCAAAGCTGTTTCCTGCTATAGGACACTGAGGCTTGCAGTACCAATGCAGCAATTTTGCTGATCTCATCCACATCCTCCCTGGTCAATTATTAGGTCTGCAGGTGTCCATGAATGTATAATACCATCGGCTGAAGTTTCACCCTCGTCAGAGAGGCATAATTGGGCATTGGGTTGGAAATTCTGTAGTGAAGCAAATTAGAATCTGAGTTTGGAGATTTGGAGTTTGTTTTGGTGTGGGCAGCAGAGAACTTTTAGCAGATGCTGCCAAGGCTCAAGTCTCTCGTTCTAATGCAGGATATTTCTTTTCTTCAAATACTCAGTGCTCTGGCCTGCAGTGAGTTACCCCCCTTTTGTGTTTTATCTGCTAAGGCATGCTTTTGTAAGTGTTTTGGACAGATCTCTTCCCAGATGCCCGCGGTTGGAATGCTTTTCTCGCTGTCCTTCTGCCCATGAGAACCTGTAGCTTACTGCCCCTTCTGCTTTCTTACAATCATGTTTTCTTTGGAAGCAGTGCCCGTCTGTCCCTCTCTGCTGAGCGCTGTGTCCGGCTGCCGCCGCCAGCCCCACTTCGTGCAATGCCGCTTGTCTCGTCCTGCCCTGCACCCAGTGACAGGGCTCTGCGTCAGAGTAACCTCCCACAGCAGCTACCTCTACCCCTGCGTCCCTCTGACGGGTCCATGCCACGGTGATACATCAGACCAAAAAGTGGCTGTCACATATGTGAGTGTAGATACGGTGCACTGCCCTTAGGGAAAGTCAGCAAAGATTATTGCAAGCAGCCTGGGGTTCGTGGTCTGTGCTATGAAATGATCCACCCACCTCTGACGCCACAGGAGTGGTGTATATGGACCACAGCCTTCGTCCTCTGCAAGATCATTCACTGCTTTTCTTTAACATATTAGTGAAGGGGCAAAAGCTGGAGGAGAATGACATAAATGGCTTTCGCTCGTGAGCAGGCGTCATACCTCAGGGCATCATTTTCTGTGTCAAGGAAAAAGTGTAAGATTTTTCTTATCATACATTTTGTTCCATTACATGACAGCTGTTCTGCATCTGCCTGTCACGCTGCTGCAAGACATATGTTGTATGACAGTCTGTGAGTCTTGTGTTCTTGGCCATCAGCAGTAAAGCAAACACAATTTAGATAGAGTAAAATAGAGGTTGGGGTTTTTATCAGTTTAGTCTCTGTGAAATGGAATGACCTCTTCCCAGGAAATTAGATTTCCTGATAACAGAACCAGCACAAAACAAGTCTGTTGCAGCACAAAACAAGTCTGTTGCATTGAATACATCTCCATATTGTCCTCTTTTTACAACCAAATATTGCAAAAGAGTCTCTGTCATTATAGTGTCCATATAATTTAATACTTTGGAGGACTGTTGCCTTTCTGAAGCATATCAGGAAATTTCACTCACCTCAAGCTTTTGTATTTCACACATCTGTCCTGCTAGGGATTTGCCTTACATGCATAGGGTAAAACTTTGTAGGAAAAGGAATCCACGTGAAAAACAAATCCCCTTCTCAGCCTACAGTGAAGAGAATTGAGCTGCAACATCAGTTTTGCTGTAATGGGTTGAGCGAGGTGCAGAAATCAGTCCTGAACTCCTCCTGCAGTGCTTGGCACTTGCACAAATAGCTCGAGCCACAAATGCTGTTATTCTTTCGGTTTTATTGAACATTAAATCCATCACAAAAATATGCAGAAAGAAAAATGAATGTAACATCTTTCAAGGTCACTTGTTTCCATGGAGGCAATGTAACCGCGCTGGGCTTTCTGTAATAAAGCAGAGTCGGTGCAGGAAGCCATACATTTCATAGTACCAACTCTGAATTGAGAAGCAGTGTTCCTCTTTTCATGGAAAATTACAGCAAATACGTCCTGTAACCTGCTACCTGTTCTGGGAGGCACTCTGATAAACAGTAATTGTAACTATGGGGGGATGTCATCTCCTGTCTATTGTTTAGTGACCCTTTCTTCTTCACTGTAGTTTCTTACTCAGGAGCCCAGGTAACTGACTGTCCCAGGAAAGATTATCTGCAGGAGCATCTTGGGCTCAGTTGCTGCTCTATCCCACATCAGCTCTGAGAGGTGGCTGATTTTAGACCTGTTCAGGATTTACATGATGCTGAAAAATCTGGAAACCTTTTTTATCTGACTTCACCTTGTAGTCAATAGTGGGAAGAAATCACAACTGTTGGGTGCTGGGAAGCTGCTAAGTTCTCTAGAATTGCTTTTCTGTCTGTAATATCATTGTAGATCCTAGAGTTTTTCCCAGCTCAAAGTGACCCATAATCTTTCTTGCACAGTGTCCTTTCAGGGAACTGAACCCACATTTTTGGGTTTTATAGAATCAATTACGAAACTCATTACAGATTCAGGAGTTAATGTGACCGGTGTAATTTTTGGAGGGACAATTCTGTGTTTAGGGGGAAAAGTGATATCAAGTTTAGGTTTTAACAGTGACTTGCTGAAATCACATGAACTAATGTCATGAGCTAAGAACATCAGTTGCTTTAAAATGCCAGCTTCTTCGTGGCTTTAGTGTAAGTGAAGCAGACCCAGGCAAAGTCTTTAGGCACAGCAGAGGGTGTGTAATGTGTCCCCCTCGCTGTGACCTTCAAGCAGAGCATCTTTCTCACAGAGGCTTCCTCCTGCCTCTGGGGCTGCCTGAGCTCCGATTTCCAGCCTGCCCCTTGTGTTTCAGGGGGGAGGAAGGAGAGAACGTGGAGTGGCTTGATTAAACACTGCTTTTCCTTCCTCTCTTGAAGGATATTTGCAGTGAAAACTGTACATGAAATTTATACTCCTCTCATGTGATTTTGACTGGTTTTAGTGCACAAATTCTCAGTAGAAAATGTATTCAATAAAAATTTGATGTGGAACTATAGCTCAGCAGAATCTTTTTTAAGAAATCCAGCTCTGGGATATTTATTTTCTATCTAGTTTCAGTTTTACTGCCTATTCCTTCTGCAGATGCCCTCATTAGCCTTCTAACCGGTTATGAAGGGCTCAGCCCTCTTGTGCCTGTTCCCAGCATCGCTGCCCAGAGCATCGCTGCAGTGCCCAGTGGTGAAGCTCTTGGGGCAAGTGCAGCTGTGTGAAGTGCTGTCTGAGGCTGCTGTTGGCTTCTTTTGCAAGCAAAGCCATGCTTTTTGTTAATTAAGAGACCAGAAGGCTTTGGGCTGACTTGAGTAGGACGGGCGAAGCCTGTGGTAGGTAAAGCGTTACCACGCTGGTGGGCAGTGATGTGACTGACAAGAACACAGTGCACTGCGCTTACATGAAGCCTGCTGGGAAGCAGTTTTAGCAGGAAAAGAGTAATAAATCTGGGTGTATTCTCCTTTGATGCTCAGTATGCAAAAGCAGACTGTTTAGAGTAAGTAGAAGAGACATTCAGGATGGCCACAACAAAAATTTCCAGGATAAATCTGGCAGCTATTGAGCCCTGAAGTGTCATTTCTTGCTGTGGAGTAAGATCCCTTCAGTGCCAGTAAGGGGGTACCCCAGTATCTGGGATGAGTTAACTCCAATGCGTAGGAGAGAGGGGACTTTTTTCCAGGCTGTGAAGCAAACAACAGCAATAATTGAAATCCTTGCTCACCTTCTTGATTTCTGACAGTTGTGCCGAAAGGTTCCCAGTTGTTTCCCAGAACTGCGAGTGTCATGTTACCAGATAACTGTCCAGCTCCCTCCTCCCGCTCTGCCCCCGGAGAGGCATCCCAGGGCAGGGATGACCAGAGAGGCACAACTCCAAACGTAAATCCCAAGGCTGAAACCTCTGCTTAGCATTTTAGGGTCACTGTCAAGGTTTCTAACGGGTTTCTGGTCCAGCGTGCTGTGGAAAAACAGATGCTGAGCAGTGAGACAAAGCAGTGCCCCATGAGTTACCATCTCCTCAGTGTGTTTTAACATGGAGCTGGAGGCTCCAGGCACCAAGAGCTTGTTCCTAACATTTAGTGATAAGTTTTTGTCTCCTGTGAGTAAACAAACTGCTCCCTTTGCCTCTTTTTTTCAATTTAAACAGGAATACATTGAAGCCCTCTTGCAAAAGCGTTTATTATGTCAAGCAAAACTGGATGGTCTGGGCTGTGTTTCTCTAGTCTTTCTTTTTTTCTTTACATCTAGTGTTCTCATATCAAATTTTCACTAAAAAAATACTGCCCAGAGGCATGGGAAATGGCACATGGCTTTATGAAATATACCCCAGTCCTAGGATACGCCATGTTTTTATTTTGTGACAGTGCAGGATTCAGTGCATGGCCTAAATATTGTGGCATCCTATTTGATTTTTGAGTTGTTGGATGGACTAGACACCATAGCTCATGGACAACACGACCATTTTTCCTCGTGGTTTACCCTTTTTCTAGATTACTGTCTGTAAGTTTCAAAATGGAACAGGATTCCTCCATGGTTTATAAATTAGGGCCATATTACAGCAGCACCCAATAGTGCTGCTATATTTTAGGTGGTGTCAGGGTTTCTATTATAAACCTCATTTTTCAGAGGTTTATAGCTCAGCCATAAAAATTCACTATATGCTGGGACTCGGAATGTAGCAGCTGCATCTCAGTGATGCAGAGGATGTGTTTGCATGTATTTTTTACAAGCAAAACAAAGCATGCTTTGTGTGTACTTTTGTACTGAGAGGACTATATAATTGTATTAAAAATCAGCATAAATTTTGATTTCAAAGTTAATCACTTGGAAGTTACGAAATGCCCTTTTTGGCAGCCTGTGCAGCTTTAATTCTTCCTGTTTGCCAGCCTGCTCTCTGTGCTGAGACAGGATGCTGTTTAAGGAATAACAGGGGTGTAATTAAAGACTGTCTGGAATTGCTTGTGCCCAGAGAGCCAGAGCAAGGCTGCTGCCCTTGGGGAGGGAGCACTTGAAACACTGGCTGGCAGCAGGAAAGGCTGTGTTGTCCCTGGGGAGGAGGTGGTGGAGGATGCACCTGGAGCACACTCCCACTGCCCTCCATCCCTCCATCCCTCCAGGAAGGGCACGGACGGCTGCCTGGAGGTCCGGGGCGTGCGGAAGCATCGCTGCGGAGGGATGCGGGGATCCCTGCGCATGGGCACCTCTCCCACACATGCTGTGACGCTGCAGTCTGTCGCTTCAGGGTAGGTTTTTCTTTAACTAGTGTAATGAGAGAGGATGCAGCCTTTTTAAGGGCAGAAGCTAACAGATCTGATAATGGCTTTTGCTTACTGGGAGTGATGAGCTGGTGGCAATATTAATTGTAAGGACTGTTCTTACTCACCGAGGGGTATCTTAGCTTACACAGTTAAAACTGTCCATAAATATTTCTGCTCTACAGAAGGAAACCCTGAAAACGTATTTGTGGTGCAGCTGTACCTCCAATATTATCTATGTGCTTACGTGCCTCTGGATGTATATAATCAGTAGGTTTTCTTATGCTGACCTGTGAATAATATACCAGCAGCCTCCTTTGAATAGCCTTGCATAGTGCTCACACCTGCTCTAGTATGATTTGCTGCAATTCAACACATAAGCTGTCTCAAATGAATTAAGGGTACCTAACAGTGCTGCAAACACTCCTGTCAAAAGAAAACAAAAAGAGGCTATTTGTGGCCCTACTCTGTATGCAGCTATCAGATAGCTGTGAATGTATCTCTGTACATGCAATTCAAACAGTCATCAACACAAAGCAGTTTCGTGTATACAAACACCCAAACAATGAAGGACACAGATTTGGTCAGAATGTGAGAAAAAACACACAGTCTGCAATTTGGGTTAAGCTAACGGCAGCTAAAGGCATGTTTCCTGACATTTTGGCTCTCGTTGGCTTTCCAGCTGTATGGGTTTTAATATCAGTGTCAGATAAACCTGGCTTTAACTTGGCTTTTTTTCTGTACATTAAGGCCTTTTGACCTTAGTACTATTGGCTTGCCTTAATTCTCACTCTGAAG
This sequence comes from Colius striatus, assembly GCF_028858725.1. Lineage (NCBI taxonomy): Eukaryota > Metazoa > Chordata > Aves > Coliiformes > Coliidae > Colius > Colius striatus. Next base: position 10,102,195 of record NC_084779.1, read on the forward strand.
TGCTGCCTGGTAAGAGGTGCCTGGTCTGGTCTGTCTTTAGGCTCTGCAGTGGCAGGAACACATCACAGGCTGGTTGTGTTTTAGAAGTCGTATTGAATTAGTGCAGGAAGCACATTTTTACCATCTGTCCCCCAGGTGCTCCTCAGTCTCATCTGAATTCAAACTCAAGTAACAACACACTTGTTATGTGTGTAAGATGTAATGACAGGGAACTTCGTACTGCACAGTGATAGGGGTGTTACACCACAGCTAACCCCTAATCTGGCTCCCTTCAGTGTGCATGGAGCTTGGCTGCTTTCGTGAACACACCTGCACAGCCTCATTAATTAATAGCATGTTTTACATTTCATTTTAATAAAGCCTTTTCATTATGGAGCTTGTTCCCATGGTAGGAAAAATTGAAATTCTTTGCAAGAGCATTATAATTAAGCTGTAGTGCAATGGGGAGGAATGTGTTTTGCTTGGAAAGTGTGTCAGCCTAAGCTGTCTTCTTGTAGGAGTGTTCCCAGCGGACTTGGGCAGTGCTCCTTTGGCTGTCACTTTGGAAGACTTCTGTCGGAGAGATATTGTCCACCCAGAGTATTGTACTCCTTCTTGCCGTGGGTTTTGGTCTCAGGTCTTATCTCACAGGCTAGAGAGACGGAAAGCAACCTCTCTACAACAGTCATTCCCAAATTTTAAGCTTGCTGGACCATTGCAGCTCTCATATGTGTTTGTGGCGAGGAAGGGCTGCGATAGAGAAGCAGATTTTATTGCTAAACTTGGTTCTGTGGTTATTTATTTGCTGTAGGCTCCAGTCCAGGGCCATTCGCAGCCAACACCTTGGCGAGGATGAAGGGGTGAGAGGTCTGGCACGTGGAGCCAGTTTGGGATGTTTGTCCAATTTAATATAAAATATCAAGAGTGGAAATACAGGAGGTAAAATACTTTGTTATTTGAGGGCTATTGTGGCTTGCTCCTGCAGTTGAAAATTCAGTATACCTGGTGTATTCACAGCTGTTCATAGCGTGGAAATTCATAGTGATGAGTGTAAGAAAGCTGGGATGCACAGTGAGGTTAAAGCATCACTGTTCAAGAAAGGTAGCTCAGCAAGAGGAGTTCATTCAGTTGTGTCAGAATTACTTGTGAATTTGGAAACAGACTTTTGTTTTGTCTTGGCAAAAAATGCTATTTATAAAATTAGACAAAGCCTGCCCAGGAGGAGCTGTTCTGTTCCTGCCTCTGACCTCAGGGATGCTTATTTAGGAGCTATTCAGCAAGAAGATCGAAATGCTTCATTAACAAGCACCCTTGCATGTTATCTGGAGAAGATCCTAATAGAGTAAATTAAGAGGGAAACATCTGTTGCTTTCTGTCTCAGTTTAAGTGCTCAGTCTGGTGCTAATTCTGGCCTTTCATGACCTTTCTTTATGTCCCTTCATCCTAAATAGGAGGTAGGTTTTGTTCGTTAATGGTGGATGTGTGTCGCAGTTTTTGAACTGAAATGCTTCAGAGTTCATCTCCAGGCTCTGGGAGAGATTTGTTCTCTCCTTATTTTCCTTCATTCCTGAGACCCTACAGATAAAATGTTAGAGGTGGAGTTGAAGGTAAAGGAGGCTGAGAGGTGGTAAAATCCTGAGCCAGGCAGAGAAAGAGGCACATGTACATACACAAGTATGCATGCATATTTAATATGCAGAGTTCTGCCCTTTTGTCTTATGACTTGATCATTAAAAAGTAGCTACAGCTTATAACAGAAAATTAGTCTTAGTTAACACAAAATTCATGGCACATTTAGGAAAAAACAACTCTTGCAGCTTTAGGTCTAAACATCCAGTTTTGGTGCAAGGAGAGGCGGTGTGCAGAAATTCTTTCGCTAAATCACACTTTTTCCACCAGCCGCCGCGGCTCTGTCAGGCACAGAATGACCTGGCTGCACTGCCAGATCCAGCACAAGGTGCTGCTGCTGGGTCTCTGCCTTGCTTGCGAGGAAGATGAGCTGCAGTTGGCTGCTCTCTGTCCGGCTCTGGGGAGGTCTGGGCTGCTCAGCACCAAGGCACAGTTGCAGAGTTTTGTTAAAGGTTTAAATCACTTGCTCAGATTAATGATAAAAAGTCAAAAGTGTCCACAGCTAATTATTCATTAGACTTGTAATTAGTGTGAGATGATCGTGACATTTTACTGTTATTAATTTTTATACTCCTAATAGGAGTTAAATCAGTCTACGATCGCAGAGCACCAGGTTGAACTCTGAGCTGGAGATGCTGATTGCCAGCCAGGAGGATGCTCTGAGGAGCCTGTGCTGCCACAGCCTGTGTGCTGAAGCCTGGAATGGTGTTACTCTGTTCTGCTCAGTAGCAGGGATGCAAATGGCAAGGGTCACCATGCAGGGGTTTGGGGAGAGGCTGTGGGCTTCACACAAGATAGCGAGGTGCAAAGTTTACTACCTGCCTGCAAAAAGAAGCTGAAATTACACTGGCAGACTTCATTTGAGTTCGTTCTGAAGGGAGTGGAAAGCATTGGCTTCAGCAAAATCTTCCTGTCACCCAGTCAATCAGTACTTTCAGGTCATTTAAGGAAAGATATCCTTAAGTTTACTGCACACAGTGGACAAAATGTTTTGCATTATAACATACCTTATCCCTCTACACAGTGAACTCCAAACAAACACCTTCAGACTCTTCTGACCAGATAAAACTTTCACTTGGCAGTGGTTTCCCTAATTGCATTTTCTTCCAGTCCTTGCTGGGAAACATGCCTTGCAAATCAGTATTTTGATTAATTTCTATGAAGGATGCAGTGTGGAGTTTCACAGCTTCTTTTCTCTCACAGATTTATTCATTCCTCAGAGGACATTTAGAGCTTTTACACTAGCAAAAATTCAGGATTGTCTAGCAAGTGTAAAAAGAAATAAACCTGAGATGCAGCATTTCTGTCAAAAGTATTTGTTCATGCCATATTGTGCCTCTGATCCATGCCGAAACACTTCTAAGGAAACGTGCTGATGGTTGTCCATATTCTGTCTCACTCCATTTCCCATCAGAAGAATGTAGGAGATACAAAATTGGGAACCTGGGCATCTTCTTCATGCTTAGGATTTCCTAAGCATGTGGCTTTCTTCAGAAGCTTGGCATATTCTGCTGTGGTTCTGGGGAATATACAAAATGACCCTCCACATAATTCTTCAGGCAACAGGAGTTTGTTTGCATGGATGGCTTCTTTGACTTGCGGAGTAACCTGGACAAGTGAGCAGTAATGGCATTGCAAGCATAGTTCAAAGTATTAACTGCAGACAAATCATCATTTCTGCATATGTTGATTTTTAAGGCATTTTGTTGTCTGTTGAGTGTTGATGCTGTTGGGTTTCCTGAGATGAGTTTCTAACTTCCTGCTGTATCCCTGCTCTGGAGAGCTGCGGATACAGGTGGGCAGGCCGAGCCTCATAAACACCAAGCCCAGTTGTCTTCATTAAAGCAACAATAAACTCCAAAAGAGCAAAGCCAAATGTATTGGGTTCTGTTCATTAAGAGACTGGCGGGTTTCTGGCTTTGCTGTCTTTTAATACACCAAGAACAGATGCAGGTTGACAAGTGGCATCAGCCAAGGGACACAGTTTTATAAGGTTGTGTTGAAGTGGGCTTGGAAATAGCCAGCTGAAATCTAATTTGTAGCCAAGTGGAATAAATTGGAACTGATAGTTATTCAATTAATGGCATGGGCAGCAAGGTGAGGTCTCCTCTTAAAATAGCAGAATCAGGTTTCCTGACAGGGAGGTTTAGGAAAATGAGGCACGGCACCAGGTTTTCAATCAAATCCAGCCATTAATCAAGTAGCAGGAGGGAGATGTGATTATTATAGAGAGGCTCAGCAAAATGGTTTGAGCAAGCACTTCCCAAAAGTGTTACGGAATCCAAAACCCAAGTCAGTGGACATGCCACAGAGTCTACATGGAGCTGGAGATTTCCCAGACAGTGCTGCATGAACCAGTAACCTCTGCCCTGCCAGATGCAGCAGTCAGGACCAAAGGTGTGCTGCATCCGATGACTGTTGGCATCCCTGAACACGGAGACTAAACCTCTTCTGTCATTCACCTGCCAAATTAGAAGTTTCTTTTATATCTGAAAATGTTACATATTCCTGCTGAGGAGCTCAATAAGAATGGACAACTTCGGCATCTTTTTATTGCTTCAGCTGCAGCCAGTGATGCAGAGTTGTTGACTGCAAATGCACTTGCCAGATTTCCTGAACATTCCCATGGTGAGGAGTTTCATATCTTTGGATAATTGCACAGTGATGAAACTGCCGTGGTTCTCTCCACTGCAAGCAGGCCAAGAAATATAGAAAGGTTGGGTTTGGGTTTTTTAAAATCAAAAGAAAAATCTCTTCCTATGTAAATGGCCTCTGTAATAATATTATCATTGTTGCCTCAGGCTTGCACAGACTGAATGGAAGAGCAGCCGAGTTTATGGTTTTCAGCAGAGTGGCTTTAAGCTTCATCAGTTCAGTATGTAAGTAGGAAAGGAAGACTCACTTTACCTGGAATAATGGGATTCCTTGGTTGGATTTAAGGACAAAATAGACAAATAATTTAACAGGGAAGTTCATGTCAGTTCTCCTAACACAAGCTTTCAGTGGCGTTGGTGTTTGAGGTTGGGGTTTTGTGGTAAGAACCTGTTTTGGTTCAGTCTTGGTGCAGTGCCCTGTGCCTTGGACTCCCTTTGCATAGGGCTCAGCGGCAACACGCAGAAGCCCGAGATACCAGGTCTGAAGCTTTCTCATTCATGCTGATGCTTTGTTTTCAGTTATGATTATTAAAGAAGTTTTGAAAAAATGCAGCAGCGGGGCTGCTGTGAGCTGTCCCCATAGAGGGCAGCAGGACACAGTTGGGTTTTGGCACAGAGGCTGCCTTGGCCACTGCAAATTAGTACAATTGAAAATTTGTGCAGGTTAGCTCAGATATTAGGATCAACATAAGTGAACCACATAGATGAAGTCTAAACTATGTAATATTTCTCAAGCTATAATATAAATACAGTCCAACATCTGTGGTCTTCCATTAAAAGCGAAGTAATGAGAGTAAGATTTCACTCAGCAACACTGATTTGGTGCCTGAAAAATCATTAATAATTTGATGTTGTAGCTTTCTCATTATAAACTTCTGTGGGAAAGGGGAATTAATTTTTCTGTGCAGTCAGAAGTTGTCAGAGGAGATCCCATCCTTCCTGCATAACCGGATCAGAAATTCCTCGCATACGTGCATTGACCCCTTCTCTCTGGGGAGCACATTAGTTGAAGTCGCACTTCTAATTAAACTTGTGCTGCAGAAGAGGAGTGTAAAAATAATGCAGAGTTAACAGTGGCAGGCCTGGAACAATTTGTAGGAGTATTAAGCAAGGCAGAGGGTAATACATCAGGCAGCTTTCAGACCAGGACTCCAAAGAGGAGGCTGCTTCTGGTAAATCTTTTCTGCTTGTACATAGGAAGCTTTCCTGTAAGCAAGAGTATAAAGGAAGTCCTTATTGCAGCAACATCTCAAGCTATCTCATGATGTGCGAGCACTTTGTAATCTTGCAGGAAAGCAGGAGGTGTAACACGATGAAAAGTGGTTCTCTCTCCATCTTCATACTTTCTGGTCCCTTTGGAGCCTATTACCATGTGTGTGCCTTCCCCTGCTCCCTGTGTTCACCCAGAGTATGCCTGGCAGTACACTAGAGGTGAGTAAAATGCAGATCAGCTCTTGTTCCCTCATTGCATGGCAATCTATTATCTTTCTGACTTAGATGAATGTCTGCTAAGAGAGAAGTGTAAGTTCAGCTTACCAGACCCATCTTACATCCCACTGTGTTTCTAGCTGCTCTCTATTTTGATTTGGATGATGAATGCTTCTCCCTCTCCTCTTTACATCACACCCAAAGCCGGTGCCTCAAATGTAGCCCTTGGTGAAAATAAATGCCTCTGCCATGCTTTGGCAAGGGAAGAAGGAGATAGTGCAGGAGAGACCAGGGCTTTGGTGATTCTGGGCAAAGTTGTCTGCTCTATCTGACTGGGAGCATGCTCATGCAGACCCTTGCACCCATCATGAGCAGACGCAGAGAGGACTTGCTAGGGTCAGTCTGGATGTCTTTTCCCCAGGCCATTTGACCTTAGTTTAGGATGTCCTGTTGAGATATTTCCAAACAAAACACGTAACTATATTGTGAAGAAAACAACTTCCATAAGTGGGGAAAATGAGAAAAGATGCAAGTGGCTTTATCTAGTGCTGATATCAAATGTACAGGTAGACAAGATGTGTATGCTCAACAGTGTTTCATCTTACCAGGTTGAAGTAGTAATGATGAATATTTCTCTTCAGCAGTGTGATATTGACAGGGGGATTCACTTTGCCATGGCTGTGCTCTCATAAAAGCTCAGGAGAGCTCCAGTTGTTCTCTCTTCAATATTGCAGTGACTGTCTCATGGTTTCTTGCTGACAAAACTTCACAGTTCTTAATATCAGCCTGTCTGCATTCATCAGCAGCAAAGGTTTTCCCTCCTGTTGGATACTGGAACAGCATTAGACAGAAAAGTGTAGGAAGCCAGTGTAATAATTTTGTTACCTAACCCCCTGTACCACCAGACAGTTGGTTGTGTTACAGTGACTGGAAGTCATGATGCAAAGCAAAGAAATACTGGATGTCATCTTAGTGAAGCAGGTGGAAATACATTTTTCATTATTCTACTTTTGTCCAGCTGCAGTACTGAGAGAAAAAAAAAAGATGTCTCAGAGCCTGTGCAGCACTCCTGTGCAGGTCCTGTCCCGAGTCGTGGTGAGGACCATGCCCGAGGAACATGGCGTGCTCCTTGCAAGTTCCATTCAGCGGTCTGTGTGGATTCAGAGTATCCATGGCCTGCCTTATCATGCCTTAAGAGTTGCCATCTTCAAGAGCAGCCAAGAATTAGGTTGTCTGACTTTTAACCACGCTCTTCTTTGTCATAAATATTACCACCATGTGCAGACTGGCACGTGCCGTGCAGACTGGAACAGCTTGCTGGCAGATCTCACCACTTCCTTGCTAATAGGAAATTTATTGTTTTGTCATGGTGGTTCTGGTAGAATCCCTTCGAGACTGCTTTTGAGCCCAGTAGTATTCAATATTTTATCAACCATCTGAAAGAAATTATAAAGTCATTACCTGGGAGTTCTATCACCACTTCCATTTGTGAAGTTTTGCAGGGTAATAAATATTGATGAAGATTGGTCACAGAAATTAATCTAAACATGGTTATTAGAGGTGGGTAGAGTTAGCAACATGTGTTTGAGTTGAAAAGCAAGCTTTTGTATCGAGAAGGAGGTGAGAGCAGGATTGCAGGGTAGCAGCAACCAGTGATGTCTTTGAAAATGGCTTCTAATCCACAGATGTCCAAATCTGTGGAAGCTGGGACTTTGTACAGTTCTGTGACAAGTAGTGATAGCATGCACCCAGCCATGGTCTTCTCACTTCTGAAGGTGGAAAATTACAGAGGTTGTAGAGGAGAACTTAGAGTCAGAGAATAAAGCAGCTCGGTCTGGAGCCAGAGCAGTGATTTGATCGCAACTGGAATTGCATTTAGGCAGTTTTAATAGAGAAAAGCTCAACGAGAGATACAGTACCTCTGGGCCAAAAAACCTCAAACTTGGACTTGTGTGTACAGCTGCAATGGTGAATGCAATTATCAAGGGAGCAAACTGTTTGCTCCCCTCTTGACTCCCCATCTTGAATTTGGTGGGTTTTTGGGGAGTTGTGTGTCGTCCTGGGCTGAGGTCACTGGTGGGGAGCAGTGGCTGGAGCATGGCAGCCTAGGTGCTGTGCAGGGAGTCGGACTCCGTGTTGCCACTGCTGTCCTGCCTTAGAGCACAGCTGCCTGTGTGCTGTGCAGGGAGTTGGGCTCAGCATTGCCACTGCTGTCCTGCCTTAGAGCACAGCTGCCTGTGTGCTGTGCAGGGAGTTGGGCTCAGCATTGCCACTGCTGTCCTCCTGCCTTAAAAGCCAGAAAACCGTGAAATGTGAGAAGTTTGCAAGATGAGCATTGAGTTCTGCAAGACATTCACTGACAGAGCTTAGAATGTGCAGGGCTGCAGGCTTTGTGCCCAAATCTCTTGCCCAGCATCAAAGGCCTTGGCAAAAGAAGGAAAACTGCTGGAACTGCACATAAGGGATGCATGTCCTGAGGTTTTTGAGGCAATGATGCCGATGAGCCTGCCAGCCCTGGCAATTCTCATGTGCCACCTCTCAGGCAGCAGAGAGGCCACGAGATGATGACACTGCCTGCTTCAAAAAAGAAAAAAAATAAAACAACCCCCATGCCAGCCAAAGTGGAGCCTGACTGCAGAGGACACTGCCAGGGCAGAGGCTGCCATGGTGGTTCTGGGCTCTGGGCAGCGTGTGCTGGAGCAGTGAGAGCCTCCGCTGAAGGCTGGCGAGCAAGGCACTGGCACCATCACCAGGACCAGCGCTGGCTCTGCTCTGGCACAGAGCTGCTGCAGGAGCTGGCATGGGCTGCCTGTGGAGCGGAAAGGGAGCAGGGGAAGGCAGGGATGGGAGGATATTAATGCGTGAAGGACTGTCAGGGCTGGAAAGATGAAAATCTGTTGTGCTCTCCCAGGGCTCCTAACTTTCTCCCCTCCAGGCAGCTGGCAGGATTTCTCTAAATATTTGAGATGTTAAAGGGCTTAAACTGGATTACTCCTGGACATGAGCAATTGTAATTGTAAATGCAGTGTTATCTGAGCACTCTCCTGATACTATTTTGGCACTGAGGCATGACACAGTGACAGGGAGGTTATGTAGGTCAAGTGGAATGTAGGGAGAGTCCTTCTCCTTCCCTAGAACCTCTCTAGTTGTTTTGCAATAGACCTGACCTACCGAGGGTCGTCCCTTCTGAAGCATTCCATTCCCATCGTCCAAGAGCTGCAGAAAGGTCTCCCAGATGCCTCTGGCTTCAATAATTGTATTGTGTTGCAACTGTGTCTATTAAATGGATAAAAAATAATTAGGAACAAGTGTAAACCCAGTGCATTTTACCATATATCAGCTTCAGTTGGAGTCTTTTGGACATGGATGTTCTTTTAAGGCTTGAATGTTCTTTTGAACAAAGCACAACCTTCTGTTTTTGGATTTTTTTCCTGAAGTACAGTATTTCGACATATTTACACATAGTTAAAGCTATGACACTCAACTGGTACTAATATAAGAGATGGGAAAATCCGTTATTGGAGAGCAAAATTAATGGTGGCCAAAAGGCTATAAACCATCCATTTCAATACAGATGTATTGATGTATGCCACCTCTGGAAGCTCAGGTGGCAACCCACCAGCCCTGAGATGTGTCCTAGTGCCTGCTGCTGCCAGGATGGACAATGGCTGTGAGAGGAAGGTGATTGTCATGGCCAGGGACTGGCTGGACTGTGAGATCCATCAGATTTGTCTCTGCCTCTTTCCTGCCTCTCCATCTTGAACTCCAGCCAAAAAGCTGTCAGCCTTCTGCACCAGAGAGATGGTGCAGCAGTAGCCGATGCCCCAGCCCGAGCTGGAGGATCAGGCAACTATATGAGACCCACATGCCTGGAGCATGGGAATTGGATATTCACAGGAAGAGTCCAACAGAATGATCCTGGAAACACTGAGGATGTTGGCCCGCAGACTGTTGCACATGAAAGAAAAGAGAGGACAGGGCTGCATAGACAAACCCGTGCAGGGAGAGTCACTATGCAAAGAGCCTGGCATGTTGGACAGCAAATCATGAGTAGGAGCATGTGAGGACTAGCACAGGGTCCTCCTCTTCCAGTGGGTAATGCACCAGTGGAGGAAGCAACTCCCAAGCAAGCCAGAGCCCTCTGGGCAGTAGGAGCATGGGGAACGGCACAGGGGGCACGGGCTGGCAATGGGGCCAGCAGGGGAGGGCTTGAGAGGCCATGCACAGGACATGTGATTTGGCAACAAGTGTCCCAGCTGCCCCTTTCCTTTATGGTTTCATGTTGAAGGGGATGTGGTGTTAAAAGATGATGGTGTTTTTAAATGTGTTTGTATTTCAGTGTTAATTTAACTGATTGAAATGATCGGCAATGTGTTACTAAAAAGGAAATTAAGTCTGTTGGGCACAGAGCAAGATGCCCATTCCTGGCAGTGAAGGGTGCATTAAGAGGAAACATGCTGCACAGAATGCAGCATTTTCTACAGCCTGAAACCATTCCCCTTCCCAGAGCCAAGGGGTTGAGAATTTACCTCCTGCCTGGTTTCCAGAGAGATCTCCATGTTTCTGTCAGACAGAGGAGAACAGATTAGAGGATGTTCAGCAGGAGCTTGAGAGACTGGTGATATATGAGTCTTTTAAATGAAGTATTTGCATATAGTAGTGTTGGAAACAGGTAGCCAGTAACTGACATGCACACACACCCACGCACTCAGCATCCCCAGCATCCCTCCAGCCTCTGGGAAAACAGCTGCCTTCTGCTTCCAGCACTGCAAGCCATGTGACTTCAACTGTTCTCCCCTACAAAAAACAGAGAAAAAGATGATGTGCACGAGCATCTGGCAGGATAGGAAAGTCCACAATGTCCCAGATACTTTTCTAGAAAGCCAGGCAAAATCACCCTTTGTGGTTTTTTTGACTGTTTTATTTCTTACTATAACTCCTGTTGGGAAAAGAAGCTAGAAGTTCAGCCTTGTGATGGAGTAGCTTTCAGAACTATGCAAGGCTTGATTTCAGTTCTTTAAATATCTGTCCAGCACAGCTTGTCCCTATTCAAAAGCTGTCACCCCTGGGCTGCACACCAGGAGAGCCGTGCTGTGGTGCCTGTGGTATTTCAGCTAGAGCCCAGCATATGTGCAGGACGATTTCCTTCATGGGAAGGGCTGATGGGAATAATGACAGGACACTTTCAGCATGTCCCTTGAATTATCTGCTGATCTCTGGTGCCTCACTTGGTGTTTGAAAATGGTTTGAAGTCGAGATGACGATAAAAGGAAAGCTTCATAAAACAATGGCAACAAAAATAAATGAAATCCTTTTATCTGATTCCTCACTGGTCCCCTGAGGTTCACGAGGGGTGAGGGGACTGCAAGGTCATCTGCAAAGAGTAAGCTGGGAAGGCTTGTTTTTATATCTGCATGAGCAGTTAACTGGAGCATGCTGTAGAGTATTTATGGCAGGATCTTGGCTTCACAATGGATTAAAAGATTTTTAAATCCATCTGCGGAATATCTTGAACTTTAGCGTTGTTGTGTGCTCAAAATAATGTTAGTCTTTAATGTTTGATGTGCTGGGAGCCTTAGGGGAATCAAAGGATTTTGAAATGGCAGGAAAAGGGAAAGGTGGCTTTTGGTATAAGGGGGGTTCTTTCTGAATTGGTGACATGAGGCCCCCGGCCCACTGCCCAGCAGAAACACCAATGCAAGCTCAGAAACCCTCCGTGCAGAGCTAATGTGTAAGGATGGTGTGGGAGCTGTTAGGCTCAGCTCAAGCTGCTGAGTCGCTCCTCAGGCTGTGTAGTGCAACCTCCCCAATACAGGCTGGGCTCTGGGCTGCAATTGGGGCAGATCTCCCATCCCTTTCCCACAGCTGCTGCCAGCTTCACTTCTGCCTCAGCTGAAGCTCTTAGAGACTTCATTTTATCCAGAGAAGCTGCTTTGTAAGGGAGATGCTGAGGTTGGGTCTGTATTACAGGCTGAGGCTTCCACACCTGTGAACACCCCAGAGCATGATGGTGTCCAGGAAGACACGTGTAGTTCCAAAGTCCTACAAACATGTGGCCACTTGGAAAGGTGAAGCAATCAGTAAGGGTGGGAGCTGTCAGCTTTCCAAGGCTCGTGGTGCTGCTGCTGTGGTACAACCTGCTGTGCTGACTTGGGCTGTTGGGAATGGAGGTGTCTGACACTGTCACCAGGACTGGCTCATGGTGCCCCAGGACAGACTCACTCCTGCTGTCAGCTCCTGGTGCCCTTCCCTCTCACGGGCAGGGGGAGAGCAGAAGAGTATCTGTCACTAAAAGCCATGCATCTTATCCTGTGACAAATCACTTTTTAATTGCCTCAAGGAAGAAATCCATTAGTCTTCCCTTTACGTGAGAATCATAGCAAAATTCTGCTAAACACAAGCAGATGATGCACTACAAATAACGCAGGCCCTGCTGCTGTTTTCAGTTTGCATCACTGTCCAGTTTGGAGCATTAATTTTCAATCCAACAGAATTGAACTGTCTGAGCCCCCTCCCATCCCCTCCAAACAGAAGAAAGCTCTACTGACACAGGGAATGGCATGAGGGTGATGCATTGGTTGTCAAAGAAATGTATCTTGTCTGAGTCCCCAGTTGCTATTTTTGGGGTTGGGTTTTTTGTTGTTTTTAGGATTGTGTTGGGCTTTTTAAAAGCAAATGACAGTTCTTTCTTAGAAGTGCAACCAGTAGGACCTGGAAGGTATTGACCCTTCTGGCAGCAATGCCCTTTAGCTTTCTTGCATCTCACAATTGCAGTGAACAGCCAGAAACCTCAGAGCATGTCGAAATGGCAAATCATTACCTTGCCATCTTAATTTAAGCCTCATTGCTAGAAAAAAAGGGTTCAGAAGGACCTCTGAGCTGTTGACAGCTGTGGCAATCACTGACTGCTTTTGCCGTGGCTGGTGGCTGTTTCAGACAGGTCTGTTGCTATTTTTGGTATCTTTTATAGGAAGAAATCCATTTAATGGCAGGATCTGAATCTTACCAATCTGTGATCCTGGTTTTTTGTCTCTGGGCTTTTCCCATTCTGTGAGGATTCTCTGTGTCCTGGCACAAGTTTGGAGCAAGACACTAAAACCAACATCCAGGATGTGGGACTACCTCTAAGACCAGCCTTTCTGTCTTTCTAGTGGTAGATGATGATTTAGCAATAGACATCCTCTCCATCATGCTTCAGCTTTATGGCATCTGTTGTGGGTGAGAGAGCTGGCAGGCGGGTGCCAGATGTGAGCAACTGACCTGCTGCCACTGCTCGTGCCAGGGCTGGAGCAGAGCACCCCACGTGCTGCTGCCTGGCCCCAGCAGTCCCTGCAGCAGTGCAGGTTAAAAGGTGCAGAAGGGATGAGAAGTCTGCAACACACACACCTCTGGCTGGAGGTGATCTGAAGCCTCGGTCACCGAGTGGTGTGATCTTGCTGTATTCCAGCAGTTGCCTAACTTCAAGCAGAACAGTAGCAATAAAAATTACCTCATACCATAGAAGTAGGACTTAAAATTCAGGGGGGACCATTTTTCCAGACAAGCAATACCATTGTTGGATGTTTCAGTGTAAAAAGTGAGACCAGAAAAGGTGACTGTAACTGAAATTTGCTGCCTAGAAAAGGATTGGTGCTGCAAGGAGGAATCTTGGGTCAACATGGGCATTGTGCTAACCCCATGCAAATTTTACCCCATTGACTCTGTTACCTACCTTTATTTCTAAGTTATCCTATAGGAACAAATCTCTTAGTGCTCACACTTTTGCTCTGCTCTTATAAGGAATATGTATCTTTAAAATTGCATATTAACATTATGTTAAAATTCATTATTATAATGTGTGCAAGGAAATTATACTAATATAAACATTTATGATAGAGTGTAATTGTTGAAATTTCAGCAAGTAGTCCCATTTTAGTACCCAACCTGTAACATGAAACACTTCTCTGGTCACAGCTCGTTCTTGCTTATGGGACCAATAAATGAATTCACATTTGCAAGTTAGATAAGTCCTTTGAATGTATTATTGATGCAAACAAATGAGGATTGGGGCTCCAGACAATACCTAATGAAGCTGACTCAACACAGGCTGTTCCTGCTGAAGGGTGCCAGGTTTTGGTGTGGGAAGATTGATGCCTGTTTCATCTCATAATTGTCCCATGGCTTACGCTCTCTTTATACATTCCTTGGCACAAAGCTAAGGGCACCACGATAAGTAATTAGTTACTGGGGATCCACTGGCAGCTATTAGAGAGAGCTCATGCTCAGTTGATGGTTTGTGACTGTATCTGCACTCTCATCTCCTTGTAGTCTCAGGGTGTCCCAATTATTTTTTCTGGTAAATATTGCTAATCAGAAGATCCTTCAGAAGAGGTTTGTACCTTTTCTGAAGATGGTTGATTTTTTCAGCTGCAGACTCCAACTAGTGCTAAGTAAACTTAGTTCAAAAGCCCTACTCTATACATCTGAGTTGTAAATAAGGTGTGCAGCATTGAAATAAATGCCAGCTGAAAGGCTGCAGCAGTACACAGGGGAAAACACCTTTCACCTGATGGAGAACTGAACATTTCCCTTCCTTGACAAGAGAACCATCTGAGAGCCAAAGGTTATTCTCCTTTTATGCTGTTAAGGAAGGCATTCCTGTTTCAGGATTTCATCCAGGAAACAAATCAGATGCTTTGCAGTATAGAATGGGGTGAAGCTGCTATATATGCTTCAAAACTGCATCCAAGGGCTGCAAGAGCTAATAATTTCCACATCAAAAATGAATGTTTGTGGTATTGTAAAATGGATTCATCTGAAGTTAATAGGATCCTGTTTTCTCTCCAGGCATTTCTGGTCTTGGCTTGGTTCTCCAGGCTGCATATCCATTCATGCATGCAGAATCTGCAAGCCTACTGCAGGATGCAGAGCACAGCAGGCATTCATCAGCCCTGTCCCATCAGCGCTGTGCTCTGGGCAGTAGCTCTGGCTGCAGTTCACAGGTTTGTAACCTCGGAACAAGTCACTGCATTCCCCTTTCCCCTGGATTTCAAGCTGCAAAAGATCACAGTCTTTCCCTAAGTTGTCTCAGGGTGATTTGGTGTTTTGAGTTGGGTGTCATAAACATAGCAGCACCATGGGTGTATGTACTGGGTGGGTATGGACATGTCTGTGGACATCTTATAAAACAGAGGATTGACAGCCACCCTGAGAACCTTTCGCAACGACTTTGTTTCTCAACTGATTATTTACTAGGTAACTGTGGGGAGACACATCTTTCTGGACCTATAGGCAGGCAAGTGCCCCCATAGGAATAACTGCAGCATAGCAATCCAGTCAGCAGTCAGGATGACCTCCAGAAGTGCCACCAGGGAAGATAAGTGATGCTGAGCTGGACTCTTGTGTCCTGGGGATGGGAGAGCAAAAACAGAATTTTGCTTTGAAAACCCCAATCTAGAGGTGGCAGCTGGAGTTTGCCAGTTTCTTGGCTTTAATTCTCACTGACAGCAACTTGAATCCGTAGACCTAATTGGTCATTCTCGCTTCTGTGCAGGTGGCAACCAACTGCCGGTTGGCAATGAGTAATGCACTGGGTTAAAGGCTTCACAGGGATAGTTACATGGTCAGAGAGGTCACAGAAACTATTGTCCAGGCCTAAGCACTGAATGAAGCTATAGCAACTTGATTAATTGGCTAAATTAGAGAGGCTTTGACCTACCTCCAGAAGTTTAATGAATTAGTTGATTAGTTACAGAAAGTTGTTCACCACAGCAAAGCAGGGAAGGTCGTTGGTCTCCAGAAAATGACCTCCACTGGAAACTGCAAAACGATGCTTTGGAGAAAACATTTTCTCACTGTGATGAAGTGCATGAGGTTTCCAGACCCTGTGCAAAGCATGACAGAAAGGACTGTATGAAAACTCTACAAATCCTGGAGATAATGACCATGAATTTAAATCTGATTATGTCTCCAGAAATACCTTTACCAATAGCAGCCTGTTTTTTAACAAAAAATGTCGTCTCTTTCACAGCCTTCGTTGGGCAGGAGATTGTGAGTTGGGATTGACAGAAGGGTTGGTATCGTAGCTCTCAAACCTGATTTGAATAAAGAGCAAAGTGCCTTAAGTGAAAATAGAGCAGCAACTGTAAGCATGTTAGACAAATAAAGTAATTACAATCCATTGTACATTAAGTCAAAATCACAGTTACCTTACGAGGTGTTAGAATCTATTTTTGATTATGCAAAAAGCACAGGTATTATTAATTCATATTTTATTAATCTGTCATGTGCTTAAGACCTGTTCCGTTGTGTATGGTGATGCAGTTACAGTTTTCATTCAAAAATGCCCTCCAGTACTGTTGCTGCCCAGGTTTAAAGGTGTGGTACCAATGAGCACCACAGAACGATGCTTTGAATCTGCTTTTGGTTTGGCATGCTGCAGTGTGGTGGTAACAGTCTGAGGTTAATTGTGCTTATGATATAACAGCTTTATGCGGCGATGCTAAAGTGCAGGAGTGTGAGTTTGAGATTCTGCCTGGGTTTGTAACTTGAGGAAAACACACAGATAAAATTGGGTACAGAACGTCTGCTGCGAATTCACAGCAGGTTGCTTCCCTGTGATCTGAGGGTAGAAGACACGATGGGAGCAGAGGAAGGAGGCTCCTATTTTGAGCTGCTATGCCCCTGAACTGTGAGCGTTTCACTTCCCCTGGCCTGCTGCTGAATGACACAGCAGCACCATGTGCTCCTCGGGACATGGGATTGGAGTTGCTTTGGCCAGTCACTCTCCCTCTGGCCAATTTCAGTCCGTTTCTGGGATGTGACAGGACCCTTCACATAACTGTCAAAGGCTTTGGTATACTCAAGCACAGGAAAATGTTTTCCCTTCGACACACCCAGGTACTGTTTATCATGAGATACTGAATAAAAAGAGACTGCTAGGATTAGCATTTTGGAGCTTGCTCATTACAAGTCATTGCACTTTTAAAATGAGCTTCCATTTACATTTTTTGCCAAAAGGCAGCTGTGAAAAAGTCCTTGGACTAAACTCTCTCCTCAGGGGGTAAAGCAACCTCCAGTATATTTTAATGGATTCTTGTCAAATTACTGATCAGGATAAATCCAAGTGCTCTTGGAGACTGAATATTTCTTGTTAAACTCTCCAAAAAAGAATAGCATTGATTTGGAAATGTCACTTGGAATTTAAAAGCTTAAAGGTGAGAAAGTCAGGATATAATTAGCAGCTGCTGATTTTTCTTTTGTTTATTCCTTATTATTTGCATGACAATGTGATGCCTCCAAGTGACTTTCTCAGCCAACCCAAACTAGTGGCCAGCAAAGGTGGTACCTGAAGGTACAGAGGTAGGTCTGAAATCTCAGTTGCCTCCCCTGGGTCAGGAAAACCAAACAAATTTAGGGGAAAGGGACCTCGGGGTGCTGGTGGGCAGCAGGAGGAACATGAGCCAGCAATGTACTCTCGTGGCCAAGAAGGCCAATGGCATCCTGAGGTGGATTAGAAGGGCTGTGGGCAGTAGGTTGAGAGAGGTTCTCCTTCTCTCCTCTGCCCTCGTGAGACCACATCTGGAATGCTGTATCCAGTTCCGAGCCCCTCAGTTCCAGAAGGACAGGGAGCTGCTGGAGAGAGTTCAGCACAGAGCCACAAAGATGATGAAGGGAGTGGAGCATCTCCCTTGTGATGAAAGACTGGGGCTCAACAAGCAAAGGTGTGAGGTGTCTTGGCTGGGGAAATGCAGAGAAGAGAGGAGTGCTGCATTTGCCCGTCTGATCAGGATGAGCAGATACACGAGCCACAGAACATGAGGTGATCCTTTTGCTCAGCTGTCTCCCTATGGCAGGAGATGATGTTTCACAAGGGAGCCTATTGGTGGTTGTTGCTGTATCCTTCCTCTCGGTTTTGCTTTCTTGGATGTGCTTTGAGCATTGACCTTCTGCCTTCATGGGCTCTTTCTGTTCCGGGCAGAGCGCACACGATATTGTTTCTTTCTATATTAACATTTGCAAATGCAGGGTCTGAAATTACTTGTGTTAAAATACAAAGTCTAGAGTCGTTGCCCTGTTTTGAAGAGACTTTGTAAAGAGATCCTCTGCCATTGGAAGGCAGTCTTGCAGCAATTAATTGTAGAATTACATTTCAAGTGAACAGCATGCGTTGTTGTAGAGATTAAGTCTTTGGGAAATACAGTCTTGCATCGCTCTGGGTATTGCTGTTGAAATAAACTATTTTCTTTCTCAAAAATAGAATGAGAGCCTATAAATAGAAATTATATTGTGAATTCAGATTTTAACTGAAATCACTGATACAGTTTATTCAAGATACAGTCGTTGGAAAGGTCTGATTGTGGTAATCCTGCAGCATTAGGATTATATTGTGTTGCCAGAGGTATGAAAGGACACAGCCTCTCTTTTTTTCAAATGCAGTTAAGTGTAGCCATTGATCAAGATCACCCCATCTGTTCTCCACCCTGGCTTTGCCATGACGATGTGCATTTCTACTGCTCACATTATCTTTGTGAATTTGAATCAGATTCAATTTCCTGACATCTAAGGCTCTTTGTACCTTGCAAATTGTTATCCTTAGTTATAAAAGAGGACACATTTATTCTGCCCTCTGATAACTGTGGACAAAGAAACATGCCAAAGGTGCAACCCTATTATTAGCATAAGGCAGTTGTGATGCACTCTGTGCTCTGCAGGTAACTTGCACATGCCTGGCTGTAATGGCTCCGGGGACACTTTAAACATAGTGACTGTAATGTCTGGATTTGTTTGGGAGGGTAGGCAAAGAACATGTGTCAGGGCTTAAATTTGGAGTGTGCTGGAGGACTTCGCTTAGGCCATGGAGGGCAAGAGGAGATGCCTGACTGTAATTCCCTGCACAGCTCAAGTTTAAATTTGAGTGGTCTAAGAAAAATCAGAAACCCAGAAACCCACCAGACACCACTCCTGATGGTAAGAGGTCCCAGGCTTCCTATACTTCACCTCAGTGATTTCACCTAAATTTTCATTTCTGTCAGGACACTGAAAATGCACGTGAACCTTGCACTAAGGGGTTTTATGGTAGCAGAGGTCAAAGAAGCATTGCATGCTGTTCCCAAAGCAGGACAGAGAAAATCTTTTTTCCATGGTGCTTTGGCCTTTTACCCAGCACATGTGTGCTGACAGAGTCAGGTGCAGCAAGGCCAAGCAAAATCCGTGATGAAGGAGATGCCTCTGGGTCTGTCGGCTGCAGCACAGCAGCCAGGGCGTCGCTGGCGTCTGAGCTGGTGGAACGTGGCTTGATGCATGCTCCTGCTCGCTTGAGTGTGCATCCTCCAGTGCCAAATTGGAGTGATTCCTGGAAACCACAGCCTAGTTTGATTTTTGTTTTTTTAAGGGAAACCCCAATCTTTGAAACAAGTCAGAACAACTGCGAGCAACGGGGGGAGGACGTTGATGTTTCTCTGATGGGAGTAATGCAGCATATGGGTAGTGCAAGGCTCACAGCACCTGCAGGGAGCAGACAGCAATATTGATGCTTTTTACGTCTGCAGAGGCAATTGCTGGAAAAATCCTTCCATGAGTCCTTGCTTGTTGGCAGGGTGAGGAGGATTTTCAGAGCAGGAGGGTGCTGTGCTTGGCAGCATGCCCAACCTGTGTGTCTGCAGGTGCTGCCATCCTTGGGCGGAAGAACTGTGCCATGTCTGTACTTGGCTGTCAGCACTGGCTTTGCAGCACTGAGGATAAAGATGAGGACAGTGTAACCCCATCTGAGAATAGGCAGAAGGATCTGGGTTTTGCTGTGCTCATCCCAGCCCTTGTGCATAGCCCTGCATCCCCTTTTCCCTTCAGTGCCACACAAGAGAGTCAAGGACAGGTCCTTGCTGTAAGCAGTTGCTCTGCTTTTTACATGGCAAAGGAATGAATTGCACAGCAGAGCCTCTGAGCCAGGGTGTCATCCGCTCAGTTCCAGTACAGCAGATCCTTGCATCTATCCATCCTTGTGCCATGTTACCCTGCCATCTCCTTCCCAGGCCTGGCAACATTGCATGAAGGCACTGAAAGTGTCCTTGCAGAGTCCTTCATCCATCACTGTTTCTCTGATGCTGCTCCAGTGACAAGATGAGCCTTTGTCAAGGAGTAAATGAGTTTAGAGGAGGAATGACCTGACCCAATGCTTTGCAAGTGCTTAGTGGTGAGTGATGCTTCCTGGGACAGAGCAGGACAAGCCCACAGGTGCCAAACAGAGAAGGCTCTTCCAGAATCATAACACTCTGGCCTGTCTCTCTCTGCAGTGGCTGGGAAGAAAGCAGTCAGTGTAGACAGAGGATGGGAAGCTGGACATTACTGCAGTCTTTTCCTTGCTAAGTACAGGTTGAAGTGAGTCGAAGGAAGAAGCATCTTCAGTTTCCTTGGACAAAAGGTAGGCTTTTCTGTGTCCCAGATGCTGACATCTGGATTCCCTTTAGTGTCCTTGAAGCCACCATGATATCAGGAAAGAGGCTACAGAGAAAACACTGAGGAGAGGGACCAGATCTGTGTCTGCCGTAGCTGCAGAGGGTGTAAGCTCTCGGTTCTCGCCTGCTTAGTTTCTGCTGCCTTAGCCATTTTTAAGAAAGAATTCTACATCAGGCAACCGTTACTCAGCGTATTTGATGGTATTTTGCACTGCTTTGTGTGTGTAAAGTTACTGTTTAATTCAGCACTTTTCCTGAGTAGTGGGACATCTTAACTCAGTCTGAGTTCAGCTTCTGTAGCAGCAGCACGTAAAAGGAACTTAAGTTTAGAGAAACTTGATCTTTGATTGCTACCTGCAAAACTCTTGCCACAACGTTCGTGTCTCTCTGATAGATTTGCTCAGCCGCTGACATGTGGTGCTGCAGCAAACCTGAGACTTGTTCTTTTTCTGTCTCCTTCCTGACACTTGACCATACTCACCTGAAGAACGGCCTGAGGTTTGCTGATTGTTTATTCCTCTGGTCTGTTCCCTGATAGTTCATTGGCTCTAACTTCTTTATATCTGGATGGATCTGACCGTGTTGCATCTACCATGTTATGTCAATATAATATTTAGCAAGAAGCAAAGGACTTTTTATGCATCCATATCTATATTCTCAGGTGTGTTTCCAGCCCCCAGGATAAAGGCACAGATGCACACAAACTTATGTATGCTGCTCCAGCTCCTCTGTGAGTGGCTCCTGGGGCTGATGCCTCCCAGCTGCGTGGGCATTGCTCGTGGTGCTATGTCCTGGGTATTGCAGAGTGGGGACCAAGTCTTGAGCAGTAGCAAAATGCATCCTATTTGCAGTTCAAAGTTCAAGCTTACAGCAAAATCCCTTAGTTGTATTGCTCAAAGCAGAAAACCATTTGTCAGCTCCTATAAGACACCATGGGAAAGACCTTTAGCATGGGATTCCCTGCGATGAGGGGGCAGCGGTTTGGTGAAGCTGGAGGGTTGTAGTGATGCTAGTGCCACACCTCATGGTAGCAACCTGTTTTCTCCAGGTCCAGTGGGCAGGATGACAATGGTGTGTGCTTTGAGAAGGGCCTTCCCAAGGCATTCCCTTTGCCATTCCTCCCCACCACGGCATCTCCTCCCTCACAAAGCCTTGGCATTTGAAGAGTGAGTGTGGAGACTGTCCCTGATTAAAATTTAATGAGGCTTGGTATTATTGAGGGCCCTTTAGTGTCAGTTCTGCACTCATCAGCAAATAAATACATCAGGCAGTGGTGTGGGGGCGAGCCCCATGTCTGCCAGCAGCCTGGGCGGCTGCAGGTCAGCTTCTGCTGGAGGTGATGGGTACAGAGTGAGTGGCTCAGGGCAAGGTGGGAGCTGGGAGGCTGTTCATTTTCTCTGCAGCAGCTGCTGGTGCAGGGGTTCCCTTTTATTTGTTATTTGCATACTTTAGCCATTGGAATTGAATTTGTGCCCATTAAAACTAAATTAGCACTGCCTGGAATTTTAAATAGGCTTTGGCAGAGCAGACCATTAACTCTATCAGAGCAGCTTCTGCAGATCTCTCCTCTACGGGCACACAGTGCACACTGGATACCACTGCAAAATGTTGATTATTTGCATTTGCTTAAGGATAAATGGGGTGCCAATATTGGAAACAATGTATTACAGAAAGCAATCAGCATGGCTCAGAGCTGGGTTTAACCTCCTCTACTTCAAAAAAAGTCTCACTAAATCAACCAGCAATTCCTTGGGTTTAATACTATGTAAAGGCCAAGATCTCTGTGTGCCCCACATCTCTCACAAAAGGCTCTGACTCTGCTCTGGCAATCCCATTGCTGCCTCCAGAGGTTACCTCGTTCCAGGTCCACTGGCACCTCCTGACCCCAGCCTCTTCTTCCTCATCCCTCCAAGAGTCTTCTGCTCTTCCAGGGCCCTTGTTCATGGCATGCTTGGGACATTGGTTGCTCTGACCATGGGCTTGGAGCTGTTTTGGCTGGGACCCCAGGAGCAGCCCTGATCCCTTGCCATCTGAAGGAATGTTCTGTGCCTTCCTGCCAGCCCTGATCTCCATCCCATGCATGGCAGCTCCACGCTGGGTCATTCACAGCCCTTTCCTGGAAGGCGATGAGGACTCAGGTAGCTGTGCCAGGTCTGGCAGCGTGACTTGCCCAGCAGCTGTAGGAATGGATGGACGCGAGATGTTGGACTTGCTATTGAAATAATCTCTTTTGTCTGACAGTCCCTAATGAGAAAAAGAGAAAACACACCTGAGCAAAGCTGTGCCTCTTGTTGAAAAGAATGGAATTTAATTTAAAGCTTCTTCTTTGCTGGGAAAAAACAAACATGTTCAATCATCCAGAGATACTACAGCAGTTTATGAGACAAGGCTTGGCTGCTTGTTCCTAGAACCAGCCAGGATCTTCGAGTTCTGTTGGATTATGTATTGGATATCTTTAATGACTCTGAAATAAGTGAATGGAGCATCACATTGGTGTTCTTCCAATGTTACGCATTCTCAGCAGTCCCTGCTCCAAACATTTCTCAGGCACACTTCCATCAGGCCCCTGTGTTGGCTTTATTTTGCTTGGCTATGCACATGAGTCTGAGCATCATAAAACAACGGAGGAACTTGTCTCATTTCAGCCCAGAGAAGTGGGTCAGCACCACGCACACACAGACATTCTTTTATTTTATTTTATTTTCCCTTTTGGAGCCAAATCTGTTCCTGGAATGTCCACAAATTCTTTGTGGCTTTCCAGGCTGAGGAGGATCACACAAACCTGGGGCACATTGTCCCCGACTACAAAAGGAACAATGCACATTCTCTCTGGCCACCATGACTCTTCCTTTGCTTCTGTAAAGCCGACACACAGTCTGTGCTGGTGCCTTTTGCAGGGCGACAGGCAGCAGGAGGGGAGAGGCCAAGCCTTGGCCCAGCAGCTCAGAGCAGCACGGAGCTAAACTTCTAGAATTTGATATAAAGTGGCCAACATGACTCCTGTGTAATTGCTTTGGATCCAATTAATGCTGCCTGAGTAGATGATAGGAATTATAAAGAGGAATATGAGTCTGAGCTTGTCACCTAAACTATGATAATATTCCTTCAAAGGAGGCACATTTGCAAACATTATTAATTACCTGGGGAACAGCTCAGGTTTTAAACTGAATTAACGAAGAATGTGTTTTTTGTGATTTCAGGTTTGATTGAGAGAGAGAGATTACTGTATTCTCAAACAATGGAGCATTTCTTTGTTATAGACCTGGCAGCAAAATACAGGGAGTTACTCTGCACAGAGTCCCCGACTCCCCAAAACCAATTTACCAGCAAGGATATTATGCCAGGAATTACCTGGAGCCAAAGGAGATTTAACAGTGTTCAGCACAGGCTCTTCTAATCAAAAAAACACAGGAGGACGTAGCTAAAATTTCTCTTCTTTTTTCCAGGAAGGGGTGTTTGGCTTTAGGTTGCACTGGAGCTCTTCTGGGTTTGGTTGTTCTCGGGATGGGCTGTGGATACCTTTGTAGGGTCCTAAAAACAAACAAAAAAGCCTTTAGAGGGAAATGGAGGTACCCAACCAATTTCCCTGACCATTGCAGGTGACAGGGGGAAAGGATGGCATGGCCCCGGAGTGGGCAGTGACGAGCTTGGACACGTGTGGGCCAGCAAACCTGGATGTGGTGCAGGCCATAAAAAAACAAGGGACTCAGTAAATAACTTGCAGCACAGGCTGTGGGGAAATTGAGTACGAGACTTGTGTGAGAGTAAGACTGCTTAGACCCTGTAAGCTTTTTTTTCCTGTCCTCAGTATAAACACAGCAGCAGCTTGTCCAAAATTGCTTCATCTTAGGCCAAAACTACCAGGCAGATCTCATTGTCATTAGAGGTCTGCTTGTCTGAGAATGCACCTGAAGCTAGTTTCAGCCCTGTTTTATTGTCATTGCTGTACGGGAATGGATTTAGAGCATTCAAAGAGACCTAATTACAGTAATACAGAGCGTAGCTGTGTGAGTCTTTTATAAACTCTGCCTTGGTCCAGTATCCAGCCAGCCATGAGATGGAGACTTGGTAAATGTGTGGCCTGTGTTTGATCAGACCTATGTGGCCGTAGAGTGTGTTGATATTGAGATGACCTTTCCTACAAGCTGCAGAAACCTGGTGCTTCTTCAGTTGCAGCATGCAAGCTTCAATTGAAAATACTTTCACAATGTATTTGCTGCTTGACTGAGATGTGAGCTGAAGGTTTTGGGAAGTTTTGCATGGAAATAGCATCTTTCTTGGTCCTTTGAGTTGCTGCTGTCACAGCAGTAAGTTTTGTTTTAGTTCTCCGGTGGTAACAACCCCAGCACCTTCGTAGCGTCTCTGGCTGCATGTGAGGAGCCTGCAGTCACATCCTTAGTATTGCTAAGCAACTGTGGCCCATTTGCTCTTGTGGAGCAAATTGAAACATTGATTTATCTATTTGTTTTGCAACCAACACCAGGCCTTCATTATGCCATTCCCTAGAGATATACTCCCACGTGCTTGGATTGGAAATTAACTTCTCTTACCAATAAGTGTGAATGGCTTTGTTTTTAATGTTGAAGAAAAGTCCAGAAGTGTAACACTTGGCTTGATGTGTATTTGCATGTGGCTGTTTTGGGAAGACAACATGGAGTCTCCCTTCCTTCGGCTGCTGGATGCTGATTTGCATCCAGGTCTCATCCAGGACGTCATTTAAGCTTCATATGCCATCTATAGGTCTGTCATGTATGCTGCTCATAACTGTTCTGCAACTAGTTAGTCAGAGATACAGTTGAAATAAAAATTAAGCAGCAGTACAGACAGAAATTTCAGATGCCCATTCAGTACAAGTGGTGAAGGGAAGCAGCATGCCCCAAAACTGGCACAGAGCAGGCGAGAAGAGGTGTACAGGTGCTCAAGCAGGACAGGAATCTGAGGTGCCAGACTTTGTGCCTGATCTCTGGGAATGTTTTACAGAAATTATATACCCACATAAATGTGCAGATTTGTATGTCATGCAGACAAAATAGCAGCCTTAGTTTTACAAAAGGGCATAAAACTTGCTAGCAGCAGCACCCCTAAGCTGAGTTGAGTGAAGCAGGACTGATTGTTAGGACAGGCAGGTGTGGTCTGTGCAAAACAACTCCTCTGAGCCTTAGCTGGGTCTGCTGATTATCTTCGAACTTGTTGGAGTGAAGATCTGAGAGTTGACTATTATTTGCTGCAGATGGGAACAAACATCTCTAGATGGGGTCAGCGTTTAACCCCCAGTGAGCCAACATGCATTGTGTCTGCAAGAGCTGCTCTTTGGTAGCACACATAGGCATCCCCTAACTCACAGTACTATCTACTTAAACTTTGTTAAAAGACTGGGAAAATGAGAACATCTGTGTGCAAAATTAGATGATCTGTTCCCTTGTGTTGAGTGTTAAAGTATATAATAATACGATATAATGCTTAATTACATGAGTGAGTATTTTTACATGGTTGGCTGTGTTCCCATATGGAGTATAAGTAAGGTTTTAATGTAGGACTTTTGGATCCTCTTGAGCTTAAGAAATACCTGATAGCACAATTGGGCTGCCTCAGATGTGAACTTGAGCCCTTGGGGAAATGCTGCAAGGTTTACACCTGCAGTGTGTTGTTTGTAAGTTGGTTGGGAGCTGCAGGGCTGGTGAATGAGGTGCTAGTGTGGTGTGGGCTATTTGGCCCTAGAATCTCACCACTGGTGCTGTGAGATCTGCCTCCTGCAGGACTTTCTTTCCTGACTGGGCTGCTGGATTGCACGTGAGGCACACGCATAGCGGACCTGCTCTGTCTTTCTGCGTACGTTTTGTGCGAGCACAGCCCTCCCCTTGCACCACATGCATCCACCCCGGTCCTGTTCTGCTGAGGCACACTGAATTTTGCTGGCAGGTTATGGCAATTGTGGCCAGCTTTTGTTAACCTTTGTGTAAACGGTGTGTCTGTCATGCTCTTTTCTCTTACATCACCGTATAATAATCTAGCGACTCTATAATCAAGTAAATGTAACTTGAACTGAAGCAAACTGTTCAGGTTGTGATAGCTGCAGTACAGCCTTCTCACAGGAACCAAAATCAGAGGTTTACAGCAGCTCCAAAACATCACCTTATTGCACAAGGATATATTTAATTGGAATCAGGACTTTGCTCCAAAAATACTTGTGGACAACTAATTTAAGGATATTATTTCTCTTCTAGAAACATAATAGCTAAGCTTTTTCCTCACCTGTGGTGTTTCAGCCACCTCTCACAGTGAGACTGTGTGGTCCAGAGACTACTCTGGGGGATCCTGGGAAAGGACTGAGAAAAAAAGCAGAAAGATTTTGCCTGAGGTTATATGCAGGGTATCAGTGTTCATTCTGCATGCTGCTGGGACTTAGGTCTGCACCTAAACTTGTCCATTTTGCCCCCAAAATTCCTGGACTTCCTGAGAGCATACTATGGAGTCAGGGATCACATCACGCTGCTCACATCTCTCGGAGCTCATGGTGCAGAAGGAAACTTCTGTTCTGTGTTCCTGAGAGCATGCACCCGGTGCAACCTGAAATCCTGTAACTGCAAGACCTAGATTTATCCATGCCTGTTGGGTAGCTCTGCTCTGCAGAGGATCTCCTCAGGTCAAAAGGAAATGGAAATCTATGGGAAACAGGAAGAAGAGGAAGCTAAGAAGGCGTATCAGGCTTGAGGAATCTGGCATAATAAATTAGCAGGTAAACAGGCTATCAATTTGATTGTCTGGAACTTTCTCATGTCAATGAACACAAAACATGTTTATTTGTTAAGCCCAAACCATGCTTACAATTATTTTTCAGGAAAGTAACAGTAATTAATAACCTCTAAAGTTTCTGCAAGTGCTGCTTATACTGAGATTTCTTCTTGTGCATTCAAACCCCCTGCCTGTGCTTTGGTTTGCTATTCCTCACATGCAAAATACATTATTAAAATGCACTTAAGCAAAACAGCAAATGGCTTCCCTTCTCATGTGGAGCAGAGCTGGCTGCCCCTGCTTGTACTAACAACAGTTAGCTGCTGAAAGAAGAGAAATTAAGTATGAGGTTATTTAAGGCTCAGTCTGCATTGGTGAAATGTGCTTAAAATGGAGATGTTACTGATGAATAGACAAGTAAAAGCAAAGAATAGAGGGTCCTGATCCAAGGGTACTTGGCAATGTACAAGTATTATTTGGAGAACTTTTCAGCCAATGACTAAATGGTGTCTGGCATCTCATGCAGAAGTTTCAGGATTGGGGATGGCAGGACATCAAACATAGGACTGAAGGGATCCCATGCCATTAATCTCTTTATTGAGGCATCCAGCAACATCTGCAAAGAGTTACAGGTCACCATTCTTCAGTATTCAGTCTAAACACACAGGAAATCAGTACTCAGGATTATTTGGGTGAAGGGGTTCTTCTTCATTATGCGACACGGGAGAGACCAGACACCAATATGATGTGCATCAACTCCACTTTATTGTCACATAATCAGCACTTATATACTTTCTCCAAATGCTGTATATGTCCTACAATTCATGACAATTAGTTAATACTAAGGATCACGTGCTATACATAAGGCCTCAAAGTTTCATTTTTGTAACAACTTAGACACCAACCTCCTGTTAAAACACCATCCTTATTGTACTTAAAACATCAACGTTATTGTGCTTAAAATATCACCCCATCTGTTTGGCTTTCAGTTAGTTTTTTCTAACACTAGACTATGGTTATGCTTACCTTATATTTTACTTAATTTTATACTATTGTTAGTTACATATGTTACAATTTGTTAGTCACGTACATGCGATCACACAATGCTTAATTGAATGCTCTATGCTGTCTTCTTGTTTTAACCTTGCCTCTGTTACAGTCTGTAGTTTCGGTTTCTTCCTGGCTCAAGCTTGCTGTCACATAGGCATTCTTTTCTTTTTCTGCTGCCAAAGGCGATTCAAAGGTGAACTACTAACTTTCCCTGTCTTTGTCTAACTCCATAACGTTCATTATAGCCCAGGCCCCAACATTTGGGTAAAAGTTCCCTGGGTTTGCTGACAGTCTCGTCATCACAAGAGGACGTTTTGGTGAAAACATTGTCTTAAAATTCAGCATTATCTTAGGGTTCAGCAATCTCTGCATATAGCCTTGCACCCTGTGGGAAAGGTGAGCTTGCTTTTCCTTTTTTCCCTCCCCCTGCCAACCATCAAATAACAATAAAGAAATATCAGTCATTCAATAATGGAAATTAATAACCCGTATTCAATTGGTGTCCTGTCCTGTTAGTACACAAGTATTACATGTGCTGCATATCCCAGGGCAGCTCTTAAGAGCTGATAAATGGTGACTTATTTGTGTTTGGTTTTCTTTCCCATGGGGCTGCTACAGTGCTGGTGGAGATGCTCCAGTACTGTTGTGTTTTGGTCACAGCATCCAGGATTTCACTTGCCCCAAGGGTAGTTCTCCGAGCCACCCAGTGAAGCACAGTCCTTCCTGAGCAACACATAGCTGGCAGTTGCAGTGTACTCTCTCACTTCTCAAAAAAAGAAATGGAGAAGACAGATTGTTTTTCCTGTACTTGGAGGCAGATGCCAGTTTTAATTCCAGAGAGAAATCAGGGCAAGGAATACACATCAACACCGTACGGACACTTTCTAAATCACCACAATCAAGCTTAAATTCTTTTCATTCTTCTCTGTAAACGTGTCCTAAAGTAGGTTAGTAGATCAGAGCAGATCTGCTCTATATTATTTATAGGTTGTTTCCTTTTTGCTCTTGCTGCCTGGCTGGGTGCTGCTCCAGAGGACTCCATGTTCCAGCAGTCTTTCTCTTTGCTGCAGCTTTAAGACTTTCTATTTTTATCTGTAGGAATCCCATCTCCCCAGCTCCCTTCTCTGCTAGATTCAGCATGCTGGCAATGCTGAAAGCCTTTCATCGCATGTTGTGCCAAGATCTGACTGTGATGAAAAGTGTCTATCTGAGCACAGGTAGCACCCAGCACCAGCACAGGTATTTGCCTGCCATGGTCCTGGGGCCAGCATCCTTCAGGAGATGTTTTCAGGAAAAGCTGCTTTCCTCTACCAAACAGATGCTTTGGCCAGGGTATTGCTGCACAGTCACCTCTTTGAACCATGCAACCATTCAGGAGCATTTATAGCAAAAGCAGCAGTTTTCTTTGGCTACAAGGATGTTTGAATTCAGCAGGTTCCAGCAACCCAACACAGGGCTGCCCTCTCAGCACAGCAAGGCAGGAGCCCTCATAATTTCCAAGGAGCCAAGGAGTTCTCATAATTTAAAACCACTGTCAGGTGAAGAGACTCTACACAGCAGGTGAATGCGATAGGCAGGGTAGGGCTGTGTAATTTATGAAACTGCATTTCTTTTTGATGAGATTTTGAGTCTAAAAGCTCTGGGAAGGGTGTGCTATTTTTATTGCATCTCTGAACTGAAATTATGTCAGATTCTGTGGGCACAGTCTGTGCTTACTAAAAAAATATATAAATATATATAAAAGTGCAGCCTCAGATTGCTCTGGCTGCATGAGCATTCCTGGTCAGCTGAATACAAGGTAAAACAGCTCCTTGCAAATCTTTGCCAAGAGGTCCCAAGAATTAGTTTCTCCATACCTGGAGGGAACATGGGCTTCAAAAGTGTGCCAGGGATTATATGCCGTTCCTGCTCAGCCCCAGGACATTTGGGTATCCAGCAGTTGGTTTGTTCCCAGGTGCTCTCTGCTATATTCAGAATTACAAGGTCCAACTGGGTGCTTTTAAATTAATTGGCTTGGATTGCTGTTGTGTTCAGTATCTCTCTGTCTCAGGCCCCTTTTGTGTGTTGCATGATTTGGATGGACCTTGGGTCCAGTGCCAGTCTGTAAAAACTCCCTGAAGCAGCATCCAGGATCTTATGGCCCTGGCTTGTACAGTAGTGTGAAGTGCTCATCATGAGTTAATTCCCAGCTGCACCATAATGTGTGAAAATATGGAAATTGAGGGTCACTGTGCTCTTCACACAAAGGTCGTTGATCAAAGGTCATTGTGTGAAAGCTGCGTGGACAGTCCTTGCTTTAAGTAAATACCAGCACATCAACCCAACAAATTCCATTTTTCCCTGCAGAGGTGGGTGCCTGATGTTTGCAGTGTTGGAGCTAGACTGCTTTTGGTACAAGGGCTCCCTTTTTGAGCAGATTACTCCGAGTCAATAATTGCAGGTAGTACTATTTGAGGTCAAAGAGGCTGATATCACCATCTGTACTAATGTGTAAGGATTTAGGATACATATTGAAAGAGGGAGAAAAATGGAAAGCTATTTCTTAGTCCTGTAGGTGCTTGGGGCTTTTTTAAGGTACCATTAGAGGCAGTCACGGGTTGTCTTTTTCTTAACATGCAGCTGAGGTCAAGAAGCAAAAATGTTTGCATAAAAACAGAAAGCAGAGGGATTGAATAAAACAAAGTTTATCATAATACTGTTACCTAGTTTGATGGGGCAGCTGGCTGATACTCTGCAGTTCATGCTTGACGGGCACATTCAGCAGAGGTAGGATGGGGATTTGAGGGGGGAAGCAAAGATCACTCCCTGGAAAGGTGATGTGTAAAGAGAATTGAAAAGATTAACAGGCTGAAAAGGGAAAGGAAAGGAAAGGAAAGGAAAGGAAAGGAAAGGAAAGGAAAGGAAAGGAAAGGAAAGGAAAGGAAAGGAAAGGAAAGGAAAGGAAAGGAAAGGAAAGGAAAGGAAAGGAAAGGAAAGGAAAGGGAAAAGGAGTCGTACAAATACCGTGTAAGATCAGGAAGTTTCCAAAATGGTAGTGAAGACATTTCACTACCTTTTTATCTTATAATACTGAATAAGGGGACAATGAATTTTACTAAAGAGCAGCAAAAGTCCAACCTGATTTAAGGAAAGGAAATACCGTAAAACTGCTGTGATACATCATTCAGTACTTGTGTTGAACTCAAAAATGTAATGAAAACATCTGTGGATGGTGAGAGTATCCAGGGAAATAGGAAGCAACCTTCTTAATGGGATGATCAGAAGGGATGTCAAACCTTGGACCTTTCTGGGACTGGGTGCACTTTTGGGGCTACTCAGGGATTTTTGTCAGTATCTCCTTATGTGACCTCCCTCTCTCCCTCCCATGCCACAGCAGTTTTCTGTGTCTGTGGATGAATTTCCTCTCTCTCTCTGCTCTCGCCTGCTGCCATCCATCACTTCTAGTTTGCCTGAAGTTCACCTGTCGAGGCCTGTGGCAGCTGTGATGTGGATGAGGATGTGGGCGAGTGGAGCTGCATCCCTACTGGGATGCTGCCAGATCCATTGAAATCTGTCGTTGAGCTCCCCAAAGGCAGCCTGCCAGCCCTCCCCAATTAGGGGTGATGGTTTTCCTTGTGAGGCCAGGAAGTCCACTGGAGCCCTGACTGAGCTCCCTACCTTAGTGCTGCAGTGGATTATGCAAAGGTAATTCAAAGCGGCAGCACTAAAGATTCATCAGCATTGCTGGAAATCTTCCAGTGGAAAGAAAATGATGCTGAGCCGACGCCAGTGCCAAGCTGGAGCGGGCACCGTCACAGGCCTGTGTGGGCTGGGACCCCCTGCACCCTCTGCTCCCCCGTGTTGGTGGTGCAGGTTTGCTCTATGCCAGGAGTCCTGCAGCCTCCTCACTCTGACAAGACACTCTTCAGAATTGTCCTGTTAACAAATGGCATCCCTAATCATCCAAATATTTTTCACAGGAGCTCTGGTGATTGCATGAGCGGTATCAGAAGTCATTAATTCTGAAATGTGGACTCTAGGGGACACTTAGAGCAAGTTCAGCCAGTGAAAAAAGCCTCTTTGTTAATGCTTCCCGTGTTAGACAGGTGCTGCACTGAGTCACCCATGTACAACCCTCCTCAAAGAGCAGCTTAGAGCATCCCTTTTCTTCACCTTCCCTCCAGAGCAGAAAGGGCAGATAATTCCCTAAGCCTCAGCAAAGATCTCATTTTCCCCAAGATAAATATTTCTTCAAAGGAATATGCCAAGGTGGCTGTCACTTATAATCTTTTAAACCAAGACAATATCACCTGATGTGTTATGTGAGATGTGTTTTGGTTTGGGGTTTGGGGTTTTTTTTTGTTGATGGCAGTGCAGTCTCTAAGGTCTTTCTAACGTAATTTGGTACTATTTGCACCTTCCAAAGTGTGGGATCAAATTGCTTAGTTGAGGCTGCCAGTTATACTGAGCATCAGTTGCAGGATAAGGGCTTTCTGATCTGATGGCTTTTGGTTATCAAGCAGTGAGGCAATATCTAATATTCAATAAGAAGCCTAAATCTAGTCGATGAAAACGAATGAGTTCTTTCTAAAGCGCTTCAGCATTGAGCCACATCTAAATCAGATTGTTGAGTGAGGAGTGGGTTTCTGTCACAGGGGTAGCAGCTTCCCCTAAACAGTAACTGTGTTCGGCAAGCCCTGAGATGAACACCTTTCAGAGCTGCTTAAGAGCTTCTCTTTTCCATTTTGGTGATATCTTTCTAAATTATACATTAAACTTATCAGTGTGAGTAATGCATCACAGCTTCCCCATGTCAGACTTAATGTTACTGACTCAGCTGTAGCTTTGTGTTTGCCTGTCCCTTCTGTTTATCTTCAGACTCTGCTATGATGGAGCAAGCCCCGGGTCCCCCTTACCAAAAGCTGTCTGCTGCACAGGCTCTCTGTAGGAAACCAGAATGTGACTTCTGGTCCAAGCACTGCAAGGAGGTGGAGTGCCGCCTCGTACCAAGGCAATGCTGGTTCATGAGAGCGAGACGTACCACATTGCAACTTCTGCTAAAGGAAAATGCTGTATTTGATCTAACCCATGCTACTGTTTGTTGTAGGTTGGTTTTGTGCTTATGAGTAAATAAGCCAAACCTTCTAAGGAGTTTGAGCTGCTGCCCCACAAGGCAATCCACAGGAGGAATGGTCACAAGGATTTATCCGCCCCATGAGCACTGATTTTTAGGTAATGAGGGACTGACAAGATTGCTGCCGTAATTTTAGCTGCTAGGAGGAAAACCGAGTAATTTACTACTTTTCCTTGCCAATATGTTTGAAGACGGATAGTATTTGGTTAAGTGCAGCTTTAAGATTGAAGCACAAGCAATTTTTTCCAGTGGTTTTTCAGAACATTGCACAGCAAGATGCAGCTACGAAGAGATGTGTCTTTCTCGATTTTAAGTGCTATCTATTAATGCTGGTTTATTTTGTGAAATCATTGGTCTTTGTTGCTGATATTCTGCACCACTCACCCCTCAGAGAAATCATATCTTGTCTTTAGGCAATGACAACAAGCACGTTTCTAGAGCTGCTTCAACTTCTTCTGTAATGTTGATGTTGCACAAGGACGGCAAACAATAAATTCCTAATTTGGTGTTTCCTTTTGCAGTCTCCTTGCGTTGCATGCCTTTTATATTTATTCTACTAGCAGTTAAATAATTGACTCCCAAGAAACCAGCCGAGTTCCTTCTCTTTACACCCTGCCTCTCTTTAGTTCTGTTGGCCAAGGCTGCCCTGGTAGAACTGCCGGTTTCTTTGGCCACATCAGGCACTTCAGTATGCAGATGGTCTGCAGGACTGACAGTGTTTCAAGCAGTTCTTTTTTATTGTTGTGCTTCATTTTATTCTGATGTATATATAAATGATGGGATGCTTTTAGTAGGCTGCAGCTATGCTCCTGAGTTACACACCCACCAGTTTTCCTCTGCCTTTTTCTCAGAATCCAGTAGGCAGATATGGGAATCAACACTGTTCTGTTAGTAACTGCAGTCACTCAAATGTCTTTAGCACCTGAGTGGGGTTTTTTCTGAACAGCAGTTAGCTTTTGCTATTTGTATCACCCTTTCACCTTATTATGTTTACATTTCTATAGCAAAACACTGTATGTTTTCAGCAAAATTAATCAGCATAATTATATGTGATTTCCAATGTCAGGTTCAGATGAAACACTGATTTAGGGTGGTGATTAGCCCTATCAGAAGCAACGAGGATGGAGAGCTAATCTGTGCCTAAAACTGTTATTTTGAAAGATGACGTTTATACTCTATTCATAAATTGAATATTTGCTCTGAACCCCACTCCTCCTCAACCAATTTGAATAGAAAATGTATTTATCCTAGATGGCAGCGCACCCTGTTTGCTTTAGATTGCTGCTTTGCTGCTGTTTGCAGATGCTGCGTTACTGGGACAGAAGGGGGTTGCACTAGGTGCAGGTATTTATTAACAGGACCTCTGCATCTTTCTGTTTGGCTGTGGTTATACCAAATGAACTTTTGAAATCTTTTAAACCTGAATAGCCTTTATGTTCTCTGATCCCCAAAAAGTCCTGTCAATATTGTTTATGAGTAGTGCAGCAGGAGTACACGTGTCTTGAAATGCTCTTTCTCCCATGTCAAACAGTGGTGTGGGGCTTCCTCTCTTGGTGCATCTGCTGACATCCCTTGAACCCTTACAAGGTTCATGAGACAGGTTCAAAGTTCATTACAAACGGCGAATGTGAAAGAAGTGTGGATTTGTTCTTCATTCCAACCATGCATCCTTTCAGAATAAGGAGCATTTTAGAAATTGCATGGTCCAACAGTGATTAATTTTCTGTTTCAGTCCTTTGGAAAGTGCAGTTAAATGGAAACGAAGTTCCCACATGGTGTAAAAGTTCAGATCAATTAAAACAATTTACTTTGCTAATGATTTCATACCATTGTAATTTATTGGTAAATAAGTGACTTGAGAAGCACATTCATTCAGTAAGTGCATAGAGGAAATGTTAACAGGTTCTTGGATAAATTAAGTCTCAGATTTGCTTACAGACTCTTACTGCAAACAGTTGGAGGTCAGCACGCCACACTGATGGCTGCAACTTCAAAGCATACCTCTTCCAAAACGTATCTGCTTTGAAAAGCTATTTAGTTTGGTTTTCTCTCATTATTTCAGTAACAAATAAAAACACAAGTTTTTATCCCATATGTGGACAATATTAACAAGGTGAGGTTTTAGCATCCCTTTAGCAGCCATGAAAAATTACCAACATTGGGAGAACAGGTTAGGTCCGTGCTCAGACGTTCAGCAGAGGCAAGAAGTTAACCAGCAATTATCAAGCAGCTATTACATCAGCCACAAACATATTCTGTGAAATCTTTTGAACGGTCTTTCAAAATTGACCTTTTTTTTAGTAGAAATTAAGAGTGTGGAAAAAAAAACCCTAGGAGTCTGTGCCCGTTTTGTCAACATCTCACTTATCCTGTGGATGAGTCTGCTGCAGCTTCAATTTGCCTGCTTGGTAAAATAGGCTGTCACATGCCAGGGACAGCCAAATCTGTCAAGCTCCACACAGTTTTCCTTTATTAGTTCTATTGGTTTTATTGCCTTTCTTATGCTCTGAGGGATGATGGTTGTTTACTGACAAGAACCTGGAAAATCATTCAAGTTGACAACACTTTTTAGATTTCATTTTTTCCTTATGTCTCTATCTATAAAAAAGAATGACTTGATGACACAGTGAACTTAGCAGGGAGCTTGTGGTGTTACTGAGAACTCACCATCACGTTCTGGGGTCTGCTTTTGTTGCCATCCCCACGTCACCAAAGTATGGTGACTTTTACCCATCGGATTAGGAGCGCTTATTGGTAACTCACAGCTTTCTCTCTGTGGCAGGGATGTACTTTGGTTTTCAGCAAACAGTGATAATTTGTCTTTAATTCCTTAGGCATGGCAGTTGTTCTGGTCATTTACAAATTGTGCCTCCAAGTTGGAAGGGAAGATTTTTGTGATGTTTTCTAGGTTCTTGTAATACTGAGGCAGTTGTAACATCTCTGACATAACATTAAAACATCAGGAAACCTGGGGAAGACAAAATTCAAACTAGCTGTGATGGAGGATTTCCACTGGCTGTGCACAGTTTTTTGTCATTAAACATTCTCTGCCTGAAAAGAGAATGCTGTGTTCCTCAGAGAATATTCTGCTAATGCAGAGCCAAAAGGAGGCTGCAGGGAGCCCATGCATTCACCCACACTGGCTGGGCTGCCTGTAGCCTCATTATGTATTCCTTCACAGGTTTCTTTAATGCTCCCTGATGTGGCAAGCAGACAGCACATATCACGTGAAATATCTGCCCTTCAAGCTGGCAGAGCAGGACATGGTGTCCGTCTTGCTTTAGTATCACAGCATCTTTGGTAGCCCTGGGATGGGCAATGCTGCTTCTCCACTCCCAGGGTTGAGATGTAACATAATCAGCTTTTGCATGTGTAATAAAGACAGAACTGTTCTGCTGCTCTGTCACTAACCACACAGTGCAGGCAGAGGGATGGCGGTGCAACACCCCACCTTCCACGGATGTGGGCACTGGCAGCACTGGCGTTGCCAGCCTGGCAGGTGTGAGGAGAGCAGTCACTTCTGGGCAGGGGTCTGCTGCTGCAAGTGTGCATGTCTGAGGAGTATGCACTAATGTGGGGAATCCCAGGGACTTTAATTTCTGCTGCAGCTGACGTTTCTGCCAGCTCCTGTGCTCTGCAGCCGTGGCAGGTGACAGATACACTCCTGATGGCAATAGAAATGTTCCTGATGAATGGGAGCAAGCAGTCACGGCTCCTGTGTCTCTGCCAAGAAAATCATTCTTGTTGAGCTGTTTGTGAGGAGGCACAACTGCAGTCACCCCAAATCACAGTGTTGCTGAATCAGCACAAAGACTCCATTCAGGCAGTATTAGAGTAATGATCTGTGGCTGGATGAGTCAAGACACTCGTATCTAGCAACAAAGAGGTGTTTTGGCAGGGTCTCTGACTCAAAAAGGCAATCTACGCCAGTGAAAGAAAAATGTTCCCAAGCAGAAGACCTATGCAGGATATGTGAAAACATTAAAATGCTAAATATTGGCATGTTCTGGCAAAGTGCAGCGCCGTGTCTTTGCTCAAGGTAGATCATGCTGAAAATTCTTTGTAGTATTGAAATGGTAGTAACTATGTGTGAGAAACATTGATGAAGTGTAAGATCTGACGTGCAAGCTGAAGGAAAACTGATCTATCATTTTTTAAAGAACAGTAAGACAGGGATTTCCATTCCTCTTCCATGTTCTGTGCTGTCAGGAAAAAAAGTGAAAAAGCAGTAAATTTGGAACTGCACTCTGAGTCTGGATACTGGAGAACATTGCTGTTTCTGGGATTTCAAGGACTCTTTTCATAAGCTGTTTGTTTCTGGAAGTTGACTCTTTCTTAGATGCTACTTCAAGTACATTGATGCCTAAGCTGAAAAAAACCTTTCATGTGCACTCACTTTCCCAAGCATTTACAAACTTGAAAGTATTTGTGTTAAACTTTAATTATTCCCATGTCTGGCACTAGATGTTCAGACTACTGCTGCTTTTTTGGGGATGTCTAAAAAGATACCAGTATATGTAGCTGAGTCAAGTAGCTGATGGGGAAAATGAATAACGACTTGCCATGTGTGATAGTCTGTGTCTGTTACTGGAATTTATCAGCTTCCTGACCTTTTCATACTTTGTGAAGTGTCCTGTGTTGTTGGCATTGTGTTCTCTTGCTAATGTGAGTGTGCACCACAGGCAGCAGCTGTTAATTTATAAAATATCTTCACAGACACTTTTGGTGAGTAAATGTTAAAAAAGGGGGAATATCTGCATGGAACAGCAAATAAATGCATTGCTATTTCTTGAACTCTTCAGAAGGTATTGCCAAAACGGCAAAATAATTATCAGAGCATACTGTGAAATAAAAAAACCAGGGAGAATCTACAAAGGGACAAGGTGAGACACAGCTATGGAATTACCAAAGAGGTTGGTAACTTACGTGCCAGGTCTCCAAATGCTCGTCTGATAAATTTGCTCTCACTACTTACAGATCTAATTGGATGTAGCATCTACATCTGTCATCCGCTCAGCCTGAGCCCAAGGGCTAAACAAAGCTCACCTTCTTCTGCTTAAACAACACAGCTTTTGAGGTTATCAGTGCACTGTCATCCACTAGGAAATTACCGGGGTGCTCCCATGCAATGGATTTGAGACTGATGGATTAGGTTGAAGGGCCATTTACTTGGTTTTAGCCAGGTTGTAGCTCCCCGCTCCTGCTCATCACAAGCAATAATACCTCTAGTCAGCATCCAGGTTGCTTGTTCTGCCTTGGGAGTTTGAGGCAGGACAGGCTCACTGTCCAGTTTACTTCTCTCAGTTTATGAAAGAGACTCTTGGGAGAGAGAGACCTATTGAGACAAAAAGGAGACAGGAAGGAACGTGTGC
Organism: Colius striatus; assembly: GCF_028858725.1. Taxonomy (NCBI): domain Eukaryota; kingdom Metazoa; phylum Chordata; class Aves; order Coliiformes; family Coliidae; genus Colius; species Colius striatus. The sequence continues at coordinate 10,140,584 of NC_084779.1, forward strand.
TGCTGCTTTGAATTCAGAGTTGTGTCAGTGATAACCAGGGCCATTTGTCCACCCTAGGAATGGTTCTGTGTCTGCTGTCTTGTGTGAAATAGAGGAATAAAATGTGATTGTCAGGTGATACCAGAAGATTTCCCTAAAAGAAACCTGAACAGCTAGAAAGGACTCTTGAGTCCTCGGAAAGGTCTGATAAGGAGGTAACTGCTCTCATCAGCAGGTCAGAGAAGCCCTCCTGAGCCTCACAGGAGCACTGGTGGGGTTCATGTTTCCTTTAAGATTTCAAGGCATCCACTTGGGAGTCTAGAAATATATATACAGGAGGCCTGGAGAGCGGGGCTTAGTCTAACACAGCCTACAGCAGGAGCTCTTAGATGATAATATCTGTTTGTTAATCTCCTCTGTCTGGGGAAATTTGAGGCTTTTGAGTGATAGTGAAGAGTAAAGAAGGGTGTCTTCATTTTTTTTTCCTTGCAATTCAGAAGAAATTCAAGTCTGATACTTTCTTTATTTTTGCCTTAGGATTTGATGTTTAGTCTAAAGTGCTGTGTCAGTTCCCAGCTGGCTGCTGTGAGTCCTTTTTAGGACACCATGCCTGTGGAGTAAAAGCCAGCAACTGTAGTGAGAATGGAGTCCTCCATGTCCTTGACATGGCAGTTTGGTGTATCCCTGGTACCTGCCTGTCTTGGCCTCTGGGCCAGCCCCAGTGTTGGTGGCCTCCCTGTGCATCTTTAATGTGTCCTCTTGTGTCTCTGAGCCCTTGTGTTCAACACAAAATAAAGTTGGACTCCAAAATATGTACTACAGGAGGAGAGCTTTGGGTTCCTTGGCACTGGGGATTACTTTTCTCTGGAAAGGTTATCCAGGCAGAACAGAATCTTCAGTGAATAACCTGCATGCTATATAGCAGTGTCACGAGGGTTGTGCCATAGGAACAAAAATGTTGCAAGACTATCAAAGCCAACATTATGAAAGTGTTTTGAAGGTTATTGATGTTCTTCCTCTGGGAATTGTATTACCAGTCACCAGTATCAAAAGTAACAAATTTAAAGAAGCTATAAATGACAAAGCCCTCAGAGCAAGAGCAGAGTAAAAATGAAAAGGACTCGTGGTTCACCATGTACCATATAGGCTGCATGGAACATTAAATAGCATTTATCTCTCATTCCTTCAGGCAGGCATCAAGATCATACTTACATCCTTTCCAGGCTGCTGTTGCCTTTCAGTACTGCAGAAAGCTCCTTTTCTGATGGACACCCATGCGGGTGGGTTGTGCAGCACCAACAGTCCGCAGCACCCTGTGAACACAGAGCTGCTGGTCTTCTCCAGCTCACGTTCATTTAAACCCTTGGACACATCCTTGGTCCTACATGCTCCACTCCTGCATGCTGGTGCTCGTGTGCTGCTGCTGTGGGGATTTAGTTTTGAGGGGCAATCAGCTTCCAAACGATTTTAACACATTTGCATATGTACAAAAATAGCTTAGAGCTTGATGAATCTCCAGGAGCAGCACTGAGAGACAGCACATCTCTGGAGGAAAAGCTTACCATGGGCTCTGGGTATGTGCTGCTGGGGTTTTCTCATCTGGTATTTGGAAATGTCAGCTCCCTGTCTCTTGGTCTGCCCACAACAATACTTCACTTTTCATTTTTTTAATTGGTATCTTGAGGTACACATTGAACTGTTCTTAATTCACAGAAATGCATTAATATTTAGAAGTTAATAGTGTTATTGAGGCCATCAGCACATAAGAGGAAACACTTGCACCATCTGCATTCAAACCAAGGTTTGAAGCAGTGCATTCTGTTGATAGAAGCTTTGAAAGCACTTGGTGAATGTCAGTGGAGCTTTGAAATTAAAATTTCTTCTTATTTCAGTCCAGCTATTGTTGCATCTCTGGCTTGAGTGAGCTGGAAAGGATAGAAGCCACATGGGGCACGCTTTATAATACTGGCATTTCTAGAAGGTGATGAGGATGGAAGAGTTCTGAGCTTAGCTCTGTCTGAGACTGTTTGAAATGCAATGACAGAATTCTCATGTAAAAGTTTCGACAACAGGAGGGAGAGGCAATTCTGCACTTTAGAGTGAAGGAAAGAAAAAGTTGTCTCAAATGTCAGCTGAGGAATCTCTGGCTCTCACTTGTTGGAGAAAAATAGTCTGAATGGAGTAGCAAATCTTTTACAGAGCAGCCATCTGCAAAGAGGCTGGCACTGTTAGATCATAGTCAGTGCCTCAGTATTCACATTGGTATGTGCTAATTTGACACAGCTCTGTTGATGTTTGCTTGGATAATGTAACTAATGTTGAACTATTAATGCACTGCAAGGCAGGACTGTGTTCTGCATCCACAGCTTTGGTGGCCATGAGGTTCCTTACTGATGATGTGCTATCCAGCATTCACTTTGTTTTACCCTAGAGGAGCTGTGTTATGCTATTAAATCAAGTTATAACTTTTATCAGATAGCAAATTCTTTGAGATACTCTGAAAATGAAAAGCACAATTCAAGTATAAGACACTTTGAAATACAGGATGGCTTTGGTTTTCTCCTCTGCACCACTTTCCATGCAGAACCAATTATCCTATTCTGCAAATGGTTGCAATATGAAAGTTTAAGAAAACATAGAGACACTGTCAGTGTCAGTCTTTAAAGCTGGAGGGTTGGAGTAGCAGTATAGTGAGGAACTTATTTGTCTGCAATAATCCTCATTTGTCAGGAAGAGTACCTCAAAGGAATTAAAACCCAAAGGAACTTTTGCTTTGCTCTCAAGAGTTGCTACTTGGAGAAACTCAAGGCTTTTGCAAAATGAGTTGTAAAACCACAGACAACTGAGAAGTGCAAGTGACAGAAAGGAAGAGGAGATGCTGCAAAGATCTCCATGCCAAATTGTCTCCAGTAAAATGCAATCAATACTAGATGCAGGAGCTGGGTTAAATGCATCCATTGCTGTTATTATGTGGTTTTGATGAGGAGGGCATGTGTAAAAGAGTATTTGTAAGCAAACTGAAGTAGGCATGTTGCTATCTGTAAGTTTTTTTGCATGCTTTTATCATGGTTAACGTTTTTACAGGTGAGCCATGGCATAGCTTTAGAACATAGTTATTTAACTGACTATTGAAGTCTCAGGCTGTTCTTTCAAGAATCCAGATGTACAGTCATAAAGGACTGAGTGGAAAACAGTAAAAGCCATGGCTTTGAAAGAGGCAAGAGCAACCTTTGCTATTTCAGCATCACTGCCTTGCTCCATGGTTTGAAGTCTGGAGCCTGCCACTCTCCTCAAAGAATGCCCTTTGCAGGCTCCCTGGGTTGGAGTTGAGCTGTGCTAGCAAGTTCTGCAGCGAAGAGGGATGTACAACCATTCAGTGCCCTTCGTGTGGGGTATTGCCAATGCATCAGCATTTGGGCACCAACATCTGGGTGTCAACATGTGGGTGCTCTGGTGGGATTCTTGCTCTGGAGCAATAAGCAGGATAGGAGATTCCATGACATGGATCTGTCCCTAGGCACTGGGACCTGGGACATCTGTGTCAATACCACCAGCTCCACTGGATGTTTCTAGATTAACAAAAGCAGTCCCAGCTCATGGCAGAATTATCTTGTCTCTGTCAGTTGCCTGTGTAAGTTGAAGCCTCCAGCTGGGAGCAGTGACACAGATGAAATTTCCATTATCCAGAAGAATAATACCTGCGTGGGAAAGAGAAGTGCCTTTTGTTTTATTTTGCTGCACACTTCTAGTTGTGCAGTGTCGTCCTTTCTGTTAGGCCTTTTACTAGCACAAGAGGTATTGTCATGAAAGATAATAAGCAACTTGGAAATCAATTTCTTTTTGGAACTTGGAGGCCAGGAATTACAGTGCTGTATTTTTCTGCATCTTTCAAAGTGCACTTTAAATAAACATGTTCCCCCTGAGTATCCAGAGGCAGCTCTTTGTATATAAAATACCTTCAAATATATCACATTTGATGATGTATTAGCAAGTGTTTGGTATTTGTTCTGTATTAAGACTCTCTTACTTTGCTGCCTGTGCTATTTAAATCCTGCCTGATGATGTGCCAGAAAAGAAAAAAAACTATTTTGGGGGTGAAAGTGGAAGGAGGAAGGCACAGAAGCTGCCTCTATCCCTCTGCCATGCTCCTTTGCTCTTTCTGCCTGCTGTTTGCTTTGTTGTTTAGCCATTAGGACCAGAAAAGGCTGGTCTCATCTCTGTGTTTCTAATAATGCACAGTGCTTTGCCAGTTCAACACAGCAGAAGTAACATGGGTGTCCAGAGAAAGCCAGGGCAACTGGCACACAGCAGAGCAGAGCTAATAGCTCTGGCTCCCAAGGCTGTATTTGGGAGCGATTTCCTTGCAGGGTAGTTGGGATTGAATTCACTGTGCCCATCATCCCCAAAGATGATTTATTTCCTTTCATCCTTCCAGCAGGGAGTACAAATGCAAAACTTTCTGCTCAGATGTGTTGTTCCAAATATCTTCATCTGTGGTTGTCAGTGGTTCGGAAGCCCCTGCCAGTGAGATTCAGCCTTGAGCTGATTGTTGTTGCAGAGCAGTGGAAGGGCAGCTGAAAGCTGGTCAGAAAGGGCTTCTGAGTTTTACCTTTTTAATTTTTTTTTTTTAAAGAGCAGAACAAAAAAGGGCACTTAGGGATGGGAACAGCAAAACGAGGAGGGTGTTAGCGGTTATTGTGCCCTGCCTGAGAAGGGAGACTTCCCCTTGCATCACGAACTGACTTTGGGTAGTAATGAGAAACAAGAAGACTGTTGCTGAAGTGAGAGAAAGGTTTCCCTCATGGTGCTGCTGACTTGGAGTACTGGTGATACCTGCCATCTCATCCTCTGAGCGTTACTCAGCCTCCACAGCCTGCCTGTGCTTTTTTCTTTGCATTTCCGTCCTCCCCACCTGCCAGGATCGGGGAGCTGGAGCAGCCCGGTTTGTTTCTGCTAATGTGAAAAATATAAACATGGAGTGGGCTGGTGAAAGAAACAATAGCTGATTTATTTGGTTAATTTAAATAGTGGGTAGAGGGTAGCACAGGGAGGCTGCATTGCTGCTCCAGCAGTCATGCTGGGAGGGAGGTCTGCAGCACCATGATGTACTATTACTACTTTCTGGGTAATGTTACTATTATTACTTTCTGGGTAATGTCTACACTTTCTCTATCACATAGTTTTTCTTCTTCATTTTTCATGAGAACTGTCACTAGATTAATGGTTAAGCCATGGAAGAAACGTAACGCCATGCCAGTCTGATTTATTGACCACTTAGTGCTGATGAAGCTGCAAACAAGAGTCAGACAGATGTTGCAGCTGCATTTTTCTTTATCAAAACTAACAGGATTTTGTGGGGTTTTTTTAACCATTTCTTGTGCCGTCTCCTGCTTACCATGCACCAGGGACAATGGAACAAATTCATCTCCTGCCCTAAGGAGACTCTGCTGAGGAGGGCAGACTCAATGCCTTGGGTGTCACCTGCTAAGGAGCCTTGTCCAGGTCGAACAGATGGCAGCAACTTTGACTTGGGTGCATGGGAAGCGGAGCAGATCTACAGAGGCACTGGAATGATGGGTGGCTTTCTGATGGGCATCTTTCCAGAGCCACCTGCAGCCCAGTTCAGGACTTCCCTGCTGCCCAGGGGAAGGTCTTCTGCCATGGCATGTCGACTGTCCTGGTGCATTTCTCCTATAGAAAGTTACATTTGTCACACTGCTGTACATGGGCAGCATGTGAAAGAGTAGCCTTTCAGCTGCCAGCACTGTGATGGCAAGCCTCAAGGAGCTGGGAGATGTGACCAGCTGCCTCTTCATCTCAGGAACGTGCAGGATGCTGCCTGTGTGCATGGTCACCCCTGCACTTGGCAGTGGTAAGCGCTGCCCTGCTCCTGCCGCTGCCCCAGACTGGCTTCAGGTGCAGCTGTCCAGCACACTGTGTCTGGCTTCTGTCCTGTGTTTTGCCTGTCAGAAGTTACCTTCCCCTTGCTCTTTCCTTGGTGCGAGTGTCCAAGTACTGCTCCAGCCCTCTGCAGGTTTCATAAGCAAGTGCTCCCATTAGCACAACCTTTGCAAACGAGCCATGGCTTGTGTTCCCTCTCCTACTCAGAACAGGGCTCTAACAGCATTAATGAAACATTAGAGTTTTAATTACACCATTATCCTATTTATTTTTATAAATAATTCCAAAGCAGTCATTAAAGTTTGGGAACTTGGAGTAAGTGACTTAAGGGAAAGAAATGTGCTTCTCAATCTTGTTATTATCTATTGTACAGTCTCCCCGGGATGCTGTTGGGAAACTAGCAGAGTTGTTTCTGTTGCTGCTGTTAAGATGATTCATTTACTCACAGGGTGGTAACACACTGCTCAGCTCCCCATGTGCAACATCTGTGTCAGTGGGACAGCGCCGCAGTGCGTCAAAGCAGTGTTGAATCCCCTCTCCCAGCCCCTGTGAGAAAGGTGCACGGGGAGAGAAGGCAGCATTAAACAGCCCTGCAGGAGCAAGCACCTTGCAGTTGTTCTGCAGCAGTTCTGCAAAGGGCACAGCCTCTTCCAGTCCTGACCTTCTGTAGATTGCTGTTTTCATCACAGAGCTGCAAGATCTTCAAAGGACAAGAAATTTTGGGCTTGTTTGAAAAGAGTCTGTCCTTGGGACACTCTGTAATACTGTTTGCAGACCTCTCCGCCTCTTCCCTCTCTCTGCTGCTGTGCAGAAAACATGGCTGTTGCTGATGTTCTTGGGTGAAATTACGCACACTGGAAAGAGCCCAGTGTGGACCAGAGCTGCTGAAAGCATTATATCAGACAGATCGCAGGTCTCTTAAATGAAAGCAAATTACCTGTTGTTTGCTGCAGCTGGCCTTTGCGAGACTCTTGCAAGTATTTGGTGTTGCATGGATTGGAAAAAAGGTTCACACTGAGCACACAAGGGAAGCAGGGTTGTGGCAAGCAAAGTGCACTCAGGATGGGGGAAGCTGCATGCAAACTCTGCCCTGCCTCATCTTTTGCCACCTCTGAAGCTTTTGAACAGCTCTGACCTCAGGGGAATCTGGTACATCCTGGGATCTAATTATGATGCTTTCTGTCATAGTTTTAATTAGATAAAAGACAAATGTGGGAAGCCCTGAGCAGGAAAGAGGCCCAACAATGTGACTTTTGCTCTGCTCTCCCTGCAGAACCCAGACATCGTGTTGGTGCACTACCTGAACGTCCCTGCCATCGAGGACTGCGGGAAACCATGTGGCCCTATCTTGTGCTCAATAAACACGGACAAGAAGGAGTGGGCAAAGTGGACAAAAGAGGAGCTCATCGGACAGCTCAAACCGATGTGTGAGTATCTGGAGGCTTTTTTTGCTCTTTGGCTTTACAAAGGGTCAATTCAGGGTACGATGTCACTGCCACCAGCCGTTTCTGTGAAGGAGTCATTTGTCGCCTTCGATCTCAACCTGCATCTGCATGTGCTTTCTTCCTTCCCTATATTCAACACTTCTGGGGTGCATGGTATGAGAGCTGCCCTGACTGTCCAAAAAAAGATCCTCTCCATAACACTGGAAAATTGTAGCTATGGTCTTGCATTTTCAAGAACCATTTGTAGGCACCTACTTGCTTGTGAGGAGCCTTTGCCGTATGGGCAGGTAGGTTCCCCCAGGGGTGTTCCATGATTGTGTGGTTCAGTGTCAGATCAGACACACTCCATGGAGCTGAGTGTTCCAGGGTGGGCATCATTTACTATTGTTGTAATAAAGAGAAGGCTGCTTGTGATCAGGAAGTTTGCTCTGGAGGCTGGCAGTTCTTTGGTCCTCTTTGCATCTGTTTTGCAGTATAATATTTTCTTCGCATCACAGTTACATTTTATGTCTTCCTCTGGAGAATGTGTCCCAATGTGCACGCAAACATGTTTTTGCAGTGAAAGATTAGCCATAAGGTGGGTTTGTAACCAAGAGAAAATTAACTGCAGGAGCCACAATATCAAATTTAGGTGCTTGCCTCTGAGTCAACGAATACCAGGTCTGCTTTTCTGCCTCACCCCTGTCCCCAGCCAGACACTAGTGTCCTGGCCAGGTTTCTGTAACTGGAGGTCACAGCTGTGAAGTACATTCTCATGTGTCTCAGCTATCAGTGAAAGATCAGTCTTGCGTTGACCACAGCATTAATAATCGGAGCTTGCACCACTCCTCTGTTACATCCTGAGCTCTGCAGGCTCATGTATTCCTTTTCCATGCAAAGTTGGAAGGCAGAAGACAAGCAGAAGAGAGAGAAAATGACACATCTGCTAAACAAGGTATTGCCCCTGGGACCAGTAACCTTAGACAGAAATCCAAGATGTTGAAGGTGTAGCTGAGACTGGACAAGTACCTTAACATTAAACAGGAGAGGAAGTGGCAGCCTGTTAAAAAATCTGCAGTGCATCAAGAAAATTAGGTGAAAACTACAACAAACTCACTGTAAATTTAATAATGCTTGGCTCTGTTATGTCTCAGGAGGGAAGAGTACAATTCTCCACAATTATTCAGACTACATATGCATGTACACGTCTCTGTTTATGGGTACATATCCTGGGAAATGCATCCTTAGAAACGTGGCTAAAATAAGAACTTTAGATTCTGATCAGACACAGAAAACAAAGAGGACACAGATAACCATATTCAGGGAACACAGAGGGCACTGCTCGCCAACACGCCACCAGATTTGGTTCCAGTATTGGGTGTGCCATGAAATTCTGGAGCCAAGCACATTAGTTTCATCACATTTTTGCATTAATCACATTCTTTCATAGACTTCATAGTTTGATTGCCTGACGTTTCCAAATTTCTCTGCCCTAAAGCGGGTTTATCAATGACTTAATCAAAGCAGATGTGTCACTGGTGAATTATAATTTCCACATTTCACCTCTTCTATGTTGTGGTTAATCTAGTTTTATTCCTCTGGTCTTGGAAGCTGTGTAAGGTTTTTGTTGATTCTCAGTTGCCATTTTCATAAGTATCTCACATTTAAGACAAGTTAGTGATGTGGTTAGTAGATCAAGAGAGGTTCTCTTCCCCTCTTCTCTGCCTTCATGAGACCACTTTTGACCTCTATCACACATTAAAGCTTTTATATCAGAACCTAGGAAGAGTCAGTGGTGTGGCAGCCAAAGGCTGGGAGCACGTTCTCTTGGCTGTATGTGCCTGGAGAACTAAAAGTGATGTGGCAGATGGCTGGCAGGGAGAGAGGCATCGGTCTGAGAGTCCAAGCCAGACAAATACATCAAATTGTTTTTCCTGAAATACAGAGGGACCCTGACTGGGATGAGCAGGGAGTTTCATCACATTTCTTGCATCTGTAATTCACTCAGCTCCCTCTTCTTTCCCTGCTGCATCATCCCAAAGTCAGTCCAGGCTTCTGCAAGTGTACAGCAGGCATCCAGGACAGGCATAGGCTGCTGGGACCAGACTGCGTCACCTCTGTCAGCAGAGCAGTGTGCTGAGGTCTAGGCTACTGAAAGGTGGCTCCTCTTGTCTGAGTCTCAAAGGAGACCTCTGTGAACCCAGAGCTTCTTGACTGGCTTTAGAGGTAGCTTTTCCTAATGCTGTGACTATGTTTGTGCTGGTGGTTATGGATGAAAGAAAACCCTTTTCACAGTGGCCATACAGCTCTGAGAGCTTTATGGAAACACCATTAATTTGTTCTAATATAGCTGGTCTGTGAGCTAATTAAGAGACTGAAATCATGAAAGGTAAATACTCACTGCAGATGCTCTGAGGATTTGGGGGTTTTTCAACATCTCTAACTGAGTTGAGACCGTAAAAAATTAATTCATCAGCCTCAATTCAGCCTTTGTGGCTTTGGATTTTTGGTTAGCTTCTGATGTATTTGTCAGCAGCTTTCATGCTGGGACATCCAGGACCTTCTGATTGTCCTGTCTGGACTATCACTGTTGGCTTGTCAGATCTCAGTTTGGCAGCCTTTGAAGCAGACAAGCCTGGAAGGGCTGGATACGCTATTAAGGGCCTCCAGCAGGATGATTCCTCTCTCCTGAGACAGGAGGTGGGGTGCCTTGTCTTAGAGGTGTGAGCATGGTCAGGGAGCACAGGGAGGGCTGTAAAGCCTCTACCGAAACATCCTCCTGGCAGGACTTGTGATAATCTGTCAGCATCGTCCTGACTAGTGGTCTGAATCAAAAGAGTTGTCACGTGTGTTGCATTGTGATGAATGCAACCTTCTGGGACACTCATGCAGAACAAATGGGAATAATACATGAAAATTATGCAGGAATGTTGTTTGAAACACCTGTAAGTTATTTCAGGATGCCTGGTATGAAAAATGGCCCTCAATTTGGCATTGCTTTCCCTTTTTCCCCTCCTCTTGTGCCCAGTTATAGCCTTGCTTTGAGATTTCTCTGAACAAATTTGCAGATGTCCTTAGAGGCATCTGCTGGTAAAAGCAAAATGCAGTGGTGGAATCCAGCACAGCAGAGTTCTGTATATAAACTCCATATGATCAGCAAATTGTGGGCCAGCTCATGTTGGGGATTTCTCCAAATCATCCCCTTTTGGCTTTCTCATCCCTCAGCTGGCAAAGTATGAGTTACAAGCTCACAGCCGGTGCTACGTTGCAATCCTTATTTCAGGTCCACTGTAATTAAGAGGTATCTTTCTTTTGGATAAAAAAGCTTTTCTCGTTCCTCTTCTGCTTGGAAACTGATTGCTGCTGCTGGTGCTGCCTCAGGAGCTGCCCGCACGCAGCCACAGCCGGGAACGGGAGGTTTCGCCCCTCAGACTCTATACCCTGGGACACGGGCAGCTCTGTCTGCTCCCTTGAGTCTCTGTTGTGTCTGAGTAAATGAAACGATCAGGGGCTCATGGAGGTGACCTAGAACTGCATCCCTACGCTGCGGTAACCGGAGAGGGCATCAAACACGTGCAGCGCCAAGGAAGCGGCGAGAGCCCCGCGCCCCCGCGCCCCCGCCCGCCTCCAGGGGCGGCGCCGCGCCGGGCCCGGGCCGCCGCCGTTTCCTTATCCGCGGGCGCCCCCTGGCGGCGCCGGGCAGCGGCCGGTCCGGCGGCGGCGCCGCTCTCGGGCCGCGCTGCCCTTGGGCCGGGGGCGGGGGGCGGCTTCGGCCGTGCTGGCGGACGCCGGGGCGCGGGGCTACACCCTGCTGAGCGTTCGGTGCCCGCTGTACGGAGGTACGGCCTCAGACAAGCACCTTCGTGCTCTGGTTACGCTGCGGGCGATTGCAGAGCTCGTGGTGGGGCTGGCTGTCCTCGAGTCTTGTGCAGGCGAACGGCGACGGGAGAGCAGATTTGTCCTGGTTAACGTCCTCAAAGGCAAGAACGCAGCCCGCTGTCTGTTACGGGTGAGTGCCACGTAGGTGGCATAGGAGAGTAGTTTGGGAGCGTTCCTTTCCTGTGTGAGCTGCCCTGAACTTCGGGTGCCTGTCAGTAAAAACTGCTTTGGTTGTAAATAAATCGCTAAAGTCTCACTGCAGAGGAGACGCATCCCCATGGTCCTCTCCAAGGATAACTGAGCCACATGTACTTCCCACGTGCTATTAAGCATGTCATTGCATCTGAGCAAACCTTCAAGACAAGGCCTAATTTTGTAAGAAAGGCTTTTCTTTCAGGAATGACTAAGAGTGACATGTCTGTACGAGGCTTTAAAAAGACATTAACATTCAGAAAGTGTTATGAAAAAACTGGGAATGTGCAAGGTGGTCTTCCCTGCTTGGATCCCCGGCAGCAAGGCTCAGGAAGTCTCTTCTTCCTAAACAATGAGTGGAAGCGGAGGGCTGGAAAATCAAAGCTGGGTTGTGTGTGGGCGTCGTGGATACGAAAGGATAGATCTGATAGAAATCTCCAGACAAACTGGGAAATCAGAGAAAGGGCTTTACTTCTGTCAACACTAACGCAGCAAAAATTGAAGGGACAAGGCTGTCATTTCCAACTGACCATTGCCATGGGAACAGCCTCAATGTCAGCCTCATGTCAACAGCTGGTGGAGCAGGATATAGGAAGCAAGGCAGGCTTTCGTTCCTGTCAGCAGGGTGGTAGGACAAAGGACCCGCTCACACTACAGTCAGTGCCTGTAGGATTTTTTAAGCATTTTGTGTCGATCAGGACTGGTCAAGGACAGGACTGTGACGTGAAGGTTTGCAGCAGCCCATCTGAGATACATCACAAGTGAGAGGCAAAGAGACACATGACCTTGATTGTTCCAAGTGTTCCAGATTATCAGTCTGTCCAAGTCATCTGCCTCACACGGGATATATCATTGTTACTGAAAAAACTCAAAAGATGGACCTTTGTTTGTCAAAATGGGGCAAAGGAGCAGCAGACAGAGTGTAGGCAATGGCTTCATATCTAGTGTGCATATACATTTAAGCTGTGTTGTACATATGGGATAAAAGGGCAAAAACTTTGGAATAGAGGGAGTATAACATAAATGAAGTGGCAGTGAGGAATGTCTAAGAGCATTCAGAAAAGGTGAAAGGATCAGATTTAAATGTGGAAGAGTATTTTAGCGGTGAGTTTTGCCTAGGGTGGAGGAAACTGGAGAGAGAAAAATGGTCAAGAGTTTAGCCGTCAATGATTTAGAGTGAAGGTGAGACAGCAAGGTAGACTTGAAGTGATGGGGAAGACGGAGGTATCTGCAAGACTGAAGGACTGCAGACCTAGTAATTGTGGAGGACGGAGTACCACCAGCAGTGGAATAAGGCAGAAATAGCCAGGGTGTTTTAGGAAACCTGGACAAGGTTCTATGTGCAAGTTTCCTTTGGCTTCTCAGCAGCCCTTTTGCTGGTAATGTAGATGATTTTTCATTCTTTACTCATGATGGTCAAAGTCCTGACAGCACTAATGAGCGGGGAGCACTGGGTCTATATCAAAAGGTCATTTTTATTGTCTTTTCTTCAGAAGGGAAGAAGAAGAAAGATTTGAGCCAATGTGCACAAATAGAAGTCGGAGACACTTCTGCTGAGAGCAGCATTGACACTCTGAATTGTGTACCTTTCACCAGTTTCACTTCTCTTCTTAAAGCACCCAGTGAAATACCAGTAATTCTCCCCAACTCTGCTCCCTCAGTGCCACAGGCTCTGTACAGAGGGTGCATGGCAAGTATGGTGTTGCTGCTGTAATGCAGTAGCTTTTAGACCCGTTAATGGTACCACTGGAAAAGAAAGTAAGCAGGAGTCTGAACAGAAATCAAGATTAAAATACTTCCCAGAATTACTGTTAATCTTCAATCCTTTTTCCTTTTTTTTGGTGTGTTTCTGTGTTATGGTAGTATTTAATCCAGTGCAGCTGTACAGTGATTTCACTTTTTGAACCACTGAGTAACAGGAAGAATGTGTGTGTACTTTTTATTAACCTTCCTTCATAATGTGTTTTATTCCCTATAGAAAGCTTCTTTCCTGCTGATTCATTATGTGTTAGGAAGCCAAGTGTGACATGTTAAAAGCCACCTTGATAGTATTTGGTATTCAGTACTAACAACTCACCAGCTCACAGGAGTTTTTCTCTAAAAGGAGGAGGGAGAAAATCTGCATATTGGATGTGCCAAGATAGTGGATAATTTGCATTAAGCATCCAGACATTCTTTTTTTTTGCAATCTGTCACACTTCACTGGCTTTTTATTTTATAACCTTCATAACATATGGAGAGCATAAGCACTAAAAAAAGTTGTACCACATAGACAGAAGCTGGAGCTGAAGCCCTTTAGGATCAGCTGGAGCAAGGCTAGGGAAAAACCCTCCCTCAACAGCAATAGATCCATGATGGGACTTTGTCATACTGAGGACCTGGAAATAATAGGCATGGTACTGTACATATCTAGCTATAAAACTGTCTGCTATTTTTTAGTTTGCAGCTTGAATCAGCCTTAAGAACCATCATCACAAATAACAAAACATGAGATGTGATTCACTTTCCAGAGCTGCCCCCTGTAACGTGCAGTTCATACCGGGATTTAGCAGAGGCAGGAAGCAAATTCTGACACAGTGCTGTAAAATAGCCTTTCTATACCTAGCACCATGTATGTGAGCTCCCCTTTTTAGCAAAGCATTTCTGAAGTAACTGGAAATAACTTAATGTAGAATTTCTCTTGGTAATAATTACAGTTCACTAAGTTTATATTGTGTAGGATTCTAACCACATTCTTGCATTTTAATCCCTCTGTCGATGAGTTTTTTGCAAAACTGCTGTTTGAACATCACATATTAAGCATAGCATCACCTGTGACAGAATAGTGTAACTAGAACAATAAAATTAATGTGAGTGGAGGTACTAAGCAGTAAACATGTATAAACTTAAACTTAGACACAATAACAGATACTGAGTGTTACGAGGAAATTCAAAATTGTGAACATACTAGAAAGCAAAATCTGTTGGGTACAATAACAATAAATGTGGTTGTCAAGCAAGCATAGAGGGACTCATTACTAAACTAACTGCAGTGCTTTAAATAGTGATACGAGGAAGAGTACTTGTAAACCTTATTTACAATATTTCTGTGAGTTATCCGTCCTGGCCAATAAAAATATGAATTCTATAATATAAAACTAGACCAGGATGAGATGCTGTTAGGCAAACTAACATCAGTAGGTGATGAGGCATTGCTGCAACAAGTGATAAAAAAAGTAATGAAACTGCTTCACAGAGCAGATCCAGGAACTCTGTTCTACTGCTGCTAATGACATGCTAAATGAGCAGCATCAAAGAGGAGCATAGGAGGTTCTCATGATATCCTGTCTCTAACAACGGTCATTAGCTGCCATAAACATGTCCTCATTTGCTTACAATCTTCTTGCATGAAGCAGCTTACAGCTTGTTGCTCCAGAGCCTACAGGTCCTTCTGGACACACAGCAGTAGTCAGCCCAGTGTGCTGTTACCAGAATTTCTTGACCTCGCAGCAAGGACCTTCACCCACAGGGATCTGTGTTTTTAGAGATTAGTCCTTTTAACACTTTTCACTTCCATTTGGTATATCCTGGTTAAGGATTTTAGAATGCAAGATACTTTGCTAGGGTATCATGAAGACTCCTGAAAAGAAGCAGCTCTTTAAGCTGGAGCTGCCGGGCTTGGGGATATCTTGGAAATAATGTTGCCACTAACCAGCACTTTCCAAAATCTGCAAGTGAGTTCTAGTGCACACAAAGGATAAATAATATGAATGTATAAATTGCTTAGAGAGACATTAAAGAATAGAGAGTTGCTTTGAGTCAGCTATTATGGAGAAAATATATTATAAATGCCATTTCCATTGTAAGTCAGGGGCAAGAATATCACTATTATGTGAAATTCTGTATCTAAAAAAAATTGAGGTAGCCTTTATTCAAAGCGTTTATATGCATGCAGTTTAGTATTCTTATTTAACTAGCCAACAAACCAAGAGAGTCCTCAAGAAAAGAAAGCTTCAGATTGAAACGTGCTACAACGTCACTCTCCTGTGCATTCTCCCAAATTACTAAAAAGTTGTCCAAGTCTGAGAAAGAACTCACACAGTGTCTGTTAGTGACTTCTAAAAAAATGAGTCAGTCTTCACTCCTGCCAACCAGGATCTGACAGTGAAGACCTGGCAAAAGGTTTGTATTTGCTATTATGCTGGCGTATTTGGGGCTGCTGATTTCATTATAAAACTAACTACTATTGTTTTCATATTAGGTAGAAAAGTATTCCAAAATGCTCCTTGGAATTGTATTGTTCTACTTCAGTGAAACACAAGTATTTTTCTGCTTTCAGGTACTTGCAGTATTCAGATAGTCCTTCCAGTTTTTCAGCTTAGTTAAAGAGCCATCATTAACAGCAAACTGAAACAGAGAAAGGTGTTCTCATTTTTTTTCTTTCCTCTGCATGCACCTAATCCAGGAATTGCATTTGGAAGCCTGTGGATATTAGAGAGCACAGAATAGTAAAACAATAACCATTACTGTTGTTTATATACCTCCTTCCATTCTGACAAAAAGCAGCAGGAATGGGTCTTTATGCTGGTCTTTTGGAGCAGCTTTTGATGGTTTCTGGCATGTTTTTTAAGTTTCTGATGGGAGTTTAACCGTTCTCTTTGCAGTTCATGGCATTAAGTGGACATGCAGCAATGGAAACAGCAGTTCAGGGTTCTCAGTGGAACAGCTCGTGCAGCAGATCCTTGATAGTCACCAGACCAAACCGCAGCCTCGGACACACAACTGTCTGTGCACTGGTACCTTGGGTGAGTACCTTGGGAGGGCACAAACTTGATTACATCTTAGTCTATATCAGAGTAAAGTTTTTAGTATTGAAGTACAAGACATGCTGCTATGAAATGTTGAGACACAGTGAATTCAGAGATGACAGAAGTCTTGAGCATAAGAAGATGCAGCAAGAACTTCTGGGAAAAAAGGTCAAGTGCTAAAAGATGCCCTCTCTCTTTTGTTTGCTCATATCCTCTTCTATATGCTCAAATCTTATCACCAAAGCCTCAAGATGTTTCTTCCAACACGCCCTTCTGAACTCCTTGCCCTGCAGCCCACTTTGCTGAAAAAAACAGGCTAAGGTGATTAAATACAAGGCTAAGACAGGTTTTATTTCAGTATCATGAATATACTGATTTCTTTGCTGTTAAAGAATGTGACTTTGTTGTGAGGGAGACTACAGCAGCAAGAAACAGCATCTTTAGCCTTATAGAGTGGGAAGCTGAGTGATTCATTTTTCTAACTCATCTGCTTCCTTGTACTTTGGTCAAGTAAAATAGATGACACATTAATTAGTCTTTAGCACAAATTATAGAGGAAAGCTGACAGTGCTTCAAAGGGTTTGTTTTTTCTTCTTTTGGGGGCAGTTGCTTTATACAGTCAAGACTTAAGCATGATGACCTCCGAAATACCTGAGTTTGGATTGAAATTCAACCCTTAAGGCTCGGCATTTGATCCAAGCTTGCAGATTTGAACATGAATCCTTTTATTCTTTCCTTTGATGTTTTGTCTTTTGCTAAGTGTGCTGCATGCTTTTTAACATAACAGTATTGCTTTGTTTTGTAATGGCTGGAGCACTGACATGTACATTCCCAATTCCTTACTGTCATCCACAAAGACAGCAGCATGAAAGGCTCTCCCTTGTTCCTGTTCATCGCCATCCCTAGGAGAATAGAGAGATTTAATATTGCATTTAGTCTCAAAAGCAGTGTCCTGAACTACTTTAAGTGACCTGATTCAAATCTTGAGCACACAATAGAGAAGTTCCCCTTCAAGGGCAAGGAACAAAAGATTTAGGAAATTGCAGTAGCTACACAGAGGCTTTATGTTACCCAGAAGATGGCATTTATAATGGTAGCTATTAGCTATAGGGAAGACATTTCTTTCCCCCTTTAGTCATTATACAGTACCATAATTAATGTTGTTACCTCATTCTAGGGAAAATGAATCCATTAAAGAAAGAAACATCAAAAATACATGGGCTGTTTTTCTTTAAACAACAAAACCAGTCCCTGCACGAGAGTTTGTACTAAGATACCTTTGTAGACAGAATTGTTCACCTTGGCCTACCTGATTTCCAAGCTTCCAGGAACTCAGATGACATCTTCTGTGGGGTTAGTAGAGATACCAGCTGGCTGAACTCCACAGAGGGTGGTCTTCTAGTGCCATTTGCTTGAGCGTCCTTCAGCTGCTCTGACACTAATTGTGCACTCTGCATGCAACCTTTCAAAGTACAAAATGTTTATCTGTCAGTTTATGAGCAGCTTAGAACAAGAGAAACACATTGCCATCCTTATGGGAGGGAAAGCTTTGTTTTTGGTGGCTAATGTATCATTTCTTTAATAATTTGATTAGCAGCTGTAGTAGGCATCATGATGACAGGAAGATAAGGGTTGCAATCTAGGTGGCAGGGTGATGTCAGAGACAGAGACAAGATATGGCATCTGTCACCACCATATTACCAGTCAGCATCCAACCCATGAGAGAGCAGTTGTCAAACCACCTGACACGAGCCAGTGTGAAGAGACAAACATCTGCGTCACAGCAGGCTGAAGTCTTGCCTGTGGTGCAGATAAAACAGGGCCTGTAAGGCAGAAACCCTCAGCCACAGCTGATAGGAACAGCCCTCACTTTGCAGACTTTGCATTGAGATCAGGCACGTTTAAGTAACTCCAAAACTTGTCACAGATGACGTTTCCTCTCCTAACATGTTACCTGACCAGGGCAGGGTGGAAGGGGGTAGGTACTCTGTGGTGTGAGGGGAAGAGTGCACATGTACCTATTTTGAGGTTGCTGTCGTTGCACACAAGGGATCTATGCATTAGACAGAAGGGCAGCTGTAAATCTGCTACTGGCAAAAAATTGGTTTTGTTTCCAAGGTCTATCTTGCTCCCTTGTATGTGTGCTTGCTGTCTCTCACACACGTGCTCACATGTAAGCATAGGTCTCCTTTGCTACAGCCACAAGAAAAGCAACTGGCATCTTTTAAATGTTGTGTTACTGAATGGAAAAACCTTGTTTTCTGGCACAGGGGCAGGAAGCAGTGTGCATCACAAGTGTAACAGTGCCAAACATCGCATCATATCACCAAAGGTCGAACCAAGGACAGGTGGGTACAGCACTCATTCAGAGGTACAAAATAACGATGTCTCTGAAGGCAAGAACGAGCACAGTCATGGCAAGGTGTCCAGCCGAGAGAAGAGGAACGGCAAAGTGGCAAAACCAGTGTTGCTTCATCAGAACAGCACTGAGGTTTCTTCCACCAACCAGGTGGAAGTCCCTGACACGACCCAGAATTCTCCTGTGTCCATCAGCAGTGGATTAAACAGCGACCCAGATATGGCAGACAGCCCAGCCGTCACTGGCGTGTCCAGTATGGCTGTAGCATCAGTTATGGGAAGCTTGTCACAAAGTGCCACCGTGTTTATGTCAGAAGTCACCAGTGAAGCTGTGTATACCATGTCACCCACCTCTGGCCCAAATCAACACCTTCTGTCCTCAGATGCAGCTGCACAGGGACTGGTACTTGCTGTGAGTTCAGATGGACACAAATTTGCTTTTCCAACAACTGGCAGTTCAGAGAGCTTGTCGATACTACCCAGCACTGTCTCCGAGGAACTTGTGCTCTCCACAACTTTAGATGGAAATAGAAAAATTCCTGAAACCACCATGAATTTTGACCCAGACTGTTTTCTTAACAATCCCAAGCAAGGGCAGACTTATGGTGGAGGAGGTATGAAAAGTGACAGCATCAGTACCAATATAAGGCAGTCACCCACAACGGAACGTAGCTTCAACTTCAATACACCCCTCACAAAAGAAATTAAAACTGAGGACACATCTTTCGAACAACAGATGTCTAAAGAAGCATTTACCTCCACTGCTGCATCTAACACCCTCACCCTTACTACTGGTTCAGGTTTGCTTCCATCTGGAGGAGGTCTGAGCCCAAGTACCACTCTGGAGCAGATGGACTTCAGTGCCATTGACTCCAACAAGGACTATTCTTCCAGCTTCAATCAGACAGTCCAGAGTCCTCATGTTCATCAGACCCCTTCCCCCAGCTTCTTTCTGCAGGATGCCAGCAAACCTCTTCCCCTTGAGCAGAACACTCACAACAATTTAAATGATACAAGTGGTTCATTTGTGAACACATTAGGAATCCCCAGTGTGAAAACAGAGTCCTCGTCCCAAACCACTTCCAACTGTAATGGCACAGTGGAAACCAGAATAGAGTCCACCTCTTCTCTCCAGCTCATGCAGTTCCAAGCAAACTTCCAGGCTATGACTGCAGAAGCTGAAGTTCCCATGGAGACCTCCCAGCAGGCAGAAGGGAATGAAAATCTACTTAAATCAGGGGATCTTCAAGCCTGCAGCACAGAACACTACTTGCAGCCTGAGGCCAGTGGGGGTATCAGGAATGGGAACAATCTTCCTATTCTCCAAGGAAACATGGTACAAGGACTCTATCCTGTGGCCCATCCCAGCTTAAATAACTCCTCCAACATGGAGCTTAACTTGGACCACTTTGACATCTCCTTCAGCAACCAGTTTTCTGATCTAATTAATGATTTCATATCGGTAGAAGGTGGGAACAATGCTCTCTATGGACACCAGCTGGTGTCAAGTGACAGTGCCGGACTGTCTCAGCCTGAAGACAGTAACAGAGCAACCTACAACCAGGCTGAAATGTGCATTCCTTGCTGCAGTCCTCAGCAAGCCAACATGCAGCTCAGCAGCACAGAGAATGGAGCCAGCACAATGGCCTACATGCATGTGGCTGAGGTGGTCTCAGCAGCTGCAGCACAAGGCACTTTGGGGTTGCTACAGCAGAGTGGGCGCTTGTTCGTGGTGACAGATTATTCACCAGAATGGTCTTACCCTGAGGTAAGTCTAGCGGCTTTTACTCATTAATGGTTACTGCCGTATCTTGCATTGCTTTGTGAAGAACTGTTTTGTTAAATCTTTAACAAGGTTTTAAAAATATTCTTGGAAACAAGAGCAGCCAAGGCCACTGATATGTCTGAGTGTACTTTTGATTAAGCACTTCATTGCCCTGATCGGGCCCTTTTGTCACTTAGGAAGCATCTGAATAGAAATGTTTTGTTTCATCGAAAAGCAAAATATTTCCCAGCGATGGCCTGATGGTGCTTAGCTCACCACCTTAGAGCAGTGGAGTTTCAAACTGGAGCTGATGCTTAAATCTGGCCCTGATGTTCTTAACAGAATAATTCCTGGCCTGCATTGCCTCAATGAGTCAGATTCACCTCCATCCCACAGACTATCCAAAATGAGTCACATGGCTTCTGTGACGTGAAGGAATGCTGGAAGGCTGTTCTGAGCCAGTAATGGAGAGGCAGGTTCTTTGGAATTAAAGAATGGTTCTTTGTGGTTTTGTAAGTCCAGTCTTGGAGCACTGTTGTATCCATTACCTTATAGAGGTGTATAATAACTACTCAGAAAAAGATCTCTCTCTTCCTGATGACTAGCACTATCCAATTATCAGTCCTGTGATGCCACCCCCAGTAATTGTGCATGTGACACCACTCAATGGCAAGTTTGTTAATAGTCAAGGCAGCAGAAATATATAGTAACAAGTAGATGAGGTGGCTTAACCTTCAGCTGAATAATCCCGTGACAGCTCTGAGACCAGTGTTACAGGAGCAGATGATGTGTTGGTATTCACTGGCTCTAAGAGTTCACGTACTCCGCAGTATAGGCCTTGATGTGAAAATATGGGTGTTCACTCTGCAGGTGGAAAGCAGCTGAGGTTGCCAGCATGCAGGAAAGGCTGATGGGTGCTGATGAAACCTCTTTCACGAGTTTCTGCCCTTCATGAAGTTGCTCTCTCACCAGACAAGCTCATTGTGGACAGCGCGGTGGTGGTGCAGGCTCAGGCATGGTGGGCAGCTGCAGGCATCATGCCACTCATTACAGCCTCATCCGCCATTTGCAGGTCCTGCAGCTAACAGGGAAATCTGGGACTATCGGGACAGGAGACGCTAGTTTGGAACTAGATGACATGCAAGGTCCCTTCCAACTCAAACCTTTCTATGATTCTATTTTTAAGGTATTTGGCTATGTTGCGCTACAGACACTGCTGCTGCCATATTTGTTGTCCAGACAGTCAGTCTGACTCTTGCTTGAATAGAAGGTCACAAAAATCAACAAGAACAAAAGACCTAACAGCAAACCTCCATCCTTTCCAGTGCAAATCTGCCATTTTGGCTGCTGCCCTGGGAACTTTGTTTTGTTTTCCATTGCTACAGTAATGACTTGCTTGACTCCTGCTGGCAGAACTTGTTCTCGTTCTATTATACAGGCCACAAGGACCCATCCATCTGCAGAGAATCACCAGAACGTTTTTCAAAACCAGCACGGGTCCAGGGTTGCTTTCTGCTTGTGTTAACTCATACCCGGAGCTCTGGATTTTGATTTGCAAGCAGCTCTGAGCAACACCCTAGCCATTCATTTTCTTTATTTGCTAAACGGTGTTTGCAGCTCACGCTGAGAATGCAGAAAGGGTCAGAGAAGCCCTCACAGACAAGCGCTCTCCTCCGAACGAATTCTGCCGCAGTGAACGGGGCTCCCGGGACCCTGCACAGCCGGCCTGGTGCTGGGGTGATTTTGGCTTCCCGGGGCGGTACCGCTGGCACCGGCACACGCGGCTGCCACGGCAGGAGCAGAATCCCGAGCCGCGGGGAGGAGCCGAGTCCCGGCTCGGGCGGCCGCGGCTCCGCGGCTGCCGGGGGCGTGCGGGCGCGCTCCCGCCGGCGGCCGCCCGAGGGCAGCACGGCCGCGGGGAAGGACGGCGCCGAGGCCCCAGGCGCGGCCGGGCCGGGCAGGGACCGGGCCCCTCGCCGGGCCTCTCCTGGTCGCCGCCGCCGGCAGCCGCGGAGCCGCGGCGTGCCCCGGGGTCAGCGCTGCTGCGGGAGGAGGTGTGGGGCCACAGCCCTGCGCCCGCGGGGCTGACGCGGCTGTAGCTGCTGCTTTCTGTGCCGGCAGGCGAGGCTGACGGTAAAGACGTCCAGGAGTCGTTCTCGTCTGGGCACACAAGCTTGACACAGCCTTGTCCCGGAAAGGAGAGCCTTTGGCTGGGACGGTCTTGGCCCAGGGTGCCAGAGCTGCAAACACAGTCGTCACCCCACTGTTCTCATGCTTCCTTACTTAATCAAGTGCCCAGTACACAGAAAAATACAAGCTGAGTAATTGCTGGTTTTAGCCGAGATCTTCCTGTATCATATTCTGTGGGATTCACAGTTCAGCTCCTCTTATGCTTCCAATTGTGACTTTAGAGGCAATGTGTCACCTTTCGTGTCTCACCTATGTCAGTGAGGTCAGCGCAGTGATGGCAAACACGCTCGCTGAAACTGACCTCTGGCACTTTTCAATGGCAAGGCGTTGAGCCTGAAGCCTGAGGAGATGACGGTGGGCATGAGGTGGGGATGGAGCACCCACAAGTTACTGGGAGGTGACTGGTAGGACCTGGTGTGTGGTGGTGGTAAGGTTTGCTGTTGGAGTTAAGGTTTGTCTTGGAGTTGGCAAATGACCAAAGGAAAGGCACGTAGTCTGCAACAAGGATCCCACTGACCAAGCATGGTGCTTGAGTGTGTGGGCAGGAGTGGGGAGCAGAGCAAGCGAAGAGAAACAACGATTCTCTGCTGTGGAGTACTATTTGCATTTCTCCGACAGTGGTAGGAGTCTGGAGCTTTGGTGTTGACTGGTGCCAAGGATCTGTGCTAGCCTGGTTCTTCTGTTGGCCCTCATGGTGCTGTTTGCCATCCAGCCAGTTAATGGTTCTCTCTGGGAATGCTTTCTTCTGTAATGCTTTTCTTTCTTCCTCTTTTCATCATAGGGAGGAGTAAAAGTCCTAATTACTGGTCCGTGGCAGGAAGCCAGCAATAATTACAGCTGTCTGTTTGATCAGATCTCAGTGCCTGCATCTCTAATTCAGCCAGGGGTACTGCGCTGCTACTGCCCAGGTAAGGAACACCTCTCTCCTAGAGCTAGTAGTTTCAGAGCAAGTTCTTATTCTGATAGTGTCATGTCTATGTCTTGACTAAACTCATGCTTCCATTGTGAAAGGTAGTGCATAAACATCGAGAAGCTTTTCCTTTTTCTTTGACCTATTTAGTGTGAGAACAGCATTTTGGGATCTTGATATGTCACAACAAGTATTATTTAGAAGCTCTGAAATAGTTTAAAAATAATTCTTTGAAATAATTTTAAATAATGACAAGCATTTATTTGGTTTTGAAATAAAGAGCATCTGTTATTCAGGAGTGCACTCACTGCTCCACTGGCTCTTAGTTTGTCTATATGCTGCACATTATCCTTGGTACTTATTGTATGAGAACTGCAACATCTCTGCAGATATTTTCAGTAATGCTGGCCCTCAGTATGAATTTAAGTGTATGCAGAATAACTTAGCTTCATTGTTAGGCTCCAGCTTCCCACTGGAAGTACGATGAGGCTGGTTAATCTTTAGGAACGTGTCATTCTGCGCCCTGCCAAAACAACCCATTAGATGACTCTTAAGGTTATGGCCTTCATGTTTGAAAATACAGATTAGCATTTTGGACTCTTCAGTGGTCTGGTCACAAAAATACTGTCAAACGCCTCCTCTCTTCCTGTTGCATCTGCTCTCAGCCTGCCACTTAGCACATGGGGAGACTGATATCATAATACCTAGCTGTGCACTTCTGCGGAGAGGTGTGTGTCTTACCACATGCACTTTCCTTTTAGCTCATGACACTGGGCTCGTGACTTTGCAAGTTGCCTTCAACAATCAGATCATCTCCAATTCTGTGGTGTTTGAATATAAAGCCAGAGCTCTGCCAACCTTGCCTTCCTCCCAGCATGACTGGCTGTCCTTGGATGGTAAGAAGCATGCAATATTCTTTAACAAAGCTCACCAAACACTAGGACTGTGTATGAAAGGAGCAGCTCCTGGTGTGGGGGAGGGATGTAGAGGGGTAAGTTTGTGCTTTGGGGAAGGTCTGTTGCATGATTATTCAGACATCTTGATGAAGTTTCTTAGTTCTTTTGATGTGAAGGAAAAGTGCCTGCATTTGATAGGAAGGAGACAGAGATGTTATCTTTGCCTCAATAGAAAGCTGATTGTTTCCCCAAAACAAGGACTACGGTGTCCCTAACAGGAGACGAGTATCTAACAAAGAGTTGTCTTCCCTCAGGACTCTGAAACTTGAGCTTATGTAGAAAAATGTGTAATTACATAAGCAGATAGTGGGAAGATGATGAGACAATTTAAGGAATGAGGGGACTTTAGTCAGCCACTGCTCTGCTGTCCACATCCTACCTTGTTACCCAGGAGTTACCAAATGGAGCAGGTACAGATTCTGTTAAAATACTAGAGACTTTCAGTGCCAGAACAGTCTGTGTTAATGGCAAACCAGGCATGCTTTGTCACAAAACAGCTTCAATCAGCCTTTTTAGACTTGCAAAAGCATCCCTTGAGCCTTGCAGGGATGAGATGGACACCCTAATAGCATTAGCTCTTAGCCAGTCAGTTGGCAGAAGAATCCATGATTGATCAGATCAGGTCTGTGGTACCTAAACGTCACACTGAGGGATGGGAACACGGGCTCTGTATTTGTATGGCAACTCCATGCATGCAAATCTAAGTTAAGGTTTACCGAGTAATTACCTGGTATTTTAAAGGAACAAGATGAAAAGGCTAGCATGGAACTTAGGAGCCTGAAATGTCAGTTTACATTCCTGAGTATGATTGTTAGATGCAGTGTCCAACTAAGACCAAGGAGATACAGGAAAAAAGATGGTTAGTATGTCAGGCTGGGAAAGGATGTGTAATACTGCTTTCATCTTTCTTCATCAGCTGCTAGGGCACTGCATTTTGTGCAACTTTAGCAAAGTCCCAATGCTCTGGCTTGGTGATCCATTTGCTAAGTGTCTATTTTCTCTGCAGGAGACATATGGTAAGGTCAGAGCCTTAGTCTTCAGAGATTTCGTAGCTGAAAATTAGTGTTACAAAGCATTACGCAAAAGAAGTCAGGGGAGTAGCTGTTTGTACAGACCCATACTGAAGGCAAGTGAAATAATGAGCTTATACACTGATGCAGTTTGTTGCTCAGTCAATTAACCTCATCCTGTTTTGTCTGTCAGCTGCAAGCATGATATATATAGTACAGCATAGATTTGGGGAAATCTACTGTGTATATTGCCTTTGATACCAGTTTAATGTCTTTCAAATATTGTTTCATTACAAAGATTTGAAGTATATGTTATTATGTTGTTTATACCTTTGATGGACATGGCAAATACTTGAAAATGTTTTACTTCAACTGCAGAAATGTTGAACAATTTCAAGCTTAATTCATGCCAGCTACACGTCCGTGTAGGCAGGGGGTGTTTGAAAGGCTTTTGGTGGGCTACCTTATTCTGTCTGGGAAGCGTTGACAGGAAAGCTTGCTTCATTAAAGCATTCATTAGAAGCCTCCTCTAATACCATTAGTAGCTATGAGTCAAGGCACTAGTCATGTGAGTCAAATCCAAACCCCTGATGCTGCTGCTAAGCATATCTGCAGTTCTGTAAAACATGAGCACCAGGGGCAGGTGAGGAGGAGCCATTTCTAGCTGGATTCTGGCAGAGCAGGGTGTGTGTATACAGAGTCTGAGCTGATGCTTTTGGAGATGATTGGGGGAGAAATTATATGAAAATAGAATTTCCTTCAAAGTAGCATCAGGAATTATTTCAGTAACACAGTACATATATTCGGCTGTTTAAGGTTATCCATTAATATTAGCAGCAGATTGATGCATCCTTCCCCGGCTCTTCTCCTCCCTGTAACACCACAGAACTCAGACGTTTAGTTTGTCTCTGCTTTCTGACCTGTAGCTGCTATTTTTCTCGTGCCACAAACTAGAGGTACAAGCAGAATGGAGACGGATCACTGTTTGTTGTGGGGTAAAGAGAGGTTTGTAACTTGGACGTAGAGGCATACTTGCCAACAGAAATAGAAATAGCTCTTAAAGAAGTGTGCATAATCTTATGTTTGGCACCAAAGTTGAGTTGGTTTGATTTACTAATACCAGCAGTCTGCAGGTGCTTTTCATCTGCTACTGAGGCTGCATGTTACATGTGAGGTACGGCTGATCATGATGTGTTGGAGATTGATACTCAGCTGTTAGCAATCTCTCCAGTGTGGCATGCAAAGTGCATGGCTTTAAAATCCTTGTTTGGCAGTTCCCTCAGTGCTGGGGAATTTGGAGGAACTGCAGAAGGTAGCTGTGAGTACTGTTCCTGGTGTTCCGGCAGCTTGTCTGGGAGCTCCTGGTTAGCAGGCAAGCTCCCAATTAGAGACTGTTATGATGTGGTGATGGTGGAAGGGAGGGGGACTGCAGCAGTGAACAAACTAGGGCATTGCTAACAGGGAGGGAAAAAAAAAAGTAAAAGGACCGCTGCATTGCAGAGGCCCTTCAGGGAAAAAGACTGAATAATTGTACTAACTGTGACTTATCAGAAGCCTCTGCCTTGATGCATAGTGCTCCAAAAGGAGCAAATTACACTCTTATTTGAAAGACCAACAACATCTTCGCATTTATTCTTGGAGAACAAATGTTAGCTTAGCTAGCTAAGGTATAAGCTAATGTGAGATGATTCTATTGATAGAATAAATACACAAATCCCTGTCTTCTCTGTTTAATTGCCCTGCTTCAAATCTTCGCCCTACTGCCTGTTATGTAGTGTTGAGGGAAGGTTTTCAAGGAGTTTGTGTAGTCCCAAAACACTGGCTAGAATTTTAAAATTCTTTTTAATTAACTCAGTGGAACACTTTGAGTTCTTTTTGCACTGTGCTATTAAAACAGTTAATGAATCCAGCTAGTCTGACCACAGTAAAAGATGCAGGGTTAAGAGACAACTGTACCCCAGGAACAGCGTAGTAAAAGAATAAATAATTTCCATCATACGTAAGTTTACAGAAACAATTGTCTTCTGCTAATCCCTTTAAAATAAAGACCAAGATGTGCTATATATAAACTGTTTTCACTTACATTCAGACAAAAAAATTAATCTGCCCGGTTTGTTCAATTCTGCTGATAACTGAAAATGTTTGGCCTCTGTGTCTTAAGGAGACAAGTCTTTAGCTGGCTGATTGTGCCCAGCACACAGTGTAGTGGCTTCAGTGTCTCTGTGAACTCCTTCCGAGAATATGCTATCCAGTTATAGGACTTGTCTACTTGTTTTATGTCTTTGCTGTAACAGGCTGTAGTTCAGTTCCAGATATAAACGGACAGACAGTAGTAGCTCAGTCATGAAAGGATATATTGTAAACCAAGCAAATAAAGAAAACAGGTACATAGAATTGCTGCTCTTGGGTATGGATGGCTCCCAGTTAATGCTAAGGTGGCAGGCACACTGGAACCACAGCTCTGTAGAAGTTTCCAGATTTCAGCAAAGAGGGGTTAGCAAAGAAGCATCTGAAATCACACATGCAAAACCAGACTTACACAGTGACTGGCAGAAAAAATAAGCACAAACTTTTTTTTGCATTCTGAGCAGCTCCCAGTGCAGGCTCAGAGTGGAGACATTGCTCGCTGGGAAACATGAGCTATGCTTTCTGAGCCAGAAAGCCATGAGATCTGCCATGTGCCTGTGCGGTGTTGCAGTGGGATCTGCTTCTATCTGGCTAAGTGAAAGAACATGCAGAGGAGTTTTAAGGAGCAGCATGTTGAGTGCTTATGCTCTGAAGGGCTTCTTCCTTTTCCTGTGTGTATGCCATGCTATAAAGGATAGAGCACTGTTTTCCCAACTATGCACAGCCACACTTATTTTAGTCTGAGTTATCTTTATTTTACCCCACAGATGAGTTAGCTCTTCTAAAAATGGACAGTAGACACCAACTGCTGAAGTCCTTGATTTTTTTTCCTGTAGTTAGAGTAGTAGTGTTCCTTCTTTTCAAAGAAAGCTTTTCTTCTCATGAAATCTTCTCTCTGATCTCCTCTGATAAACTTAGTAGCCTCTTTTTTACTCTATAAAATTGACAATTGTAAGAAGCCATTGTGCTTCTAGAGCCATTCAACCTCACATTTCATTCACTGTCTGTAGAGAGGTTCTCTTATATCCCTTGTGAAG
Source organism: Colius striatus (assembly GCF_028858725.1). Taxonomy (NCBI): domain Eukaryota; kingdom Metazoa; phylum Chordata; class Aves; order Coliiformes; family Coliidae; genus Colius; species Colius striatus. The sequence continues at coordinate 10,169,099 of NC_084779.1, forward strand.
GACAGAGATCATGTAGTGACAGATGCACAACAAACTAGGAAGTCTTTTTAGTATAGATTTCCAGTGGAAAGCATGTATGTTTGCTCTCCACTGAAGCCTTTGCTGCTTTCAAAAAGTGTCTGTAAAGATGTTTCCTTGACAGGAGACAATCAGAAATTCCAGGGAGACTAGCATGAGTGCTTCTTAGCATTACACTTATGTATCTTCAGGAAAGAGGTTGAGGACAAGTAAGTGCTGCCATAGGGAGCCCAAACAGAACTTAAAAATACAGGCAGGCAATGTGAATTGATGAGTCAGATGTGGCGTGGGCAAGGGCGTGTCTGGTACTGATGCAAGAGAGCGTAATAGGCAGCCTTTCAGCTACTGTTGGATTCTTAAGTTTAAGATTTCACCGTCTTTCTCAGATGGAAAACAAAGACTGGGGAGTTTGGTGTCGCGCTTGTTGTTAGCATGATGCAGCCATACCTGTGGGAGCCGATCTCTCATTTCCGCATGCAGTAGGTGGATGGGATCCCATCAATTCAGGTGATCTGTGGCTATACTGTATGTGCTACCTGTGGCATGTCACAGTTTGACAGGTGTGTAATGGAGTGGTAAGCATGCAAGGTGGTAGTTGTGTGTCTCCACAATCCACAGAGGGTGCCTCTTTACCAGGACGGGGTGCTCTTACTAGCATGCAGATGTGATGAGATACAGACAACACAATCTCGAAGGAGAGGTGTGTTCAGTGTCAGTGAGGTCTTCAAAAATGTCATTTTGCAGTTATAAGAGACTTCTGGTGGAAAAAAAGTCCATGGCCATAAAAAGTTGCAATATTTATCACTCCTCTCTCCATCTGGGTAGACGTGTTTTTACGTCTTGCATTTTACCATAATAGATGGTGTATTTGAGTTCTTTTCAGGAAGAGCATTTTGTACTGACTGCATTATGGGACACAGATACCTTGTTCTTTAAGTAGTAACTAACTATAAACTTGAAATGTTTCTATTATTTCTTCACTGATTCCTAGTCAGCATTGAGGCTTTTGTTTTGTTTATGTTCCTGTTAAGATTTGTTTTGGTTTTTTTTCCTTTCACACATAATCTGTGAGGACAGGCTGCTCTGCTAGTTCTTTTAGCAAGCTTGTCTTCTATGGCTTTGACTGCATTCCAAGACTATCCTTTTCTATTTTGGCTAGAATGGGATTGAATTGAGGCGAGGAGTATTTAGTTTTCGGTTCTGGATGAACCTGACTTCATGGTCAGATATCTGACTCCTCTGGAAAGCCTGTTTTTATTCTCAGGCCGATGACGAAACATGCTCTGCTGCTCAGGCGAGTCAGTGCCGGAGTCTGCAGTTCCTTTTTGGATCAAGTGACTGCACAGCCATCTCTGGGATTATTTTATGGCGAGTTTCAACACTCTGCAAATCTGCCTTATTAGGGTAATTAGTACAAGTGTAATTATTTGGTGTGTAGCAAGATGAAGAGAATTGCACCCAAGAGCCTGGTTGCTTCGGGGTGACGCAGGCATTTCACGGCCCGGCCCCGCATCATTCCGGCGTACCGCAGCACGCCATAAATGCACGTTTTCCGGAGACGCTCGGTAGCCGCCTGCAGCGGTCCCCGCGGCGGGAGCAGGCTGGAGGCCGCGCGGGAGCCCGGGCGCGCACACGCCCGCCGCTGCCCGCAGCGCGGAGCCCGCCGGTGCCGAGCGCGCTGTAAACAAGGCGGCGGCCGCCAACGGGGGGCGGTGACGTCACCGGGCGGGGCGGGGCGGGGCCCGGCGGCCGCCGGCAGCGGGAGCGCAGCGGGGGCCGCGCGCCCGGCCGCGCCGACACAGACAATGGAAGGCGGCGGCCGCCTCCCGCCGCTCCTGTCCGCGCCGGGCCGACGCTGAGCGCGGGGCGACGAGGCTGCTGTCCCGGGATGGCGGCGCCGGGGGCGTGGGCTGAGGGCGGCGGCGGGACGCAGCGCTCCCGTTCCCCCGTCGAGGCAGCCTGAGCCGAAACGCCCGGTGGTGGGGGTCTCGGGTTTGCCCCCGCCCCGAGCCCGGCGCGGTACCGGCGCCTCCGGTACCTGCGGCTGCGACAAGGTGTCGGGCGCGGCCATGGGCCCTTGGGTGTGCCCGGGGTAGCCGGGGCCGCCGCCCCGCCGACTCTCGGCCCCTCGCCCGACGCGCCGCTCGGGACGGTGTGGTCCGCCCGCACCCGCGGTTCTTGCTCCGGGCTCGTCTGCAGGCTGCGGTGTGCCGGCAGGGCGGGCCGCGCAGCCGCCCGCAGCTCTGAGGCGGTGTTCGCCGCGGCGCGGCAGCCGTTTGCCCGTGGCGGGAGAGGTGTGGCCCGTCTCCGCGCGAAGGACTCGCACGTCTCCCCGATGCCGGGCCGTGCCGCCCGGCCGCCCCGGAGCCAGCTGCGGACCGGAGCTCTTCGGTCCTGTGCCGCTGCCCCTTGGTTCCAGCCTTCGTGCAGGCGTGGGCAGCGCCATGCGCCCGGCCGCTAAACGTCGCTCGGCGTCGTCTCTTGCTGCAAACGGCAGGACTGTCCCGCTTCCGATGCCGGCGAGCGCTAGCCCCCGCACCGCGGTCGCAGAGGCGCGGAGTGGGCACAGCTGAGACTCCTGCCAGCGCTGCGGTAAGACGGAGGAACTCCAGCTGGCTGCGAGAATGCGAGAGACAGCAGCCAGGTCTGTGGAGGAGCCTGCTCTGTCCGACCCTGCTGCACGATCTGCACCCGATGCTGGCTGGAGCCTCCACTGATGCCTTTGTAGACTCCCAGGTCAGTCTGCTGGTGCCAGATGTTGTAAGTTTATTTACCCGGAAGCAGGTAGAGGTACTACAGAGGGGTCTGGGACCCCCACCTCTTGCAGGTCGATGTGCAGATGTGACAAAGTACTGCTTCCAGTAAGTATTACAGGATGATGTGTCTTGCGGTATTTGGGTTTAAATCTGCATGCTTCTGACTTGTCTGTCACTCTGCTGTACTTCCAACGTGAATACATGCCTTTTTAAGCTCATCGTTCCTCCCCCTTCTTCCCCCTGTCCCCTCAGCTGTGGGATGTGTTCACACCCTCCCTTTCTGATCCCCAGCCCTTCCAGGGTGATGTTACGATGCGGGCTCAGTGTTGTGACAGCACTTTTATTGTAGCACGCAGGACAGATTACGTCCTAACACCTCTGTCTCAAAGTCTCATATTCTGAGTTAGTACCATGCACGATGAGGTCAGTAGCCCAAAGCTTTCCTGGGGAGTTTAGGGATCCTTGAAGCATACCCCTGCTCTGTGCCAGGTTATTGCAAAACTTGTTTTGCAGGATGCTTCATCAAAAAGAGTAGGGCTACAAAGGGGAATTCAGAAGATGTATAAGGGTGTAAGCCCCTCTCAGATTAGGGATGGGATAAGTGTGACAGATGTCTGACTTTTGAAACCTTCCAGTGAAGGAGATCTCAATGTCTTTTGCTGACCTGTTCTAGTGTTTCACAGCATTAGCTTGCAGCAGTTTCTGTTTATTTTGCAGCAACTAGAGACCATTTGATATCATTCTGCTCATCAGTCTGGCGATTTCTGGGTTAATATTTTGTTTATTGAGTTTGTATTTTTTTGAGAGAAAACTTAGGTCAGAAGTTTCACTGTACTTACAGTACCATGTCACAGATAGTGCATATTGCCTCATGAGGTGATTTTGTCCTGTTTATAGCTCCTTTAAGGTGTAACCCTTGGAGGAGAGAGTGTCCGTGAGCAGTGGGTAGCACCGTGCAGGTGTGCAGCAGCTCAGCATGTCCTTCTCTTTGCATACATCCAAAGGCACAACATCTTTTATAGAGTTGGCACCTGTGGGAAAGCATAGTCAATTTCTGACCTGAGGTGCAGAGAGTGACCTTAGGCAGCTAACTGATTAAACAAAGTGTTCTTCACACAGTAAGTGATGTCTTTATCAGTCTGCCCTACCTGTAAAATACATCATGTCCACATCGCATCTGTAAAACCGTCCATGGTTTTAAAACCAGCCAAAGTAGTTGTCCCTGGATAGCATGAAAATCTCGTCATCCCTAAGCTCGGGGTAAGCTGGGAAAAATACAACAAAATAGGCAGCAAGTGCTTTATCACTGTTGATATAGAGACTGTCTGTTGGGAAAAAAAGTCAGCCTGAGCCAGGCCCGTTTTCCTCTGTTAATGGCATAATAAAGAAAAGTAGGGGGAAGTACAATGTTTTAAGGGAGCCCTGGCTGCTGGGAGTGATAGAGAGGAACAGAATAGTCCCAGATGGCATGTGAGTAATAGCTAAAGTCCTGCAGCCTTGGCAGAACTACAGGAAAAGTGCTGTAAGAAGTCATGCCCTGGTAGGTGGATTGATGGCTTAAAATCAATGACCAAGCCTTTATGTGCAGATCTGGATTACTTGATCATTCCTGCCTATGCTCAGTAGTGTTTACTTCTGTGAAATCAGGAACCTTCTTCAACTGTCACTTAGACTTGGCGTGTAAATACAGCGTTTTCCTCATCTCGTCCCTCAGTGGTTGTGGCATTTCTCACTAATCGAAGGGCCTGGGAGTGACCTGCCCCACTGGTGCGGATATGCATTTGTCTTAGGATGTTAAGTAAAAAATTTGCATGCTTCATTTACTGGTAGAAACCGTGACCTGTAATAGCTTACTGATAAGCAGAGCTTTCTGTAAGGTATATTGAGGATGCTACCACAATTTAATTTCAGAAATGTATGTTCCTGCAAGTATGACATTTCAGAAATAAGTACCAAACCAGATCGAATTGATACTGCGACATGGAAGGTGTTCAAGATTCTTACTGTATAGAAGAATTGAGCAAGATTTTTATAGGCAAGTGACAGATGATTTGTAAAGTAGCAACAGAGCAGTGGCTTTCAGAGAAGTGATGTATCCTTAGACTGCTTCCATCTCCACCCACGGCTTGCGTTGGTGAGAGAATATGGTGTGTCTGACTTGCTCTGCAGAGCAGAAAAATGTCTTTGCACTGCATGGATTTGTGTGGTTTTTTTTTTTTTTTTTTACAGTGCTCAGCTATTGCACTTGTTAAATTCAGCCGGTGTGCGTTCATGCAGTGAGTGTTGTAACACAGAAACTGCCATTAAAGAAACTGAACATGCTGTGAAGCCAGTGCCCTTGGAGTGGCTTCTGAGCCTCCAGAGTATTTAAGCACAGTACTTGGGAATACGTGCAGATGCAGATCTCGTGCAGCACCATTAGTTCAGTCGTTTGAAGTCTGTGAGAAAATAATTTTATCCTGGGCAGATACTGCCCCAGTGGAATGTGCAGGAGATCACACACCCTCATTCTTTAGTCCTTCAATCAAGTACTGCGTTAGTAGTATTTCCTCAGCAATAGTTCCGCCTGCACTGACATGTTGTGAGTTATACAGACGATTTCCTTCTGGCTGAAGCTTGCTTGGCAAAAGGATGAAAGAGGAGGTGCTTTTGGATCTTTACTTGTCTAGTAAAGAAGTGTGCAGAGATTAGAAACGTGGCTCTTTATGCTGATTTCTTGACTTGTCAATCAAAGAAGCTCTTGTCACTTGCTTCTATGTGTTGGTTTCCTGTTAGCTGCATCCCTGGACTGTAGTGGTGTGCAAAGTGCAAGATCTGAGACTTGATGTCTGTGAACATGTGGCCTTACCACATTTTGCAATAGTGTGAGCAGGAGGCAGTGGCTTGAGCTCATGCCCACCCATCCAGAATGCTGCTTGCATAGCTCAAAAAGAGAAATAGTACAGTGTCTTTGGGTTGGAAGATGTGGAGAGCTGCGCAACAGAGTGGGCTATTGCAGAGGGACAGGTGAAGCATTACACTTGTAACTAAGCCCTCCAGCACTGGCATTTCCCCCAGGTTTGGTTCTTGTTTTTCTATACTGTTTAGGATGGGGACTTCACTCTTCTTGTTAAAGTCTCCAGCATCTTGTCTCCTGCTGGCAGGATGATGTGGCTGAATGAAGGAGTGGTAGAGTGTCTTTTGGTACCTCTGCAGGAACTATCCAACTTGGTGTATAGTCACTAACATTTCTGGTAGCAACCCTTTTGCCTCCTTGCAGGGAAGAAAACTTGTACAATGCTTGCAAGGGCTGTGTTTCATCTACCCTTTTGATGTGGAGTACCCGCAGCCAGGAGCAGTCATAAATTGTTAGTCTCACAAGACAGGTACTTCTGAGGTCTCAGGTGACCACTTATGTACTGGGTGTAATCATGCAAGTATACATGCCGTAGCTCTGTAATATGTGAACTGATGTAAATAACCACACAAGCCTGAAAACTCCTACACTGAGCAGTTTTGCATCTCTAGAAATGCTTTGTGTTTGACTTGCTACCATTACTGTGATCAGTAGTAGGGTCCCTCTGAGTACAAGTTTTAAAAAAACTTGTGCTACACTCAAGTGATTGTTCATGCTTTAGGGAAATGAGTACAAGTTTCAAACCACTTTCTTAGTACAGGTCAAAATCTAACCAGGCAGCTCTTTCTAGTCCTTTCCTGCTGGGACAGTCAGGCTCCCCTTGGACTGTTAGTGCTGTGGAGCAGTCCATTCCTGACGTGACACTGGAACAACTGGTTTTCTCAGGAGGACCTGACCCTGAACATAAACACTACCATGAATAGTTCTGCTGCATTTCCTAAGCATGGTTTGGAATCTGTGGGATAGCATCTCACTCCCTTATGAAGGGCAGAGGGCAAGAGAAGTGAAAATGTCTTTGTGTGTGATCCCTGGATCAACATGTGACCCAGGAGTGCACTTGGATCTTGCAGGGTTTCACAGAAGGTGTGGGTGAGAGGGGTGAAACATGGACGGGTAGGTGAATGTAGCTCCATCAGATGCTGAAAGTTTCAGAGTTCCCATCAGGTGAGAGCAGCTGCTGCTGGAAAAGCAAGTCTTAATTTTTTGGCTCACAAAATAATCTGAATTTTTATCATCAAAAGCAGAGTTCCTGGGTAAAACCTCAAATATGTGGGTATGTTTGTATGTACAGGCATCTTTGCTGCCTTGGAAAGAGTTTGAGTGTGTCCAGAGCAAGACGTCTCCTTATGCTGGACTGGAGCTGTTCAGATTTCCTGTATAAAGTAGCAGGAAAAATGCTTATTTTGAGAACAATTTGTGTGCCATTAAGCTCTTACCTTCAATGCACTGCAGCAGAGATGCTGGCCATGAGATCTATGGAAACAGTGGAAACAGTTCTTGTAACTTCATTGCCTGTCAAGCAGGTGGCTCTACACAGAACCCTGAAGTAAAAGAGTGTGACTAGCAAAACAAGAAATAACAAGGGATAAAGGGTCTTGAACTTCTCAGAGTGATACCTGTAACATTCAGCCCTATGGCTCTTACAGCCTGTCTCTTAATTATGGGAAGATAAATTGCATGACATCAAACAGCTTGTCTTTTTTCATTTGCACTTCATTTTTGCACTTTGCTGACAGCACTTTTTTGGCAATTACGGTTTTCATAGGAAAATGGGTTAGAGAGTCTGCAGGAGCGGGTCAGGCTTTGTCAGATTTTCTTTGCCAGAAAACAATTCTGCAGTGGAGCACAATACTTTGCTTAAAGAACATGTTGTGGCATCATCTGATACCTTTATTGTTGAGCTGGAGGATCACGTTTCAGACCTGAGTTATGCTTTGCTTCCCAAAGTGTGAGAAGTTTTCTTTCTAGACAGTTCCTCTTAAGTTTTACATAAGAATAATCTTTCTGTATGGGCTGCTAATCTGCATAGAGATACATGAGTTTTATAGATAAACCAAGTGTATTGCGTATAACTCACAGTATGTAAAGCTGACTTCAGTTTTGACCCTTTTGAACCTGGGACCGTATAGAGGAAAGAAGATGTTTCCATGTCAATTTCTATGACAGAAGTTGTACTTTTGTTTTCAACATGATGCTGCTGGATAGGGATGAAGCTGGATGAGTCTTGTTACTGAGAATATGGAAGTGATAATGTTTTGGTACAAACTGACAAATTTGGGACTTACAGAATATTCATTCCTAGGAGGTCACTTGAAGACTTACCCTTTAACTAGGCCCCTGCAAAATCTAAGTTTTCAAGGTACAAGGTCATTTTTATTCTTTGTAATTTAATTTTAACGGTGTAGGACTAATGCAGTCTGGTAAAGTAGTTTGGAAGTTCACCTGCCTGTGGACAATTTATTTTTAAAATGATTCTGAGAGATGCTGCAAGAGTGCACCACAAGGAGAGTGTACAGAAATCAGTATTTGCATGTGGTTTACTTTTGGGAGCCTAACTGAAAACAAGCAAGTTCTCTGTTCCTGCTTCAAGCAAGCAAGCAAGGAAGGAAACATGCTGCTGAGGGAGTTGAATGACCCAGGGATCTCCCATATACAGAGTGACATATGTTCTCACTGCAGCCCAGGCAAGGCGACTGTTGGCTTATGAGCAGTGTGTGAACTGATACAGTTGGACTGTAGTCCAAATGCCATTAATTCGGCAGATGTCTAAGCTTTTGATATGGAAGGAGACTTTGCTTCATAGCTGAGCCCAGGGTGAAGGTATCTTTCCCTTTGGCTGTTCCTCTGTGCTTAGGTGTCCTTGTTTCATTAAGGATGTACAGACTCATGCAGCAAGGCTTGTTGCTATCTTACCTTTCTTGTTCTAGCTGCACTCTTTTTTCGGTAACTTTAGTGACACTTGAAGTGTCCATCTTGGTGTACTTGATACCACAGAATTTATCATGAAAAGCCACACATAAATAAGTTTGAAATTGTCTTCAGTTGTGGCTTTGTTCTGACTGCATAGGTGTCAAGTTTAATCACCTGGAAAGTGGGAAACAGAGATGCATGTTCCATGCATTACCACTGCTCCTTGCTTTATTTACTACCTGGAGCTTTTCCTTGCTGCTGGGTAAATGCTGGCAATCTGTGAGACATAGAAAGGGCTCTCTTAGGTCTGTGCTGATACTCCAGAATGTTTTGTTTCCACCTCCCGTTTTAGTAATAGTGGCGTATTTTTGACCTGCCTGTAGACCAAGCAGCAATTTACAACCACCTGTGAAAAACACCATTGCTTTGTTAAGATGCTGAAGGTTACAGATTTAAGACTCTGATTAATTTGTCTCCCTTTCAGCCTCCTGTTAAGTAAAACAAATACCCTCTGCTACCTAAAAGTAGTCCTGCCCTAAATACTTTCCAGAAGGATCATCCAGATGAATAGGAGTATGTGGGAATTCTAGATCCTGTTCCAAATTCTGTTTCCAAAGAAAAGTTCCCTACTTCTGTTGTTTTAGTGGTCCCATCTGGTGACAATGATGATGATAGATGTCCCTTTAGTAACTTCAGTCCTGTGATGATAGAAGCAACACTCGTTAGAAATCAGAGCCTAGAGAGAGGAGCCCAGAAAGTGCTTGCAAAGTGAGCACAAACATAAGGCACTTCATTTTGGTCCCACAATGGTTTCAGCTTGAAGAGAAAAAAAAAAGGCGGGGGGGAATAGTAATCTGCCTGGTGTACTTCTGCATCTCGCTGGGGTCATTTTTACCTTCCATTTCTGGCTGTTCAAAAAATTTTTCTCTTTTGACAGCTAAATGGTTAGGAGCAAATCCCTGGTGTCTTGCAGCCGTGGGACAAATTTCCTGGTTTTGTAAAACTGCTTTACTTTTGCCTGTAAAAGGTTGAAGGCTCAGAGACAGAGAAGCAGCATTAGATGTGCAGAATGGAGCCTTTAACCTGCATTACCAGCATGGCCATGTTTCCTGGTGCCTGAGTTGTAGTAGCTCTGTTTGGCATAGGTCTGTGGTGAGGGCATGGCTCAGCAGTGCCAGGTCTCTGTCAGTCTCTGCAGCATACGTGCTCCGCCTGGCAATGGGGGAGGAGGAGACAGCGACATGGACTGCACTGCAGCACACTGCAGCACTCTGGAACAAAGGCTTGCTGGGAAGACACGACTTGCGCTGCTGTGTGCTGACCGCAGCTTGGAGACAAGTCCCTGAGACCGCATCTGCGCTTGAGTATCTCCTCATGTAACTGTCAGTTGCTTTCCCAGAGGCTTTGCTATTAACAGGACAACTGAATTATTAATAAGACACTAACAGTAAGCAATAGTGCTTTGTACTAAGCAAGAAAACACCGTAGTGAGCTCACTTCTGAAATGAAATTAAAGGAGGGTGCTGGCTGTACTGCTTTGTCCCTGGCTCTTGAGCAGCCAGGGTGGGATGGTGCATTACAACCTGCTGGAGCTGGCCAGAAAGGGAGTGGAACTCTTTTCTGCTGGCAAACCATGGCAGCCTTTTAGGGAGAATGGAATGTCTTTAGCTAGGGAACCTGAGCTGTCTCTTACCAATGACCTACAATGTGGTCTTCAGTGCAGTACAGCAGAGAGATCTGTCTCTCTCTAATACCCTCTAGTGAGAGTTGTGCCTTGCAGAGTGTAGTATGCAAGTACTCCTGCAACCTTTCACAGAGGACTCTGCATGTGACCAGGTCACTTGGAGAAGACTTCCTCTTTTAAGACATGATCATAGTTTGTTCATTTTGATGCACAGTCTCCTGTTAGTGTTGGTGGGCTTTGTTTTGCATTATCAATGCTGTTCACCACCACAATCATCTCCATGGGTGCATGAAAGCAAACAGAATCAGGTTGTCTTTCCCCGTAGTTTATTATATATGCTGTTTGTGTGATAGCAAGATTCATTAAATGTTCCCTATCCACAAAATTACCCTGCCCAGCCTCACATGAGCTGCATGAATCTTGTCCTTTATGGGTTACAAGACAGAGGGAGCCCTCTGTGTTTTCAGCCATCTGAACTGTACTGACAGACCCTATACACAAAAAGTTTGCTTGAATTGATCTCTACAGCATCAGGTTTAGCAATGTCCTATTAGCGTATCTAAATCTTCCAGCTCCACTGTTGAAGCATTAATAGCTGTATCATAGTGCTAGGTTACAATGCAAGGAGGAGAAAAAAACCTAATAGCCTTTAGAATGCTGCAGAGACCAGAGGGCTCAAGAGGTGTAATACACTTCAGAAGGACACTACTGGATTACCAGTTCTCATACTCTGCTCCTTCCCTGACAGACTCCCCCTTCTTGGAAAACAGCTTCAGCCAAGCTACAAGAAAGCACGAGGTGCCTTTTTAAAAGTCCTTTTTTCTAAGCACAAAAGAAAGCAGAGGAGTCTTTTCCATGTAGGTACCATTATTGCATGGTTTCAGGAGGCAAGCCAAGCTTTATTCAGGACTCTTGCTAAGCAGGGAGATTGACTCTAAAAGGGAGAGTATTTTGATAGATATGATCCTTCTGAAATGCTGTCTGAGTGGTTAGATTTGATTATGATTTACTTGAGTTTTCAAAGGAGTTGCGTTACCTCAGTCCTTTGTTGTGTGGATTCAGCTGGAATCACAGGGGAAGGGATCCATCTTCTGCCTGAGTTTTTAATTTTTCTGTCTGTTTTCTTTAAGGAAGTTCTTTGGAATTGCAGTCAGAGAACTGCTGCAGGAAGTTGGAGCTAAGATGCTGCAGGGCAAGTGTTCCTGCTCGTTTCCAAGCAGAGCAGATCTCCTGTGTCACTTTCAGGATAGCTATGTGTGGCTCCCTGCAGTAGACTGCCTAAACTTCAGCTTTCTTTCAATGGAAATATCCTTATTCTGGCTTTCTCCAACCTAGATAACCAGTTCAGGATGTCAATATTGGAGCGACTTGAGCAGATGGAGAGGAGAATGGCTGAAATGACAGGCTCCCAGCAGCACAAACAAGGAACAGGAGGCGGGAGCAATGGGAGTGGGAATGGAGGAACGCAGGTGCAGGTATGAACCCTGCTATGTCCAGACATGGCACCTTTATGCTTTCATGGTTTGTTTTTTTTGGGGGAGATTGGAAAGGATTACATTCTTTTTTTCCCTAAACAACAAATCAGGTTTGTGAGTGTCTTTAACAACAGTAGGTTTTCACTCTCATTTGCCACTGTCAGTACTTGTAGAAGTGGAAGGCTGCCTGCTCAGGGCAGGTTGCAGCTCCACTCAGTGGTTAAACTGGGATATGTGTGGTTTTTCAGTGCGTTTCTGGGACTGGGACACTGGGCAGCTGCTTTGAGAGCCGCGTGGTGGTGGTGTGCGAGAAGATGATGAGTCGTGCTTGCTGGGCAAAGTCCAAACACTTGATCCACTCAAAGACTTTCCGAGGAATGACACTGCTCCACCTAGCTGCTGCCCAGGGCTATGCTACACTCATCCAGACCCTCATCAAATGGCGGTAAGGTCCAGCCCGTGGACTCTTGGGTGTCAATAGAGGCATGACAGAAGCATATGTGAGCTCTGCTTCATCCAGATTTCTGATTGTCCCTTATGAACAGCCAAGTCCCTGCACATGTTCCTGTCCCCTGATCTGACGGGACCCATCTCTTGGGAGACTGGGTACAGTCACTGGATGTATCATGTTCTTGAAGTCTCTGTTGGGGACACCATTTGTAGTAAACACGTGTGCCATGGGCACATGTGTGGCCACTTCTTTGAGGTATATTGTGTTGGGTAAAGCTGTGCGTTTAGATCATGATCCTAATGTGGCTAGAGTGCATCATTTGTTCTGTTGTTTCCTCTGCAGCACCAAACATGCAGACAGCATCGATCTGGAACTGGAAGTCGACCCTTTGAATGTGGATCATTTCTCCTGCACTCCTCTGGTAAGAGCAGAGACTGAAACTTCTGAGAAAGTCTGAGGACCCTCTGCAGTTCTTCCTAATGAGTTACTTTCCTAATGTGTTTGACATTCTGAAATGTTTCTTGTGTGTCCTTGCTGTGTAAATGGTAAGACACTGCACTATCAGCTTCTTGACATTTTGTTGAGAAAGACCACACATGAAAAATCTTGTCAGTGAGTAACCTGAGGAAAGAGAACAAACTGATGGTTCTGATTTGTGTTTTACCTGAAGTCTAAACTCCCCTATCATGCTGGGGAAAGGGCTTTACACACTTTCTTTCAAGTTGTTGTCTTTGACTGATTGACTGCAGAGGTTATAAAGTTGTTACACTATCTTGGTCATTGGAATTATGAAATCGTGACTGAGAACTTAGACAAGCAAAAAGCCGAAACAGGTGGAACCACACAGCAGCAGTGTTGATTTTTATTCTTCATAGCCTTTAGTCCTACCTGTGTGTTTCTGATCTCAGAAACCTTTGCATATGAGAGTATTCTGTCTCTGCAGTGATGCCAGTGTCAAAAAAAGCCAACTCAAAAAACATTTATTACCAATTAAGAAACTGTCAAACTGTCAACTTCATTTGACAGATGGAGGTTTCTCTGTCACAGGAGAGAACAGCATGCACCTAATCCTTTTGTCAGGTTAGGACATTTATAAAAGCCAATTGCTGCAGTTCAAGCATCTGACAGTTTTGCTGGTCAGTTGTTTTTTTTTCCATGAGCTGGGGACCTTATTCTACTGTGTTAACAAGGAGAAGTCAAGATCACCCAATGAGTCAATTGCCTTTTGTTTTTCAGATGTGGGCATGTGCCCTGGGCCACATGGATGCAGCCGTTGTGCTGTACAAGTGGGACCGCCGAGCCATCTCTATTCCTGACTCCCTTGGGAGGCTGCCCCTGGCCATCGCCCGCTCTCGGGGCCATGTGAAATTGGCAGAGTGCTTGGAGCAACTGCAGAGAGATGACCAAACACAGCTTGGACAAAACCCCAGGGTCCAGTGCCCCTCGAGCACAGACTCCAACACAGAGAACTGGGTGTCCCAATGGCACAGTGAGCTTATTGCTTCTCAGGAGCCTCAGAAGGGAGTCACTGTGATTTCCAGTACAAACACAGGTAAAACAGCCCTGAAAGCATGCAGTGCGTGCTTTCACCTGAGTGGCAGATACCACCTGTATCCCTGCTGTCCATGCATAACTCTTTTTGTGTAGGGGCTCTGTCATGTGCTCTATGCATTTGCATAGGTGTTGGGAGGAGGAGTGAATGCCTGCTTTAACAAAATGTGTGTATCTTAAGCGCAGTTGAGGTAATGTATCCCCTGGGTGATGGTTACTTCCTTTGCTAATGGTGTTGGATGTTCTAGATCATGGCACAAAGTTCCACCTGGAGCTCTGTGGTGGAACCTCTGTGGTTCTTACAGCAGTCATGGCTTTCATGTTTCATTTTGACCATTGATCTGTTTGTTTCTAGAGCTGAGACGACCAAGATCAGAACCTTCCAGTTACTACAGCAGTGAGACTCAGAAAGATTACCCTGCACCCAAAAAACATAAGCTGAGCCCTGAATATTTTCAAGCCCGGCAAGAGAAGCTGCTTTCCACTGCACTGAGCCTGGAACAGCCAAGCGTCAGGAAGCAGAACTCCAGCTCCAAGCAATCTGCTACCGAGACAATCAGCCCCAGTGAAGGGATAAGGGACTACAGCCGGGAGCTCTCCCAGCACATCCCTGAAGTTACTGGGTACCGAGGCTCTGGCAGCCAAGCAGGCATCAAATGGAACCCAAAAGACGTTTATATTGGTGTGTCTGCAGTGCAGGTGGCAGGGAGCCAGAAGGGAGCTGCGCTGGGGAAGGACACTGTAGCCCATCGGCTACGCCAGCGAGAGCAGATGAACGTGCTGATGATGGCTGACAGGGAGATGGTGGATGCAGAGCTCTTGTCCTATAGGGACAGTGCAGGGGATGAGGACTGCTTACACCACATGGATGACTTGCAGGTAAACATACCTGCACTGCCAAGATTAGCCATCTAAGAGAACGTAGTGGCTGCACAGAGGAGCCTCAACTGTGAGAAACTTCTGTGAAGGCCTTTGGAGACTCTATTGTGTTTTGTGAAGGGAGGTGGTGATATGGTCAGTGGATACTTTGGTGTTCCAAAGAGTATCTTTTGACCCAGATGCAAAGGCTAATGGTTAATGTTTAGGGTTGTGCGCTAAACAACCCAGCAGGTATGGAATAGGAGAAATGAAAACACAACAGAAGCAGGGCAGACAGATGGGAAGTAGTCACTGTGGGGAAGATACTGTGTTTGAGTGTTATGAGTGAAAGGAATAATGGGAGCGCAGCCCATATGCCTTGGCACCTCTAAACATTCCCATCTTCCTGGCTTAACACAGATCTTTGCAAAACAGGAACTGTTTCTGTTCCCTCTACTAAAAATTCACAGGAGCCTTGGTGGGCAGAGGGATACGGTTCAGAAGGATTCTGACAAAGCTGTGGTCTCAAGGGTTTGTCCTTCTCTTGATGTGCCTGTACTGTCCTGTTGTGCTCTACTGTACATCTCAGTGAAAGAGTGGAAAGATCACTTTTCCTTTGGAGTTGACATCTGTCACCAGGTGCAGCAAACTTCCAATGACACAAACCTTTAATGAGATCTGTTAGACTTCCTGTACACTCAACGGAAAAGAGGTCTAGGGAATATTAAACACTGCAGTGCTTTGTCAGAAGAGACAGAAAAGCAAAAAGCTTTGGTTAATGAATTTCTCTCCAATACCTAGACAAACAGTAGACTCCAGCTACCACAGGTTTGGGGAAGATGGAGCAGTCTATCTAAAGCTGGGCTGTAACATGCAAGCAAAAGTTTTCCCTCCTCTCTCCCTTCCCAGGTGAATATGATGACACTTGCAGAGCACATTATTGAAGCTACGCCTGACAGGATCAAGCGAGAGAATTTTGTGCCAATGGAGTCACCACTGGTAGAGAGAACAGACAGTGCTGCCATGAGCACCACAATGAGCTGGCTGGCCAGTTACCTTGCTGATGTCGATCATCTGCCTAGTGCTGCACAGATAAGGTCAGTAAGAGCTGTGAAGTTGCTCTGGATTTTTGAGTGGTCTGAATGCTGGGCAGCATGCACTGATTCTTTAGCTTGTAGGTGCTGTTTCTCAGTGGTCCCCAATGTTGGTGTTCCAAGCCCAGCCAAACACGGCTGAACATAGTGTTGCCAGCACAGCCACAAATTCATGGAAGAAGGGGAATGCATGCAGCAGGAGGGGAAAGCAGCCACAAAGTCTGACTTGCAACTTCTCTTCTGGTGCCAAGTCTCTGCAATGCAGTACAGGCAGGCTCAGAAATGTGTGATGTTGCTTGAAGAGAGGGAGGGGAGCATGAGCTTCTGCCTTGATGTCAGAAATGTTGTAGTCCTTATCTGTGATGCCAGCACGTGTGCTTTGTGAGCCAATAACTCCTCCTGTGATTGGTATTTCAGAAGTCTGTATAGTGAACCCCTGACCCCTTCTTCGAACACCAGCTTGAGCCCTGCAGGCTCACCAATCAGTGAAATAGCTTTTGAAAAACCCAGCCTTCCCTCGGCAGCAGATTGGTCTGAATTTCTGAGTGCATCTACCAGCGAGAAGGTAGAAAATGAGTTTGCACAGTTAACTCTGTCTGATCATGAGCAGAGAGAACTTTATGAAGCTGCCAAACTCGTCCAGACAGTATTCAGGAAATACAAGGTATGTGGCCCAAACATCCAGTGTCTTCCTTGTTAGGTGTGAGAGAGTATAATTTGTTACAAAACAAAAAGTGGGTAATACCCGCTCCTGTCACAACATTTTCAATACTTCTAGCATTTGCCTGTTGATGTTTACCCAGCAACTACCATACTAGAGAGTACATGTCATGCCATACTATGCCTTCTGTGCTGGCACGGCATTCACGAAGCATATCCTCAAAATATACCGCAGGGGTTCTGTTAAGTTACCTGCTTGGTGTAAGGATCAATTTTAAGGGTTTGTCCCTTACATGAATTGACAGTATTGACAGTAGAGACATCTCCAGGAAGTTCCTGGACCTGAATTAGACTGAGTAGCACTGGTAGTAGAGATTTTGAAGTAGCTGCCCTGCAAGCTGCTGCAAGCCACTTAACATCTGTCCTGATTTTTTATCCTTTGACTACTTATTGCTTCTTTCCTTCTTCACATAGGGTCGTCCTCTCCGGGAACAGCAAGAGGTGGCTGCTGCTGTTATTCAGCGTTGCTACCGAAAATACAAACAGGTAATCAAGGAAGCGAAATTTTACATAACAAACGTTAAATGCTATGAACTTACAATGGGAATTGTCCCATTGTTCCTCTTATATGCTTTTTCAGTATGCAGTAATGAAGTACTCTGCTCAGGCAAAATTGAAAAGGGAAGAAAATTCATGTCCTGAATCTTCATTTTGGGAGGGGATCCTTGAAAGGATTTTGTGATGATACCTTTGTTTTTGTTATGAGATAGAGGATGATGATGTATTCCACATTGACAGTGATGTATTCCATATTGACTTTCATGCATGCTGTAGCCTGGTGAGACTCTTCTCTGACTAGTTGCTTGCCAAATTTCATTGTGAAATTGAAGTTAGTTTTGCCTTTGAAAGGCAAAGATGAAAAATAGATTGTTTTATTTTGCACATACTACACTTTTAAATTATGGGAAGTCACGTGTTTTAGCTTGATGCAAGTTTTTCCAGGACTGAGACAGGCTTTTAGACTGAGTTCTCAACCCTAGAAAAAGTAGATTCATGTTTTCAGTTGGGTGTGGGTTTGGTTTGGGGTTGGGGCTAGAGCCCACGTCCCACTTCTCACTATACCCTGCTACACTTGAACAATCTGATCCTTGGTAGCATGTTACATAAAGTGAAAGGCAAGATGCGTGTGGTTTTTTACAACTTTATAAAACACTTCTTTTGGGAAGCCTTTCTCAAGTGTTACGTGATTGCACCATGACTCACATCAACCTGCACGTGGCTATCATTCTGGAGTGATGGTTCCTGCAATAGGGCAGCTTAATTCTTTTTGAAATCTGCTTGACAAACTGCTTTGTCTTGGATCCTGGAATTGCTTCTTTTTGAAAGAAGATGGTTTGATTTTTTTTTTTTTTTTTTTTGTGTGTGTGGTTCTTTTTCATTCTTTATTTGCAGAGCTAACATTAACCATGTATTTTTCTGTTTCTCCCTAAGCTTACTTGGATAGCCTTGAAGGTAATGCAAATACAAACACTATTTTGGAAACAATTCCCCCATGGGTCACTGACTTTCATATTCAGGATAAACCAGGAGAACCTGTCATTTAGAGAAATGTTTTAGTAGTATCCACTAACAAATACCTGTAGTTGGCAAATCACTGACAAACCAAAGCTTATTGGAGATACTTAGGGTCTGCCTTGTCACAGTGTACCAATGTAGTAGTACAACAAAACCAAAAAAACTCCTGCTTCTAAAGGCACTCGTGTAAGCAGTGGAGGGCTGAGCTGCAGGGAAGCTTCTGAAGATGCTTTCTGGAGGACAGGCTTTCCCTTGCTACTGATTGCCCATTGCGCAGCAATATTTGCCTTGGCATTCAGGGAGCATAGGAGAACATTTATCCCACCCATGTTCTGCCTTCTGCCTGCCTGCCAGAGAGATGGAATGTTGATCTTTGAAATACCTGTGCCCTGAGACTAAGACTAGTATCTCATGCATGTTGGTGGTCATAAAGGAGGCTGGACTGTTGATGCTGGTCTTAATTTGTTCATGGCTGATCATTTTCTACCATAAAGACGGATTTCCCAGTTGTGCAATGTCTTGTGCTCATAAGATTCTAGAATCATCCAAGCTTTTATCAGAGCTACCCAGGAGGCAAGACATGTTCTTCCCAGAGAGAACGTATTCTCAGGGTAATTTACTATTCATTGCTTCCTCCTGCACAATGGTTTTCTATTGGCCAAAGTGCCATTTTAGCGGTGCGGGTGAGCTGAGACTTTACCACTTCATGGAGGTTAGATGACTTCTCTGTATATCCTCTTCCTAACTGGAGGGAAAAAGAAGAGGAAAGGGAACAGCTAATCAACTGAGTCTTACAGTTGAATGCAAACATTCTGGGGTCCAGTCTGTCCAGTGACTGCTATTTCTCTTCTACTTGCTGTATTCCTGTTACATTACTGTATTGCTGGGATCAGCACAGGTGTATCACTAGGTTTGAACCATCATAGCTCTTACACAGTTTTGTATTTGAACCTTTCTATTCAGGGGTTTGTAACTTGGCCACAGAAGTCCCATCTGGACTAAAAATTAGAAGGAAGACCATGACCAGCCCATGAAGTGAACTTATTTAAAATAGCTAGTTTAAAACCACAATCTGATCCATTTAATTAAAAATGATACAATGGTATGTTTAAAAAAGGAAAACCAAAAACCCACAATGAGAATGAGTAATAGCAAAATATCACTGCACCTAATGACTGCTTCAATTCCAAAAAGTGAAATTTGGTAAAATGGTGGTCTGCAATGATATTGGAGAGGATTTTGCTTTGGGGCAGTGTTGAGGGGGGTGTCCTAGGACATTAGGATACACTTGTGAACAGCAGATTTGGTTCTCACAAAAGTAATTCATTTAAAAGATCATTTGGAATGAAGAGACAAAAAAAACATGTTTTGGTTTTAGTTGATCTGTTAGCATTTTGGAGTAGTCATTCCCCTGCTTTATCCTTGCAGTCACTTAGTTGGGCATATTCTGGTCCCTTCCAAGCCAAAGTATTTTGTGATTCTGTGAATCCTGTCAAACTATTCCAGAGACAGCAAAATAGGTAGCTGCTTTCTTGATGCAGACTCGGTTCTGTATTTAATCACACAATTGTTCTAGTTTGTGATCACCCTTTTCTCATACAATTCTCAAACAGCAGGTAGATACCCGTTTGCTTCTCATCACGTCTTTGTGGCGCAATGATCTTTCACCAAAGGAACGTGCTTCTTGCTGGTTGTGTTGGAATGCCTCAGCTTCTCCGTGTTTCTCTTGTAGTATGCACTTTATAAAAAGATGACGCAAGCTGCCATTCTGATCCAGAGCAAATTCCGAAGTTACTATGAGCAGAAGAAATTCCAGCAGAGCCGGCGAGCTGCGATGCTGATCCAGCAGTACTATCGCAGCTACAAGGAATGTGGAAAGAGGAGGCAAAACCGTCGGGCAGCCACCATTGTACAACAGAAGCTCAGGTGAGCTCTTGGGATGTTAGAGGCTGCTAGGGTCACTGTATGTTGTTTTCAGTCATCTGGGCCATGCTGTAATTTACAGACTAAGGACAATGGGAAAAGGAAAGTGTTTCGTAGGATAATTATTTTTGCATTTAGTACTATTCTCCCTTGTTTTGCCTATATTTCAGTGTTGTGTTTTTGTTGTGTTTAGAAGCAGTCTGCTTACCAAGAAGCAGGATCAAGCTGCTCGCAAGATTATGCGGTTTTTACGACGCTGCCGCCACAGGTACGACACTGTCTCTGGTATCTGCCCTTCATTAGACCAGTGCAACAGTGTGTTGGCAATGAGTGTGATGTAAAGGATAATAGAATCAGCTCATTTGATCTTTTAATTTAGTAACAAAGGCCAGCTGCTTCCAAAGTAAACGTGACAAAACTAACTTAGGACCGGTGCTGAAGAGGAATTATGTTCATCTCCATTGCTGATATGGTAAAGCAGCCCAGGTTGTGTTGAGCAGACACAGAATAAGGAAACTTTGAGAAAAGCAAGACACATGGCTTTAAAAGTTGGACTTAGGGAAGTCTGAAAAAAGCTTACTGAATCATAGCTACAGCTTGTAAGTGCTGCTCAAAGCATTTATGGTACATGAGAAAGTACAGACCTTGGCAAGCTCTGGTGTATGCTGGAAATGCCCTTAGTTTGGTCACAGGATCATTTGGTAAACTCTCACCAAATGCAGGTTCTTTTTAATGTAATTCGAAAGGTGGAATCTGCCAACAGAGCAGCAGACCAAGTTAGTTCCCATCAGCCTCTCCAGACCTACCTCAGTATACTGGGAGTACAGACACAGACGTGAATCGTCTCCTGCCAGCATGGGAACCTGTGCAGGCTTGTCAGCATGCTCATGTATGACAGCTACTGCTACCCTATGAGTACTCTGCTACGTGCAGGGTGTTTGTTGTGATTTGTTTCAATGAAAGGAGCCCATGTAGAACCAGGTTGCAAACTGGAACTTGGCCTACACAAAAGTGAGTTCAGATATTTCTGACTCTGCTCCCTCCATTCTCACCACACATGCATTTCATCCTCTCACAAGCTGGTCAGACCTGGTGTGTTTTGATGCATGCCTAGTTCAGTCCAGTGGTGTTTGAAGAAAGAGAGCTCAGAGACGTGATAAACTTGATTCTAGAAACAGACTTCGTCATTTTTGTAGTGTTTCAGAGGTGCAGTCTTCAGGAGGTCAGTGTGGCTCATTTTGTGGAAGGGCATCTTACCTGCAGTGTTCAGTGTGAAGTAACATATGTGGACAAGAAAAAGGACTTTGTAGTTTCCGGGCCAATTCCAGATGCACTTGAGGTAGCCACAGTTCTTCATGAAGAAGCACATGTAGCTTCTTGCTCTCAGCAGGGCACGTGGAAGAGACAAGAAGGTTTGGTTTCTTGTATTCAGTGGCCAGCACGTCCTGTGGAAGCAGGTGAAGTCTCAGAACTTCCATATTCTCTCAGATCTACTTGATATCTGGTCAGTCCCTGTGGAAGCCACATGCCTGTTTCCATCCATGAGGTTCTGGGGTCAACCTGCCAGAGGCTCTGTCAGCTGAGTCTGTCTCACAAGCCCACAGGATGCCTCAGGGCTCGCTGCATCCCTGGGTTTCACACCAATGTTCAGAATGCATTGTGCACTTCAGCTACTCAGTCGAGTCTCCAGTTGAGTACCCTAGACTCTCCAAGGCTTAAATTGCCCATGGTTCCAGCAGTTTTTCTTGCCTTCAGCTTATTGCCTTCCTCTTCCCCTGCATCTCCTGTTTCCTTTGTAGAGTGAGGTGCTACTCATTTGTATCACTAAAGTTTGAGAGAAGACCCTTCTCTTTGCCTGTAGCATCTCAGAGAGATGGGTTTAGGTCTTAAATATTCATAGACAGGAAGTAAAAACGAGGAAGGATGGGGACATCCGTTGTCAGTCCCTCCAGCCCTTGTCCTGCTGCGCAGTACTCGAATTTTTACAACAGTATGGTCCTGTCTGTGTCTCTGGGCACTTTGCTAGTGATTGTGGTTACCTGGGAATTCATCCATGGTTCTTGGCTAGCATGCAACAAAAGAAAAAAGTAACTTGTTTCCACTGAAGATGTTAATGATGTTTCAGAACTGCCTTGTTTTTCCTTCTGAAACAAAAGTGATAGCATATTTGTGGTCAGGTACTTTCTCCAAGTGATCACAATGGTTGAAAACTGTTAGTGTTGCTAATATTGGCAATATAGTGTTGCTATAATTGACAGGGAACTTTAACCAGGAACATTCTGGCATTGACAAATGCTGAAAATAAAAGAAAAACTTCATAGAATGACAAAACTAGCATTTAGAATCTGCTTGAAAGAGACATAAATTTACTGGCCTACTGGATTAACAGAACTGTTTAGAAATGTGACAACTTTGAGCCTGTTTCCCCATATTCCTCCTGCTTGCCAAAAAAGCTCTAGCAAGCAGTTAAAAAGAAGTTTTCCAAAACACTGTGCTCTGTGCACTTAGGCTGCATCTGTGATCCTGGGATCACACTGTGGGAATATCTCATGGACCCTCAGTGTCTTGCTGGCTGCTGGTACCATACAGAGAGCTCTACTCCCTGTGCTTCTTTGCACTCAGTAAAGAACAACACATAAATCAGGTTCTGGGAGTGTTTTTACTACACAGAATTTTGAAGACAAACGGATAGAAAGCATGTGCTTGTGTAAACAACTACAAAGGAAAAATGTAATACTTGATGACATAGATCTGCTTGTTAGAACAGAGCTTCCCTTGCTTCAGCATCTCAGCTGACTCAAACTGACCCATTGGCTTCCTTGCTCCCTGTCCTGAGGGGGAAAGCCATGCACTTTCCCCAGCACAGCCATATCCTGGCGAGAACACCCGCATTTGTTCCTTCCCAAGCTTGGCTCTGCTACCCCCTTTCTGTTTGTGGTGCTTATACTCTGGGATACCAGTTGGAAGATGCAGGAATTGCTTCCTTCTCATCTGCTCTTCAGGGTTTTTAAATTTTCTTTTGTGTTTTAATAATCAGATTGATTACTCACTGCTTGAGTTTTCTTACTTTTCTAAGGATAGAGTAGTAAAACTTAGAGTAAGTTTAACACCACCTCTGTATAAGCCCCCTAATTACGTTCATCCAGTCTACTGCACGTGCTGTGTATCCTCACCTAGGATACAGCTGATGATGATGTGACTGGTACTTAGGCTGACAGCCCCACACACTGTTTCAGGAGTACTGCTTGTTGGAATCCCATCGAGGAGTCCTCTTGAAGTGCTCAAAATTAGCACACTGCTGCTATGAACAAGAGATTTAGAAAGCCCTACACATCATAAAGAAGTATTTCAGCCATCCAAGCTCCTGAACATCCTGAGAAAAGCCGTAACAACTAACATATAATATTAGTTAAGGCTCTGTAGTGTAAAAATGGCACTATGGAGCCACTTGTTAAACCCCAGTGCCTTGTCAGTACAGGGACAGAAATTACAGATATTTTTTGAAAAATTGGAGTAAGAAAAGAAAACATGCAGAGGAACATGAGAGAAACAGGATCTTGTAGCAGATAGACAAAGGAGGGGGAGAAGGCTGTAAAAGCCACTTGCAGTCTCTTGTAAGGATAGTGAGTTAAGTGAAAAGGCAGCACATTCTTAAAGTTGAGAAATTTAACCTTAAAAAATTGCAATTTTTTAACCCATGTTTTTGTCCACAAGCAGATTCTGCTGCCAGGCCAGTGAATGACTCAATAGGAGCTTGTTTTATAGCCTTCAGGCAAGATTAACTCAGGCTTCCTCCTGGCAACCATCTGATTGATTGCATTTGTCGTATTTTAAATTGATTGGTCTGCTTTAAGCCAATTATGGGGACTCCTTCTCTGCTAGCATTCATAACAGCTTAAATAAATGGTCATCTTGTCCGTTTTACTTACCAGCTTTATGGTGCAAAGACTCGGTAGCACAAATGTGGTTCCTATGAGCTTGAGGATCTGGGGTGCATAGTCATATTGTCTTGTGTTTTAGAGCTCCTGAGTTTAACACTTGGTTGCCTGATCAAATGGTATTCCAGATGTGTTGAGAGTTAGAGAGGTTCTGCAGTTGGAGCTCTCTCAGTAATGGATACATAGACTTTGATGAAAATCAGAAAAGTAAGGTTTGGTGGGATGTATTCCTAGAGAATATATTGGAGTTCTAGTAGCTGAATAGTATCAGGTGCCACAGAGACAGAAGTGGTCATTCAGCAGCAGCAGTCGTTCTGTCAGACATGTATCGTTTCCTTCTGACACTGAGGGGGAGGAAAACCCACAAATATATTTATCCATCTACTGTCATATTCCCAAAAATCTAGTGAAAAACATGCATCATCCATAACATGGTAGCAACATGACTTGTCATAGAAGTGTTGTTTGTTGAGAATGTGAAACAGAAACTTGCTGGCCTCACAGGAGAGCTTTGTCCATCTTTTTGTGATGCCTAGACCTGTTGGTTAGCCTGGCACTTGTCTAACTTTCAACCTGAAACTTGCCATTACATCTACTGTGAGTTGAGCTGCCTCCTGGCGTGCAGTCCAGTGAGAGGCAGAACCAAGGGCTGCATATTGAATGGTTTTAGGAAGAGTCCATCTGCTTAGTGATCCTCAGATATGACACATCTAGAGCTGCAAGGAAATACAAGAGCTCCAATGTGGGTTTGGGTTTGCTGAGCTGAATCCATGTCTGGTCCATGCAGTCAGCTCTCACTGAGAAGGTAACCTCCTGTTTCCTATTCTTTCGCCAGTTTTTATGAAAATTTTACTCTTCTGAGAGATGGAGTAGCATTTGGAGTGAGATGGAAAACAGGTAGTTGCTGCTCGGGAAGGCAGGATGCAGCTAGAAATGCCACAGGGATGACAGCATTGGGTTAATTTTACTTATTACTGCCTGTCCTAAGACACCTAAATATGGGACTGCTTTTCCCTGGTAAAGAGGAGGAGTCCAATAGACAGGAATGGGAAGGGTTCTTTCTCTCCAGGCAAGCAGAAGTGTTGTCTCCTCCTCCCTGAATTGAAGCTCTTGGTAAGGTATGGTTATTGCCATGTGTGTGCTAATAGCTCTTTGGTATTGTTTTGCAATCTGAAGCCCACTGGTGGACCATAGGCTGTACAAAAGGGTGAGTGTAGCTGCCTGCTAGCCAGTTCCTCTCTTCCATTTTAAATATTTTTGCTTTCTGCTTGCTTGCATGGGGCTGCAGCCAAGATATGCCAGTAAGTTTCACCTCCATTAATTATAAAAAACAGAATCCTGTATAAACTAACCCTACTGCAATGACTAACACTGCTGCTTTTGTAACAGGACAGAGCTCTGCAGTAGACGTTCCCAATGCATGAATGTGTGAAAAAGGACATGTATCTTCATCATGGGCATGCTTAGGTGACATTGTCGGTGGGATATTTTTTTCAGTATTCAAAATGGCTGTTAGTAGATTTTGGAACTTGACAGACTCTGCACTGACACACTCAATGAGTAACAATGTCCTTTGTCATGGGACCATGACAACGTTCAGACTAGATCATAGGAAGCTGCAGTACATATGCAGCCTTCTCTAGATGGATATTTGTTTCTGCCTGAGCCAGAGAAGCAGAAGAGCTCTTCACGCTGCTTTTTACTTCCTAATGTGTTTAAGCACCAATGCTGATCTTCTGTAAGTTGGTCTTTGGTAAGTTATGTGCTGGTTACCTTACCAGGGCCAGCTTTTTGACAGCTGGTTCTTTTAGCTGCTAACCTATGTTAACAGGAAATCAAAAAACCTGAAGTGAAGATGCTATAATTGTGTGAGTGCCAAGTGAGCTTCTGTGAGAAGACTCATTCTCAGCCTGAGGAGTCCCTTGCCTTTGTGCTTGGCCATATCAGCAGGTGCTTCACTGCCCCACATGGCATGGGGACAGGCCGGAGCACTCGCAGTACAGCTCAGCCCTGCAGGGCAGGGAATGCTCTGGGTTCCCAGGCACTTGCCTGAGTTGTCAGCAGGACTGCTCCATATCGTTTTGCATTTGAAGAGGTCATAGTACTGCAGGGCTGTTCTTTGTCAAAACCTGAAAATGCTTTTGCAACAAAAGAGGAGAGGCAGAGGGAGGGATGACCTGGACTCTTGCTTCCACGTAACATTCAGAAATGAAAACTGAATTGTTGATCATGGAGTTTTACTGACTTCCAGTTGCAGAGATTATTTTTGGGATTTTGCAGTGAGAGTGTGAATTAGGTTTAAACCTGCTGAAGGCATAGTTTCTTTGTTTAACTATTGAGCCTAGACAAAAAGGCAAGAGCTGATGTAGTTTCTGTCTAAATTGTTACTTTTGATAACTATGATCATTTTTGTTGCATATCCTCATTTTTTTTTACCAGTAACAGTTTAGGTTCTTTACTAGTGGCAAATGAAGTAAGAATTGGATGAAATGGGGACAAAGGCCCAGCTCTGCCATAACTGTTTAAGTACTATGTTGCTGGGTCTTGCTCTGATAAAGACAAACGTTGCTTGTGATTGTGGAGACACCAACACTATGAAGTTGTTAGCTGGAACACCATGGCTCCAGATCTTAGCACATATGGTAATGTGCTTTGCAACCAATACAGGTTAATTCAGGAACACCATACAAATTCTTGTATTCTCATAATGGTGGAACAGCTGGGTGACTTGTTTTTACAAATCTAGTGCTTTGTGTACATCTAGGGCTGGCAGTTTGGGATCTGCAGTTGTGTGTCTGTGTTCAAAGACCTTTTGAAGAGAAAATGTGATTTGGTTCTGAAAAATAAAATTCACTGTAACTTCACTTGGCCTGATGGCCGTTGGGTTTCCCGGGCAGCTGCACGGCCGGGATGGGAGGCGGCATCTGCCCTCCCTGACACGGAACCGCAGCGCCCCACACTCCGCCAGCGAGTCCCCGCCGCGGATCGTTTATATAGCGGTCGGGCGGAGCGGCGGCGCGTTCGCTGATTGGCTGCGGAAGCCGCGGTGTTTCCGCAGCCAATGGGAAGGCGGAGCGAGAGGCGCCCAATAGCAGAGCTCCGCGCGGGGCACTGCCCTCAGGCCGCGCTCACAGCCAATGGGAGTGCGGAGCGAGAGGCGCCCAATAGCAAAGCTCAGCGCGAGGCGCCGCCCTCAGGCCGTGCTCACAGCCAATGGGAGTGCGGAGCGAGAGGCGCCCAATAGCAGAGCTCCGCGCGGGGCACCACCCCCAGGCCGCGCGCAGCCAATGGCGATGCAGCGCCGGGAGTCGCGGGAGCGCGGGGTGAGGGGCGCGGCTCGGGCGCGGTGAGCTGAGCTTCGTCCGTTGCGAGACGAGTCTGCTGTTACACGGAAAAACGTCAGCAAGTTTAACCCTCTTTAATCTTGGGGTCAGAGACCGTATCCATGGGACAGTGGTGACTGCTGCAGACGTGTTGTTAGCAGGCAGTAGAGCAGTGCGCTGCCTGGGCTGCAGTGCCTTTTCCCTCCTCGGCAGGCAGTGTCCCGACCTCCTGCCTTCTGGCCTGAGCAAGGAGCTGCAGCTTCTCAGCCCTCACAGCACAGCATGTGTTTGTGGTGGCAGGAGCTCCGTTGCGTGCGACATCGAGCCCAACTCAGCAGCCACTCCACACGCTCTGGGTTGTGGGACACAAAGCTGACTTGCAGGGCCCATGGCAACCAGAACCGTGGGTGCACCTGCTCTTTCAAAGGAAAAGCCATATGCTGCAGCCCTGTCGAGGATGTCAGACTTTCAAAAGCATCAGAATTGGAAGAAACTGGTGCAAAATAGGAATTGCAGGAGGAGAAGAAACAGGGCAAATGTTTTTCTCCCTGCACTGCCTGATTCATTTTGCAGTAGAGAGCACTTCCTATTGAGATCTCTTCTGTAATAGTACCTGGACACAATTGAGTTTCCGAGTCTCTCCTGGTTTTGTCTGCCTAGCTGTGTACTATATTCCACAGTGTGTATGAAAAGGGACTAGTATGCAGCTATATGCTGGTATGCTCAAAGTAGATTCCTGTCTCCAGTTACACTTATTTTTGCACTTTTGATTCTCTCTTGTTCCTCTTCAGAGAATTCCTGCTTAACTGATTGTCTGCATGCAGGTGTGCCAGCACAGGCAGTGCTGCACTCCACTCTGGTGAGGCAGGCCCAGGACAGTGTTGCACCCCGTAACCTTCACGGGATGGACAGAGAAGGAGATGTTACAACATCTTTGTTCTGTCAGTAGGAATAATAATGTAAACTTAAAATGTGCGTGCTAAAGTGGGCTAGTTGAATTCAAACCTGAAAAGAATGTGCAACTTGTGACTTAAATGTAGAAGAATAAAGCAATTGTGCTATCGCACCCTTCCTTTCAAGGCTAGGAGCAAAAAGATGCATGCTGCAGTCTCAAGAGACACAAAAACTGAGCTGTGTGGCATAGCCAGTGAGGTAGTAGGGGAGACTGGAAAAAGGAGCAAGTGCAGAGTCCAGGTTCACAGCACACAGCTCTATGGACCTGAGGGAAGCTGGGTAAGCCAGCCCTGAGGACATGCTCTGTAGATACTGAATGTTGAGTCTACTGTAGGTGCAGCTGACAGGCCAGTCAGCAGTACTAGAGGAGAAATAGCTGTTGCACTCTAATGCTTTGTATATGTAACAGGATATGAAATTAGTAGAAAGCAGACTCAGGAAGTTCAGTAGCATTTGCAGATTTTGCCTTGAATGGCAAGTGATGGGCGATTGACCAGGAAATCAGAGAGTTCCCTACTTATCTGGAAAAAGTAAGCTAGGAACTGTCACAAAATGTATTCACTGCTGTTCTGCCAAAAGAATCTGTTACAGCAAGTGATTCTTTGCTGCTTTGCATTTTTATAGCACCCTGTGTGCATTCACTGCTGGTGTGCATGCACACAAGAACAGTATTTCTGATGTGTCCGTATCTGTTGAGGGAACGTGTGCAAATGGGTCTGTCTGCACATACAAATTCAATGTATTCTGAACCCTGACACTGTGTTTATAGTCTACATGTGCAGATAAATGATCACAGCATATGATTCCATGTTTTTTTGAAAACCTCTTTTCCAGTTGATTTCATTATTTTGTCTTCGTTTATTTGGGTTATGTTACATGAGCATCAGTAAAGAGGGAAAGGCAGGAGATTTTATCGGCCGACTTAGGAGACACAGCAATTGCTATCTTTCTGCAGTAGAAGTTAAAGACTTTCTAGAAAAAAAGAAAGCATAGTAACTGTTGCCTTGAAGTAAGAGTTTTTATCTCAGAGGAACCTGGTCCAGTGGACAGATTTCAGCCAATCTCAGTGCTTACACAAACATCCTCTGCTCATCGGTTAAACCAGTGAAGGAGAGCTTTGCTTAAAGTCCAGATATAGGGCATGAACAAAAATACACATCCAGTTGAACTGTGACCCTCTCTGACATTCTCTTGGTAGGTGGGTGGTCTGGAGCGGATCACAGGGAGCAAATGTTTTCACCTTGTTAGGTCAGCTAGTCAGTTTCTGCCTGCAGCAAAACTCTTGTCCTCTCTGGGGCAGAACCTGTGCACTTCTTTACTAGTCGCAGCCATAGATAACAAGGTATTAATTCACAGCATCTTTCATTTTAAAATAGATCCTCTTACCCCCATGGCATTTCTTATGGTTTGAATAAATGCTCCTCTCCAGTTTGGGGAGTATGCATTAAAACACCTGAAGTCAGTTTGTCTGGTAAGTACAACTGTATCTCATACCTGAATAAACAACATATACTATATTTTGTTGTTCTCTGTGAACGCTTCTCCCTCTTGACATTGCAGCAACAAACTCTTTCCTACTCCTGTGTACCTAGGATCTGTATTACATGCTGTGCAGCTGCCATTGCACTTATGTACCTAGTTTCTTATGTCTCTCAGATTGAGAATGGGGGGAAAATTTTAAGGGATTGAAAAGTCCCACTTGTTCAGGACGATGTGAGAATATGTCATATTGGGATACGTGTCACTACCTGCAGCAGATGTTTTCAAAGTAATTTCTTTTTTCATTTACCTCTTGCAGGGGCTGAATGTATTTGGAGCTCAAATGTGTGTGTTAAATCGCAGACCGGGTGCTCTGGGGTGTCATGCTTATTGGGCCTTTCTGTCTTTTTTGTTTTGCTGCCCAAATGAGATATCTGGAAAAAGGCAAGAGCTCCCTTTTGTTAAATGTCCCACAGGCCATTTCAGCTCTCAGAGTGACAGGTAATTTGACAGACAGCCTTCCCTGACTCCTGCACCCTGTCCTTTATACTGATCTTCAGCATTCAGATTCATTCAACATCTCCCTGGCTGGGCATTATGGAGTAAATTCGATGAAGCAGCTTTGTATTACGCTTTACCCATGAAGCCATCGTTTGCTGTAACTTTTTCAAAGTAGACCTAATTCATTTGCTGACATATTCCCATACCAGACTGGGGAGGGTGCGTGGGGAGAGGAGCTGCTGCTCGCTTCTGGGGCTGTTGCTTTCTACATTGCTTCAGCACGTACTGATGCAACCTCCTGTATGATGTCCAAGTAAGTAACATGGTTTGAAGGGCATAGGCTTTGTCTGGCTGGAGCAATGTGGGAACCAGAACGAAGGTCCCAAGTGTCAGGGTTCCAAAGCTCAGAGTTGAAATCATTGTGTTTCCTGTACATCAGCACCATGGCTGTGATTCAGACACCTTATCAGTAGCCATCTCTAGTGCACGTGCTTTTTCCGTCCATCTGCTCTTCAGCAGTTGCTGAGGGGACGACTTTGTCCCTTGGAGCTTATTGTCTAGAGGAAATGTTACTTGAGCTGGTTTTTGTTGAAGGCTTTATCAGTGCAAAACCAAAGTTAACAGTCCTTGCAATTTGGTGCATGGTTTCAGTAGCTGCTGGAGTAGGATGGTACATCTTGTTTGGAGTCTTGCAACAGCCAGACCCTGTCACCCTTTCCTGGTGTGCTCCCGTTTGCAGCCACGTGTCACTTGAGCTGTCCTCACCTCCAGTCCCCATACAGCTGGAGGCACTTCCAAAAATGACCCAAACGAGCACCTCAGTGCCTGTGACCCTCTGGGAGAGGTTTGTGCACCATCTGTCAACACGTGGCCTCCTGGTACCACTTGTCTCAGCGCTCTCATTTTTTTAGTGTTTCTTTGGTGGATTTATTCTTTTAAAAGGCTCCCTGTAAGTCTACCAAGCTGGAAACATCTTCTCAAAGAACATCCTTGCTGCTTGTACCATTCTATAAATCCTAGTAGTGTTCTTTTTCTTAGCTGAATTTATTAATGCTAGTTACTGCAGCTGCTGGACTTTGGCTCTCTTCCCCACCTGAATTGAAGAGTGGAAAAATATGAACCAAAGAAGATCACCTTCTAGCATGAAGGCAATTGTTCACTTAAAAGGGCTCCTGGCAGCACCTATTCAGTGGATACCTGTTTTCAAGGATCCTAACTTGTCTAAAATTCTTCCCTGGTCAAACTGTATTTTTAAACTACATTTAAACATTCAGAGGGTTTATTATTCCAAGTGTTAATGAAGAGGCGATACCAGCCCCACACCATGTTGACACTTTATGTTGTTTTAACAAAATCAGAGTTTCACTGAGTAAGGAACTTGAAGTATTAAGTGTCTGAGAGGACTTTTGAGACAGGCTGCGATACAGATTATCCAATAAAGAATTAATAGGTTGAAAACAACAGGGTTTAGATTCTCTTGGTTAAGCAATTCAGAGGCTTATTTAAGAACCATTACTTTAAATGATAAACGGATTACACTGGTCTGGTATCTAGCTTGATGCATACACTGTTTCCTGCACTTTGTGTTTAGCCCTGGTTTGGGGAAGAAGCAGGGCATTCACAGCAATATATCAGTACTTCCCGAGTGTGACTCTGGCTGTGGAGTTGCTCAGTTATTGGTAACAGTTAGAGATACTTCGACTCTGACTGCGCTGTGCTGCACTCTGACCGATGCTATGTGTCATAGCTGAGCAGGGCTGCCTTGAGCCAGCTTATAGGAGAGGGGAGAGCCCTTCTGAGTGAGAAGAGCTTTTCAAACACAGACTGCAGGTCTTCATATCTCCTGGGCACTGCATTATGCAAACAAAGGACTCATAGTACCTGTCTGAACTCCCAATTTTAATGCACAATTATGTATACCTAACACAAAGGTTAGTTTCATTTTTAAAAGTGTGGTAGCATAATAAACTTGGATGGTCATCATCTTGAAGCTTAGGTTTATAAATGCTGTGGAATGCAAGGTTTGTTTTAAGCCATTACATGCTAAACAGCATCTCTCAGTAATGTACCCATGACAGATGTCCAAGTCTGTAACTTTGCTGTAGGGTAATTCTCTAGTATGTGCTTGTATTTTTAAGCAGTAATGATCATTGCACTTGCAAAATTTTTATAAGCCTGAAAATCTTTAAACCCGGGTGAAGCACATTTGATAAGAAGGAAAAACTGCCCATTTCTGAACAGGATCCGTACTAGTGCAAATGTGGAGTGCTGTAGTAATTCACTTCCATTGGCATGTGTGTTCCAGTTAAATGGATTCAATAAGTCTGCACCAGTACAGATATTGCATGCTGAAGGTTGAAGTTTGCAGCAAAGCATGTCTTGCATTCTTCCAGCAAAAGTGTTTTGTTAGTGTAGCCTTTGCATGTTGAACTGCTAAACTAAGATACAGCATGTCTCGGTGAAAGAGCCACCAGCTTACCTAATGTGCATGTTCTCAGCAAGAGGCCTATAATAACAGGTTACTTTTATATTGCAGTACTGAAGTGCAACAGAAAACACTTGGAAGTTGCACTACAAGTTATGCATTAATTGATGATATCTTGAACGTTCTTCACAATAAGGCTTAAAAATTTCATAGTGCACAGAGGCACATTGCATTTTTCTAGCACAGCAGAGATCTTGGCTCACATTCTGCTTCTAAGCTGTGCAGTAATAGAAATAATAATAATTTCAAGGGAGAGGCTTCTTTTCTGCTGCAAGAAAAGAAAAAAAAAAACCCTAAATATACTGAAGATGGTCTTGTTTGTCATTCGTAAGCATTAGTGCATTGTACCTGTTCTCCTACCCTGCAAAAGCTTCCCCAGTGGGTTGCACCACAATAGGCCATTGCCCCTTGCTACCTTCTGCGCCCTGCTGAACACCCAACTCCCCTGATGTCAGCAGGATCTTTTAGACACCAGCTTGCATAGAGCCACAATTTCCTTGTAGAAGACTCCTCTGTGAAGTTGGAGCAGGTGTTTAGGCTCCGCACAGCACTACCCAAGCAGAAGCTTGGAGCCAGTGGTGCTGTTTGCTGCCTTCCTCCCTTCCTCAGCTTGGGGATCAGGGCACATCTCGGCATCTGGGGAGGCGTAGTGAGGCACTCTGCTTCCAACTCAGATCTCAGAAGACAGTGCCCTCTTGGATGTAGGTCTTCAGGTTCTGAAAACAGCACATGCATTCAGACTAGCAGAGCTCTCTTTCCATACATAATATTCTTAAGTAGTTTGGTGGAATTAAGGTAATTAACAAAGATCTGACCTGTGTATTGATTACTGTGAGATACTCAGTGACTTCCTTTTCTCCCAGTTTCACAAACAAAAAGGCCTTTGCGTGCTAGAGGTTTAGTTGTCTAAAACAAAGAGTTAAAAGCAGACAGCTCCCTTTTGACCATGATTCTGAGTAGCAGTATGTGCAGACAAATGAATAAATAAAACAATGAAAGCAAGGTGTATTTATAGAGCTCAGTGTATAGCCTTCATCACCTTCATCATATCCTTCTACTAGTGGACTGGTGCAAGAGCCAAAAGTCTATGTACAGAACCTACAAACTGATGTTGCTACTGTTTAACTCTCCCAACATCTTTTATGATCTGTATTTACTTACGCTTTGTTAAGTTAATTCACTTTTAGTTGGATTCTGTTACACAGACTCGAAGCTCTGACACAATTCTTTGTACCATACCTTCATTATTTGTCCTTTAAAATTTCTGATATGTAAGTTGGGCACGTACATGCTTTGCTAAATTACCTCAAGTTAGGCTACGTTCTGCTCCTGTTGGAAGATCCTGCCTTTGCAGTAGCAGAGGGTAAGTAAGGCACATGGAGGCAGGTGGTGAAAGGATTGCACTGCAGAAAGGAGTCAGAGCCAAGCTGCCCCAGGCTCAGCTGGGTACCTGCCTTCAGGTTTTGGGGCGGCATGGGAAGACCCTGTGGCTCCTTTGCAGACAGCCTTCACTGACACACAGACAGTTTGTCAGCCTGAGCAGAGGATTGCTCCTACTCCAGCTCCAGTGCAGAATTCTGCTTTACTTGATGGGATTGAAATAATTCCCTTCTCTTCATCCTTTCAATTTAATTTTTAATTATTTCTGTTTTAAATGACGATTTAGTTCTTAGGCTGCGAAGTGCTAGAGGAGGTAATGTGTTGTACACCTTCTAAAAGGTGCTTCAGGAACTGAAGCATCGGACCTCATCTAGGGAGAATGACTCTTCCATGTTGTAAGTTCATCTCTCTTGGCAGGCAGCGTCCTCCACTGCTGGCTCGGAAAAATCAGGAATCTGCTACCAACATCATGCTAGAAAGTACAGCCACCAGCAGCTGGAATACGTGTGAATTATCTTTCTTCATGCTCATACCAGCTCTTCTGCTTGTATATCAGTACTTTCTTACATGAGATTCTGTATCACCATCAAGCTTCCCTTCTAAGTATGATGGCGTGATTTTCCCCTGTTGTGCTGCGCACAGTAGATTGTCCCCACCTCAGGAACATATGGAGGAAAGCAGTCAGTGCTGAAATCCTCTTTGCTGGAAGAGCTGTCAGCAGCAACTGAACAGCAGTACAAAAATAAAACCCAGCAGTTAAACAGGCCAATGCCAGAACAGAGTCCAGCCACAGTTACAAATATTAGGGGGAAAAAAATGGCTAGAACAAAGTAGGTCTTTGCAACTGTGTTTTGCCATGGATTTCTAGTGACCCATTCTTGCGCTTCCAACTGTTTATGGTGTCAGGAACGAGCTGCCTTCCTGTCCTGTCATTTCTCTGGGAGATGGCTCTTTTGCACGAGAGGTTAGAGTGAAGAGTCATTTTGATTTCTCTGTCTTGAAAGAGAGTTGCAATAAAGTGTTATATAGCTCCTCTTTGTTTTTTCAGAGTGAAAGAATTGAAAAAGGCCAAGGAACTTGAAGATACGCAGCAGCATCCCGTAGCAATGTGACATTGCTTTTCAGACTGTTTTCATTTTCTGTTTTTAGCAGAGACATGCAACAACAACAAAAGTACCCACTGCAGTTCTGGAAATACCAGCTGCAGGATTTTAACAGTAATGTTTTGGTCATTGCATTTGCACTTTCATGGACAACTTTTAATTTGTTCAGCAAGACATCTCGGAACTCAATCTTCTGTTGGATCATGGGGAAATCAAAAGACACCCTGAGGAAATTGTGAGTTGCTTCATTCTCCGAGAAGGAAGAAGCGATTAATAATCCTTTTCATATAGGGCTGTATTAAACAACATGTGGAACTGTACAAATATGATACCAAAAATATTGTTCAGAAAAGGTGGGAATGCACAAGCAACACGAGAATGCTGTTCCTGCACCTGTCAGTCGTCTCCAAGAAACTGAAGCTTTGAAAGTCTCAGTGGAGGGGCTTAGATCAGTACATCTTTATTGGGTCCATGCATCCTCATTTCCTTCGCACTTCTGTCCTTTGTGTTTTATTTCAATCTCTACAGCACACTTAATGCAACTTTTTAAATCTGCAGGTTTTTAATACATCCTGTGGGAAATTCTGGAAGGGGCTGGTGTATGAGACAAACGGGTAATGCATGAGGAACGGAGAGAGCAGCTTAAGCAAGTTTTAAAATGTTTTTTTGGTATTTTTACTAGAACCTGCAAACATATCAGTTGTCACATACTT
The DNA here is from genome assembly GCF_028858725.1 of Colius striatus. Classification (NCBI taxonomy): domain Eukaryota; kingdom Metazoa; phylum Chordata; class Aves; order Coliiformes; family Coliidae; genus Colius; species Colius striatus. Next base: position 10,204,826 of record NC_084779.1, read on the forward strand.
TCTGCCATATTCAGCACTTTATTTTCTAGCCTTACTTTCGTGTATTGTTATTTTAATTAAGTTCTTAAAATAATGTGTAAAACACGTAGCTTTTTATCTTAAGTACTTGTCAAACCTCTTGTCATTTTGCAGAGTCACACGCGTATGTTGCCTGGACATTTTATACCACCTAAAGATCAGAGTGGTGCTGCATTCTGGCCAGTAAATTTCTTATTTTGGCTACTTCATCAAAATCTGGGCAGTTTCTGTATATATAGAAGGTAGAAATGGAAAATGAGAAAAAATATTTGAAAGGGAATATATTGATTAATTACTAAATATTTTATTCACAAAGGGTCAATAACTTGGCAAGATAAAATTATTATTTGTATAGTTTTGTCTGAATGAACGAGAGGAGTGTGGATGTATTGTTTGTACATATTGTATATATTAAAACAAAGAGATATGTGCATGAAATCAAGAAAAAGAAATGAACAAAGCAAAGCATTAGTGGCTATGGTCTGTAAAATGAAACAAAAACTTTATTTCACTATAAGAAACTTTATTTTAAATGTTCTTTAGAAGAACATTTTTGCTAAAGCATGACTAAATGGCAAAAAAAGAGCTACTGTATTTAGACTTAGGAAAAAAAAGGCAGAGCAACATTACTTTAAAAAAAGAAAAAAAAAAGAAAAAAAAAGGATATGTTTACATTTGATTTTGGCTACCAGGAGTTTTGTTTGGTTGGATTTAATTTATTTATTCCTTCCTCCTTTTGTTTCCCCCAGTTGTCTTTTTTTTTTTTTTTTTGCCAATGGTGCCAAGTAATGTGAATGCTGATAATGCTTAAGAGAATTAAGTTACTTTTGCAAAGCAGATAATCATAAGAGTACAAAAACCGTATCTAGCTTAACACCATACACTCACTGCAATAAAGAACACTTAGAATGAACATAAAAAGAAAAAAAAAAGAAATAGTATGAAAGTAGAAAATATGTTTCACATTTTCATATCCTGCTGGACGTCAGAAAATGTAATAAAATTGCACAAAAAATCTTAAAAAAATTAAGTAAACTTAAAAAAAAAAGATGCAAACTGATCTTGTAGGGGTGTCATGGTATATTGCTATTTCCACATAGTGAGGAGCCAAAGAAATTAGGTTTTTTTAAATTGAATGACTAACTTAAAACTGTCACAAAATCTGGACAATGGGAACCAGGTTCTGATCTTGTATTACACAGGAATGTAAGGGAAGAAACTCCTGAAGTCCGTGTTGTTACTGTGGGTTATGTATGTGTGTCTGAGATCAGAAACTGCTCCTGTGTGTTTGTTTTGCTCGTGGCAGTGTAAAATTTCTGAATGGACTGGTGTAAATTTGAGATTGTTAGTTTTGGAATAGTTACTTGATCCCGGCCACCAACTGCAATGTTTAAATGCAAGGCTTGTTGTGAAGCCTAAAAATATTCACACGTAAGAAGCTTTTAAACTGGTGTCTTTGAAAGAAGAGTAAAAACAAAGATAGTGGCAAAAAAAACCTGGGGTCAGTGCTCTTGGTGCCTTTTCTATAATTGTACCTGTTTTTAATTACTTCTTTTCACTGCCAGCATTGAATTACAGTAGATGTGCTATAGCTCATTATCAGAATTCTCTTGTATGTTTCTGAACTGCTGCTTTATGGCCTGATTCAATTAAAAAAAAAAAAAAACAAAAAAAAAAAAAGGAAAAAAAGCAAAAGGAATGGCCTGGCGCTCACACTGTGCCTGTGGGCAGCCTCATAGCTTCAATTTGCTGAACGGAATTGGGACCGTAACCACTCAATTTTCCTCTCACGCAAAAACAGAACAGGAGACACCGAAGAATCTCCTTTGGAATGAATTGGAAATGCTCTGTATTAATACTGGAAGAACTCTGACATTTTGAAACCAAAATGTTGTTCCCATTAACCAATGTGTGACAATATAGAATCGACCTTTTCTGAACAAGAGTAGTGACCTCGGTGAAAATGTTTTAACTCCCTGCCTTTGCAGAAAACGATTCAGTAATATACAGAGCTATTTCAAATTACTCTTCCAGATCCATGGGCCTGGTGGTGTATCTACTAATCTAGATCCTGCTTCAGCCAAACATTTAAGCATGTACTTGCTGTTAAACATGCAAGCAATTCCACGGGCGCAACAGAACTACTTGCATGCTTGGAAGCCAAGTACAGCTTCTAAGTGCTTTGTTGTGTCAGGCCATCACCCTTCAATGTATCACTGGGGAGAAAGACTTCCCCCGCAGTGAAGTGATTCTGCTCACCCTTTTCTTGGTTGTGGAACTTACATTTTCATGGAAGATGAGTAAGTGCAGCTTTCCGGGAAAATTCAAATTCCCAAGTGCCAGGAGCCAGATCTTCTGTCTTCTGATAATGGAATTGCTCCTTTGTGAAACATATTCGACAGCGCTAATACTGTGTGAAAGAAATACAGAATATAACATGAACCCCCTCTCTGGTTGCACGCTTATGGCGGTTCCACACAATAGCTGGTGCCCAATGGGGGGTCCCCAAGACTTGCATGTAAAACTAGTATAGATGTCTTCTCTTTTGTAAGTTTTATTTTTGTAACCGTGCATGTAAAGCATCACTGAATCAATGGATCTGTCGAAGAACTCAGCTGCTGGAACCATGCAAAATGTTTTGAATTGCCCTTAAAATACGGACAATGTTTTCTGAATGCTTTATATTCTTTCTGCTGTAAATTAAAAACAAAGAAAATTTCCCCATACAAAGTGTGTGCCTTTTTTTAAACACGCCTCTTACATCCTAGTTTCAAAGAGTAATGTAGTCCTCTAGTCACTGCCAGTGACCGTGAAAAAAATGTGTTTTCTCTCCCACATGACCTGCTTGTAAGCAGCATCTATGCTGGCCCTAGTTCTAATTGAATTTTCTGGCACAACTTAAAGCAGTGCTGCTATATAATAGTTTAAACACAGCTATGGACAACAAGCTGTGAAATCAAAGTATTTTCAGTTCCTCTTCAGGGAACAATCCCTTTCAGTGCAGAGCGTCTGGGCTTTTCACGAGAAACCATGCACATCTAGTAGTAAAATGCTAAATCCTACACTGTGCACAAAGCAGAGGCAAGTCTTGGAATTCAAGAGGCCTGCTGATACAGAAACCGAAGAGGTAAAACTTAGTAACACAATGCTGATGAGTGAGACTTAATAGCTATCACACTACTAGTCCATGAAAGGCTGTGTTAGTACTAGTTAGGAGTAAGTTCCGCCACAAACCAGGACCACACCAGAAGATGAGATTTCATTAAGAGAGTCTATTCTGGACTACAGAGAAACAAGTTTATTTATGTTTTTCTTTAGTAATAAATCAGCACTTAATTCCCTGATTTTCCATTTTATGTGCCTGTTTTTTTCCTGGGTTCTTTAGCATTGCGGTGGGTTGACCCTGGCCAGAAAGTATCTACCAGCTGCCTGTTCAGTCCCCGACCTCCCCCATCTTCTCCCGAGCAGCATGGGGAAAGAGAAATGGAGGAGAAACAGGGAAAAAAAATGCCTGCTGTGAGATAAAAATAACAACAAAAAAGGAAATGAACAAAAATAAGTCATGCAGAGGCAGCCACTCACTACCTATCACTAGCCACCCAATACCTGGGGAAGAGCACCACCACCCTACCCAGCTTTACTGCTGAAGGTGATGATATGTGACCTGCAGTAGCCCATCAGTCTGTGTGGCACAGCTGTCCCAGCTGTGTCCCCCCTCCTGCCTCTCACCCACCCCCAGCCTATGTGCTGTGGGGATGGCATGAGAAAGAAAGGGCCTTGATGCCATGTGAATGCTGTTCAGCAACAGCCAAAACATCAGTGTGTTATCAACACTGTTTTGGTCACAAATGAAAGACAGCAGCGTAGAGGCTGCAATACGTAACTCCATCCTAGCCAGGCCCAGTGTAGGCATAATCACACCAGGTCTGAGAGCCCAGGTCTGTTTCTGGGCTTCAGCCAAGTCAAGAGCTCTTCACAACTAGCAAGATGGCCAAGAACAAACTTCCCTACTTTGGCAGGTTTTCACCCTTCAGCATGTTCCAGTAGCTCTCAAATGATGCAAGGCACACACTGATGTGATTTTTAAAAAAGTATGCATGCTTTTCCCACAGCGGGACCACAATGACAAATCACCGTACAGACCCCGCAGTTCAGGGGCCAAGTGTTTGCTACTCCGGCGATGTAACTGCACCGCTTCTGAGGGAGCTACCCCGACGTGCACACCAAGATGCATTAACATGCAGAAGTCGGCTGGAGCCCACGTCCCGCACTGCACATACGCACCATTGTCAACTACATTGGCCCGCCGCACGCCCACAGCCACTGTGCAGGGGCGGGGCTCAGCGCCCCCGGTGCCGGCCCCGGGCGGGCGGCGGCGGCTGCGCGGGCAGTGGGCGTGGCCTCCGGGGCGTGGTCCCGGCCCCGCCCGGGTCTGACGTCAGGTCCTGGGCGCCGGGGGCCGCGCGCACTTCCCGCTCGGGCTCGGCTGGGTGCTGTTGCCGTGCTGCGGCCTGAGTCCCACCGGCAGGATGTGAGTGCGGGACGCCGCGGGGGGACGGCCGCGACCGGGACGGCGGGAGAGGGGACCGGGCCCCGGGCGAGCCGGCCGCGCCCAGGCGGGCCGTGGCGGGAGCAGGGGCAGGCCTAGCGCGCAGCGGGAGAGGCCCGGCCGCGCCCGGCGCTGTGGGCTGAGCGCCTCTGGGCCGGTGCGGCTGGAGGAGGGGGCTCCTCCGGGTGCGGCCGGGGCGGGAGGCCGAGCTTAGCCCTCGATGGGGCCGCTGCGGGTCGGGCAGCGGCGCCTTCGGCGCGGATGGGCCGTCCTGTCCCGCTGCCCGTCGGGTCCTGGAGTTCCGCCAGCCTCAGGCGTGTCTGCAGGCGCTGCCCAAGGAGCCAGAGCACTGCGAGCGGGCGTTCAGGGGACTGCTTTGTTGTGTTTGGAACCCGTGCTTTCAGGAAGAGGTTCCATTTCCGAGACTTCAGTCGGGAAGCAGCAGTGAAAGAACCTGAAAGTATCACAACTTAAAGTGCCAGATACAATCCAAGAACCGCTCTTGAGCCTTGTCACAGACTTCCTGGTTTACTGATGTGTACATACGTTGGCCCTGCTAAATGTATAAACACGGCCACTACTCAGATTCAGCTCCTTTATCAGGATGTGCCAGACCCTACATGCTTCTGAGGCAGAAGAAATAAAAACACCGAAAAGCAAATTGAGTATAGATAGCCTAGAGAGATGCAACAGAAACTTGTTAAAGCAGTGGAAAGGGTATGAGAAATATGTGCAGAGGCTCTTGAATTTGTTACAAAAATGTAGGGTGTTACAGCTGCTAAAAAGAACTCAACTGCCTGAAGTTGTGTATTCAAAGCTGACCAGAGGTAAATTGTTATATATGCTTGAAGATTTTTTTCCCCCTCCTTGTGCTTTTTGTTGCTCAGTGTCAACTATTTGAAAAGAATAGAAACAGAAGCATCCACTGGAAGAGCACGTAGTTAAAATAACCATTAAGTTTCTCTGCTGGACTTCTTGTAAGCTACTGTAGCTTGAAGCTTAGTATGTGTGTTCATACTGGAAAATGAGAAAACCCCTGAGCCCAAACCTTTGAATGCTTGCGCCATATGAACAGTTGTAGAAGTTGTCATATGCTTTACTGTAAACCATAGCATTAGCAAGCCACTGCTGTGTTTTAGCATGTCAAGCAATTGTTGGCAAGATGTATGTAACACTATATGGCGCACAGCTCTTGTCAGTTTCTCCAGTAGGAAACTGCATACGGGTTCCGTTTTCAGCCATGTCAGAAAACTTGTTTAAGCACATCCAGTTAAAACCAAAAGCCCAAACTATTAAAAGATAAACAGAATAATGATTATTTTCTTTACTGTAGGTCAGCCAGTATTCCTGGAAGCTCAAATGTGGCTGCTGGCAGTAATCGTCGTCTTCAGCAGACTCAACACCAAGTAGATGAGGTAAAAGTCTATTCCAACAGCAGTGTAAGCATTTTGCTTCAGGAAACCTGTGTAACTGGAAGGAATATTTTGGCTAAAGTAGTTTCCCGTTCATTATTTTATGAAGGGGAGGCCTAGTATCATTTAGCTTGCTTTATTATACTTGTGTCATCTTAGATCTTGCAAAGGCTTTTTAAAAACATAAAATCCATTCAGCTGTAGTGGGGGACTAGAGAGAAGTTACCAGTGTCCAAACATTAGCTGCAAACATGGCACTTGAGGATTTGGTGTAATTAAAAGACAAAAACTGTTACAGAGAATCAGATTTTTCTCATCCATAGCAGTGAAGCCTGACTGACGAATATGATGTCTAGATTTCTGAGCAATCCAGAAATCAGGCTGGTTACTGACAGTATTTTTGACATTGATTATCATGTTTATATCCTCAGTTCCTTCTGAAGCAAGTTAGGAATTATTTCCCAAGTTCAAGGGAAAGCCAAACAAAGCTGGCACTACTGAGGCTTTAAAGTAGGTACTGGAGGCTTCCAGCCATGGGTGAATTTCACAGTTCTGTTTAAACTTACAACTAGATATACCAATAGCTCCTACTTCTAAGATGAGACCATTAGGAATACCATATGTTGCTATCTGTTGCCTGCAGCTAAGTTCCAGAGTGAGTGATACAGCTGATAATTTACTGTAAGCATTACACTGATGTAGGTTGTTGACATCATGCGAGTGAATGTGGACAAGGTATTGGAGCGAGATCAGAAGCTGTCAGAGCTGGATGACCGTGCTGATGCACTTCAAGCAGGAGCTTCACAGTTTGAGACCAGTGCAGCCAAGCTGAAAAGAAAGTATTGGTGGAAGAACTGTAAGGTAAACACAGCTTGTAAAATTGACATTAATGTGACATTCTAGCTCGTATTTTCTTTAAAATGGGGCATAGTGGTTAGGCAAAGTAAGCAAAAGCTGTGTTGCCAGCAGTGATGCCTGATGCAAGAGCTTGCCTAAGGTGGTAATGGCCAGAGGGAAAGACCTCAACAATCTGAGGCTTTGGGGAATAGAAAGAAAAAAGCCAAAAATGCATAGATTGAGCTAATGTACAGAAGTATTAGAAGTAGCTCACTCAGACATCTGTACTTGTAGCTGTTGGCAGTTTGGAATCCTCTTTCATGAGCAACAAAAACTGAAAGATGTGGTATAGGGTAAGAATAGAAAATATGGTTAATAACTGGAGGCAAAATGGAAGAGAACCTCACGATCTGCTTTGCCTGTGTGCACGGCCTACCACCTCCAAGTGTGGTGGTGGATCAAGCTTGCTTACTGAAGAAGTGTTACTTGCTGTGTTGGATCTGGCACATAGTGCAAAAGTGCCTTGCAAGGTCTGCTTTCCTGTAAAGGACAGTTAATGCTACTGTTTGTAGTAAGTGTTGTGTGGCTTTTTTCACAGATGTGGGCAATACTGATAGCTGTTGTTATCATTATCATCATCATCATTATTGGTAAGTTTCACCAAAATGGGTGTTTCTAATGGAGTAGATAGTGTACAGCTTAAATAGATAGATACTCAAAGTATCTACAGCATTAATGTGAAGTGGCAGGGACAGCATTAGCAACTGCTGCCTGCCATGAGTGAAAACCACTGTGAGAGCCCCAGTAGTTCAATCCCAAACACCTGTGCAGAGTGAAATAGGGAAAGTGAAAATCACAAGGACTGAGAAACCAGGAACAACCTTGGTTTTATTTTTTTCCCAGCTATGTGTTGCAGAAGTATACAGAGAAATAGCCCATCCCTCCCTCGTCTGAGAACTGGTTTGGGGTCTTTTTGTCTGCCCCAGCCACTTACTAGATGAACCCTCTTCAGTGTGGCAGCTCTGAGTTCACTGCCCATTGTTGGTCAGCTTTGTGCAAGTAGAGACTTCGCTGCTGGGTGAAACGATACTGCTGTGTTGTGTTAGGATAGCAAGCCAGGGAATGTGTAGTTCAGTCTTTGATTTGAATTCTTGTGTAATCTCCAAGTATTTCACGGGAGGACACAGTTTAAGTTTGTGTTGTGATAGAGTAACAAACACTGTAGTAACCACTGGCAACAGATATAGAGTCCTGGGTGAGAAATAGCAGTGAGACAGCACAGACGAAAACTAAAACTAGGAAAACCAATGTGGGAAAGTCTCAAATTCCTATTACATGACTCTATTATCTTAAGTTCTCAAAATGCAGGATTGTTATGGTGAGGGGCTGAAGAAGACTGGTCTTTGTCCAACTTTTTTCTTCTTTTTGTAGTCCTGAGTGTGCCTTCATGAGTTTCAGGAAGAAACTTGGATCAGCTGAAGGTGCCCATCTTCAGCCTCTCCACTTCAAACCTCCTGTGTTTTCAGCTCATTTAATGCTGTTTAAAGCCAAACTCTTTTTGATTACTGAAATGTTAACTAACTTTACCTGGTTGCCTTAAGACACTCCTGTCACTAATTACTAACAAGCACAACCCACCACTTGTACAGTGCCTTGATAAATTGAGGTGCAGAGCGAGTGAGGAGGATTTGGCTCTAGAATTTTCGATTCTGTAACGGGTCCAGGGCTCTGTAAGCTGTCTGGGAATGTGTCCTCCATCCTCCTCACCTGCCCTCATCTGGTGCCATGGTGGGGGGTCGGCTCTATACACCGACCCGTGCCTGGTCGGCAGCGCCTCTGCTCCCGCCCCCGCCTCTCACGCCTTGCCTTAACGGAGCCGCGCAAGAACCCGCCGAGTGCCGATGCGGCCCTATCGCCAGCCGCGCAGAGGAGCTGCGGCGGGGCCCCGCGCCGTGCCTGTCCCGCGGCGGCGGGCCGCGGGGCTGCGCGGCAGACACAGGCCGAGCCCGCGGTGCGCTGGCGGCCGCGCTCCGCCCGGGGGCGGTGCCGCACGTGGCGGCGGGGCGGGCGCGCGCACGGGGGCCGCGTGCGGCGGCGCGTGAGGGGTGCGGCGGGGGCGCGGCCGGGCCCGGCGCGCGCCGGCTCCTCCAATAAAGCGGCTGCGGCTCTGCCTCCGCCTCCTGTGTGTCCGGGGCGGGCCGGGGGCGCGGCGCACGTGGCCGAGGTGTGTGGGAGCGGGGCCGCCGCGTGCGGCGGCCGTTACGTAACCGCGCGGTGCCGGGGCGGGACCCGCTCGGTGTCCGGCGCTCTGCGGCGGGGCTGGCGCGGCCCTCCCTGCCGGGAGCAGGTACGGCTCGGAGGCGGCGGGGCAGAGGCCGGGAAAGCGAAGCGCCGGCCGCTCGGGAGCGGTTGTGGGGGGGGTGGGGGCGCTTTGGGCTGACGTCCGTGCCTAGCGCGTGCTTCCGCGACCTGCGGGTGCCGCGTGACCGTGGCGCAGGGGAGCGCGCGGCGGCGGCGGGTGGGCTCCCGCGTCCCCTTGAGGCGGCGGCGTTTGTTTTTCCCGCAGAAGATTTCGTCCGACTGTCGTGACGAAGGTCCGGGGTCCGAACGCGCTGAGGAGCCCGGCCGTGGCGGCTCATGCCCCCGCGTCGTAGGGCGCTGCGGCCCAGAGATGGACGTGGGCGAGCTCCGAGGCGGCCGCTCGGAACGCAGCGGCAGTTGGTCAGCGGCCGGCGCTGCTGCGGGCGAGCAGGAGGCGGCGTTGGGCCCCGCGGGCGCGGGGGGTCGGGCGGGAGAGCGGCGCACGGTGTGCGCGGAACCCGTCTCGAGCGGGAAGCAGTTCAGTGGGCCAGACTCCAACGGAACAGATTTCTGCAGCCCTGAGTCAAATGGCCGAAGTTTCGTGAAGCAAAGCAAAATTAACAGGTAACTCTTGACAGTGCATAGAATCGCTTGTCCTGTGTCTTGACTTGCAGTGCTTGAGCAGAGAGCTCAAGTCGGAAACAAGGACCTGGTGCAGCTATGGTCCGGAGTTCTTCCCGGGACTCGCTTATTTCAGCGTATCGGAGAAGGTTGCCCGAATCCCAAACCGTGTTGTTTATTATGGTCTTGCATGTAGATTTAGTTCCTGTGATATGGTTCCACGTAAGCTGTTTGTCTGATTCTTAGACTGGCCGATCCAGATAGGTCATTGATCCTTTTGTGGCTTCTATATATACTTAATCTGTATTTAGCAGTAGTAGAGCAGAAATTACTTAAGTGACATTTTTAACTAAAATTCAGGAATTCAATGAAGTGCTTCTTAAAATTATTATTAAAAAAAGAAAAAGTGGTTCAAGAGCTGTAGTTTATGCAACAATGAACTGGCACGTTAAGTCAGCATACAATACTGAACTTAGTGATTTATGTAGTAAGAGTATGATAGCAATAAAATGGCATATGGACAAAAGTTATGTAAAGCAGCTTTCATATCTCATCTATAGAATTAGATTCAAGTTGCATTTTGAGGGTATTGACTGCTTGTTTTTCAGTCAGTGGACTAATCAAAAGTAAGAAGAGGGAGATTTTCTTGTTAACCTTGCAGCTGTTGAGGCCAATAAAAGTCCAACAAAGACTGCAGAATTGCGTGAGGAATGAAATCTTTGCATCAAGTGTACTTTGAGGATCTCATGTTTCCCTGAAGTGCTTATAACCAGATGCAGCCTTCAAGACTAGAAAAACTTCTATGCATAAAGAATCAGGATCTATTAAGGATTTTAATACCAGTGTGGTTTAGAAAATCTAGAGTAAATGTTTTATTTTTAGTGGTTAAGTATCTTGGCAAATAAATTGGTTCTGATGTGCTATCCATGACATGTTGGGGCTGGGAAGGAAGAAGGTAGAGGAAGAAAGATTAAGTAGCAAAGAAGGGAGAAAGATCAACAGGAAATACACTGAATGAGCACGAGGACATTTCTGGATATTCTGTGTCTCTGCAGCCAAGCCCATAAAATGTTAATTCAGTGAATAATCCTAACTAGTTGATAGAAACTCCTATAACAGGAACCTCTGGTAAAGTTTCACCTCTATATTACAGTGAGCAGCTGAATTGGAGCCAGTCTCACAGAGATCTGATGATGATGATCCAAGAAATGAAAAGGTGTTTGCCTGAAGAGAAAAGGAGTTCCAGCAAGCCTAGTACCATCAGTGCTCTCAACTACGCCCTGCAATGTGTCCAACAGGTCCAAGGTGTGTGTGTGAAAAATCTGGAAGCATACAAGCTAGACAGAAGCTCAGTTTGATAGATATGTCTAGCAACAAATAACACTAAACAAATAAAAGAACTCCACCTACCCTGCAAACTGCTCACTCTCTGAAGCACTGTGGGTTGTGAGATTTTTTTTTAAATAATCATGTTATCTTTTCTATTTAAATACACACCTACTGCTTCTCTTCAGAATCCCGTAGCTAATAGGTGCTTACTAATAACTTCCTGTGTATATTGGAAAAACAGCATTCCCATCTTACTTTGAGAAGTTATTGAGTAGTCTGTGTTTTCCAACAGAAATAAGTAGCTAAAAACGTACACTTACCATCACGTTCTGTCATTTCATATTCATCGTTCTCTTTTTCTGTGACAGAAGTAGATCACTCCAGTAGTATAATTGATATTCCTTTTTCCTTTGTCACTACACAGACCTTCCTCATCTCACCTTGGACTTCACCAAAAAGATGACAAAAGTACAAGGGTTGTAAGAAATACTTTCAAAATAGTCTCCTTACTGACTTCCTTGTGTTTGTTTTGCTTTTCCTGTTTTTCTTCAATTAGCAAACAATGACTTTTTCCAGGCTCTGAATGACCGAAGAGTGTTTCAGACAGATGTGATGACATACAGCATAGAAGAGTTGGTGACAGTTGCATCTGAGCACACTCCTAAAAACACTGTAAGGAATTCAGGCACACTCAAGGAGTTCGTCACTTGCTTTTTCACTCTTTATTTATAGTCTACTTGATGGAAATAGAATGTGTAAAATTTAAAAGCTTTTAAGTTTTAGCCAGACAGGCCTTTGTGGTTTTTAATTACTACAGCAGTAAGTGAAGAAAGAACTTTATTTATTTATTTATTTATTTTGCCAGAGGCAACGAATATCTCTCGAGAATCTTATTTCAGAATTAATTTATGGCAGAGTAATTCATGGAGACATTTATCAGAATGTTTTCAAAGCTCATCAAGTCCATATTTGTGAGGGACTTTGGTTTCTATTTGTACTTCTGGATTCATTTTTTTTCTTGATTTGCAGTATGTGTCATGGTTTCTGGCTCTGCTTCAAAGAAAAGAGTGTTTCTTGATATTCAGTACTGTTAGATGCCATATCAGAAATACTGCAAAGGCTTTCTACTAGAAAAGCTCACAGAATATTATTGTATGTGGAATTGCAATGAATACTCTGAAATTTGGGGAGAAGTGTGTGGAGTGATAATCAGTCATTCTGGACAATGGCAAGCATCACTAATCTATTTCACCTTTGGTATTCCAGCCTTATTAGTATTTGTAGATCATGAGTAAGCCGCTATAGCACTGGAGATTGTGGGAGCTCATGCACAATTTTTAATTGAACGCTAGCTTAAGAACACATTTTTGAACCTCTGTTTTGGGTTGTGCTGTGTGTTGGTTTTGGGTTTATTTGTTAGGGGCTTGTTTTGGTTTTTTATCCTTCAAATATTGTTACCGTGTGTTGGGGGAGAATTGCCTTGAACAATGTTTTTTTTCCAGGACACGTTTGTGGCTGTGTTTTCCTTGCTTTCTGGACGCATAGTGCATATTTCTGAGCAGGCAGCATCCATTCTAAACTGTAAGAAGAAAGTGTTGAACTCCTCTCGGTTTGTGGAACTACTTGTCCCTCAGGATGTGAGTGTGTTCTACGCGCACACAGATCAGTCCCACCTGCCACTTTGGAACATGGAAAGTCAAACAGGTGGGACTTGGCAGCGCTCTTAAATGCTTTACACGTCTTTCTTTCTTTGCAGAAGGAGGATAGAGTAGTTGTTTATCTTAAACACTTAACGCTAGCAAGATACATCAGCCACACTGGTTCCCTTTCCACTTTCCATAGCAATGCACTGGGAAAAGGAGGTTTTCTTAGATCATATGTGTTTCCCCTGAATTTATTTCCAGGTCAGCCATTTCTCTGAGTGGGCTGGAGAAGAGAGAGAGAGCATTTGAGGTGGGAGCAGACTGTTGAACAGCTAATTCAGTAGCTAATAAGAGTAGGTTGTGAGACTTTGGTTTTGCTCAGAAAATCTGGAGAATGCAGAGTTTAAAATAGTTCTGATAGGTGTGACCTTTTTAAGGATAATCTCTGATACTTTCAATATGTGTTCTTCTTACTAGCGTCTCTGTATGAATATGCCCAGGTGAAATCCTTTTTCTGCAGGATCAGGCAAGTACATTATTACAGTTTTATGTTTGTGAAGGCTGGGCAAAGGGTACAGTACTACGCAGAAACAGTGTTCTGTTGTTACAGCTGACTTGTGTGAGCTTGTGGAACTCCATTCCAAAATTGGCCTATTGTGTTTAATATTGACATTTTGAATATCTTTCCCATAGTGATGCTTAACCTTGTATGGGGATAGAAGGTAAACTGTTCAGACATGCTTCTTTTGGACCTATCGGTTTCCTACAGTACTGTTGTGCAGGAGAAGAATGATCTTTTAAAAAATCCTCCTTTTACAATTTGAGAGTGGAGGCAAAGGATGTTTTTCTTAAGATTGTGCGAGAGTTTGGGACAGAGGCAATAACAGAAAGTCAGACACCTGATTCCTAGTGTGAGACCCAAATCATGAGGTACTACTTGCTATCACTATGGATGATGTTTACTCCTTTCTGCCTGACTAGTCTTGGCGCTAAAAGAAGGGGGGAAAGAAAAAAAAAAAGGAGATTGGCTTGTAGTCTTTGGAGAAGTTCTGTTCCAGACTTGGATGGTCTGTTGATTTCAGTAAGAACTGTTTGCTTCTCTGGAGATATAAAATTTGTTCCATCTTTCAGTCGGTCATTGATTCATTCATCCATGTTTCAGGAGCATGAGCTCTAGAATCATCTTTTTCTCGTGAATTGTGTAAAGGCTCTTGGAATAAATTTAGCAAGACAGACACCAGTTTTAAGTTGGGGGAACTGTGTGTAGGATAAATGAAATTTTACAATAGTTTTTCTTCAGATTTTTCATCTGTCCTTTTATGTAACAGATCCTTTTGATTATGTGGGTTTCATGAGTCAAGAACATTTGTTCACATATTTTTAATACGAAAATATTTTAATATGAATATTAAATATTTTAAATAGTCACATAAAATATTTTTCACATACTGAAGTGTGAAGGGGGTGGGATGCTGTGGGTACTATGAGTTAAACTTCAGCTATAGCCTTTTTTTTCATGAAATGGGGAGCTGTTAGCATTAGTTTTTATGACACTTGCTTCTCTCTGGAAACACTTTGGAAAACTAAGTGTGGAATAAGAAAGTAACTTTTAGTATTGCTGAATGTATTGGCTTTGGATCACAAGGGAGTGTGTGTAGGACCTGAGGACATTCTAATTATCTGGGTCTATGCACTCGGCATGATTTCCCAGTGCAGAACTCTCAGCCCTGGTGTAAATTATGAGTCTTGAGACCAGTGCATTAACCCTTTTTACTTTTCCTCAGGGGTGGTAAAGATCAAGAACAAGAAATGCGTAGTTACCCTTTCCGAATCACCCCGTACTTGGTCCACGTGTGTACTTCTGTCCATGTGGATGCAGAATCCTGCTGCTTAGCTTTGGCTGAGAAAATTCACTCTGGATATGAAGGCAAGTCAGGCAAAACCACAAATGAGCCAACAGAAGAGTGCACCATATGAAAATCTGCTTCCTTTGTTTTGAAACTGTACTGTCTCTGCCATGAAACTTCCAGACTGTGTGTATCTGTGCTTGCATGTGAATCCAGAGCATCTGTGCCTTCTTTGCAAGGCCTTGAAGCATTTGATCTCTTCTCACTGTTTTTATTGTTGAGACCTCTACAGCTCCTAAAAATGAGTTTCTATGAGTTAATAGTCAGAAATAAGTGAACAATTACAAAGTTCCGGAGCTGATAGCTATCATGAGCAGTAGTAATGGTTAGGTATTCTGTCATAGTGTATATTTTGTTTCAGTACATATTTATTTTTCTATTAGCTCCTCGAATTCCTATGGATAAAAGAATCTTCACCACCACTCACACCCCTGGATGTGTTTTTCTTGACATAGATGACAGGTGAGGTTTGAATCTTAAGACCTGAAGATGTGTATGGAGAGTTAGCAATAAAATCCTTTGGCAGCGTTATCTGGAGACCCAAGTAAAGTAGCTGAACGATGAAGGTGGCAACAGTTAATTAAACAAAGTAGTTTTGTGTTAGTCTGCTCATGGAAGAATATCTAGAACTCCACAGACATAATCTCCTTTGTTGACTTCAAATATGAGTCAAATGGGGCTGCAGTCGGTTTTCATTATTGAGGGCAAGGGGGACATTGATGCAATATTTTACATCAAAGTATTTTAAAATGTGCTGCAAAATGTTCTGCGGCCTTAGTTCATGCTGCTGTAGATCGTGCATGGGGACTTCATGACCATGAAAGGGGTAAGGATGTAAATACTCCAAACTATATTATAATCAGTGATAATGTATTTGGATTTCAGAGCAGTGCCTTTGTTGGGTTACTTACCTCAGGATCTAATTGGAACATCCATACTGATGTACTTGCACCCAGAAGATCGTCCATTGATGATTGCTATTCATCGGAAAAGTAAGTAAAATTGTTTTAAGAGGAATTTCTACTGGTTTGAATGGTCTTTCATTAGCAGATTGCTTGACATGTGATTTGCAGACTAAACAAAACTAAATGAATTAAAGCAACCGGTTTGAGATGAAGGGAAATTTGAATCCAAAGTTTTAAAGGACCACAGTCATTAGTGTTTGTGCCTGCACTACTGTGTCATAATGCAAACTAAACCTTGTTTCTTGATTGATTTTTGTTTTCAGTTCTGAAATTTGCTGGTCAGCCCCCTTTTGAACACTTACCTATTAGATTTTGTACTCAAAATGGGGATTATGTCATACTGGATACCAGCTGGTCCAGCTTTGTGAATCCTTGGAGCAGGAAGGTAGTGTTCATCATTGGCCGACACAAAGTCCGGACGTAAGTCGGTTGTGGAATTGATCCATTAAAGTGCTTTCTATTGCTTAGTCTTGCAAAACAAAATGGTCTTTATACTGAACTAGAGACATGATGTTGCTTCTGCAGTCTATGACAACTACCTAGCATGTGTCTTGCAGCCTCTTCTTTCAGAATAGCATAAATCTTGCCTATTAAGAATGAAAATAAGTAAATTACTTGGAAGTTACAGGCAAAGCAAACTTTTTATTAGGCTATACTTTTGCACATGGTTGATATCCAAGTACTATGGCCATGGAACGTGTCCAAATCAAAATGTCGTTTTTTAAAAAGCAAAGTAAAAAATAGATCACTTTAACAAATAATTAGTTGACATTCATTCATGATTGACTCGCTAAAAAAAAAATCCATTAACTGATAGATGTGTTCCCAAAAATCACCTTCTGGCTTGTTTGCTTCTGGAACATACACTGAATACAGAATCTAAATATTTACCAAAGTTACCTGTTTTTAAAATGCAATTAGTGTTGAATGCACAAGTCAGTTTTTCAGATGTTTCTCGTTAGTTCCCAAGAGATTTAGAAATATGACTGTCTACCTTCCTTATTCCTGTTTTTTTTTCTGGGAAATGAGGTTTTGGGACAGTCTTTTGACTTTTCAAAGTGGCCTTTTATTCAAGATTTTATGGGGTGTGAATTTGTCTTCTGAGTGAAGGAGGCAAAGGGGTAGATGCTTTTTGGCCACAACTTGTGTCGCTGTGCTGGTTCACTGACTTCCCTGGCACTTCACATAAAGCACTGCTCTCTTTAACACTGCCCCACTACCCTAGCAGAGCTGCTAGTGGAGCAAATTACATCCCTGTGTGTTGATTCAGCAAAGCAGTGGACATAATGATAAAAAAATAAAGAATTTTTTCTAACTCTAGCTTACAGTTACCTTTTCTTCACTAAATTAAAACTAAGAATGAACTTTTGTTGACCCTCTCCAGAAGCCCTCTGAATGAAGATGTGTTTGCTGCAAGAAGTAAAGAAACAAACAGTGTTGAGAAAGAGATAAGAGAATTGCAAAGTCAAATTTACAAGCTCCTTCTGCAGGTAAAGCATTTCAAAACACTGTCTGGCTTTCTGAATGAGAGGCTAAAGAAACCTGAATATGTTTAGCAGACTACTTTGGGGATGAAAGGAAAATTCTAAATGGAGACGGGCTTATGTGACGGCATTAAAAATGTGGCCCTGACTAGCCCATCTGATTAGAAGAAAAATATTTTGTTTGTCATATTTGCCAAGTCTGTATGTTGAAAGATAATTCTGGATCCTGAAGCAGCTTTAAGCATGGTTGGGAATTTTTCCCAAGTGAGTGGTAGAGCCCAGAGCAATACTGACTTTTCACTTCATTTTCTTTGTTTATCTGGATTTCTGTGTTGCAAAGTACATTGTTTTCCCTCTTTTTGTCCTCTAAGAGGATGGGTCTTTTTTAACTACTGTTTTTTCCTCTCGTACAGCCTGTTCACAGCAATGTTTCCAGTGGTTATGGAAGCCTTGGAAGCAATGGCTCTTATGAGCACTATATCAGCATAGCATCTTCAAGTGACTCCAATGGAAATTGTGCTGAGGAAATACAGGAACCAGTAAGTCCATAAATGTGTCACTGCCTGCAGAATTGTAAAAATTCAGTTTAAAAATGAAAACTTCTACTACATGAATATGCACTCCTCAGTCTGAACTGTACTGAAGCAGGACGATACAGCTGTATTCAAGTTAAATGTACTTAAATCAGTCAACTATAGAATACTGGTTTGGGTTTTACTCTTAATTTTTCTGACTAAAATGAGCAGATAACTACTAGGGTAGTTCACTAAAGTAAATTGAAGACTTGCTTGAGATAAGCCTTCTCAAAGAAACAATGGACTCAGAGGAAAAAAGTGGAAGAACCATGCAACCAGGAAGAGAATTGATGCACGTGGAAGGCTTTCTGTTTGCTTGGGATTTTCTGGCTTGTTTTAAAAAGGGCACTAGAACTACAGTGTAAGTAGTATTTCTAGAAGTACAGTACAGTGAGAAGACAGTGGAAAACACTGCTGCCCTAAAACTAGCATTGTAATTGCCTTGTTTCCTTGTGAATCTCCTGGGTAAGTCATCAGCATATTCTCCCTCTCAAGGCTTGCATCAGTATTAAAATGCTCAAATGTTGAGGCTGTTTGAGCTTTATCGTAGTTTATCATAGTTAATTTAATTAAGTTAGCTATAATAATGACATTCATTAAATTTACAAATACCAATGGATACCACGTACGGGCTGACAGTCTGCTCCTTTTTGGTTTAGAGAATACAGAACCTGAAGCCCATCTTAAGGGTCTCCTGTAGCCCCTTTTTATTAATTTTATTCTAACTTCACATTTTCATGTATCTCAAGATGACATTGCAACAAGTTTGTGCAGATGTCAACCGAATAAAGAATCTGGGACAGCAGCTATATATCGCATCAAGGAGCAAGCCACAGAACAGACAGGCTGTGAGCTCAGACATGATAGGAGGTAAGTTAATGTAATTGCGGTACTTAAGGTAACATGAAATCCTGAAGATCTACAGCCATGAGTGTGGCTAGCTGATGTTATGCCGGGGAACTTGAGATAGCATTTTAGAGTAGCTTCAGTATGGTAAGTGGTTTGGTTGGGTTTTTTTTTGTTTCTTGCTTTTAAAACAAAAACAAACCATAAACCCCCTCAAAAAAAAAAAAACCCACAAAACTTTCAGCAGATGGAGTAACTTCAACTGCTCCCTGCAATATGGAGGAATACACCTGTGTCTTCCTGGATTAATAGAGCTTTACTTTTTTGTTATTGTAACATTTTCTATTGAAAATACAGACTTGTTAGTAGCAAGTGTAAGTCTTCTACCATGGCATCTTCCTTTAGTTACTTTATGTGGACTCTCAGAAAGGATCCATTGGATCCGAAGGATCCAAAAGTTGGAAAACATTGCCACACTTGCCACTGAAGTAGTGGTTTAGTTATTGAGCGCTTAATGTTACGTTAATTCTTGTTGTTTGCATTTAGTATCCAGTACAAATACATGGAAAAACCTGGATTCTTCTTTAAATATCATAGGAATCTGTATTAAAACATTTTGCAGTGATATTCTCTACAAAAGTTACAGTTCACTCCTGGTCTTGTTGACAAGAGGACTGCACTGTGAATGTTGGTACTACTCTGACCAGTGTACCTATGCTATTCAAAGCTGTAAATGAATATTAAATAACAGGTTGGATGTTGTGATGTATGAGTTGAGAGAAGACTATTATTAATTGCAGCTTTGTGTATAGTTTAAATACAACAGTTTCTGTGCTGTTTTCCTTGTGTTTGCTCATTGTTCTGTGTGGATGTTTTAAGGTGATGTGGGATGGGGTTTTTTTTATTTTTAGATATTCCTTTCACTTCTTCCTCCTCTGACTCGAAAAGGTTTTTAGATGCCTTTGAGAGTAGTCTTTGAGTGTTTCTTCTTTTCTAGGGAAGAGGTACACTGCTTCCTGTTTTCTTCAAACGCTGAGAAGTGATAACACAGAAGACCCAGGCAGCACATTTTATGATGATTCAAAGAACACTCCACCTGTTCCTTCCTATCAGCAGATCAATTGTATTGATAGTATCATCAGGTAATGAACTATGAAGATATATTTGTGATATAAGTTTAATTACTGAAGGTAAATATACAAGCAATTTGCATTGGTCTAAGCTGTGTGAGGTTTCAGCTGTGAGGTACATTTGGGATTGTTTGTAAAGATTTCTGCCTCTCTGGGCAATCCGTCGCAATGCTCAGTCAATGTGAATTGACAGCAATGAAGATTTTAGGGCTTCGGATTATGTCTGCAACTGTTGACATTTGTCTATTGCTAGTTTCACCAATGGTGCAATAAGAGTTTAAGAGAATTTTGATGGGTGGAATATGTCAATGTCTTCTCAATATATGCTTTGAAAATGTCTATATAATACAGGAAGTTGATAACATTTATGAAGTGTTGGTATTTTTAACTTAGTGGATAACTTTGTCTTTTTTTTTTCTTCTTTCTTTTTTTCCTTTTTTTTTAAAGAGTAATTGAGATATTTTATTTTACATACTCCTTGGAAAGCAGATATGTGTCCAGAGCATCGTGCAGTGAATTTAAAATACTAGTTAACAACTCCTGGATCTCCAGTTTGGATTGTTCAAATGTTAGTCTCTCCAAATGGAGAAAAAAAAACAAAGTGGGGAGAGCTTCCTGTGATATGCTTTTGTTTCAGATATCTAGAGAGTTGCAGTATTCCAGCACTGAAAAGAAAATGTAAATCATCTGCAAATACTTCCTCATCTTCAGAAGATGATAAGCAAGTTCATCAATGTCAGCAGGAAGTGGAGGCATTGGAAGGTAACAGGAAGTATCAGACTAGAGAATCACAACTACAGAATAGACAAAACACAATCAGAACAGAACCACAACATTTTTTTATATGCCACTGTTCTGTATTCCAAGGCTTATATCGTCTTATTAAACTGTTTTGACACTATCAACAGAAATATTTTGGTATGTGATAAATATTTGCTTCCTTTGTTTAGATCTCACAATTAAGCGTAAGATACGATATCAAGTCTTTGAGTGTAGAATGCATCGAAAGAAGTAATGGTTGTTACTGCTAAGTGAACCTTGTGTCATTCATTTTATGCTGTGCTTAGTGTGTGCTGACGGTTGCACTAGCACATGAATGTTTCATTTATGTGTATATAAAACTGTCTTATTTAGTTGTCTACATAGTTACTGGTTATTTCTAAAGCAGTCAGAATTGGGAGCATAGTGCTTGGAATGAAATTCCTTGTAGGAACTTTGTCATTTACCAATAGATACTGCTATGCTTTCCACAGTTAATTCCCAAACTCCAGCATCTGCTGATGGAGAAGAGATGATGAAACACCAGACAACTGCAGGCATGGTGAGAGCTCCTCTGGCAGACCTGACCCTGTCGAGCAAGGCTCCAAGCATTGTGTCTGTCACCAGCCAGTGCAGTTACAGCAGCACTATAGTGCATGTCCCACACCCTGAATCAGGTACTGTTCTCACTCACAAAACACTGACACTGTTGTATCTTGTGACAGGACAAGGGGTAATGGGAAGAAGCTGGAACAGAAAAAGTTCCTTTTAAACATAAGGAAAAACTCTTTCACTGTGAGGGTGAAGGAGTCCTGGCACAGGCTGCCCAGGGACAGTGTGGAGCCTCCTTCTCTGGAGGTTTTCAAAACCCACCTGGACATGTTCCGGTGTGACCTAATCTAGGTGGACCTGCTTTAGCAGGGGTATTGGATTAGACGATCTCTAAAGGTCCCTTTCAACCCCTACCATTCTATGATCCTATGACCTGACTCACTGACTGTTAAATTTACACAATATTTCCAGACTGAAGTATACTGTGAGAAAATTTTGTCTGTTTTAGGTACTTTCTCACAAATTCAAACTCTGAAATATAATTAAGGTACTTCTAGGGATGTTATGAAGAAGATTTGAGCCTGGAAATTTTTACAGTATTTTAATAAAACCTAGTTTAAAACGAAGTGCAGTATTTCCTTTCCCCTTTAACTTCATCACATATATCTCAGACACAATAATGTGCTTTTGGCCTTTGAGCATTAAAATAAAAATTGCTAGCAAGACAGTGTTTCTTCATTTTAATGCACAAAAAAGTATAAAAACGAGTATTTAACTGCTATCATACTAAGAAAGTCTGAAGAAAGAACTACCTCTGTAACTTTGAAATTTTGTATTTGAAATGTTCCAGACCATGCAAACTAATTTGCTCAGTTGATGTTAGTGTAGTTGCATTTGAGTGTAAAGAGTGTTTTCTTGCTATGCTTCTGCAGCCTGTATCTGCTCAGTAGCTCAGCTGAGATTGTTCTCTGTGTGACTTCCTTGTTGTTGTGGAAGTTGACACCAGAAGGCCAGAGCAAAGAGTGAGTAATTTGTTTTCTTCCCGTTCAAAGAAGTGACCACAATGGAGGATATCACTATTGGAAGTGAACAAATTGAGCTGCCTCCCCCAAGTGCTCAGAGTCTCACTATGGTGTCTGAGGACTTCAAGCCAGTTGGGCTAACAAAAGAGACATTGTCAGCTCACACTCAAAAGGAGGAGCAGAACTACGTTGACAAGTTCCGACAGAGGATCTTGCTCTCTCCATTTAGGACTTACCTTCAACAGGATGGCAGAAGTAACAACGGACGTTCCTGTGGCCAAGGTAGGCATCAGCTTTGAGAAATAAACACTCACAAATAAAGCTGATCTACAAAGACCAGCCTAGCAGCTGAGTCTGGTTCCCCTTTGTGTGATTTCACAAGTATTTTACTATGACTGCAGACAGGATCCTTCCTCTGAGCTGCCAAGGCTTGACAACAGCATGGCCCACACAGAAGGTCTATTCCATCTTGGATGTTGCCATCTTAGATTTTTTTACAACGCATATAGTTATTGCAATATACCCTGTAAATACCAAGTAGTTTATTGCCTCCCCTTGAAAGGGTGTAAAAGATCTGTTTGGGATAAGCCAAAATGATCAATAAGAAAATTGATGACATGAAGGAGTCCCTGTGAGGGTGAGAGAGCACTGGAACAGGCTGCCCAGGGAGGGTGTGGAGTCTCCTTCTCTGGAGGTCTTCAGAACACACCTGGACACATTCTTGTGCAACCTGATCTAGGTGGGACCTGCTTTAGCAGGAGGATTGGACTGTATGATCTCTAAAGGTCTCTTCCAACCCCTACCATTCTGTGATTCTGCGAAAATATTGGAGCTATGTCAGCAAATTCATCACTGGAGTCACACTCAATTGTCTGGATGTTTTGGTTATTTTTTTTACCCTGTGGATCTGTCACTTCAGTGAATGTGTATCTATTTTTCTTTCTCCTTAGGAGATTTCTCTTCAAAGCAGATGAGCCCAGCTAGCTGTAAAAAAGGCAAACGTGGAAAATTCAAACGCCAGAAACCTCATAAACAGTCTTCAGATAGCCACTCTTCTAGTAAAAATAGAAATAGTCTTCCATGTGAGAAGAGAACAATTCAGAAACGGTCATTCTCTCCGTCAGAAGTGTCCTGTCTGAGCTCCTTCAGTATGAATGTCCTTCCTCCAACAGCATTTCCCATCTCTTCAGATCCACCATCTATTTTTCCAGCCTCTTCTGTAGGAGAGGAGCTTGCACTTCACTCGTTGAAACCTGAGCCCATGTCATCGTCACAACTATGCTGCGAAACACAGCCATGCCCCACACTTTATCCCCCAAACATAGGCACGTTTATGGCTGTGTTTTTTCCCAGTTTCCCTATGTATGCTCAGATGCCACAATATGTCTTTCTTCCTAGCCATCAGTGTGTTTATCCCTCTTCTTCATATCCATGTGTTCCACCACCTCCAGCCCCGCTTCCTTCTGCTCCATCACCAATAGCACTGCACTCTATGGATCAGCCCTTTCCAGCACCTTCTGCTGGATCCTTGGAGGACCAGCAAGAGAGACAGGGTGACCAGGCTCTGCCACCAAGTAGCTCAAGGAACAGCTCCCCACTTCAGCTGAATCTGCTTCAGGAAGAGCTGCCAAAACCTATGGAGCTTTCCATTAGTACTGATGTTAAAGCACATGCAGAAGCTAAATGTGTAAGTAACATGAATTTTTAATGGAGAGGAGAAACTGACTTTCACAGTATTCAGTCATCAAAACCAGTGATGATGATCTGTGTTTCAGGGTCACCAGATTTTGTTGGCTGCTTTTTCCAGGGGCTGTGTTGTGGGCACAAGCAGCACAGAAGGCGGAGGAAGCTGTTCCTACTTGTGCCTTAGGAGACTTGTAACAGTGTTGTCACCTAGCAGATGATAGAAATGTGAGACTTACCAGTCTAGGCTGCCACAAGCTGCTTCTGCTTTGCATTTTGGCAGCAGCCCTTTCAATTAAATTGTCAGCCAGAATTTTGGGTTTGGGGCTTCCATGCATGTGGAACTTGGTTAGTGCTGCGCAATTCGCATCCTTTTTCACCCAGTCCCACAGCCTCTGTGGAGAACCAAAACAAAGGGAAGATACACTTCTAATTACTCCCTCTGTCTCCCAGGGATGCAGCTAATGAACGAAGAACAGGGATCCATGTGGGTCGGTTTCCATACATGGGCATAGAAAAGGCCTCTCCAACTTCCGTGGTAAACTCAGAGGCAGGAATCTGAGCTCTGCAGGCAAGGAAAAAAATGTTGGCTCCTGAATCCAGATTGGGCTGGAAAGGCTGGATCAGCTGAATCTGCAGGGTAGGGTCCTGAAAGGGGAGTTGGTGTACCTGTAGCTGCTGAAGCGGTGAGCTTCACATAGTCAATCAGGGGAAGACTCTCTCCTTTTCCCTGTAGTGCACCATTATTTGATACCTGTGGCTGCTTCATGCCATCTTAACAGGACGTGAAGGGAACTAACTCCTGCTGTCTTGTCAGCAGAAGACACTAACTTAATACAGCAGTACAATATCTTGACCCAGTGGGGAAGGATCTACAGCAGAAAACAGTAGAGTCCAGCTGTTTGTTGACTTCACCCGTGAAGAATGTTCTCCTGAATTCTAGACCACCATTCACTTCCCAAGCTAGAAACTACAAAGCTACTGAATTGATATGGGAACTTAGTCAACACGTGACACATTCAGTAAATGCATGGACTTCCATTTTCAAACCAAAATGTAACTTCCATGGATGTATTTGTTTTAATTTTTGTCTCCAGGACAATGATGCTGAAGACAGTAGTAACAGTGCCAGCCATTGTGCTGCTAGTGAATTTACTGACCACTCACTGTATGAGGACTCCCAGTTGGGTACAGGTTCAGCACCATCAGGCAGTGGATCGGCTTTATCTGGTTCTTTAGGCTCGGGCTCCACCAAGACTTCTGGTTGTGGCACAGGTAGGGGAGTTTGCGATTTGGATGTTCTATGCTAGATGGCATGTGAAGTTGTGGGCAATTCGTAGCAAGATACTTGAATGGGAATGGAAAATCTAATTCAGGGGATCTGTAGTCTTTACTTTTCACCATCTTTCAGTGTTGGAAGCCAAGTTTGCTTCAGTCACTGTAATCAGAAATGGGAATCTAAGGAGCTATGCCTTTAACCTATAAGTCGCTCTTTCATTTTGCTCACAATCGCCTTTCTCTGCATTAGATACTAGCTTACATCTTATTTAGGTAAATGTAAATCCGCCTAGAGCGGGACCTCTTGAAACAGAAGTTGAGCCAATTAATGTAAGAGTGACTAGATCTTCAGAGATCTTGAGTAACTTAGTAGAATGCGCTGTATCTTTGAATTCTCAATACGTGACAATGACTTGCTAGAGCAATCATCTGGGAATACCTGCACTGGTATTGCAGAAATAGCTAACAAGAGTATACTGGTGTCCTTTTATTTTTTTTGCCAAATTGGTAGAATTTCTCAGGCATCTGCATTCAATGTGTTTTTTCATGGTGATTCTCAGCAGGTAGTGGGAAAAGCAGCAAGTATTTTGCCAGCAATGATTCCTCTGAAGCTTCCAAAGAAGAGAAGAATCGGAAAGCAGAAGTAAAAGGGACAGCTCATAAATCTAAACATGAGTCAGCCTGGGTGATGATGGATCACACACCTGAGCAAGTTCTAATGACTTACCAAATGCCAAACAGGTTGGAAAACATCAACAATTTCTGACATGTAGTTTGGAATTGTGCATAGAACTGTAGAACTGAAAATGAGACTGTGGAAGCAGTGCACGTACCAATGAAACTCCAAGAAGGTGTATTAATTTACTGTTTGTGCATTTTAAACCCTGGTTATTTCCTTTGGTTATTTTTTCCTCCGATTTCCCGGTCAGTTAAAATACGATAACGTGACCTTTTTGCTGAAGTCTTTAGGAGACTGGTTTTCATCCTGCACTTTGAATGGATGAAGAGGTAAAAATATTTTTGTGCTATTTGCAGGTTGCTTGCAATTAGCTTATATAGAATTTGTAATGAGATTCCACATTTAAAAAGAAACCCAGCAAAATAATAAAAAAACAAAACCACACCAAACATCCAAAAACCCACAGCAAAAAAAAAAGTCCCCAGACAGTTAGACCAGTGTTGTAAGAAGCCTTACAAAGCAAATAGAATATAACAAAATGTAGTTCTTTTCCAGTGGCTGCCACTGTGTAAATTTCAGGCCTAGACACTAGTGAAGAGACTCTCCCTATCAGTGTCTACCTTGTTTCATTGCTCACAGCTGTGCTCACAGGTGTCTGTTACCTGCAGAATTAAAGAGGACGTTTTAAAGGAGGATCTGGAGAAGCTGACAGTCATGCAAAAGCAGCAGCCTTGGTTTACGGATGGGCAAAAGAAGGAGCTTGCAGAGGTGCATACGTGGATCCGGACCCAGACTGTCCCACTGCAAATCAGCACCCGAGTAAGGAGTGGTGAGAGGAATCGGCAGCTCGCTTGTACCTTCGCTGGAGCCAGTGCCATTTTTAACTAGTGCAATCTCAATGCTGCTGAGGGAACTGGTGGTTATTACTTGTAAATATAAGAAGGAAATGAGCTCGAGTACACTACCTAGGCAAGAAGTGCCAAAATACAGGTCTTTCTCATGTATTTTTTTGCATGATACCCAAATTTAGTGTAGGAACCACTTGTAGCAAAGTTCCTTTAGTGGCTGTTGAATGAATGGGAACAGTGTATATGCTTTCATATAAGAATCTATATCTAGTGATGGTTTTCCTGTTGGGATATCCCTTTTTTCTCTAGTACCTAGCAACAGGACAAGGGATGATGGGATGAAGGTGGAACACAAAAAGTTCCACTAAATATAAGAAAAAGCTATTTCACTGTTCAGGTGAGGGAGCCCTGGCACAGGCTGCCCAGAGGGGTTGTGGAGGCTCCTTCCTTGGAGGTCTTCAAGACCCGCCTGGACATGTTCCTATGCGACCTGATCTAGGTGAACCTGCTTCTGCAGGGGGTCGAACTCGATGATCTCTAAAGGTCCCTTCCAACCCCTACCATGCTATGATTATACCTGATTATTTTCCCTGATAGAACTCTTTAGCCCTCTGATAAACTAATTCTGATTTATATTAGCATGTTAGAGAATGTCTTAATCATTTTAATGTACTCCCAGATGCTACAGGGAAAAAAGAGCAAAGTAGAACTAGTCTCACAGCTTCAATGATGAGTTGTACAGAAAATTTCAAGGCAGAGAGGGCTGCATTCATGTAGTCGGGCAGCAGAAAAATGTGTGTTGTAACACTGCATGCTATATTTGGTAGGGTTTTCAAATGTGCCATCCTCAGCTGAGTTACTTTGTGGAGAAAAAAGGAGAAATCTATGTCCTTGCCTCTGGAGCAAGACCAGAAAATTGGTCTTTGTTTTCCTAATACTTTGTTGATAAAAATCCTGTATGTCCTGTTTTGGTTAGGTCCATGTGTTTAATTCAGATAGCAAAATGATGTCTTACAGAAAGTTCTACTGAATGTTTACATCTCAAATGTTAAGAGGTGTATGGCTACAAATATAAATATTTGATACCCAAGGTGCTAAGCTTGTTCCTAAACAGTATGTCATGTTTCCAATATATATTATAAATGCAACCAGGCTTCTGAGAGTAGAAAGAAATGTCAGGATTTCTGTTATGGTAACTTATTTCAGTATAGTGCCATTTCTCAAGAACAAGAAAAATCTGGTCTGTCAGTACACTCAGACATTTCAGCCTTTATGTGTTGCTGTTCAGCCTGTGGTTCAAATCCTTAAGGAGTAGCTTGCTTATAAAGCTGAAAGATTAAGGCTTTCAAGTTCAAGAAGTCATGTGCCTTTTTATCTCAAAATTGTTCCACTAACAGAAGAATTCATTTCTGAGATTAAATAAGTTGGAGGTGCAAGTACCTGCTTCTGAAAATAAGGTAGTTGTATAATCTCTGCTTTTAGAGAGCTTTCAGGCCATTGGTGAGAGATTTCAAGAGGTTACAGCATATCATGCTGTCAGGATTTGACTCTGAAATATAGTCGCAAACAGGAGAATTTAAATTACTGTGTTCTTGTTTCTTTCTGAAGGGCTGTGTTACATGTGACATCAGGGGAGCGAGTTGTGAGGCTGCTGTGGCTGCCAACAATATGGAAAACAGGGGAAAATCGCCTCCACTCCCGCAACATTGAAGACATCAGCACTTGTGTCAGTAAAACTGCAAGGTGTAATTTCTGTTCTCTTTTCCTTTGTGAATCTATCTGGCTATCTCTTCCCAATAAGAGCAACTGCACCCGTGAAACTAAATCTTTCTCCACTAGCCCTATGTGCCGGGCATGACTTTGAAGACAGTCTTTCACTGGGAATCTGTTTCCCTTCCTCACCAACCAGACTTGGCACAGAATGTGTTACATTACTAAGTTTTGTTTGCTTATTACTGAACAAAATATAAAGGGGTTTTTTTTGTTTTGGGTTTTGTTTGAACTTGGCAAGTAAGAGTCTTAAAAGATGCAGTGGTTAAGAACTTCCAGTGGTGAACCTAGCAGCTCAGAGCATGTTTACTCTCCAAGGTAAATGTGTTGAAACCAAGCCACAGCACAGTGTTCTTTAGTTTTGTTTATTCAATATTTAAAGGTCTAAAATGAATCTCATAACACTCTGAGGCTCTGAAATAAACTGTAGCTGGTTTGAGAATCTAATAGGCTTTTTAATGAGCCACTGAAAACTGGCTGAGTTATTCTGCATCAAAATGCCTTTTGCCAGCTTGTGCTCATCAAAAAATGCAAAACTATTCCCTGTACTTTTCATAATGAGCGTTTTGGAACCAAATTATTCTATAGCTTTTGCTTTTAAAGCCATGTTTCTCAAAATAGGTATTTAAAATTGATTGAGGGTCACGGGGTTTACAAGTACACTAGAGATTAAATTAGAGATAGCATTAAAAAAAGAAAATAGAAGTAACACTTCAGGACTTTATTTCCTTATACCGGATCTGCTTTCTAATAAAAGATATATGGAAAACCTTCTCTATCAAGGCCCTCTAGCGCTAATTGTCAATTCAAGTAGCTACAATTTTCTATGTTGCCAGTGCTCTGGAAGGCGAATTTGTGTCTTAATTTTTTGTTGTTGTTTGTATTAGAGTAGTTAGATGAGTTGAATCCAGACATAGCTAATAGGAAGTTTTAAACTGTTTCCCTGTTTTGTCTTTGTTGTGGTGCCAAAACCAAAAAGAAACAGAAATTTACCTTCATTTCTTCTGCTTTCTGGTAAGATCACATGTTGTTTAGCCAAACTTGAACACTGGTCCACATATTCATTTTTTCGTATCACTGCTGATTTTCTATACCAGTTTTAACCTGTTTCTTTATCATGGAATCTCTAGCTGTTGAAATCCACGCACAAAAAATGAGTTTATGTGTAGTGTGAGTTTATTGTTCAGAAGGTGGTAGCCACTTCCAGTAAGTAAAAGGACTTGTTCTCATGTTAACACTTCTAGCTTAAAGCTGAATGTCTCAAAGTGCTCTTCAAACAGGCCACGCTTCACTAAAGCCTGGCAAATTTTGTCTGATTTCACCTTTGTCTATCAAGAGCTGGATGTTCATATATTCCTTGTGGTGTCATTAATCACCTTATCCTTCTCAACGGGGTTTTAGAATGTAGTCCAGTTCTGGACTCTCCAGTTTAAGAGAGACAGGAAAATTCTGGAGAGAGCCCAGTGGAGGGCTGCAATGGTAATGAGGGGATGGCAACATCGCTCTGATGTAATGGGCACAAGCTGGAACACAAAAAGTTCCAGTGGAACAGGAGGAGAAACTGCTTTGGTACTGAGGTGAGGGAGCCCTGACCCAGGCTGCCCAGGGAGGGTGTGGAAGCTCCTTCTCGGGAGGTTTCCAAACCCGCCTGGACACGTTCCTGTGCCCCCTGATCGAGGGGAACCTGCTTTAGCAGGAAGTTGGGCTGGAGGAACTCTAGAGGTCCCTTCCAGCTCCCCTCATTCTGTGATTCACCATTTTGTTCTGTGTAACTCTTCCTTTTCTGATATGGGAAGGATTTTTCCTTTTTTTCATTTACTAGTAAATTTCAAGTTGTTAATCTAAAAATACTGTGATCTACAGACCAGGAAAACTATCTAAAGGTTTTTGTTACTTTAATCGGTTGACGATCTTTGTCATTAAAGCTTGCTTCAAGGAAAGTTATTTTTTACAGAATCTAATGCAGGCAGCATTCTTTTGATTTTTTTTTAATTTTTTTTTTACAGTGTCCTTGCAGCTCTGTTTATACCTATTAATACTATTAATATTTATTCTTAAGGTACATTTCTTTATTTGTCTTTGGTTTTTTTCAGCTTGAACTTGTTTTTCCTTGTGTTGTAAATCAGCAGAGGTCCACACATCCTCAGAGCTTTTTGTGTTCAGACTTGTAATGCTTTTTGAAATAAGGGACTTTGGTAGGCGTTTGTGTATAGCAAGTTCTGTACTCGTGTAGAAAAATGTGGGTGATACCTTTTACTTTTCCTAGTCTTTTTTCCAGCACATTCCAAATACAGTATTCCACTTCATAACCACACTGCCTAAAGTATTGGCTCTAAAACATGTAATAAGATGGTTTGTGTATAGGTTATTTTCTTAATTAGGGATCTTCTTGACTAACTTAACTGTCGAATTAGACTGATGTGCTACAACCCATTCCAGTTGTCTGTACTTAAACAAAAAAGACTGCTTTAATGTATTCTGAGACTTGGTGAAAGACATTAATTGGGATACACCAGGTAAAGATGGCACTCTCATTTCCAAAAGTGTAAAAGGAAAGCTTAGGTAATCAACTCTTACTGAACATTATTTCCACTGTTCACTTCCCAAGTACAAAAACTAGATGGTTTGCAATGTGTTTTATAAAACAGTGGGACTTAGATCAGGAGAATGGTAATATATAGCTAACACTTGAAAAATGCTTCCATCCTTTGGTCTGGAAACATGTCAAAAAGACAACTTGTTATCCAGGTTGTGTAAAAAGAGGCAGAGACACAAAGGACTTGCACAGATACAGACCCCCAGTTCATACCAAACCAGAACTATAATTTGGGGATCATCGCTGTATCATGTGCTCTGTGCTACAAGTGGTCAAGATTCTGACTTGTAGAAACTTGATTATGTTATATGTTATGTTAACCCATCTTGTGCCACTTACTACTATAATTTTTTGCCCAGTAGGATCATACAGCAACAGAAATCCTGGACAGTTGTTGTAGTGCTGGGAACACTATACCCTCTGGCTGTTTATAATGAAGGTGCATGTGCCTAGGAGTTTAAATTCAGTTTGTAATCCTGGCTAAGTCTGAGGTGCAAGATTCTTTGCGTAGGGCTACACTAGTCTTGGCTTCTGGGAAAAAAAAAATGATACGGAAGAAGAATATAAGAGACGGAATGAAAAGAAAGTAATTTCCCAAAACCACAGTCAGTCGTGGCTGCAAACCCAGGTTTAGGACTTAAAACTTTCCCAAGCTACTCTTTACCCCGCTTGATCCACAGCATCTTAACATCAAATGCTTTATCAGGCCTTTTGGGAAGGACCTTATTTCCATAGGTTTTGAGCAACTGGTAGTTTTTACTTCAACTTAAATTAATCTTTAGTCTTTGTAGTTTGATGGGGTAGTTGAAGTGAGATCCAGTTCTCTGAAAAACCAGTGGATTAAGTACTGCAGCCAGATTTGCACATGCTGTTTTGTTGATGTGACTTTGTTTTGGCTGGCATGATTAAAATGTTGCAGACAGTTTAGATCTGCTTACAAGGTCTCTTTTTTGGTGATCAAAGGGAAAACATAGAAATAAAGTAATGATGCAGTTACTGCCCCCTGTGGGGGCATTAGCAGTTTATAAACCTGTGGTAGATTTTGCTGGCAATTTTTTTTGTATTCATAAATATAGAATTATGTTTTTAAAAGATGAGTTGATGTGTAGATATTTTCATGGCATTTCTATGAACTGGAGGGACCCTAGTGTATTTTTACAGTGTGATAAATATTTGCTGAATGAGTAATGTGTTGGTAAGTTTATCTTCCAGCTGAATTCAGTTTTAAATCACAGTGGAATGAATTTTTACATGAGTTGATGGGAATATTTTACTGAAACAATATTCAGCTGTGGTTGAACTTACAGTGTGATTTTTAACTGTACATTTTAAATGAATTTCTGTTTTTATAAATAAAACTGGAAAACATGTTACAAAGAACTTTGAAGTGTGTATTTATGTTTGTTGTTGGTAATTTCTAGAAAATAGATTTTTAAGAAAATACTTCTTACTTTTTTCTGATTGTACATAGGTGCTGAGGTTGTGGGTACAGTGAAAACGGTCATGTAGTGGCCATTCATCCTGTTGTGTGTTGTGTTTGTTGTTTGGGGTTTTCTTGTCTCATTCCACTGTGCCCACTTCAGAATGTGTTACTTCATTTCTATTTGCAAGTACTTTTTGAATGTAAAGAATTGTATTCTGTTGGGGTTTGGTGTGCAGGATTTAGAGCTTCTCTCTATGCTGATTTTTTTTACAAAAGGTAAACGATAAACACTGTGGGAGCACTTTGTCCACACCACATGAAAATTTGTGTTCTGGAGAAGTACAGAATTCTGTAGGAATACATAGGTTTAATTACCAAGTGTCTCTCATAGGCCAATAAAGTTCTTGACTAATGGAAAATAAACTATTTGCTCGTCTTTTTCTGCTTTAATGGACTTTACAGCAAAGTGTGGATGACAGTGCTTAAAGAAGCCTGCAGGAGAAAGGTGGAGTCACTGCAGGAAGTGCAAAGAACAGAACAAGTGA
Source organism: Colius striatus (assembly GCF_028858725.1). Taxonomy (NCBI): domain Eukaryota; kingdom Metazoa; phylum Chordata; class Aves; order Coliiformes; family Coliidae; genus Colius; species Colius striatus. Next base: position 10,237,598 of record NC_084779.1, read on the forward strand.
TGTTGCATCATCTTAAAATGAGGACAGAAAGAAGTAATCTTAGATGAGTATGTAACCAAAGGTATTTCTGGCAAGGTAAGTCAAGAAATTCAGACATCATAAAGATAACGTTGGATGTATTTTTGCGGATGATTTAGTAATTTAAGGGGAGATTTGGTCGTTCTAAACATACTTACAAATGTGAGCCAAATTATCTAGGTATTCTTGGTCCCAAAGTTATGAGGAGATGTGGAGAGGCTTGTGAAGTACAGTTCAAGGTGGTGCTATGTTTTTATTTGGAGATCTTGGCAATGCTGGTCCAGCTACAGTACCGGTTTGTCAATAGCAGTCATGCTCTCATCAACTGGAGTTCTTACAGTTAAAAACCTGTGGCTTTCACCTCTGCGGACTCTTACCAGTCATGTCCAAAGATGCAGTTTGAACTCCTTCCTACCAGAGGCAAAAACTGTGAATGACTGGAATTGTCAAGCGCTTTGAAATTCTGATGAATTCCTCCCCACCCCCCACTGCTGTGCTGTAATCTTGCTTGAACACAAGAAGTTGTCTGAGTTTTGCTTCTTTAGATGCCATATCTGCCAACCAGTATTTTTGCAATATTAAAAGCTGAAACAATTTGAAAGTTTGTAGCTCAATTGCCTTGGTTGACTCACCATCTGACCTCTCTCTTCATTCCTTTATTCTCTTATGTAGATGACTAGTGAACTTTTTTAATACTTGTAATATTTATTCAGTTATTATTCATGGTGGGTTTATTTATTTGCTTTGTTTGCAATTTTTGAGGTGAGATTGAATGGATTTTTTTTCCCCAGTCTTTCTAGGCTGTACACCTTTTCCTGTCTATGTAATTAATCTGTCTTAGATGGTTATTCATTTAGATAAATTTGGAGTCTTCTTACAAGTTTTTATTGACTGGTGAGGTAGTAGGAAAGAAGTGATTTTCATACAGGCACTCTCTTGCTCTATTGTGTAAGAGCAGAATGAACGTCCAGAAGATTTCCAGTAGCTGCACAGTGCATCCATCTGCTCTCTATTTGTAAGGACGTTGTTCTTTAGCTGGTTTCATCCATCTTATTATTTTTGTGAAGTGAACAAGCTATATCAAGCCTGTAGGCCTTGTTTAAACAGTAGAGTCAGATATTTATGATGTGTATTATTGAGATCAGTGTACCATGTGTACCACTGTTAAGTGGTACTTTAAGCCTTCTGTGAGCTTTGATTAAGAGGAGATCTATGCAAAATATCCATTTAATGAGGTGGAGCTTCACAGCTCAGACTGCTCTTTATCAAGATTGCCATCCCCTGGAGACAATTGCTGACTCTTTTTAGCTCTAGTCACTGCAGGTTCTATCAGGAAATACCTGGAGTGAAGAAAGTAGCTGGTACTCCATGAAAGTCAGCTGGTACTGGCTAAGGAGTCAGACTAGAACCCTTTTGTAGCTGCTCTTTTGTCTTCTCCTTTATTTACTTTAGATGCCAAGATACAAAAAACTTACAGAAACCATTTGGTGTCTCAGAGAGCCAAATGTCACTGCCCTTGAAGGTACAAGTAGGAGGTGGCTTGCCCTACTAATGCTTGTGATGTGTGTCCATATATCACCTTACTGCATCTGTGTGTGCAGCCACGTAAGTGTGCATCACAGTCTTAGAATCTTTTAAGTCATGTCATCCCTGACTGCCCCAGCTGACTGTTTTGCAGTCTGAGTTTAAAGCATTGACACTGACAACCATGGTGTTCACCTTCCATGCTGTGCTTGATGACAATCAGAATTCTTAAAGCTGGTGCTACGCACAGGCAACCCTGTTGTCATGGGCAGCTGGGAACTATGCAAGGTGTTGCAAAGAAATAGATGTGTGGATCTTTCTTTATGAGTGACCAAGAGAAATAAGTATCTCTCTCCAGCAGCTTTTGCATGTTGTGCTGAACTCTTAAGAAAGTACTACACAGCTCACAGCATAATTGCAAAACATCAAGAGTTTATTAATTTTCAGGTAGCGTGGAGTCTAAAGTAAGGGTTCTCTTCAAGCAAATCTATATGCATATTTTCAGACATCAGTATAAATTATGCAACCAAAGTCAGGGAGAGTCACTCCCCCTGTTTTACACACAATATTTCCAGAAGCACTCTGAAAGATTCCCACGTTTCTTGTACTGTTTCCTATCCTTGGTCAAGAAGCGGCCCAGCAAAGCAATTCGAGGATGATTTCTGTAGAAAGCCTGAAGTCAAACAGCATTAGAGAGGTTACTGTTGTCTGGTAAATGTTCCCAGCAGGGAAGTGTGCTCTTTGTTGCTTCAACTGATCACCCAGCCCTGTGTTCTGACTGGGGGAAGAAGAAGCCCAGTGTGCCTTCTGATTTAGATAATGCACTTAAAACTAGTACCTGTCTTCTGGCTTTATACTCAGCAGGCAAGTGGACAGGAATGATGTTCTCCATTTACTTAATGGTTTGTAACAAATCTCATAATACTGTGTAGTCTATGTTGTAGTGTAGAGGGTGGAGTGGAAATGGCATTCAGCTAATACTGGCTAATGTAGTGGCCTGGCCTGGTGAAGCTGGAGAAATTTGCCTTCATTTAGAAATACATTTTTCTGGGGGGGAAAAAAAACCCAGGATGCTTAGAATTTTTGCTCTCTCTTTTTCTTTCATTTATCTCTTTCTTCTCCCCTGATTATCTAACTGTTAAATGATTCCACTGTGGCATACTCAATACTGTTTATGAAGTGTGTGGATCTTAAATGACGTCTCCATAAGAATTCTATGTAGTTTAAAATGTGGAGTCTTATTTTCTTTCTTGTTTGGCAAATGGTCATGTACGTACCTCTTTGATATTTTCCCTTGGGTTGTGGCTGCTGGGGCTAAGACCTGGTAAATGGGAGACATAATGAAATGTTTTACCATTTAGAAATAGTGAACCTTCACGATTCATTCCTGTGTTCCATAATGCTGTAGCCAGCAGAAGTCTTGAACTGGACTGTTCAGAAGACCAGATAGAAAACCCTTTTGATGCAGCACAGGCAGAGCTCCTTGTGGTGCACAGCTGCAGCAGGACCTGGGGCTCTGCAGATGCAAGCTGTACTGTGCTTCCCCAGCAGGCTTCTGTAATGTCTGTTGCTCTGTGAAAGCTGAAAATGTAAACCATGGGCACCCTACCACAAATTACTGTAGTAAGTCCTCACCTGCTTTGTTGTCTTCAGTCGGTGTGCCGAAGAGCTCTGGCAGAAACTGAAGCAGGGAAGTGCTTCCTAGGTTGCCCAACTGCTCCAGATTTAATCTTGAATCTTCATCAGCTGCAAGTGATAGAACCAGGCATTCAGTAAGAGTCTTTTGCTTTGAATCCCTGTTTTAGTCTGTCTCGATTTCTGATCAGGTCTGGTCCTACATGTTGAAGATCATAATGAAATCACCAATCATCCGTCCTCATTTCGTAAATATAATAGGGGATAGTGAGCTTTCTTTTTCCTTCCAAAGCTTTGAGTAAACAGCTTTCAAGATGACCTCAGGTTCTGCTTCCTTTGACAGATCTTTAAGGAAGGTTTTTTGACTGACAGCAGCTATTGTATTGTTTGGGGAACTTGCAAATTAGTCCTTTTGGTACCAGGTTGTAGACAACCCAGACTCATATTTTTAATTTTTTTAGTCCGTTTCTTTTATCGACTAGTTTCTATGCTGGAGCTTTTCTGTTAATAAATGCAAGACTTCCTGTTCAAGACCTATTAACCTGCTTAGTTTCCCAACTATTAACTGCAGTAAAATGCAGGGAAGGGCAGAAATAAATGCAGGAAATCTTAAAATGTATTTTGGCAGCTATGCTTCTCAGTGCATTTCAGTCATTTAATGTATGTACTAGTACAGGTATTATTGCTTCTTCTGAAACAACATATTGCTGATACCTGATGGAATGAATTTGTACCTGTATAGAGAATATAGAGTTCTGTAACTAGCCTGTGTCCCAAGACACGTTGCCAAGAGGAGCCCTTAGTGGTGTTATATGAAGTAACAGAGTAGTAAATTTCACCTTTGCTAATATATAGCAGACATTCAAAATTGTAGGCAACAGGAGGGTGCTTTTATCAGACCCTAGTAGTGTAGATGAATATCGTAGTTGCACTTTTAGATGATAGTATGGAGTTTTAGTTGCTCTTACCTGCAGGAATGGATGAGACTGTATAGCTCCTGAATAGGAGTAACACCTCAATAGACTGCTGAGAATAATCAGCCCAACATTTCAAAACTTGGACCAAGATCAGGAACTTTAAGACCTTGGACATGCACATTGTTAGTTTGTTCATTGTACAAAAGTAAATTTCCAAAAGACAGTGGGGATTTCCATATAAGACTCTGAACAAGAATACTGTAACTTCCCTGTGCTATGTAGAGACAATTCATATCTCTATCTTTGGATTATTTTTGTTTTAATTTGGAGCAGTGTTAGCAGGTAAATTTGCTTTGAGATTAAAAAAAAAAAAACAAAATCACTCATTGTAATAGAATTCTTACCCAGCCTAGAAACTCCTGTTAGCAAGGAAGATTTAATAAGCCTAATGGATGTCTTCAAACAAATGCAGTAATTGTTAGAGCCAATCTATTCACCCTATGATGTGATAGACATTATCCACACTGAGTCATGGTTGCCTGTAAATGCAAGTTAAATAGTAGGAGGTTTGAGAAGATGCTGGCTTAGTTCAAATCAAACTAGGGACTACTGATACCTATATCGTATAACAGCTGTTGCACCTGCAAAGCAGGTAAGAACAGCCACTTTTTAATAGCTTCATGCAACAACTTTGGATTTGGTTTGCGTGTTCTTTAAGAACTCATTTCATAAACTATTCCAATACAGGTCAAGTCTGGTGACAGTAACCTTCCAGACTCTGTTGTTGTGCATTTTTAATGGAGCAATTTCAATCAACTAATAACTTCAGACTTTGAGGACAGATTTTTTTCAACCAAAGATGTATTCGTTCACTGGACTGAATGGAATCTGCATCAGTGCAAACAAGTAACCTGCTCAATACAAGGCTATTTTTGTAGTGCAAGATAGACTTAATTGTTCATCTAAGCAGGACTGCATTAATCTTTGCAGCGTGTTTATCTCTTTTTAAATACAACTTCAGTTCAACATAGCTCATTTTAAAGTGTATCAAGAGGAAAGATCGTACAGCCAAGTTTCTTTACCCATTGCCTCCTAATGTTGCTCCAAAGACAGGTGCTGTACCTGCCAGCTTGCATTCAGAGGACTCAGGTACCTTTGTCTCTGGGATTTCAAAGTGCAGGAAAAAATAGTTTGTGCACCCAACCTCCTCATTTTACAAGATTATCACCCACATGCCAACCACTGGCACTGCCTGTGCTCTGAAGCCATTCCTGCCATTTCTACAGCTGATCAGCACAGATAAAGGCCCCTTAGAAAGCCTACCTGCTTCTCTTCTGGTGTTACTGCTCCAGTCGCTGCTTTATGGCCATTAAAATCAAAAGACTCTTACCTGAGAGCTGATAAGACATCTCACTGGCATTGGTGATGGGTAGAGATGAGAGAGGATAGGAGAAGCTGATGATAATGAGACAGCACAATACCAGCTTGTGCATCATTGCTGTATTGAATATATTTTGACTTTGCCTACCCCTGTAACTCAGAACTCCTGGCTGACTGTTGCTTCTGCTCTCAGTTTCACCCATTATATAGCCACTTATGACCTCATCAATTTCATCATGTTCTCTCCTCCTTCAGAAAAAAATCCAATGAATTTATTGCCCATTGATTCTAAATGGAAACCACTTTGCGTTGATGTAATTTTTCAAGGTAACAGTTCATAGACAATAAATTTACTGTCTTATAGCTTGGTGTACAAAATGGATATTATATCAAACCAAGCACAGTAAAGTTTATAAATCTGGCATTAAAAAAAAAAAGTAACTTCCAGTTATAAATCATGAGTTAACAAAAGGGTCAGACGTTGGTTGAAATGACCAGGGCAATAAGACAACTGATTGATGAGCCTTAGCAGGCTTGACGCAAAGCATCTGATATGAAATAGACTGTTTTTTTTCTTTTGTGAGATGGATGGATGTGTTGTATTTGGGGTTCTCATGCCAGAAAAAGTGAAAAAGAAAGGAAGTTCAAACATCTAGTTAATTTACAAAGATGTTAGGGGAGTTCAGTTTTTTTCTTTCTTCTCCCTTGTAGCATTTCTCATCTATTTGAGAAGAATTCATCCAACATTGCCCTAGAGAATTGTCTTGGCAGTGAAAGTACAGCTTCCATCTGGAGGCTCACTTGATACACGTATGCCACTTTGGTTCATATTAAACACAGATCTCTCTCTAGACTGGGAGACCCTTTTCCATTACACTTATCTTCTATTTCCCTCAGTTGGAACTAGCTACTTGCTTCTCTGCGTGCTAGTTAGGGGATTTTATTCCTGTTTGCCTTTAGCTTTTATTTAATGCTAACACAGTTTGTGTATGTAATCTCATACCTTTAGTCTTTATTTCCCTCCATCTAGCTTATTTTGTCTTCTTTTCATATCAATGAGCAAGGACTGACTGTTCTCTCATCTTCAGCTATTGTAAAGCATCATGTCGAACTCTATAGAGCCTTGAAAATAAAAAAATTGTCATACTTTTTTTTCCCTTTAGATGATGAGAAGATTGTGCTTGTTCAGGTTTGTAACAAACTAAGGTTTGCTAATTTTCTTTCATGTGTCTCCAATCAAGTGTTTGTGGCTTCAAAGGCTTTCCAAAATACTGTGGAGGGTGTCCAGATGGGTTAGAATAGCTACAAGGATGGAATGGGATACAGTTTCCAAACTAAGCTTGCAAAGCCCTCAGCATCCCTGTATAAGTTCAAGTGCTCTGCTTTGAGTGCAGAGGTGGAGAGTGAGGGGAATATTTAAGGACCTAAACTTTACTGTCATCCTCTGTGTACAGAGAGGTGTTGTATTGAGTTACAGAACATATGCTGCAGGTGTCTTAACTGCAAATCCTGTTTGTCAGGACTCCTCTTTGCTGAAGTGAGTGGATACGACAAAATATTTTGCTACACGATTAGCCTAATACATTTTATATGACTTTCCCTGTGCTTCCCTATGAGGGAAATAAGTAGCTAGAGAGGAATTCTGTCTCTTCATCTGAGTCATGCAACTCCATTCCAAAACTGCAGACAGTAATTAGGTCTGATTTGATGCATGATCTCACTGTTGTTGCTGGATGCTCTGGACAAATGCTTCTCCTTCAGTGAACTATCAATGACAATAGCATTATCAATATTTGCTCTGGCCATTCTGCAAGGAAAGCTAATGATGCACTCTTCACAAGCAACTGATGTCCTTTGTCCTCTCTCAAGGAAGACTCAGCCTCTTAGAGCCACCATGAAGTGCGTCATGTGGAAGTTGGGCAACTTGCCCACAGCTTATTGCATTTACTTAGATTCAAAGTTGTCACTTGGACACTCTTGCCTCTCCCAAAACGTCAAAGGCATTTTCCTCAGAGGACAGTGCACGTGTCATCATACAAAGTGAAGAAACAGATTGTCCTACACAAAGGTACAAAACCCTAAATATGCAGTGAGGGAAGTAAATGTGAATTGGACTTTGAAAACTTGAAAACTGATTTGCAAGAAACTGTTTTAATTTTTAACAAAACTACTATTTTATAGGAAGACTTTTAATAGTTCTTAATTATGCTAATAGACTTTTTCACTTGCTTCAGTTTCAAATAACGGGAGCAGTAGTCCAGATAAGTTATTGAGCAAACTCTGCATGGTAAATGTATGTTACCCCATTATAAAATACTATCTTTAATTATCAGAAGAAACAACTATTCTTGGTTTAAAATTATGAGCCATGAAGAATAAATTGCTGATGAAGTAAAGGAAACTTAAAAAAAAAAAAAAAATCCAAAAGCTAACCAAAAATGCTCCTCAAAATTATCCACCTTCTGACTCAAACAGCAGCGATGAAATCTTATCTCCAATGCAAAAGTTCTTTCCCCTGTTTTAAAGTGCTTTATGATGAGTAAGCACAAATTGTTTTAGTCAAGTATTGTGACAGTTGGCAAAAGCAAGGATTTCGGAGATGATGTGATTTAGCAGTAACATTTGTATGAGGGACATTTTCCTTGGGTGCAACTATTTGTCCTGAATTTAGTTTGCATTAAGAGAGGCATGCAGTATAATGTTTTGTATTGATGCTGTAATTGCAGATTAGGTTATTATATAAATGTCTAGCTCTTCTTTGAATTTTACTAGAATTTTTAACTTAATATGTTGTTTCCATGAGCTATACATGTTGACTGGTGTAAGAGAAAAGAAATTTGTAGTGTTATTTACTTCCCTGCTAAAGCCCAGCATATCATTTAGGGGTTTGGGGGGTTTAGCTTCACTGTCACTGGTGATTTCTGTCTTCATTAACACCTAAGAACTTAGCTTTACTTAAAATTTCTTATTTTAGCTTATTATTTGTGATTATTAGATCTATTTTATATACAGAAATAGCTGCCTTGAATAGCTGAGTAGTTGCCAAACTAAATATACAGTAACGTTGCTGTATTAGCTTGGATGATTCCCATCAGCTATGGTCCTTTATAACTGAAAATATGGTGTATCATGTTGATAGCTTTTTCCTGACATGTTTAAATTACTGGTAGGAACCAGATATTACTTTTCATATACTTTGTAGTAACAATGTTATTCAGAAATCTCTTTTAATCTGTATAGACGTTGGAACAGAATGCTTGCTTATTTTAGAGCTGAAGAGCATGAAGGAATAGTCCTATATTCTGAAGACAAGATAATAAAAACTATAGGTTGATATTTACCATAACATTCAGAGAACGGTTTGAGTTGGAATGGACCTTTAATGGATCATGTAATTCCAACCCTCCTGCCATGGGCAGGGACATGTTCCACTAGACCAGGTTGCTCAAAACCCCATCTGAGGCCCAACGGTGCAGGATATTCACGTAAAACTGCTAGGTAATTCTTTTTACTATCCATCACTATACTACCTCTGCACAGATTGTACAACTTTGGTTTTATCATGATTTAATAAAAAAAAAATTCATCTGTCTGCCAGGGAAAAAGCACAGGCTGGAGGCCTTCAGCATGGCATGAAGATGCATAATAAGGTCTAGGGAATTTATCAGGGAGCAATGCTTACTGCGATAGTCCTGGGGATTTCCTTGGTGACAGGGAATCAGATTTTCTGCCTGCTATGTGTCTATGTCAGTTTTCGCTAAAAATGATAGGAACAGCCATGCTTAAATCTTTTATCAGAGGCAATTGATTTGATACAAACCAAACTTTCTTACTAAACATAGTGGAATGACTACACTTGTTTGTTTGTTTGTAGTACTATAAAATAATCTGGGTTTTTTTCTGCTACCGTGGCTTCTGGGTACCTTGTATTCCTGTATGTTCACACTAGCTTTTCTATGCTTGGGTATATTTTTATCTTTGGACTTTTGCATAACTACCATTGTTATCTAGAATATGTGGACATTCATAGCTTTATCAGCACTGTATTTTTATTTTTAAAACAACAGCAGTGTCTTCCTGAGGTTTAATTTAGGTTGTAATAAGAAGTTATCAAACTAATCCTACTGCAGACCTAGGTGACTGCTGCATACTATGACACTTACACTCCTGTTCTTTACCTAAACTTAGACATTTTTTTTTTTTTTCTTTATAGTAGGGATAAAAGAAAGGCAATTTTGTCAGAGGTGTCCTTATGCTTTTTATTATTTTTCTGTCCAGGTTTTCATATTTGATGTACACATGTTCTTCCTTCTTAGGATCACTGTTCACTCTGATATCAGAGGACAAATTTCAGATAGAAATTCAGTGTGTGGGCAGGAGGGGTACTCACTAATTAAAAAGGTATCCTAATAGTCATTGACATTTAACTGTCCTGCTTAGCATAGGCAATAAATGAATGGCTCACAAAAGCAGACTTTAATTTTTGCTTTGTTTTCCAAGTGCATAATCGCTTTAATCCTTCACTACTCTGAGGTGTTTTTCTTAATTAAATGGAATCTCAGCAGGCTTGGTGATTCACATTTCAGGACAAATACTTGTACTTAACAGGGAAATTGGCATAGGTCTCACTGGCCAAGAGGTTTAAAGCAGTTCTTTCAAGGTTGTTTTGTAAATGAATGCATGTTTCTCGGCAGTCAGCCACATCGAATCTTCCCTTCGCTGTTTAAGAGAGGGATTCCAGTTTATCCAATAATTTCCGTTACAAGCATTACCTGTTTTTCCCTGTGACTGACTGATATTCTGACTGATCTTGACTACAGTGGAAAGCTATCCCTGTGGATGGGAGTGATGGGAGGAATTAACAAAGGTGAAGGAAGTAGATACCAGGTCTTTGTTTTCTGACAAAGCATGTGGAGCTCTTCTAGAAGTCCTCCGTAAGGCAAGAAGGATTTATGCATAGAAGAAAATAATCCATTGCCAGCTACCGTGGAAATAATGCGGGAATTCTTCATTTATTACTTGTTCCTGCCACCATAGCAGTGTTTATTTATTTATTTACAATGGTGATCTCTTTCTGTGTCATTAGGAATGACTGGAAGAAGGTGCAGAAACAGTTATATGAGGTAGGATAATTAGTACTGCCACAGCACAGTAAATCCTTTTCCTGTTCTAGAATTCCCTGAGGCATATTTAATTGCTCTTGAAAAGAACGTTACAGCCTCACTGTTCCATGTGAGAAATATTTCTGATCATAGTCTACCTTATTGATGAGTGCAGATAGGGAGATGCAGTGACAAGATGCAACGTTACTGTCGTGTTCCCTGACTTCCTGAGTACAGTGTGCCTGTTTAGATTTCTAAATCCTTTAACTCTCAAGTTAAAGAACAGCAGCCTCCTTTTCTCTTACTAGAGCTCATAATTTTGAGGGAACAATCAAGCATTTTCTGTGATTATACCTCTACTTCTCTAAGGTAATATGCTGAGGTGTGCCACAGCGAGTCAAAAATGCGCTATTAAGGGTGGCTGTAAGACTGATAATGTGGATCAGGGCGGAAACATTCTTTTTGGGCTTCTGATGAGATTGTAGCTTGAATAAGACAACTGAGGTGCTGAACTGCACTGTTGCAGCTGCTCTGCAATCAGTATTTTCTCTCACCACTCCATCCATATACCCATTCACTGTATTTTCCTTTCTAGTTTAAGAAAAACATGTTATGCTTTAGACACTTGCTTTAGGCATGTATGTACATTTTCTCTACAATTGTGTTCTTTTAAAGCTGATCTAAAAGTTGTATAAAAGTGCACCCAGTAAAAGCAGTGTAAAACCTTTTCTTATGGGTTTGTGTTGGGGGGTTTTTTTTGCATGCTTACAGGCACATGTAACTGTTCTCTTCAGGTTGACTGGTTTATACGTGTTCTAATTGGAAAGTATCAAAATATCAATACTGTGAATATTAGAGGGATTTTTTAAAAAAAATCACGTTTCTCAAGTCTATAGTGACTTGAAGGCAAATGGTTTCACATCTCCATCCACTTATTTTTCCAGATTTGCTTGTGTTCTAAACCTGCTGAAATTGTGCCAGATGAAAAGTGAGCTAGTGTTAACCTAAGACTTGGTTTAAAACTGAGTTAAATGGATAACTTGGGCATTTTATTTCAGCTTTTAAATGCCTTGTTTCAGTTTTGATTATCTAAACTGAGAGCAGAACTAACAGATTTAAGATATACTACAAGTCATCCTTAAATTGAAGGAGGTGTCTTTGTATGGGGTTTCAAACATGGTAAACCAAAATGTGATTTATTTCCTGAATGCAAACAGGAGATATTTTCCCTGATTTCACCAGCTGGTTCAGCTGGTGCTTTTTTAATTAAAGTACAATCCGGTCTGCCTCAGAGTACCCCAGGAATAGTTTGCTGCTTTAACTGGCAGGCACCCGGGGTCTAGAAGGTAAAATGAAACATATTTGGAGTTATCGTTAATAAACTCTTGCCAAATTGAGATTAGAGGGAATTTCCATTTTCTTTGTAGATGGTATTAAAAGTTCTTATTTACAGGGACAGTAATGATGGGAACCAACAGCCTTTTATTGTGCCAGGTCCAGAGATAGAGGGATGCTCAGCTATCTGTTCCTGAGGCACAGCTAACATAAAACGTCCTTCGGCAGATTTTGAGGAAAGCACTGTATCAGGGAAGGTTTGTTCATAGCTGAGAGAGGAACTGAGGTAACACTTGGTGATAGAATAAGACTTTGTATTATTTTAACAATGACACTTACCTTAACTTTTTATCATCTATTTAAAATGCAAGTGGAGTGGCACAAGCTGCCTGTTTAACGCTATTTCCCATATGTTAAGTCACTGCAGAGGGGAACATCTATGGAGTTTTTTTTTGCATCATTAGTGTTAGTATCAGAGTGACTGTCAGAAAAGTATCCTTTTATCCCTCAAATGATCCGATAGAAATATTCTAAAAATTAAAAAATCATATTCTGCTTTTTAGAAATGATTTTACATTTATATCTTTGAGAGGACCTATTACAGCTTCAGAGTCTTTATCATCTAAAAATACTAGGCACAGAAACACACAAATGTACCTGTAGAAGAGAGGGAGTTGAAAAACAGAAAACCTTTTGCCATGAACCTTTTGCTTTCCTTGGCTTTATTATTTCTTGTTGTGTGGCCAAGACATGTGACAAACATGGTGACATCACCTGGGCCTCCACATACAGTCTCGCTAAAAAGACACTTTCTGACTTCCAAGAAAAACAAATGGAAATGCAAAAAGCTTGCATCTGGCCTGTTACCTCATCCTCGGCCACCTGGGCTGCTTAACAGTCATTGTGGTGTTTCTGGTTCCTTTTTGTTTGCTATGTAATAAATTAAAAAGACTATTGAGAAAAGAGACGTTCTCAGAAACCAAACGCTTAGAGCTCAAAGAGTTAGGAGGTCTGATATACACTATTTCTATGTGAACTTGCAAGTTTTTTCAGCTATTGAAGAATCTGTATGTTCAACAGAAGCTCCCTGTGAAGCCAAGATTAATATGATCTATCAATTGATGTGCACATTTTCTAGCTTTGAAGATTTTTTTTTTTAGTTGCTGTGGGTTTTTTTAGAAGACAACAAAAATTAAAAAGGAGAATGGAAGTTACAAATAAGTGAGATTTAATTCTCATACTTTGTGTGTGGATTAGAAACTAATCACAAGCAGAACTATTTTATCCTGTTCTAAGATATTCACTGGTGCAAAGGTTGCTCTTTAATTTGTAAATAGATTGATGGTTTTTTGTGTATCTTGTTTGTGTATTTAAGTTTGTGACCTAACAGTCACTTGGTTCTCATGGTTGAAAGTACTACCAGAGATGAGAGGAGACTTGGGCTAAGAATAAAAAGAAAGGTTTATTTAAAAAAACTTAACTTCACAGTGCCAGCTTTGGTATGACATTACTGTTTTCTATTTACTTGAATACAAGTTTATCAAAATGTCTAAGTGTGGTTTGCCAAAAGTAATCTGCTATCGTAATCTGCTGAATGGAGAGATGGGCTGTCATTCTGCAAACACAAGAAAAGCATTCTCTAAGTTGAAATGGCAGAGAGGGGAAAATCACCCTTCAGATGACATTGTTGGGTTTTCACTCTAATTTTTTAATAATATTTACTGCAGAAAGAGAATAGTTAGTTTTGCAAAAGGTTAAAAATGATGTCGTAAATGCCATGACTCAAATGTGCGTTTTCTTTTTTCTCTTTAAGACCAAAGTAACAGTAATTGATCAAAGAGACAGATAGCATCTGATGTTAAAATCTTTCCAACCTTGAACTTACAAAAATAGTTACAGAAATGTATCACATATGCAATGTATAGAATATGTTTACATCACCTAAAAGATCAAAGTCAAAGTACGTAGGACTGAAGGTGGTGCAGTCCAGCTGCACACCAACATCTATTTCTAAGATCAAGTCAACCACAGTTTTTTCTCAATGTTTCCACTGCCTCTCTCAAGCCAAAAGGTGTAATGTAACAGCAGATGCAGGTTACTCTGAAACACGTTGCAGCTCTAGATTTTTATGGCCTCCTCTCTCCTACATACACGTCACATAGTGTGTAGTGGTCACATAGTTATGTCTAGGGTTGATGGAATATGAAATGAGGTTTGGGGTTTGAGCCAAACTTTAGGAGGAGTTGCATCTCTAGACTCAAAAGGATGGATAGTAATGGTAATAGAGACCAGGAGTGTCACATGTGGCAGATCTAGGTGCTACAGATCTCCTTTTTAGTGCCAAATGCTTTTCAAATTGTGGGTAAATTACAGCTCAGGCACCATTTATAAAAGAGACCAGAAGGCCATTCTGCCCTTCTATTACTGTTTTTAAGTGTAGTCCTTTTTATTTGTAGACCAAGTGCCACTTCTTAGAAATATGATTCTTTGACCTAGAGGAAGAAAGCAAGCTACACCTATTTATATACTTTTTTTAAGAACTGGAAAAGATGCACTTTTTCCTCAGTGACTGGACTATTTAGCACTCTGAAAAATCTGATATCCTCACTATTTAATGGATTCTTGTTCTGTGTTCCAAAAGGAAATTCAAACGTGGTTGACCTGGACCATACAACTCTAGTTCACCAAACGATGTATGAATCCTGTGGATTTGCCATGGTCCTGATATTCACCTTGTTCTTCTTCAGGAAAGCGGCAGCTGCAGGCATCATCTTCCTGAATTGACTGTTCAGGTGTGGTATGCACTAAAGAAAAATCATCAAATGTCACCTTTCTGTGGTATTTATTGAGCCATCTTGTTTTGCCCTTCCTCAGTCTCAAGTGCAGGATGTCAGCAAGAAAAATTCTTCCAAATGACTCAATAACCTGAAATTATTCCTCTACAGCATGTACATCTCATAAAACTTATTTATCATACTTTATCTTCCCTAACACAACAGAGGCTTCCAGTGCTTTGCCATAAGAATTAAAGGAAGACTAACACGGAGTTAGACTTTCAGAGTAATGCTACTGTCTCCTGTATTCAGAATTACAATAAAAGACTGAGTGCTTATCTCTAGGAAGTGAGAAAGGAAGAGAGAGAGAGAGAGAGAGGGGGGAAAACCCCAAACAGAAATCCCAACTATAAACTATGTTGGATGTAATGCCACCTCATCTTTGGGCTGAACTCTTGAGCTTCCTCAGGGCTTGTTAGCTCTGAGAGGGAAGTGCTGGACTCAGGCTGACTCACCATCTATGTAGCAGTATGTCCTGACTGAAATCCCCTCTTCTACTGTAAACAATTTAAAGATACTCACTCCAGGCCATGGATACTGTTTCCAGGAAAACAGAACTGGAAAATGCTATTACCATGCACAGTACTTGGAAGCCATACACTGAATTGACCCATAACCACATCAGCAATGCTCAGCTGAGCTTTTTCACCTCCCAGGAATACTCCTATTGATATGCATGCAGGTAGCCTGCAATGGTGATAGTTAACCCGCAGGTAATTAAGTGCTTTCTGCAGTAATGACTGAAAAACTGTTTTCCTTTCAGTTGTTCTTTCTGACTTACAAAGACAACAAGTGAAGCTATCCTCAACTGAGAAGACACTTTGAAACCTCAATTTCTGATTTCTGTCTAGTTTCAGAAAGAAAGATTGAACTGAAGAGTGTATCTATCTTACGTTTCTTGAAGATAGCATGTATTTTCTTCTTCTGCCAGACACTGAAGCATATACATGAAGGTAGCAGAAACACTATGCACAACAGCCCAGCTACAGTGAGAGAAATTCTGGTAATGTCCATCTGGAGGTCCGTCCCTAGGAAGCGAAAATATTCCCTAAGAAATGTTACAGAGCAAAATTCTACTGCCTTGGTATTAGCAGGCAGTCTCCAACTCTGCTTCTGGGTAAATTTACAGTACCCGAAATGGATAGAAGAAAGGACTCCTGCTTCAAATGGAAAGTGAATGAGCTATAGTATATTTCAAAGTAGGTCATAACATAAGCAGTATTATACAACCACTCACCTGGCACAATAACAGAAAATTGAATTGCAGGAGATGTGGTAGGTAGAGCAGTGAACGAAGCGGGATCATCTGAAGTGTGCTTGCAAATGACATTTTTTGCTGCAGTTCCAGGCTCCAGGATGTGGTTTGCAGAGCACCTGAAAGACATAAAACAGGAAAAAAAACCAAAACCAAACACACATGGAAAAAATCCAGTCAAGTGTAACAGCTGCTGCATTTATTTTTGGATTACTTACTTTGTCCAGTTTTTACAGAAGCCATCAGGCTGATCATTGAAAGTTCCATAGGGGCAAGCATGGCAACCTTCAACAGACAAGAAAGGGTAAATTTCTACAAGATGTTTTTCATGTTGTTTTAAATGCACAACAGTTTTGTCTGCTTGTGCAATGACAATGATCCACATTCACAGAATTAGTATTTCATAAGTTGCTCTAAGGCTGCAAGACTTTATCTGTGAGCTGTGGACCAGTATGGGACTCTGCTATAGAGATGGTTTTACTGGCACAAGGTACCACAAGCCATGCTTAACTCCAGAGCTCTCTGCTCAGTTTCCCACATGCTGACAAAAGAGTTGTCCCGAAAAGGGAATGAGCTAGAGCATCATTAGAGCTGCAATGGGGCTCAGAATTTGGTGGGTTTGTCTGCTGATGTGCCTGCTCCCCACACCACCCAACCTGTTTAGCAGCAGGGGCAACTTTTACTTTGAGAGATCCTCAATACAGTTGTTTCCAGGCTGCGCAAGATGCAGTGGAGGTTTAAGGTGATGGGGAAAGGTGACCTTACCATTCCTGGTGTTCTCCTGGCCCACGCCACAGCTTCGGTCACAGCGGGAGCAGCCATTGCCACTACATCGATATCCCTCCTTGCACGTACATTCAGCATCGCTTTTTGAGGAGCACTCTTTTAAATACCTGAATCTTCCTGCAAGGTGGAAAGGAGTTTTAGGGTTACGGGTGCGCTCAAGCACCGCACCTCCCCACCCCGCCGTGAGACGCAGTAAGGGCTCAGGGTCTTTGCTCAGAAAAATTAGGCTGGTGTCTTCAGCGAGAAGCCCCGCAAGAATATCGCGTTATTCTGCCAGTGCAGCTTCCACTCGCAGCGACCCGACCCCAGGGAAGGATCAGGGGCTGTGAGGAGCCGCCGCGCGGTACCTTCACACTTCCGGCAGAGGGTGCAGCCGCTGCGTCCCGCCGCGCTGGAGAAGGTGTCGGGGGGACACTGCCGGCAGCTCGCCCCGCGCCCGCAGCCCGCGCTCACCACGAAGGTACCTGTGGGCCGAGACAGAGCAGGCTACCGCTGGGCCTCGCGCGGCCCCCGGCGGCCCCCGGCCGGCTTGTCCCGGCACTCACCCGCTGGGCAGTCGGCGCCGCACGGCAGGGCAGTCACGGGTCCCGGGCTCAGCGCCAGCGCCAGCAACGCTGCCGGCAAGAGCGCTCGCCCCGTCCGCGCCGCTGCCGGTCCCATGGGGTCGTTGGGTGGCGACACGGCCCACTGGAGTGTGCGCGGGCCGACGGGCGCCGACCCTTAGGGTCCGCCCCCGGAGGACTCGGCTGCGTCAGCCCTGGGGGCGGCGGGGAAACCCCGGTTCGGCGGGGCTTTCCGGCTCCTGCGGCGCGACCCCCGGCTCTGCCGGGCAGCGCCCGCTGCCCTCGCGGCCCTGCCGGGCAGCACCATCTGCTGCGCCCCAGGGGCTTCCCAGTGAGTCCGGCGGAATCCCCGCTGGGACTTGGCGGTCTTGTCTGCTCTGCCCGCGCCGCGGGCAGCGGGACACTCTCCGGCCGGAAGGTGAAGGAAGCCTGGGTGGCGAGGCCATGCTGCCCTCGAGGGCAGAGGAGGTAGACCGCAGCGACACTTCTGCAGCCGCCTCCGCCGTGCCCGGAGATACTGTGTCTGAAACCACCTCGGCACGAGGTACACATTTCACAGCGCAAGGATCGCTGATTGCCGCAGCCTGCGTGCCCACCCCGCCGGCGTTCCGCGCATCCCCGCGAAGGTCAGGCCGGGATGACGGAGGCGAGTGGGAGCAAAACGGTGCGATCCGTGCGAGCGGGGACGGGGAGACGCTCCCCGCCCCCTTCGGCTCCCCGTGGCCAACGCGCGCCGCTCCTGCGCGGGTGCGGCGGGGTACGGGGCCAGGCGAGAACGGGAGAGGCAACGTGGAGTAAGAGAAGAGTATTCCCGAGTACATTATAACTGACAAGCAAAGACACCCTTCAGCTTCTGCGTGCTCAGCAGGCAGTAAATGCATGGAGCAGCCTCCAGGGTTTTGAGCATGTGGGTAGCACAGAAAACTTCCCCGTGCCAGGAGCAGAAGCCCACACCTTTTCCAGGAAAACTCTCAGTGAAGTCCTTCGCTGTGATTTGTTCTCGTGTTAGGTGACCTGGACTTGAGCTGTTTTGCCAGAGCTCTCATGAGCCCTTCACTAGGGAACCAGAACATGTCTGCCAGTGCCTGCAAGCAGTTTTACACAACAGGGCTATCTGAAGTCCTAAAGAGCCCCTTTAGGGCAGCTCTAAAGGCCCCCTTAGAGATAGTTCCGTGTCTCTTTCAAAATATGGAAACTTCTTGAAATCAGGGGAAAGTCTGTCCTTGAACCATGAACATTTTTCATTGTTCTGTGAGCTTCGGGAAACCGATGCCTGTTAGACGTTTTCGGCAGAAGTTGGAGCAGAACAGTAACCTGGTTCACCACTCTTCGTAGGTACGAGAGCTGCTCGAGGAAAAAGCAAAAGCAGCTCATTTTGAAGGTCTGTACCTTGGGATGGCGCTGCTGTAGGAAGGTGACGTTAGGGCAGTGGGCTTCGGAGTGCCCCGTGAGACTGCATTCCGAGAGAACGTGAGAAAACCGGAGCGTTTTGCACAGACAGGCATCAAAGGGGTCGCCGCGCCGAGAGCAGGAGCGCCGTGCCGAGCAAAGGGCGCGCTGCAGGACGGGAACGGCGAGCGCGGGAGGCGGGGCCGGGGCGGGGCAGCGCGGCGCAGAACGGAACAGAGCCGCCCGCGCCTCCGCCGAGGTGAGTCGTGGGGGTTGCTCTCGCCGCCCGTGTTGTCTGTGTCACACCCTGAGTCGCAGGATGTGGCCAGAGAAACTCCCGGGGAGCGGCGGGGAAGGGGATGTCTGCAGCGGCCGCTGCTTGCGGAGGATGCGGGTTTCGCGGCGCCGCGCTGGGGTGCGGGAGGCTCGGAGGCCCGGAGGCCCTGCGCCGCCTCCGCTTACTGGCCGCCGTGGCCGCGTGCAGGATGGGAAGGCGGCTTGCTGTTCATCTGGGGGCCGAGCCAACCCACCTCTGTGCTCTGGGCGGTTGCGGGCTCTGGCCCGGTGCCGCTCTTCGTGGCCGTCTGAAATTCTCGTGGAATGGTGTCACGTCTTAAAATAAACACCTGAATGCTTGGAGACGCGGCCTTCCCTCGGACCGGCTGAGCTCCTGACCCGTAAACTTCCCTTGCCTCTGGTAGCTGCCCCTCAGGGCATTGAAGGGTGTGAATTTTTATAGCCAGTTGCCTTTCAGAAGTCACTATCTCAAGAAATGTTTATGTACCCACGTAGAGGAATACATTTCACTTAATGGTTTAAGGCAGCCTGCGCATAAGCTGGCACTGAGAGCAAATGAAAGACTGGTATTTACTGTGCTTTGATGGCTAAGGAAAGTGGGGAGAGACTGCATTTGCCTATATGATGGGAAAGAGAAGCTTTCAGCTCGAGTGCCAATTTGCATCTGAACTACTACTGAGAGAGGGGGATACAAACTATGGTGTAGAATATTTCTCTATGCTAGGAAGTGAATGTGGTATTTCTGGATTGTGGCATTGACAGTACATAAAGTTGCCCTAAAAGTAGGATTTTGACATGCTGAATGTCTGTCTGGGCTGGTTCTGCAGGTTGCAGTATGTTCTACTGCATTTTAGAAATAGCATCTTTCTAAATGAGGTTGAACAGTAGGCAGTCAACCTGAAAACAGATGAAAGTGAAGCAGGAATGAGGGGATGGTTTTATTTCCTGTAGGCAGGTAAATATGGATCTCATTTCATGAAGAGCTTCCAGGTGCTATGTGCATTTGGATGGAAAGGCCAACCTACACAAGAAAAAAATCCCCGTCTCAAAGTAGATGACCTGTGAAATGCCTTCTCACACCACAGATGCTTTCACAGACTTCTGACACACCACTGTGAGTTAGTGTGTATTTTACATTATGTAGTTGAAGTAATTTAACCTTGAAATGGAAATTTGGCTACTTACCTCAAGCTGAATTTAGAAGCCAAAAGTGTTAAACCTAGTTTGTTCCATTTACTAAACTCTGTGGTCTGCTCCCCCATCACACATGTGCACACACGTTTTTCCCCCACAAAATGGTGAAATACGCAGAAAATCTATTGCTGACATTTTGCAGGGGCACTGGTCGAGTCATTATAAGGCAAAGGAAACTTTTTATGAAGCGTGCTGTGTGGAAACTAAATACCAGACATGAGGTCAAAGCTCATGCAAGCCCTTCTTTTAAATGCTGACCCAGGTAGGAGTCAGTACGCAGAGTATGAATGAGGGTGTGCAAATTGAAAACAACTCTGCCACCCACGTTGAACCCTTCTCTCTGGCAGACTCAAGTCACGTCTTGATTAAGCCATACTGCTTCCTCTTGTGGTCCTGATATGCTGCTCCTCCCACGGCACAAAGTCTTAATCCCTTAATATTGTAATGCATTCTTTGTAAAAAAAGCTCTTTAGTTAAATGGGATTGCTATGAATGTTAATTAAATGAGGTGACTAAATGAGGTGACTTAAATTGACATGGACTAGATGATTTTAAAGGTCTTTTCCAACCAAAATGATTCTAGGAGAGATAATGCAAAAGCACAAATTATTCACTGTTAAACTTCACTGTTAGAAAGGACTTGTAGTAGGGGATTTGCCTTTGAAACACATTGTTTCTTTCTGTCCCCCTCAACCCCTCCCTTCACAACCTTCTCACCTAATAGTAACCACTCAAGACATGGCCTCGAAAAGAGCATTGGTGATTCTGGCAAAAGGAGCAGAGGAAATGGAAACTGTCATCCCCA
Organism: Colius striatus; assembly: GCF_028858725.1. Lineage (NCBI taxonomy): Eukaryota > Metazoa > Chordata > Aves > Coliiformes > Coliidae > Colius > Colius striatus. Next base: position 10,258,632 of record NC_084779.1, read on the forward strand.
CTGACGTTATGAGAAGAGCTGGGGTGAGTATGTAGACAATAAAAAGGAGTGCTTGGTGAAGTGAAAGTCTTTGTCTCAAGTTGATATTCGTGGCTAGGAGTTCAAGGTGTAGTTTGTAGGGTGAGGTGAAAATTTACCCATGCCTTCTTACTGCTTAGCAAATATTTGTGCCATGTCCCAAATAAGCACGCTGACATTTGTGCAGCAGGTAAGCTTCGAAGATACAAGTCTAATGTGGACTAGAGCAGATGTTTAAAGTAAATCTTACCCTGTCAGAAAGAATGGCTACTCCCATGCCTACTATACAAAGTGCTTTTTTTGTAGGGGTCTGAGGTATTATTCTCTAGGTGAGTATCACTGCTTACCTTGCATGTTTGGACTTAATCATGATGTGGGAAACGTGTGTTGCCCTGTCCTTGACAGCTTTCAGTAATGCTTTGCTCATTTTGTATACTACTTAAGAACTAATATAGAAAAAAACTGCCCTAAGTTCTAAATTGTAATGGTAAATGTATTCCGTTAGATCAAGGTGACTGTTGCAGGCCTAACAGGAAAAGAACCAGTGCAATGTAGTCGAGATGTCTTCATTTGTCCTGATGCCAGTCTTGAAGATGCCAGAAAAGAGGTTGGTTGTCACCTTTGATACGATTAAAAGCATAGCCTTTCTCACAGTTTCAGAGATTAATTTGGAAAGCTTATGTATTACCTTTAGAAGCAGGCTCCATGATCTATTAGCTCTATGCAGTAGTGAATCACAGAACTGCACATCCCACAGTGCTCCCCTTCAAGTGCTGTCCTGCTTCATAGCATGCTAGGATCAGCCCAATTTCTTAATTCTGCACAGGGTTTTGCAAAGTATCAAAAGTGGAGCTTTGTTTTGCATGTTAGCCAGCCCAACAAAATAACTGTGACTTGGAAAAGCTGAAAAGTTCAGATGGGCAGCTAAACAGTGCTGTAACTCATACATTAAAGTGGGAGCAAAACCACGTGTTCTTACAATGCAAGAGCTGCCATTTGCTTGCTGAAGCTCTTAAATACACTAGGATTAAAAGTTAGTATGTGACAGACTTTGATAATAGGCTATTCCTGGAATAAGAAACAGTATCTTGCTTCATAATTGGAACTGGTTCTCCGTTAAAAGTGGTGTTTGTTGGAAGAAAAGGTAGACCCCTTTGCTTCTCACTTGACTCAGCAGTAGTAGCCTTAAAACTGTGAAATGTATGTACAAGCCTGTGTTCAGCCAATTTCATCTTTTCTTTGTTTAGGGGCCTTACGATGTTGTGGTTCTTCCTGGGGGTAACCTTGGAGCTCAGAATTTGTCAGAGGTAAAGTTTGTTATCTTAAAGATTTGTGGACATCCTTGTGAGTAGGGATGGTCTATACTTGCTTAGTAATCCTGCAAATTCAGTTCAGTATGCGAAAATTCTCTTCTGAATTAATAGATAAAATAATTGTTATTTGTCATAAGCCTTCTTGTAGATGTATAGGTGGGACAACTGGGTAAATTCTTGGACTTGAGTACCTAGCTAAGCAGAATAAAAATGGAAGAGTGCTCTGTATTGTGGGAAAATCTGTTCATAATCACATGAAGATGAAACAGTTGCAAATGAAGATTTAATTCCGTGAAATACAAAACAGGCCAAGCCCACAGTACTCTGTTCCTCTGCTCAAGAATTCCATCTCTGGTGCAAAACTGTTTTAGTGGTGGTATAAATACCACGTGGAAGTCAGGCAGACGAAATAAGTTGATCTATCAAATAGGATTTAGATGGTATCACACAGTTCCTATTTGGCTTGTGAAGTTCTCGAATGCAGTTTTTTATGGCCATGGATTAACCAGTTGTTCTGTGGGCACAGTACATCCTTCCAGTTCCTTTTGATTTCCTTGCTTTTTTCTCGTGGGACAAGAATTTATTGGTTTCAGGTTTTCCCCTTTTTTAGTGTTTTCATTGCCCTCTGTCCTGAGGCAGGATGGAGAGTTGTTGGCTGGTTTTCTTTGTAAAACTTGTTTATGAATTTATAGTGGAAAATACTTCAACCGTGTTTCACATAATTGACCCCAAACAATGACATGTGATGTGGTTTCTTTGTACAGTCTGCTGTTGTGAAAGACATTCTGAAGGACCAGGAAAGCAGAAAAGGCCTGATTGCTGCTATATGTGCAGGTGGGTTAACAAGACATCTTGCTTTATAAAGCATTTAGATACTTTGAAGGGGCATGCAGATAGTTTCCTGTCCTGGAAATCTGCATTCTTGTAATTTAGTAGCAGGGATTTGTGCTCTACATGCACTCATCAGCATTTGAATTTTATGTAAATTTAATATTGTAGGTATCATTGTAAACTCTCATCCTGCAAGTTCCACTTGGTACCCAGCTCTTTCCAATGAGTTGAGTTACTGCTTTTAAAATAAAGAGCGAAAGGTAATGTGTGAGGATTTTTCACAAAACAGTTGCTTATTCTGGTGTTCCTTCTGCGAGGACACAGTGCTGGCAGAACACGATCGCTATAAATTTACCACACATATCTGCTTCTGCCCTTTAGCTTCAGAAGGAAGGCTGTAAATATAGAATTACAGGCTCACCGTTCCTCATCTGAGTGGTAGCAAAAGATGGAACTTGTCTGAGGAGAGGGTTATCTGCTTACGTATTCTGCACAGTGAGGTATCCAGTTCATTCCTTTGTAAGATTTGTATCTAAAAAACCAAGGTGAACAATTGCCAGTCCTCCAACTGAACAGCGAGGCTGCTGGAGGCCCCTAAAGCTGAGAACGAGAGTGGTGAGAAGTGTGTAAAAGACAGTCTGATAGAGCATGTTTGTGGAGTGTATTTTCACTTTTATTTTCTGTATGTTGCTGGGTGGTTTTTTTGCTTTCATTCTTCAAAGAGATTATGAACATTCTTGAACTTGATAGCATCTTCTACTTCCCTATCTGTATCTCTTGCAGAACAATCACAAATTCATGGTTGCCCAATGAAGGCCTTTGCTTGTATTCAGGACAATTCATTTATTTAGGTATAATGCTGCTTAGAGCTGATTCCAGCTGAACATAAAAGAAGGTTGTTGGACCATAACTACAATGAATTAAATGTCCAGAAATGAAACTCACATTAGGCAAATCCTGCTTTCAGTTTCTCTTGGAATTCCCATAAGGATTTTCTATCCGATGACCTAAGACTTCTAGACGGAAACTCCTTCCTTGATTCAGGCAAGGGGGAAGCATGAAAATAAAAGACTGCTAAAACCAAAAACTTAGCAGTTGGCGTATGATCTGTTCAAAATACTGCTTAGCACACAATTCCAATATGTGAAATTTTATCTGTTATGTTTTTAAATTCAAGGCTTAACAAGATCTTGAAGTAATTAAACCAAGTTAATATTCAGATAGAAATGCAGAGGTTATGTTACAATTGTTTCAAGCAGATTTAAAGAAAATGTCTTATCTGGAAGTAAAATGACCATTTCTCTCAACTCATTCAGAGGCAGTACAGTCATTGATACGGCAGCTGCGTAGACTGGATGTTCTCTAAACCTTCTCTTTTCTTCATCTGTTTCTCTGCACAGGGTGTTTTGTGCAATGGATAGGAGAAACTGTACAGCTGTGTTGTTTTGGAGGCTTTTTGCTTCAGAGATAGGGCTAGCATCAACTTTACAAAAAGTGATCTGTCCACAGTGAGCTTTGGTCCCTTGAGGGCATAGAACCTAAACCAGTGTTCTTAAAAGTGTTTGTAGCAGAAAACAGATCCTCACTGTTCAAGTTAAGCCAAGGGAGGTTTAGATTAGACATTAGGAGGCATTGGAACGGGCTACCCAAGGAGGTGGTGGAGTCACCATCCCTAGAGGTACTCAAAGATGAGGTGCTGAGGGATATGGTTTAGTTTGGTGATGGTCCTGGCAGTATGAGGTTACTGGTTGGACTTTATGATCTGCAAGGTTTTTTCCAACCCTAATGATTCTGTGACTCTCACTGGTGCAACTTTGTCTCCTTACAGGTCCTACTGCCCTTCTAGCACATGGGATAGGGTTTGGAAGCAAAGTCACAACACATCCTTTGGCCAAAGATAAAATGATGAATGGAGGTATGCAATGACCTTTATACATTTATCTCTAAACCTTTCTATTTAATTTTTTGTTTGGCTGAACTCCTTAGTTTGTTGTGTGAAATTTCCTAATGCTTTCCTGAATGTAATCAAATACTGAACTGAATATGCTAAGACTTAAAAATATAGTCTGTTCAACCTGAAAATACAGGGCTTTGTTAACATTCTCATCTGTGGGGAAAGATACACTGCTGCTGTCATACTAGGAGCAGTTTTTTTCCCTTTTGAGCCTGAACCATATCTTGTCCTTTGGGTTCTTGGTTTCAGTAGTCCCAACAGCAAACCCCAGAAGTACCTTTTTTGCTCTCCCATGAGTAGTGCTTGGGTGCTATGAGTAGCTGATGGGTCCACACTTCTTTCTCATACCTAAAAGGAGTGGTGGTAAAGGACCACTAAGAAGTCATTCTGTGAACATTAACAAGTCTGAAAGTGAGCAGGAGATGGCAGAGTTCCTCCAGCTTCCTCTGCAAGCATTTAGTAAAAAGAAAGTTGTGAACAGCTCAAAAAAAAGCAGTCGTACTTCCAAAAGTAACTTCACAGGAACTGACAGGCACAGTGAGTGCTTCTCAGTGAGCTTCTAGAATCAAAGGTGCCTTCCCATGCCATGTGAATAAACTGCCAGAGCTTCCCGCAGGCTCTTTTCCTCTCTGAGGACTGCAGGTAATGATGAGTTGCTTGGTTCTGGAGGGGCAAAGCTACAGAGCCCAGGGCAGGCTGGGCCCACACAGGTGTCAGCAGCCGCTGCCCCTCGGTGCTGTGGGCAGCTGTGCCCTCGACAGCTGAGGCGTTGTGCTGGAGAATGACCCTCTTTCTGTTGTGTTTTCCCCTAGCACACTACTGCTACTCTGAGAGCCGTGTGGAGAAAGATGGGAACATCCTCACCAGCCGTGGCCCTGGCACCAGCTTTGAATTTGGGTTGGCCATTGTTGAATCACTGATGGGGAAGGATGTGGCTGAACAAGTGAAGGCACCCCTAATACTGAAAGACTGAAATTCCTCTGGAGGGCAGGGAGTAGGACAATTTTGGATAGAGAGTCTTATCCTTTGTAGAGTAACTGTAAGATGCACTGTTGTAAATAGAATTTAGTTGTGGGTGAAATTAGCTGCCGTACCTACCCAAACTGAGATACCTTGACAAACCAGTGGTCTTTATTTCTGGAAAAAAGATGTTATTAGCAAAAGCTTCCTCACAAAGACACAGATGACATTTAACAAACATTAGATAGCTCATGAATGGCATTTAACAATCACACAAGAAAATGTTTGCTGAATAAATTAGAATGAAGCAGCCCTGCATATGTATTGTTTCTTTGTGTGTTTTCTCCCATCCCAGACCTCTAAAATCTTTTCCACACTATGGCCAGCAACTCAAAGGAACTTCTGTCAGGAATCTAACACTGGTCAAGCACTGGAATAAACTCCCTAGGGAAGTGATCATAGCCTCAAGCCTGTAAGTGTTCAAGAACCATTTAGACAGTGCTCTTAGCTATGTGGTTTACCTTTTAGGTTACCCTATATGGAATCAGGAGTTGGACTTGCTGACCCTCATGGGTCTCTTCCAACTCAGGATATGTTCAAGCTCCGTGACCTCAAGTATTAAGTTGTAACTTATAATTTGTTAAAGCAATGTGTAGTTCCCCATGCACAAAGTAGTCTCATAGAACTACTATTAATTCTAAGACACCGTGGAACTAAATTAAAAGCAGGAATATTCTTACCTTTTCAAGGACTCTAAAGTTTCTACAGCTAGCAATTGTCCGTGATACCGTTGAAATTTGTCTTCTACATTAAATGGCTGCACTGAGCTATTTAGGCAGCTAGAAAACAGCACAAAGCAGGAAGTTTGGGCTTAATAGCCTGCCACCAGTAGCACTGCTTGTTTCTGTTTATTATAAATCAGAACTTGATACAAACCTGGCTTAAGTGAGCATGCCAGTTGAGCAGCATTGCTGGACAGCTCTCTGAAGACATAGTGAAGCTGTATCCCTATGATAATTTTTGCTTCCTTTCTTTGCCAAGTATCTCTGTTGTTGCGTGCCTCTGTCAGCAATCACACTTAAAAGATGGCATCTCACTGGACTCTGAAGTTACCAGAACATCTAGAGACCTGGTTCTGCTTGCATCTGAAGTGTACAGTCTGAACTTTAGCTGGTGCGTGCATAGGGGCCTTGCTTATGTTAATAGGAAACAAGTTCATTCTCAATTACTGCATTTTGGTAGTGAAATACATAGGGACTTTTGCAAATTAAGAATTAAGAAATATCAGTACATTGTTAGTATCTACTGGAAGAACTGCTTTAACTGTATGCTCTGCCTCTAATTTGTTTAGGAAATGATATGTTTCTCTAGCTTTGACATATGCTTGATATGCAAAACATTGTAATCTGTGTAAGATTGGACATGTTTGTTCATCGCATGTCTAACTGGTATAACCGTGCAAATGTAAACCAAATGATGGAAAGGTCCTTTGTCCTAGAATCTGGAATAATCACTTGGTTTGTAAATGGGCATGATTCAGAAGACAGGAAAATCTATGTATTACTGGGCTATTGTACTGCTTTATAACATTAGAAGGAAAATACTTTCATGCTTGCATCGTATTTAGGCTTTCTAGAAAACTTTCCATAGACACCATTAACAACACAGCCAGAAATTTGATTGTACACTTGAATTTTTTTATTTCTAGGACTAAGTTAAGGTTACAGAAATGAAGTTTTCAATGTGTACATTTGGGCTTTCCCACTCGTATTATAAAGTAGCAATAGGAGAAACACTCAGTCAAATGGACTTAGAGCCCATTAATATATCTGCTTAAGCTGCATATTCTTTCACTGTGTTCAGCAAAACCAACTTGGTTAGTGAAATGTGGTAGTACTGCTTGTATCACAGTTTCTTTCACAAAGCTTGCCCTGTTCTCTACCTTTTACACTGCAGATGTCTGGCAAATGTGGGTTTACATGGGTTGTCTGTTTCTGCCAAGGTGTCATTAACTCAGTCATTAAGTTAGAGGAGGTGTATGAACTAAGATTAGGCTAATTGTCTTCTTACAGGAAGCATCAAGAAGGAATCTGCTTGTTTGGAGGGGGGAAAAAAAAGCGCCTTCCAATTTGTGAAATGCTTTTTATAGTTCTCTCCGTTTCATAAAGAGGTTCCTTGGCAGTTACCTGTCTCTTTTCCTAAAATCCCCTTTATCTGCTGATGACTGTACAATGAACGTTAGAAATGTTGTGCCTTTTCATTATTGGCAAGCTTTAGTTTTAGAGCCTACAGTAACAGGATATTTGCTGCCACAGAACTTAAAAGGCAGAGTGCTTGCACTATTCTCTAGAGAGCACTTGCCATTTTATTCCCTGATGGAGGATTTGGGGGATGGATTCTTAGTTTTCTTGCTGAAGCTTCTGCTATTATGCCTGATATTGCCTCTCAAAAATAATATGGGTATTTTTCCCCTTGATTCTGGTTCTTCTGTAGGCTTCAATGCATAACTGAGAGTAAACTGTTTTGTTGAATTGAAAAGTATTCTATGACTTAGGAAGAGGAATGTACACAAGATGTCATAGATGCCGATGCTAGCAGTGAATACAATGTTAAAAGATGCTTTCCTTCAGAATGAAGTAGCTTACAAATGTGAAGCAGCAGCTCTGAACTGGAAGCAGCAAAGAATATGTGGACAGTGACTAGTCTGGTTTTGCTGCAGTTCTTAGGCAAGTTTCTTGCCAGAAAAAGGAAAGCAAACAGCACTGTAGTGCAAGAAGGAACAAATCCTAACTCAGGAATAGCAACAGAGAACGGATGTTTCTAGAGAGAGAAAGGCATTACTTTTAAGCTAGGTGGAGGCAAACACAACCAGAATGGATGCAAAACAGCCTGCTCCCAGCTGTAAAAGTACACAAAGGAATAGGCTTCATCCAGTAATGACAAGCCTTGGGCAGCTTCCTAGCCATTTTGAATATGAATACTACAAAGCATTGAACTGACAGTAGCTATCAGAGCAAAGAATGGTTACTTAGGTTATTTTGTTTGGTTGTGCATTATGATATAAGATGTAAGCAACAACCCCAGAATTGTAAAAGACAGCCATTTTCCAGCAGTCTGGATACAGCCTGTTGCTAGCCACAGAAATAACCATAGCACTGCATCCGTGTGAGGGAAAGCAAAAGATGTAAAATGAGCATGGGGCAGGCCTTGGCACACAGAAGCCTATCTGCTGCCCTGATTGGTCAGCTGAACGACCTCACTAACATCTCCTAGCTCTGAATATTCATGGAGATTCTGTCCTTCTTGCAGCATCATTAGATGGCAGGAAGTTAAAACTGAAAGAACAAAAGAAAGTGACAGGCTGCCCATGCTAGAACAGTTTATCTGACCTTCTGAATAGTAGGTTACTTGATAAAGGACTAGGAAGCATTATTGATTTGTCTCTTTCTGGCCACTCTTTGGGAAACAGGGCTGACATACCTGATAGACTTCAGAAGCAGGTTCAGACTTGCAAAACCCAGTATCCTATTTTTAAGGTAACTGAATGTGTTGTCCAGGTGCACTGAGGACTCCACTGAGTAGCACAGCAGTTCGATATTGCAGAGCTCTGTGTTGCACCCAAGCTTTTCAGCAGCTCTTTTAAAGCCTTTGTGCTTTCTACAAAACTGTTCTGTGTGCTAGCAGGTGTCCCTGATTGGGAGGCAGGATTTTATGCACAGGCTTCTTTTACTTAACTTCATTCAACAGCTTCTAATTATGTCCTTTGTACAACGTGAAGTAATTCCCCTCTATATAGGGCTTAGGGCCCTTTGAGTCTTGTAGATACTTAGGTACCTTTAACAATTTAATTGAAGGCCATTCCACTAACAGTAGAGGGAGCAAAAAGTCATCCAAAGATCTTGTGCAAGCACTCACATTCCAAAGAGTAGATTTACATCTAGAGACACTTGCATAACAGTAGTGACACTGAAGTTTTCCTCAGCTGCTGCAGTTTCCCAGCAGGACAAGGGATATCTTCTGAGCAAATCTTCCCAACTGCTAAACATTAGTAATGTAACTGTTATTCCAGTTTATGCCAGCAAGAACTCTGAGCCACAGTGAGAACTTGCCAGCAGTTCAGGTGCATAGTGCACTCATTCTCTCCTCATTGGTGTTTACAGCAGAATTTCTGTTGGGATTCTCCATGTTCTTTGCAATCTTGTAGAGCTGCTGTTCTGAATCAAAGGAATCCCTTGAATGTTCACGGGAGTGTTTCTGCAGGTGTTTTTTCCAATGATTTTTTTTGGCTGTGTGCTGAACAAAGCATTCTTCCGCTATTGGCTGTGGTGGTTGATTTTGAGAACAGACCGAGATAATTAAAAATTTTCAACAAAGTATAAATTTGAAGTGTAGTTTTGTGACTTTCCAGTCTAGTAGCAAATTGAGGGTTTTTTTGGTTTTTTTTTTTTTAAATTCTGCATTCTTTTGTGTTGTTCAAGACTGTGAAAAGCAAAGTAATTCCTTTCTAAAGCATTGGTGGAGTTTCCTGTTGATAGCTGTCGAAATCAATCTGTCTCCTATATTCTGACGAGGAATACCCAGAGTCCATTTTAAGGTTTTTGATAAGAGCTTTAGAGGTCGCATGCATTACAGCACCATGTGCTTGAGACAGACTGCTTTCTACTTCAGGATACCCAAAGTATCGGTCTAAATTTGCTGCTAGTTCTTAAAAGTGAAACTTTTCTTGAGTGGTGACCATCATGCTTTCAAACAGGTAGGAAACAATTTTTTTCTTATAGGGTTGAGCAGCAGCTGTGGGCACTGAGAACCCATCATGGCCCTGACCAGCCCCACCTGGTCCCTCTCAACATCCTCCACCCATGGCCCAGGATCTCCATATAAGCTGAGGCCTGGGTTAGCTCTGGTCCTTGATGAGTCTGATGTGCTGAAGAGGCTTTTTGGTTCGCCTTTAGACCTGCCTCTTTGCTTTAAAGCTCCTGAGTGATCGACTGCGGGACTGCTGGTAGAAGCTGCTGCTTCCATGGGACCTGCTTGTCTCTTGTTGCTCAGGTATGGTGGGGCTCAGCCCCTCGCTGGCATCACTGTTGCTTCCAGTTCCATTTGTCTGCTGTTGTTCCCTTCCAGTCAAGTCAGGACTCTTTGAGAATAGGGGGTGTGGTGCTGGGCAATATAGTGACGTTTGTTGGCTCTAAACCTGGCAACAAGGATACTTTCTGCTCTGCAATTTATCTGGAAGCACTTTTGTTCTTAAAGACTGTTTGTGGATTTTGTTTCTAGAATTTAGGAATTTCTGAATTGCTAAATTGTTCTTCTATAAGGCATGTCTCTATCGTGGCTTTTGTAGTTACAGCTCTTCTTTAAACAAGCTGCTTGGTTTCTCTGTGCTGCTAAGTTTTAATGAGTTATTTGCGAGACTGGTCTCCATGTGGCTTCGATACTTTTAAAATTGTACATATTGAACCATAAGTACTTGACTACTCTTATACACTGAAACACTTCTGAGTTTTAGGGAGTTCTCCTAAGAAAGCATTGCTTGCTTTGTTTTGCTCTAGTTTTGCTCCCACTTTCTCCTGCATTATTTTGTGTTTATAAACTGGAAAAAACCCTCTCACAGTGCAGTCGCTAGCTAGGCAAGGTAGCGACTGGCAAATACGAAGCAAGCTGCCATGAGCAGTGATGAATCTGACCAGTAGTGGGCACAGTGTATGTTGTAGTTTAATGCCGGCCAACAACTAAGCACCATGTAGCTGCTTGTTCCCAGTCCTAGTGTGGTGTGGAGGGCAGTTGGGGTGGGGGCGAGGGAGAGGGGGATGTGAAGAAGTAAAGCTTCTCAGTTGAGATAAGAGCAGTTTCTTAAATGAAATAAAATGCACTAACAGTACTAATAAAATGTCAGTAATAATAATACTTGCAATGAAAAGGAATGTAACAAAGATAACTAAAACCTATGAAAAGACAAATGATGCACAATGCAATCACTCACCAGCTGCTGACTGATGGTCAAGCATTGATTTGCTCCTCTCAGCCGACTACTCCCTGTTGATACACTGGGTGTGACATTCTATGGCATGGAATATCCCTTTGACCAGTTTTAGTCAGTTGTCCTGGCCATGCTCCCTCTCATTTTCTTGTGTGCCACCCCCTCCCCATCAAAGTCTGAGAAACTGAAAAAATGTCTTAACTTGGGATAAGTGTTATTTAGCAACAGCTAAAACACCGGTGTGTTGTCAGCATTATTCCCACCCTAAACCCAAAACAAAACACTACCATCTACTAGGAAGGAAATTAACTTTGTCCCAGACAAAACCACGACTCACAGTTGCATTTTAACTGGAAATCTGCTGTGTAGTGTAGAAGTGCTGTCTCAAAGAGAACTGGCAACAGAAGATGCATTTGTCTGTGCAAGCCTTTCTCATTGCCACATCTGACCTGTTAACCAGTTACTCTTCTGCTGTTTTGCAAAGTAGTGCTTTCTCTTTCTTTAAGTATGCAGAAGGGAAATGAGTGCCTTTCCCAGGAAACACAGTCCTGGGAGTCTGTATGGGCTTACAAAGACAAAGGCTTTGCCATCAGCTTTCGGATAAATCTGGAAGAGAAATAAGAGGTTGGGATTTTTTTTCTCCTTCCTTGTCGGAGAACTACACAGCGTTAACAGCTGTAGCGTACTTTGTGTCAGACGTGTTGGTGCCAAGCCCCGCGGGCGGCAGATGCGGGCGGGTCGATGCCCGGTGGCCGTTCGGCTCACGCGGCGCCAGCGCGCCCCCGCGCGGGTCTGCGCGTCTCCGTGCGCGGCGAGGCCGAACTGGTGCGACACGTTTCTGCGCGTTGCTAAAAAAAGTCGGTGGGCTTTGCTGGCTCTGGCTTTGTGTGGAAGGTCCTGGCCGCTCAAACGTTACTTTGCACAGTTTGTTGGACATTTCAGCCTCGTGGAATTCTCTAGGGCTGTAGCCAGTGAGGCTGACGGAATCCTACTGTATTGCTTGAGAAAGCCAGGATTCTGTATTTGTGTTTCATTGGTCAGTCCCTGGGCATGACAATGTTCCAATGTAAAGCTCAGACACTGAATTGTAAACTGGCCTGCTTGTAAAACTGCTGCCTTGCTCCAGGGCATGCAATTAGCATCCTGTCTTATCACAGAGATTGGTTCTGATTGAGTTGGTCTGATTGAACTTGGACGACAAGTGCAGCCTGGGAGAGGGAGTATGTCTGGAGCACACTGCAATGGTCTGTGCTGAGAGGCTGAGTGATCCTGAGCTAACTCCTTTGTGCTGTGTTGTGTTACCTAGAGCTAGGATGGGACTGCTGCCCGTGCCTGCTATCTCTATCTCACTGTATCTCCCTGTAGTCTGCTCCTCCAGTGAAAAAGTTGCCTGAGGAGTGATGAGATCCTTGGCTGTTTTCAGAGAATAATACTACTGCATATTGCATCCAGCACAGAGCATTGTATAACTGACAAAACCTCTAGAGGAAAATGGCCCAACATGATCTCACCCCCAAAAATACGTATGTTTAGGCTGTTGGTGTTTAACAAAGCAGTAAACCATTTAGTTTGTAGCTAGGAGGTAAACAGTTCATCCTTCCTTCAGGCTAGACCTTAATCTTTAGAGCCCCATGCCAGTTCCCCATCAGCCTCTGTAAGGCAAGAGCTCATTGGCCTCTGTCATTTCTGCATAATGAGATGTTCTGTGAAAGACAGAGCATCCCACCAGCAGAAGTAGTTCAGGCTATTTTAATCCTATGAACAACAGAATGTGTCAGGGTGTGTGCTGTAATCTCATCTCTGCTCTGAGTTGTTAGAGGCTTCTGTGTTGCCATGTACCTATTGCTTTGCTGGAGTGACGTAGGTTCTGCATCATAAGAGCACAATCGCAGTTCAAATTGCTTAAGCCCTAAGTGCAGGGGCATGCAACCAGGATGCGGGAAAAATTGTCTTGAATAATTTGTCAATGTGAGAGATGACAAATGAAGTCACCGAGTGCAACCTAATATGGTTAGAGTCTCAGGTTTCCTCTGGACCTTGCTTAACAGACAGTGAATGACAACACAGGGATTGCAAGGCAATGAATAACCTTGTGAAGGTTCACTTGCTATTCACTTATGTTTCCCTTGAACCTTGCCATGCAGCAGTTGGGCTTCAGGTGGTGTGAGCTGATATATGGTCCCCTTGGTGTGAATTTCCCTGGAGTTGGCAAGTTCCCTGAGAGCTGTATGCCAAATGACTGCTGAGTGTATAGGCCTGGGTATATGTTCCAGTTACCTTCCAGAAGAGCACTCAGTAGTGCTGACTGTACTCTTGAAGTTCTGAGCATAATAAATGCATTAATAAAGGTAAAATAATTATTGTAGGTAACAGGAATGTGTCAATGTGTCTTGCTGTCAGGCGCATGGGTGGTGGGCAGGAGATTGTTCTTCTGGGTCAGGCCTGATCTTCCTTGTGCTTGATCTGGAGACTGTGTGTGGAGGGCCTCTCAGTATTTTTTCACAATGGCTCAATGTATGGTTGGCTGGCATCCTTGATCAGATTGTGGGTGGTAAAGGAGGGGTAATCTGGCATGAATTTTTCTCTGGTATTTCATGGTAGTATATTTGCACTCTTCTTCCCTTGTGGCTTTCACATGCTAACCATTTGTGGGCGACTGTTTTAATCTTCAGCAAGAAGCTGCAGGTTTAAACATAGAGGCTTCTCTTCCTCTGAATCACTTTGTAAGGAAATGAATAGCAGTAATGGTTCCCATGTTTCAGTGGCATGCCACTTAACATTTCGAATACCTAACACCTTTTCCAAAATTAACCGCAGCTGGGATCAAGGTGCACACCAGTATACAAATAATATAGCAACAGACTATGAGCAATCACAGGTGTGGCTTCCATATATGATTCAGAAAAAATAATGAGCTGTGTGGATGAAAATAGGCATTTGGGCGGGGATTATGCAAGGTCTGAATTACAATGCAGGATGGGTGGGGGTAACACCTCTTTCAGCTTACAAATGCTAATCACAAACTCAGCAGCCAGAAATCTCTGCAGCGCTATTTAACAAATATTAATAAGTATAATTAAACTTCATATGCTAGTTTTTCAGTGCCGAGAAGCTATGAGAAACAGAAAATTTGCTCTCTGTTCTTAGTTTTAAACAAGTATCTTGCTTTGGAAAGCAGGCTACCAAGAAAAGAAAAGGTTAGGCTACTTTAAAAAAAAAAATACCACAGGAATACTCAAAATGCACCCAAAAATAATAAGCCTCCTAACTGCAGAGACCCTATAAGCATATAAAGTGATGCCTCTGGTTACCTCCATCTCCGATTTCCTTCTTGACAGTAATCTAGATTTAACATACAGCTTGTAATACTATTAAAAATGTTTATAAGGGCCACAGTCTGTAATCATGAGTTTGAAGGGTGGTAATTCCACCATGACTGATCTCAGCATCACCTTAACCCTGAATTCCTGACAAGAGTTGGTGTGAATACCATCAGTAACTACTCCCTACTGTATTACCTGCCTTTGCAAAATTGGTGCCTTTGTCCTTAGACAGATGCTTTCCTTTATCGTGTCAAACATATCACTTCATTCAGATGGTTCAAAAACAAAATCAAGGCTGCAGCTAGAGTAAGTGCAATATCAGTGAGAGCTCTTCTGCAGTTTCAGTACGGTAGTAATTGTGCCTATTGTGATCTAGGAGTGAACGGAAAACACATAGTGACAGCAACAACAACCATCAGTAATTTTAAATGGCTGCAGAATTTAATTATGTAGTCAATCAGCATGCTTCAAGATCGTGTTTATTTTCTGGTTTGATTTCTCTTACGCAAGAGAAATGGACCATCTAGAGGCTTTTAAATGACTCCCACTACAGCTATGTGTTACTTTGTTACCTTATCTGTTTAAGAGAAAGTTAAAGAAGTTAAACTAATGGGTTTTTTCAAGTCACCAGGTACTAACACAGCCTTTCTTTCAGGAAAAGGTATATCAAGGCAAACAATACACTCTCTTCTCAGCTTTGCTGCCAGTCACACCTCAGTGAGGTCTGCTTAATGATGGTAGGACTCTGGATCCAGCCCTTTAAATTCTTGAGGTACAACTCCCTTTGCCCCAGCATAACTACCTCCCGGGATCCATGTGTCCTTGCTAGTGTGACTAGATGGTCACACAGCACTGCTGAGGCAAGAAAGAGACTGCTAGGGGGAGGTGGTGATGGTAAGCAGCGTGTGTAGTTGGCATGAATCAAGAGGATGTAGGAAGCATAGCTTTTCCTTAGATACCCATCTCTCTTGCCCTTTCTTGGACATCCATCTTTCTTCTCTTTGACACAAATGTCTTGACTCTTCAGATTTCAGCATATCACATTGTAACTGCTTTGCAGTGTGATTATTCCAGTCAAATATGGCAAGGGGCTTGCCCAGGTGAGCCCAAGCTCTGCATATTCAAACATATGATCAGGCTGTTGCAAAAGCATGTTGTGTCCTGACAAGTTTTATCATGTGTCAGGGGATGAGCAGAGATGTCTTCTGGCCAGAACTTGCAGAGCTTCCCCCACAGCTCTACAGTCTTAATTATTCTCTTGGAAAAGGGTGTGAAATTTTCAGATTGTGCAAACTTTGTCCCCCAAAGCACAAGAATCCGGTGTCTGAGAATATACAAGCAAGGATTCCACTTGCCTTTGTCAGTGACACCCTCACTGTCACCCAGAGGGAAACATTGAACCGTCAACCAGGTATCAGTGCAACCTTATTGCTTTAGATTTTTAAAGGGAATATGGCCAAGTAACTTCAACACCATGACTTGCCTATAAATGACTTCCCTCACAGTGAAGAAACACGTGAGCTCTGTAACTTGCTTGCATGTCTTGCTGGTAGCCAAGCAGTTCCAGTCACTATTTTCAATTCAGGTTCAGTCTGTTTTAACTTCTGGAGTGAGACTTAACACTGTGCTGTTAATCAGCTGACACACAGTAGGAAAGATAGCATCAGTACAGAGTAATTAATTTTTCCAATACTCGGGACTGAAGAGACAATACAAGGACTTTCCTGAAAGGAGTATGCTTCCCCCCCCCCCGGGAAAAACTGCAACAGAACTTTTAAGTCTTACACCTTTTTTGAATTTCAGAAAAGGTTATTCCAAAGCACAAGCTTTGTGAAGTTTTTCAGCTTTTCGGCACTGTAAATATGAAAATAGTTTGTACTCAGAAGCAGACCTTATTCTGAGGAAGTAAAAACTGCCTTGTCACTACATCAGCAGCAGAAGTTTTAGGCTAATGACTAGGGAACTTCAGGCTTTTGGGAATTCAAGCGCTTTGAGTGCAACAGTCTGTCCAAGCATGGGAAGCCAGGCTAAAAAGGGGGTGTTCAATCATCAGGAATGGAGCTGGACCCAGAGGCAAAAGCTAGAAGGTATTTGTAGGGCAATTGCTCAGTTTTAGACCAAGTTCTATTGAAGTGACAACTACCGAGTCTCTTAAGTCTCACAATCAACAAGGAACAGCTTAGCAGTGTTGACCGTTTTTGCTGCACCCGTGGTCATGTAACTGAGAAGGTATGTTATTTTTGGGGTCCCGGGATTAAAGCTTCTCAGATTTAAGGGGAAGCTTGCAAGTACCCATTTGACTTTTTCTACCTCAGAAAAATCTAGGGGATGGAAGAGAAGCAAAGCTTTCAGTAGGGTGAGTATTAGAGTGAACAATGTTGCACAAGACTAGATAACTTGTTTGTTTTGAAAGCAAATCTGTGTAGGTTCTTAGCAGTACTATGGCACTGCAGGAGGTTTTTAAGCACCTTCATAAATGAAGTTTAGCAATCTCCCCAGCTGTGAAAGCCAAATAACTAGGCATTACTGAAAAACTGCAACTGGCATTTTTTCCATCAAGTATAATTCTAAGGATGGCAACCTGCTTCATTCTGAAATAATCACATTCTTGGAAGATGTGAAGATTTTGGGCTGGCAGATTAAGGCCAGTATTCACCTCCAAACTGAGCTAAAAGATAGAAGTTGAGCGATACTTTGTAACTTCAGTAACTTTACCCATGGCTCACATGTTGAATATACTTGCTTTGTGATGATTTGCAAATTCTTTCTCCTCTGGATAAGAAAATTCCCATGACATGCTCAAGTTTGTTTTGTTTTGGTTTTTTTTCTCCTCATTGTCAGACTGTTCAGTCACCCTTAATTGAACAATTAAGTTCTTTTTTTAACAGATGAGAAATCAAACACAAGAACACTACTGCCCTCTCTTTTCTGTATGATGGTGCCTAACATTCTATGGGTGACTCTAGAAATAAGAAATGTTACTAATAATGATAGACTAATAACCTTACAAGCTGTGCAGGGAGGTTGTCGAGTCTCCTTCTCTGGAAGTTTTCAGAACCTGCCTGTACGTGTTGCTGTGTGACCTGATCTAGGTGGACTTGCTTTAGCATTTGTGGCACATTTACAATTATTCACTTAAAAATTTCCAGTAAATGCAGAACTCAAATGCACAATTGTGTACACTGTTCAACAAAGCAAAACCACAAATGTACCATAAATATTTTATAACTTTATTAAACTCAACACAATACTCAAAATACAAAGTTAATTCTTTTTTCAATACTGTACACAATGCAGAAATATCAGTGCATTTCTATAGCATGTTTCACCTTCATTTAGTTTGTACTAAAACAAATAAAAAGTAAGCTTTAAAATAGCTCAAACATCTCATTCAGCAGTTTAAACTGTAAACGGCTTGTCTATTTCTGTTAGGAGGAACACATTCATCTTCTGCACTTCCATTAATGAGCACCCCTTCTCTTGTGCTTATTTGTAAGAGGATAAATGTAATCAAAATGAGCAGGAGAAACTGCTAATTCATGAATGTGGCACCTCACTGAACTTTCATGGATCGCTGAGGCACAATGAGGAAAAACTGAACAGCAAGAAGCAGCATCTGAAGCAGTGAGAGATGGGACTGACACTGTTCATAAACGGGATCATGTTTTTTCCTCATACCCTCCTCTTTCTCCCCTAAAATACTGAATAGAAGCCAAAACACAAGACCAGCTTGTGCTGTATTTAATACAATCAGAATTTCAGGCTCTAGGTGGACATGTAGTTCTTACTCCCTACCTATTAGCAACCACATAGCTGCTCGTGTCCTCTGCCACTTTTAGGGCACTTTCACACATTGCTAGGATCCAGCAGGAAAAGAGCAGCAGCAGAGGCATAGCGATAGCTGGTCCATGTCTCTCCTAGGAAGAACTGCAAAACTGAGCCAAGTGTGTCTAGCAACTGAAAGAATTCACAAAACCAAACTCACTTTAAAAGTCTGTCAGTGTCAAATTCAGTTGTAAAATAGATTTATCTTTGGAAATATGCTTCCAACATGCTTGCCAAGTCTTGCAGTGGATATCAGATCTTGCAGTTATCTTCTCACCATGTTAGCATACCCTAGTCAAAGAGGACAGTCTGTTCTTGCAAGGTTATTGTGTGAAGGAAATTTTGGAAATGCCTGATACAAACTGTACTGCATTATCTGCTCTTTTGTCAGCTTCATATGTGACTTGTAAGCAAAGCTATTTTTTTTTTTTTTTTAATAACGTGACTACCAAATACGATCAGACTAGGTAGCATACAACTGGCCAACTGTGACTACTATCCCTCCATATGTTTCTGCAGAATGTTTGTAGACTTTCAGCCACACATAACAACAAAGAACAGTCTTAAGAAACATATCAGAGATATGCAGCATAAGAGGACTTCACCACCCCCCTTCCAGTTCTCAGAGGAAAAACTGTCCTACTTCATTATCTGAGAACCTTAAGAACTTTGTAACATCATAATGTTCAGCTCCATCCTGAACAACTGAGCTGAGACTGTGCTCCCAGAGACTATGGGGAAACCACGTAAGACAAGTGTTTTCGTTTCAGATGACCAGCAATGTCCATCCTAGCTTTTGAGTCCAGTTTTGCTGGGACTGAAGTGGCTGTGCAGTCACCAGACCAGGACTGAACCTCTGTGTTAGAGCTACTTTCCTCTGCTTCTTGGAAGAATTTCTCATACTTGTCCAAATAGGGAGGCCTTTCAGGAAGCAGATAGTAGTGTGTTGAACTGGCCTTCTTGCCATTTTCAATAATTGGAAGAATGCAAGGGATCCTGTTGGAAGATCCTTCACTACTCTGTCTTTGTAGAGCTTTGCTGCTGACATACTTAGGATCAGGTGCAAAACTCTGGGTGGGGGGCATAACCCCATTGAGGTATGAGGGCAGGCTTTTGGGACTGGGTGTACGGGAATTGCTGCGTGACAAAGGTTCTCTTGGCGGCACTTTCGGAGGCCTGTCTTCATCGCTGTATGCACTAGAAGCAACTTCTGCTGACCACCTTCTGTAATCCGGTTTGAGAGCCCTTGGAGGTATGGGAACCCTTGGTGGAACCTCTGGTTTATCTTCGTCAGAGTTTGGAGAAGACCTGTTTAAGTGTCCAGATAGTCTTACTACAGGTTTAAGAGATCCAGCTGGCCCGGAATGAGACCTTCGCAAACGGCGATGCAGCTGCTGTGGAGGGGGATAAATACTGGATACACATCCACTTAGGCTTTGTGTAGGGTTGGCATCTTCTGGTTTTGGTCCTGTTGGAGTATCAAAGTATGCATAGTTGATTTGTCCACAGCCCCTAAAGCTCCGTCGGCTTGGAGCGCTGGATTTAAAAGGAGTAAGTTCATGATCTTCTAATAAAAAGTCAGTATCTGAGCTAGTCAAGAATTCCACTTCTTTGTCAACCTCATCTGGAGCAACGTCTTCAGAAACTGGCAGGGGGGGTAGTGGCCTGGAACTGCGATCACTGGAAGATGCAGGCAGAAACTGAACTGGCCCTGTTTTTACTGGCATGTGAGGAGGTATTTCTTCAGAAACGCAGCCCATTGTTAATGACAGCTTACTAAAGCCAGGAATGAGAGGGTCTTCATATCTTGAAATTGGCTGTTCATTTTTGGGACTTACAGGAGGTGGACTGGATTTCTGAGATGGGACTTGGATGCAACCGTCAGCAAAGCTGTAGTTGTTCATGGAAGCATGGTTGGAAGAGTGCCCTAAGAAAGTGAAAAATCCTTAGAAACGCTTTTCCAAGTAGCATTCTACTGCAAGACTTTGCCACTGCATATTTAACTAATTAATTCTTTCTAATGCAGCAGTGCCCACTTAATGACTCCAGCAGCAAAACTGAGCTCTTACAGATCTTTTCTGGCTGTGGTTTTATGCACTTGCTTAAGAGAGCATAAATTGAGCACTCAATTGTTTTAGGCCAGTGCTCCAGTTAAGGTAGTTCAAGAGACCCTAAACGTAAGCAACAAAGACTCTGGTGATGGTCTACGAGTGCTATTTTACTTAAATGGCTTTTCTGGCAACTGAGAGGCCTCTAAACACAAAGAAAAGGGTTAGTTTGTTTTAACGTGATCACGCTATTTACACCGGCGTTTTTATTGGGTTTGAGCAGCAGCAGTTTCTGGAAACGGCTGCCTCCCGTCGCCAGGGGGCGCCCTTCTCCCAGCGTGCGGCGGCGCTTCCGCCCCGACCCCGCCGTGACGCGGCTCGAGCGCGCGCCAGGCTCCGTACTCACCCACAGACGGCAAAGGCTGCTCCGACGGGCGCAGGTTATACGCCACTGCTAGAGGCTCCACATTAAAGAAAGCACTAAAAAACAGCAAAAGCTTTCACTGTAAATAGGCCATAAGTCAGTACCTAATGCTTTTTTCATACTTGAGTTCAAACTGTAGCCTCACTCACTTTTCAAATGCACCGTGGCTACCCCAGCAGGCTTTCAGGCTCCCCAGACCTTGACTGGTGTGCAGAAATCCATTTTTTAATGGGACTCTCATCTCCTGAGCAGCAACTCCTGCAGTTGACATTTTGCACTGCTGTCTGGTGACTTCTCACAACCCTAGAAATTCAGTTTCTGACAGGCTTCCTGGTGTTTTCATTCCCTTCAAAGGAGAGAAGGACATTTCAAGGAATTAAATAGCTTTG
This sequence comes from Colius striatus, assembly GCF_028858725.1. Classification (NCBI taxonomy): domain Eukaryota; kingdom Metazoa; phylum Chordata; class Aves; order Coliiformes; family Coliidae; genus Colius; species Colius striatus. The sequence goes on from NC_084779.1 coordinate 10,279,697, forward strand.
CAGAAAGGCTTTCTGTCCGAAAACTTTCCCAAAGTTGTTTTGTTTGACAGCAAAACTAAAGTACAAAATAGGAAAGTCCTTTCATAGAATTAAACTGTAGAGAAAAACATGGTCAGTGAAGCTATCAATATACGGCACTGTGTATCAACAACATCAGTTCTTTTAAGTAAACTGCTAGTTATTTAGGTGAAATAAGTTTTCCAGAACAGTGTCTTTAACTATCTAGGAGGTATCTATCTGTAGTTACATCTCTTCGCTAATCAGTTTCTAGTGCAGCCAACATCTATCAGCCTAGTCCATTTTTCAGTATTACCTTCAACAGCCTAACAAAAATAGCCTCTGCTCCAATAAGGAGAATTATGAATTATATAAAGCTGTTGCTATTATTAACAAACTTAAGCATTAAGATACTTTAAATCACCCTCGAGTCTTCTCCCTGTTTCAAACAAATGGTCAATCTACTGATTTGAAATCTTATATCGAACTGTCCTGCTCTATTTGGATTTCTTTTCAGCGTGTGAACAATGTTTTATCAGGTCCACTTACAACAGAAAAAAATGTGTTGGCGATTGCCTTATGTAGGACAAGTAATCATAGTCTAAGGAACAAGTTGACTCAAGGGGCTTTGTCTAGGAAATTCAGAAGGGATTATCAGAAGGGACACAGTGTAAAAGTAGTCAACATTCTGAAGGCGTGAGAAATTAAGTCCAAGACTGTATGTAACCAAAGATGTCTGTGCTTTGTCTATATGAATACCCTAAATTTATCAAGTATGATATGGTTTTATACAGCTGTTTTAAAAACAAACAAAAACAACCCCCCAAAACCAACAACTCACCCCATTTAGTTCGTATCTCTTTCGAGAATCACAAATATGACCAGCATCTTACCATGAACTTACTTCCTTCTCCCCCCAAGAGAAAAAAAAGAATCTACCTAAGGAAAAGTTAACCAACAGCTGAGGGCCAGCTACATCAGTGCAGTATGTGTCAAGAAAACCCCTTCCCAGCACGGTAGTGCAAGAAAATGGGCCACAGAAACAAGTAATAACTCATGCTCATGGCAAATCTGTTGAAAAGCAGGTATTCTATGCAGAGCTGTAATCTTCCTTTAGGAGTAAAGATCCATTATACTTACACACAACACAAGGGATGGGCGGGCTCTTAAGCATGACCGTAAACCAGGATCCATTTGCTATCGAACAATGCTATTTGTCTTTTATTGTTTGAGAAGAAAAAGCATAGCATAGCAGAGCTGTTATAAATTTGAATTGGGGTCCAGTATTGATTATCCAAGCAAACAGTAAATGCAAAATAGCTTCTTGTTGTTTGTGTGTTTATAATGTGCGAGAGGTAATCACAGTCTCTTAAAGAGTGTGACAGTTTTCTTCATCAGTGATCGCTCTTACATCACCGCAAGTGAGATTCCACCTCCCCCAACACTCAGTGTATTTTAGCCAGGCATTTAAGAACTCTAGCCATGAAGCTATTAGCTTCAAAAGAAGTTAACAAGGGCCGAACTAGCATTGTCTGCTGCAGCAGAGCATTAGTCATAGTTCTACTTCAGCCCTCCTGAATTTAGTAAAGACTACGCTCTCCCTTTTCAGATGATCTCCTTAAAGCTAGCTTAGCCCTGAAAACTTTTTCATACAGAGTCAAGTTGCACCCTTCCCAATAATGGCATTGTAGATTTTCATAGTAAAATTAAATATAAGCATACAGCCCCAAGAAGCAATAACATAGTTCTGATCAGCTAAAGAGTTAAAAATCTCTAGTAGTCATGTAACAGCAGTTCTTCCTTCCGGTTCTGCAAGTCCAAGCAGAACCATTGTCTGTGAGAAAGCAGAAGACTGGAGAAATTTATTTGTAATAAAGACTTAAGCAGGACAGTACCAGCGTAGCATCAATTCTAGTATTACTTCCTATCACATTAACAAAACTTGCAAAAGGAAACATCCATCACATCAGCTCACACTGTATTGAACAGTGACTTTTTTTTGTGACTCTCAGATACTATCTGCAAAAGAAATAGAGAATGAATTGGCAAACTTAAGGCTAATGCCCATGTAGGAGTTTACACTTCAGTATTTTCTGAAGTCCAGTGCAAGTCACAAGTTGAAAAAAATCACTGATACAGAGCATCAATTAGTCAGCAAATCATAGTACTCCGCCTTAGCACACATACAAGATTCAACACGACCACAAGCGAGACATTGATTATGATATAAAAAATGAGACAGGAAGGGGGAGGTGGCATTGCTGTAGTTTGAGAACACATGTAATGTGCTTGCTATGATAACATACAAGCCTTGCAGAGCTTGTTAAGAAGCCCAACCTCTATCAGATCCCACGCCAAAACCACTGCTAGTAATTACTGTGTCAGCTTTCTGAATGCTGTCTAAATTTCAGCTCTTAAGATGATAGTTGCACAATTGCACCTCGGAAATCTCTTTGGAATGCTAAGCTCAACTTCTGAAATGGACTTAAATATTTACATGCTCTAGGAAAAGGTAATTTTTGCTGGTTTCAATCAACCCTTTATTTTTAAAAAATAAAGCAGAGACAAATTTTGCAGCCATAAGACCTCCTTGCTTCTAACAATAACCTCTTTGTGAATTGACAGAAGGTGACTTGCCAAGACATTTCAGTGGGGAGTTGTGAATGGACTGAGTTACGAAATCGTCCTCTGTGCCTTAAGCTAGGAGTATCAAGAGGTAAGGCATGTGCTCTTTCACTAAACAACCGAGTTACTTTTTCAGTGGAATCGGGAGTTGGTGTTTATTTTTTAAAACATGCATAAGCTTGTTTGAAGAAACAGTATCTTAAGCGGGAGACATAAGGACCTGTAACTGAGGAGTACAAACTCTGTATTTTATATGGTGTGCTTTTACTGAAGTACATATGCTATTATCTGGTAATTGCCTTAAAAAAAAAAAAAAAGAAGAAAAAATAGAGACCAAAGGCAGTCACAAAGACCTAAACATCAACAGTTGTCACTGCAACTGCTGGCCCAATTCTGCTTCCTTAATGACTTAACTATAAAATCAAACAACACTTGCTAAAGAAAATTAACATTGTGCAGTAATGAAGCATTCTGGATCTCATGCTTATTTGCCACTCATTTTCACAGAATGTGTTTCTGGTTACTCTCTCTCTCTGGCCTAGTTATGTGCAGATACTGGCACTTAGCAAGACTGAAGTACTTTCAGTACTTTTGAAGATGTTATAGTTTGTGTTATTCAAAAGAAACTGAGTTAAAACTAAAACTACAGTTAGTAGTTACTCCAGGCAGATACAAGCAATTCAAAGGTTTGCTGGTGCATTGGGAAGCTATCAACACCACCCACTGTAACACAAGGTAGCCGTGCAAGGGAGATGCTTTTTAGTCATTCAAATCAAATCAGTCTGAATATCGGAGAGCTCTTTTTCTTTTCTTTTTTTTTTAAGAAGGCTGAATATACCTGGAGACCTGAACTGATGAGGGAAGGATATGTGTAGGCCAAAAATGGCCAACTATATCCACAGCAGTAGGGTACCTACGTAGCCAGGAATGTATGTAAGAATATATAGGAAAATCTGAGAGATGAAGTTGAGTTACATAAAATATCCCAAATAGAGTTTTTGTACCAATACATATCACTAAATACTTGTGTTAGAGCAACCGTAATCCTCTACTAGAAACTAAGAAGCATTTGCATATATTTTGTCTCAACACCTATCACTCATCACACAGAGAATCTTGTTACTCTGTTCCCTCCTCTCCCTGCTTCAGTGCAACCAAATAATTGAGGTGAGTCAGGTTCATAACAAAGAAAAACTTTCTGGTATGCAGTAGACGAACACATGCTCTGGAACCCTTAATGGGTATAGAATCTAGTAAGTTGCTGTAGAGATTCTTGACTGCAGAAATTATGGACAGACTTTTTAAAAGCAACAGTCTTGAGAAGGAGCTTGTATACTGCTTGTAAGAAATAGGAAAAATGGGGCGGGGGGGGAGGGGGGAAGTAGGACCTACTTAACACTTTTGGGAGGGGAAGAAACGTGGTTACCTTAAATCCACAACCTATTTTTGCTCACCATGCCACCACATATCTTTAGCAAATCTCAGAAGCAATTCATAGGGGGAGGGGCACATTTTTGCACTACAAGTCATCTGCTCCAGCTAGCTGTTCCTTATTTGACAAGGTGATGTAATTTTTTTTTTCCTGTGACTTTCTATTTAATGTAAGTACATGAAATAGAGCCACTCATTTTAATATGGAAGTATTTCAGACTTCTAATCAGATTTTTAAAAGCTTAAGAGCTGTTAGTATACTTTTGGGAACTCCATATACTTAACCCCACCCCCCCCAAAAAAACCCTGGTTCTTTAGTAGTCATATTATCCCTTCCATGATTTTGTCTTTGCAGCTTGATGAATGTTCACTATTCAACACCTACCAGAAACAGCCTCATGAGAAGGTTGGTTTGAATCTGTTAATTGAATAAATAATTAGCTTATTTACCATGCACCAAACCTCCATGGCAGGGTTCAGTATTCACAGGACTCGGAGGATTAATTTTTTTGCATTCAGGGGAATTCTATTTCTTACAGTTATTTTATCAATTAAGCAAATTCTTTACAGTTATTTTATATATATATATATATATATCTCACATATTCTTAGCTCTGAGAGATTTTTCTGTATATTCTGCCAACCAGAAATGGACTAGTCTGTGGCAGAAAACTTAGACTATGATCACTTAAAATTATAAAAATACTGCTCAAATCACAGGGGGTTGCAAATAAGTTAATTCTACAGGTACATTCCAGATGACAACATGAATAATTTTAAAGAGACAAATCAACTGAACAGCAGACAAGCAATGTATTTAGATTATAATAATTGTCTGTTTTGGAATATATTCAAACGAACTGCACTTCATAAAGGAGTTTAAGCTGAGTTAAAATTTGAGCTACCATTTCACAGTCCTACAGAGCAACTGGGAGGAACCTGTAAATTGCCAGTAGAAAACTAATAATTAAATAGGAAGACAATCACCTTGTCTCTGCTTGTTAGAATTCAGATACATGCTTAAGGTATGGTACTTCACCCTCCTGAAAATTTTCATGTGAATACAGACAGCTTACATTCAGGAAATAAAAAAATTCCTTCATAGCTGACTCATAACCATAGTTTTAGATACATGGTGATAAGTTTTAATTCTACAGAGTTCCAGAGAAGTGGAACTGTTTTCCTCTGAAGTGCTGTATTGCAAAGGATAGCAGACCAAAGAGCTTCACAGAGAACATATTCCCCCTTGCAAGATAGGTTTCTATTTTAAATAACTGGAAATAAAAAAGTCCCGTATAGGCAAACTGCTAAGGAAGGAAAACTAGGTTTGTGCATAGAGTAACATGCCTGAATTGAGCAGTTTGTTTTCCTTTGTCACAGTTTTAGTAGCTTATAAATGCAAATCACAATTGTGTTTATGGTGCAGATGTATCATTCACTTGTTTCTTCAATGTGACAAAGATTCAAGTATCCCCAAATTGACTGAAGAGTCCTTGCCCCCAGAGCCTTTCCCATACAGCTTATCAATATATAATTAGGTTCAGTTATCTTTAGATCAAGCATAGCAAGTTTTTTTTTTTGCTTATTGCTTCAGCAATACTGCATAGAGTTCATAGCCTCTCATTGAGTATGCTAGTGACATGAGACCACTGAAGTCCTGGAATCACTATGGACAGCTTGCATTGCTTCAGCAACAGTGTGCATGTCCACAGCAGGCCTAGATGCTGAAGAGATGCACTGCAGATGCTTGAAAGGTACAGTGGTGTCTCCATATTTAAACATCGCGGACTACTATTTCAGAAAATAGAGTTTAAGTGTACTGAGGTATTAAGATATGAATAAATGTTTATTCTAAATTAAGCCATCCTAAATTAAGACAGAGCACAGCTTAAGCCCACAATGCTGTCTCTGTTTACTCACAGGAGCGAAAGGAGCAGTTCGGAGGCGCGTGAGAGGGAACACTGATACTGTTTCGGGTCAAGAAAAAAATGCACTGCATGCCACGTCGATTTCCAAGAATGTGGCTACGGGCACCGCTGACCCCGGGCGGGTCCCACTCTGCCGCGTGAGTGCTTCCGATCTCCGTGAAGGCGCGCTCCGCACCGCGGCAAGACGAGCGGGACGCATCCGAGACGCCTCCCCGCCAGACCCCGCAGGTAAACGGCAGGTCTAGGCAGAGTCCCGCCGCCCCAGCATAAAGGCAGGAAACGCGATCCCACTCCTCGGCGCGCCTCCTGGGTCGCAAGCCGCCGCCACCCCCTGCGCCTGCTGGCGTGGGCCGCGCCGGGACCACGGCTCCGCGCCAGGGGCCCGACCAGCCCTGGCGCCGCGGCCCGGCGGAGCCCGGGCGATCTGCAGGTACCGTCGGCGGCCTCCCACTCGGGCCCCCGCTCCTTTCCCCGGTGGCGGGGCCCGGCGCGGCAGGTACGGGGTGGCCTCGAACCGCGGCTGAGCCCTGCCGAGAACCTCAGGGGTACAGTGGCCAGGAGCGGCCTCGGCAGGCCGCGACAGCGGGGGGCGCCTTGCCGCCATGGCAACGAATGGCGTGAACGCGAGACGGCGTGAGGTGCCGCCGTGACGGCCATCACTCACCCCGACAGCGTCGCGCAGCTCCGCATGTCCCCGCCGGCGCGACACGCATGCGCCGAGCCGCGGCAGCGCCGTTCACTGCTGCGCCGCGCGCGGACGGCCGCTCTTGTACGGGGGGGCGGAGCCGCCAAGGAGCTCTGCCCCGCCCGGTCGCGCCCCTCCGCACGTTGCACGCTCGCCAGGAAAAGGCCTTAAAGGGGCGCTATGTGTGAGCGGCCCGGCAAAGGAACTGTGCCGATTTCCAAGCCACCGCTGCCGGGAGGCTGCGGGCCTCCCCGGGCAGGAGCAGGGAGGCGGGGCTGCAGCAGTTCCCCGGCGGGGGTCGGGGCGCCGGCAGCGCTGTCCGCTTTTCTGGGCCCGTCTGTGGGAAGGGATGCCGGTGCTCCTCCCGGGCACTGCTGCCGGCGTGGCGCCGCCCCCGCTTCCGCACCGCCCCCCGCGCCGGGCTGGCGGGGCTGGTCGCCTGCGGCCTCAGGGTGCTCTGGGCGGGGATGACCGGGGCTGGACGAGGCGATGCCGCTCGTGGCTTGGCCCAGAGGAGCGGCCAGCGCTGAAGCGTCGCGGCAGCGTGAAAGCTCGCGCTCGGTTCCCTGGGAGCGCCGTGTTCTCGCCAGCGGCGCGGGGCCGGGGCCGAAGCGCCCGTTCAGCAGAGGCTGCGGAGTAGCTTTTCCGTGCGGCGGCTGGCTTCACAGTGCAGCCCGTGAAGTGAATGGGTATTCGCCAGCGCTCTGTGTCCTTCCCTGCCCTGGCCCTCAGCTTAGTTTTCTTTGGCCAGCGCACTAGTCCTTCAGGGACACTGCTCGCCCTCCCCTACTTCAGTCTTCTTCGTGTCACCGAGTCCTCGTTTCCTGGGGAATGGGGGCGGTTACTCGTTCCCTGTTCGCCGGACCTAACCAGAGTCTCGTTCCCGACACTGCCAAGGCCGGTCACCCCGCTCAGCTGCCGCACGGGGCCCGTCGGCCCCTCTCCCGCTGTGTGGGGAGACCCGCACTCCTCCCTACGCCGGCCGGGCAGGGGGCGGGAGGGCCGTTGCCTCGGCTCGGGAGCCACGTCCCGGGGACGCTTCTCTCGCCACGCGCGGGAGGGTGACGGAGCCGTCCCGCCGCCACCAGGGAGCGCTCGCCGTCCCACCCGAAGCAGCTGCCGGCGCGGCCGTTTCGGCTGCTGAGGGTCGCGGCGGCTTTGGCTCCGGGCGCATTTCATTGTTGATTTGTACTGCATGGTTTTCTGTGGGAATAACGACTTCGCCCGAGCAGTGAGGTGGAGCTAGTCCTTGTCCCACGCGTTTGTTGTCCGCGTATTTCACAGTCACGAGGAGTACTCGTTCTTCAGTACTGCCTAGAGAGGTTAAATGTCTTTACCGCTGTGTGAATTGCTACTGTGAACGTGGGCTCTCCTGTGTTGAAGTAAATCCATCTTGACGTGTAATGATTTGATGGGCATCTTGAGTAATCATGCGTCGGTTATCCCAGATTTCACAGTGTATTTTGTGTCCATATAAAGCACGGTGTTTAGAGTAATAGGATTCTTAGTGAAGGCTACTGTGTAAAGACCAATTTGTGAGCATTTGCAGGCAATACCGTTTATTACTGCATAAGCAACGTGAGTCTGGTTTTTGATCAGTTTTGCTCAACAACGCAGTCATTGTAGGACTCTTACAACTGCCAGCACTGAGAGCTGCTAACAGTAGGGTTAACAAAACGTGTCTGCTATGCTCTTTGAGCTGGAATAGTTGTTAGCATTGCTAAGAAGGAAGAATACTCAATATCATTGCACAATCTGGTTCACTTCTGCTGTTAACTTCTGCTTTCTCTTTGGGGTTTCTGCTGACCTCTGGTGCAAGTCCTCTATCTACTCTTGTTTTTAGGGACAATAAGGTCTTCTACAGCATATTCATATTGTAAGAACTGCTGTATTGCTGTATGAATGAAGGTGCTATGAGAAGAAAAGGGAGAAACACAAAGTAGGGAAGATTTTTGGTGGAGTTGTTTTTTTTTTTGCTTGGATGAGAAATGGTGAAGAGGTCCTGTAAAGTTGGCTGGCCGTGTTATGAAGATGAGAGAAAGTGAAAAGAATGCAAGGGAGGTGGAAGCCACCAGAAGAAAGGAACAGAGCAGACAAGTAAGGATTTGATGAATTAGGGCACGCTGTTAACGGTGGATCCACACTATCTTGTGTTCTGGACACATGCATAGAGGCTAGTGATGATGGCTTGTGATGAACTGTAGGTGCTCAAAGACTTCTTCCAAATCCTTTGCTGTACTTCTGTTGCTCTAAGACTGCAACCAATTGTTTTCTGTGGATGAACTGCCTATGCAATGTGAGTTTTTTCAACTTCAAATTGTCCTGGTTGTACATGTGTTGAGAAGAAAATTGTTTGTTTTTAAATTTTGATACGTACATACCGATGGTGCTAAATGTTGTTATGAATAGATACAAAATGAAAGCTTTTTCTTAAAAGAAAAAGTGTTTAAGAGTGTTGACGTAACTTCAGTAGAACAAACTCCTGTAGTGCCTTCATCGTGGAACATGACAAGTAATTGATGCTTGGCTTTTTAACTTAATTGTGCCCGAGAACTATGTTACCCTATGGCCTCTGTAGTTCCATTGGCAAGCCTGGTTTTACTCTGTTAGATAATGCAAGCGTTAGTTCATGTGTGTATAACGGGATTGAATTTTTGTCTTTTACTGTTAAATGACTTTACCTATGGCTTTTGTCCAGCAAAACCTCGATGCCTTAAATTTCTAATGGTTCTACTGAATACAAATGTTTAGTAAGAGTGTCACCTGTAATGGTTTCTGTGCTGACTTGTGCACAGAGGCAATTGAATACTGCAGCAACAGTTACATTCTTATTTCTCTCCCTTCTTTGCAATATTAAGTTGTTTCGGGACTCTCAAGCCACCTCTCAGTTATGTAGGCGTGTGTAAACCACTCTCTGCAATTTACTAATTGTTTTAAAGACTAACTAGTAAGTAATCTTAGCCACCTGGGATGGTTAATAGCAGATAATAAAAAGTTTGCTAAAAAAAACCCCAACAAAGCAGATCAGGTAGTATTATAAGATACTTTAAATGTCTTTTGTATTCTCTTTTGGAGATGGATAACAGACTTGTATTTAATAAATGAAAATTCTGAACTATGTGAAAAAAGAACATCAAGGACTTCCACGATACTCCCTTTCATTCAAGGATTCCCTTTGCAGAGGGAATCCTCGTGATACTGTATGACTTTTGATCAGAGTTGTCCCATGATTTCAGCTCCCTCAATGTTTTCTGTTTCTAACACTTAATTTTTTCAGTTGCTAGTTTTGTTTGTTTTGAGAGGACAAAGGCATAAATGTAAACAGCGACTGGAGAAGTGAAAGGCAAAATCTCTTCAGGAAGCTGGAAAACAATGAAAGTACAATTTATACTGGAGGACTAAAACGGGAAGTAATAGATTTTTAATATAGAATGCCAGATATAGCCCTTGTACGGTCATTCTGTAGATTGTCATGATTTTTTGGTGAGCCAATTTCTATAAAAAATAACTTGGTTTTATAGTAGCTATTGCTATGTTATTGCTTAATCCTACTTATTCATGGCAGCTGCTCTTGAGCAGGAAGCTTGGGGTTTTTTTTCCTGTGTTTTCTGCTAAGAGTGCCTCTGGTCAAGTTACCTGAAGAGAAGGAGTAGTTTAGACACTCTCTGTCTTGTTAATGACTAGGAGAGATAATCCTAGTGGTAAGTCATCAGAGAGGAAAAGCTTTTCTGAAGAGAGGTAAACAGCGCAAGTTGGATGCTATGGTGGTAGTCTTAGGATGACTAGTTATGCGAATGGGAGTGATGTACCTATGCTTCTGCAACACCTCCAGAGGTGTTTCTGCAGAGCCAAGACCATCTGTCACTTTAGGTATTTGTCATGGTTTTGTGTGGAGCCGTTTCTGGTAATGGGGAAGGTGGCTCCTGTAAGAAGTTGCTCAAAACTCTCCCCAGCTCTGAATCAGACCCAGTTCCGGTGCTGAGCCAACTGGGTGCCGCCAAGATCACTTTTCAAGAAGAAGACGACGGAAGAGGAGGGTTCTTCCTGTTCCTTCTGCTCTTCTTTCCTGGCTGGTAATTGTGCAAGGAGTTGGAAGAGAGAGAGAAGTGACCATGTGGATTGCAAGGTCAGTGAGGGAAGAGAGGAGGAGGTGTGCTGGAGCAGAGACCGCCCCTGCATCCTGTAGAGAGGACTGGTGAAGCAGAGATTTGTTTGCACTTCATAAAAGACCCTGTGCCAGGGGCAGTGAGTATGCCTAGAGGAGGCCATGTCCCATTGTAGGGACCCTGTATTTGTAGAAGCTGTAGCTGTTGGGAAGAACCTACACCAAAGAAGTTCATTAAGGACTGTCCCCCATGTGAGGGACCTTGTGTTGGAGCAGGGGAATAATGCGAGGAGTCATCCTCGTCTGAGAAGAGAGAAGCAGCATAGACCGTCTGTGAGGGACTGACCACATTCCCCATTCCCTGCCCCCCTGAGCCGCTGAGGGGGAAGGAGGCAGAGATATCGGGAGCAGTGAGCTGAGCTCGGGAAAAAGGAGGGATGGGGGAGGTAGATCTTAAAGTGCCGATTGTATTTTTCTCATTATCCTGCCCTGTTTTTGCTTTTGTTCTGTTCAGTTTCTTGTAGGTAGTAGAATAAACTGTCCTTACTTTCTTCTCAGGTCTGTTTCCTGTAACTCGAGTCAAGTAGTGGAATCTGTTTTGCTCAGAACCATAATTGGCAGTGAGCTCTCCCTGCCCTTGTCTCGATCCACAACGTCCTTGGTTATCTTTTATTTTCTCCCATCTCGCTGAGCCCTCTACTATCCTAAGGAGGGTGGGGGTTGATGGGGAGCAGTGAGCAAGAGACTATTGTAGTGCTTCGTTGCTGATTGGGCAAAACAACTACAGTATTTCAGATGTAGCCTTTATGAACCTTTTGGTAAGGGATTTCTTGGGAAAAGCAAACCTAAAGAAAAGCAATGCAGAAAGCGGTCTGTTGAACTGTTGTGAGTGTTCCCATCATGAGAAGTCTTTAATTCTATTATTATTTGATAGATTAAAATTCAGTGCGTTTGCCTTGACTTGGACATTGACTTCCAAAATGAATGAGTTGTCACATCTCTTTTTTTCTTCAAAATCACAGCCTTTACCTTGAGCAGAATCAAGATGTGCGCAGTAGAATGTAATTATGCTTGATCATGATGTACTTTCATAGGTCTCAGTTAAGGTCCTTATCTTCTGTTCTGTTTTGTGGTAGTCCGAGTGGATCTACATGTGAATATTAAGGAGTCTGTGCAGTACTCTCTTACTCTAGCAATGTATGCATTATGACAATGTAAACACAGTAAGCAGATAACAAAATTCTTATTTACTTTAGTTTTGAACATCTATCACCTTGAAATGAAGAAAATGAACTTGACCATCTATCTGTTAATTTGAGGGGAAAAAACAATACATATGGAACATATCAGAATTGCTGTAGTCTTCCTGAACTGATAGCGAGTCAGGGACTGTGGTGCAGAGGTGATAAACTCGTGAATAGAGAAATCAAATTGCCCAAATTACAAGCAGCTAAACTTTATACTTCTTTCTATATGTAGTGTACAGTGGTACATGGTACTTACTGTGAGGATAGAGAAAGATGTGTAAGTGTGCAAGGAAGGGGCAGACACAGAGTTTGAGTCTAAGGTGTACCCATGATAGCAGTGCAGACTCTTGCCTTGCAAGGGTAATGGTATACTACTGTGCAGACGTGGTGCTGAAATTCTCCCTCATACAGGGACCGTTACTTAGGCTTTGTGTGAATTCACCCTATACAAGACTTTAAAGCAATTGGATAATGCTAAATTGCCTCGTAAGTCATCTGTGGAAACTGACACAGAAAGCACATCTCATGCTTTAGGCACATGCAAGTGGCTTGTGATGCAAACTTACTATCTGAAGTGGAAGTACAGCATGGCTTTTGTGAGCTCAGATCTGTGTACCTTCATTACACCTTTGTTTGAATTATGCAAATGCTAGAAATTTTACATGGCTTCAAAACCTAGACAAAGAGACCCCGATGAAAGAAAAATCCATTAAGACTGTAGAGAGAGTGCCTTGTACGGGACTGCTGGGAACTGGGACGTTGCCCACTCATGTAAACATCTCTTATTTCCTTTTTTCCCCATTCTAGGGCAGTATTTGGTTACATGGGATTTGAGCCAGTATGGCTGCTGTTAGGATGCATCAGTATTTTGCTCTCCATTTTGTATTGCAGTCGGACTCTTAAATTATTTTCTGCCTACGTAACTGAGTACACAATGATTTAATTCTGCTTATGAGATTCAGCTCAGATCCTGGTCTTTGCAGACATGTCCTGAATCTTTCCAGGAAAGAACTGCACTGTTCTTTGAGTTTGGATTAAGCAAGTGCTGCAAAACTTTTTCAATGTAAGGATTCATCGTTGCTGTGAATGAGGAACATCCTTGGTCAGATTTGAATGAATGAAGTTACACCAAGCAGGTATAGGGCAGAATGAGTGTGTTGCATTTCCAGTTTAGCCAGAAGACCCACAGAAGGGAGGAAACTCATGGGTCAGTAAGGGAGGGCTAAATTAGAGGTTAGCATATTCAAGTGTCTAGACAGCAAATACAGACATACTGCAAAAGTCAGTCTGTCAGGGAGTGGAGAGTCTAGATTAAAAAGCCATTTCAAAGGCATGTTGCCTGGATGGGGTAATCATGTGCTCAGACTTTTTCAGTACATAAGCATAAACTGAGCACGGGAAGGGATCAAAAAAGGACACAAAGATTGACACAGATTCTGTAGCAGCTTAGACTGGAATGGAACTTAATTAATTAAAAATAGCTATTTGTTCACACTTGTGTTTCCCAGAAATGGCCACAGCCACACCTGTTTCTATACCCATCCATTCTGTAATATTTAAATGCCCTGCAGAAATGTTACATCCATCCTACTGCTGTAGGGACACTTATACAGTCCTCCCAGGTTGATACTATTTCTGCTCTCAGGCATGTAAACTGGTTATTGAGAAGATGAGCTCTAGTTTGGTGAAATACCTAGAGCTCACTTAATCCTTTGTTAGATTGGATGCATTTAGGGCAGTGTTGGGAGACATTCTACTGCAGGATGCTGGGCAGATCAGCAGAGACAGAGGAGCTGTCTCAAATCCCAGTCTCACTGCCCTGTTGCATTCCATCTCCTTCCTTACAGAGCCAGAGGGCTTGCTATCAGCTGACTGGCTCACTTGTGGTTTTATGCCCTTTAGGCAGAACATTTCATACAAGTGTAGTGTTATGCATAAAGACACTTTGGAGGAAGTTCCAAGAGTCTATCACATGCAGTGGTAGGGTCTTCAGCACTGCTGGAGCAACTATAGCTGTCGAGTGTTTTTGTATTGGCAAGCCTAGAAGTTGTCAGTCTTTTGCAGTCGTCATTGGGCAGTAGGTTTCACTGAGATTGGAGTCAGCTCTTTGCTTCCTGTGTGCCTTTTCCTATGAGTTCTGCCTCTTTTACCTCTTAAAGGCAATGCCATAGTCTGTTATTTTGATGAAACTGTTGAGAGTATCATCAAGAAGTATGCTTTATTTCTACAATATAAATACTAAGCGAAATGCATGCCATTAAAAAGATAACCCAAGGAAGCCTGGGATGCCTTGGGTATTAGTCACACCTCTGAAGACAGGGGAAGGAGATTTGTTGTGGAATCTGAATTTGACAAAGGAGATCTGAAGGTGGAATAGTGTGTGGCTTTGGTGACCCAGGGAGGTAAGAACAGATTTAGCAGGAGGAACAGTGGCGGAAAAGCTCAGCTGGTTCTCAGTCTGAACTAGTAATTTCAGTTGAAACTCTATATATAGAAATGGTATTTGGAAACTGTTCTAAGTGTATCATTGTAGAAATTAATAGTTTGGTAACTTGATTCCCAAACAGTACAAAGTTAATTATACTCACATTTGAGATTCTGTCTATATAGGGCATGTGGAGGGGGGCACAACAGTCCATCATAATAGCATTTCTATTTAGAGATTTGTGCATATATTTGCTCTACTGAGCCCTTGCTACAGACATCCCCAACAAAATGAGACTTTGCTGCTGAACTTGCATCTGGTCTTTTTAATGTCAAAGTCTGACATATATTTTTAATATCTGTTTATGAATGACGTCTTTAACTTCAGAGCCTAACGAGCACCTAACTGAATGCATCTTTGTACCTTCTAATAAATCATTAATTTTCAAAGATGTTGAGTGCTACAGGACCTAATGCTTTCAGGGGAAAAAAACCCCATTAATCAACTTCTTTTGAATCCACACATGGAATGAAATAGCTGTGTGGTGGTTTAGCCTGATGTCCACCCAGTCATAAAATCACTCCCCCTCCTCAACTGGACAGGAGAGAGGGAGCAATATAACAAACGGCTTGTGAGTTGAGATAAGGATGGAGAGACCACTCGGCAATTAGTGTCAGGGGCAAAACAGACTCAACTTAGGGAGAAAAAGGTTTGGTTTATTAAAGAAACAATAAGAGTAGGGAGATGAGAAATGAAACCGTCTTCAAAACACCTCCCCGCACCCCTCCTCTTCCCAGGACTCCCTTTCCTTCCCCCCCCAGTGGCGCAGGGGATGGGGGTTGGGGTCAGTTCATTACAGATGGACTTTGCCGCTGCTTCTTCTCAGGGAGAGACCTTATCACACTTCCCACTGCTGCACTGTGGGGTCCCTCCCACAGGAGACAGTCCCTCACTAACTCCCCCAGCAGGGGTTCTTCCCACAGGCTGGAGCTCCTCATGAACTGCTCTGGCATAGGGCCTCCCACAGGGGCAGCTCCTCACACCCTGCCCCAGTGTGGGTCACCCACCAGGAGAACAGTCCTTCAGGGACAGACTGCTCCAGCCTGGGTCCCTCACGGGATCACAAGTCCTGACAGCAAACCCATTCTGGTGTGGGCACCTCCCCCGTGAACTCCTAGGTCCTGCCAGGAACTTGCTCCAGGATGAACTTCTTATGGAGTCATGGCCTCCTTCAGGCCTCCTTCAGGCATCCACCCACTCCGGCGTGGGCTCCTCCACGGGCTGCGAGTGGGTCTCTGCTTCCCAGTGGTCCTCCAAGGACTGCAGGGACACAAGCTGCTTCACCATGGTTCTCACCACATATCAGGGAAGCTTTTTCAGTGCCTAAGCACCCCCTCCCCCTCCTTCTCCACTGACCTTGGTGTCGGCGGGGACGTTTTCAAGTTGTCCCTCCCTGTTTCTGTTGCAGTTTAGCAACCGTTCAACAACTTCTTCTCCTTCTCAAATATGTTATTCACAGAGGCGTTACCTCTATCACTAATTGGCTAGGGTCAGGTGCAGGGTCCAGCTTAGAACTGACTGGCCCTAACCCTGTGAGCTATGCAGGAAGCTTCTGGCAACTCTTTTTGTTTAAAGAAGCCACCCCTGTAGACCACCTGCTACCAAAAAAACCTGGCCCAGGCAAAACCACTACAAGCTGATATTTAAATTATTTACTTAGAAGTATTTTTAAATGTCAGTGTTTCTAGTCACCTATCTCTAATTGAGGTTGTATAGATATGACCCAAATAACCTTTGTGAGGTTTAGCGAATAAAACTAAGGTTCTGCCTTTAAGATCAGGTTGCCTCAAAACATTTCAAATTGGGCATAAAAAAATCGAGACGTGAAAATAGCTTTTCACTCTTAAATGTATGTATCATGCATATATATGCATGTGTGTGTACAAGACCGCTCTTAACTGCGCTTGTGCATAGCAGCATTGGCTGCAAGCAGGTAAGAAGAGGGGAAAGCTGGTGTGATCATAGCAATTCTCGACAACCTTTTTGTAGAACATTTTACAATCTCTTATTGTCTCCTCACTTATCTCCCCCTTTTTCTCTTAGTATTTGAGATGCTGACTTCATTCACCAGCCTGATGTATTTGGGAAAATAAAAAAAGAATAAGTACTGTAGTCAAATATATAACCTTTAGTGAGTTTGCGGGCATTTGAGTTGTACATTTTTCATGTAGATTTCTGGTAGTGAGTTGGAGCTGTTGAAAGTAGATGTGAAAAGTATAATTGGACTGAATTTGCTGTTGAGCTTAAAATATAGGGAGGAAAAAAGTATTCCCGTTGTGCGGCTGGAAGTAGCTGTGTGGGGAGAGCAGTGAGGCAAGGTCTGGGTGGTGAGGCTGTACCTGCATGGCCTGTGGCATGGCTAAAACTCTGCATCCATGAATCCAGAAGTCGCTGTTGACTTGAGACCAGACTCTCTCCTTTCCTTCACAGGGTCACTGCAGGTTTGGGAGCTAGCGTTTCTTTCTGGAAATATCTTCTCTTCCTCTTGGGATCTGCTGAGTGTCTGTGACACTCAGGGCACAGCAGCTGGTCCATGATGAGTCCCTACAGCCCGCTGCAGCTTGTGTGACCGATGTGCCCAATGTGCAGTAGGCACAGACTTCACTGGGAAGGGTCCAGAAGCTGGTGGTGATGGTGAACTTGGCATAGAAACTCATCTTTCATCTTTATCCTGGATTGTGGCATGTTTTTGTGGCTTGGATTGTGGCCTCTGTCACCTGTGCTTCCTCTTTTGCTATTCCTACGTGCTCATGAACACAGGAAGAATGATTTTTGTTGTAATTTAGCAAAAGGGAAGCCTATCCCAGCTAAACCTGAACATTTCCAGGAAGTTATAGATGCTTGTCTTTAAAACATAATGAGTTTGTCTTTGTTTTCTCCTTCTCTAATTGGCACTTTCCATTCTAATAAACCAACACCCACAAACTATGCAGCCACATGATCTTTTCAGTTAATACAAATCGTCATTTCCAGTCCAATAGACTCAGTTAATTGTGCAAACTTGCAACACACCCATAAAATGTCTATCTAGTTTGTTATGCAATGATGAATCATGAAGGAAATGTGGAGTCTAATTAAATTCAGTGATGCAAAGATAGTAGCATTAAGCCAAAATCAAAGTGTAAGTGATAATGATCTGTATCAAATGTTTGTTTCTGCATGTTGTTTTCAGAAATTACTTAAATGATAAGTTCTCTGGCTACTGCACACATGCCTGGCATACGTTTTGACAAGTTAAAAAATGGCCTGCAAACCTGTAAATAAGCTGAACCAAGTCTGCTATCAAAATAGTCTTTTGGGAAAGGAAAGGTATGTGTCTTAATCTCAAACTTGGCACACAGGCACTTTCTAATTCTGGCATGATCTCCCAAGTTTTCTAGTCTTGCTGGAAGCAGCAATTTCAAAGTGAAACCTTTGTGAAGTTTCTGCTGTGAAATGACTTCTAGTAATACAGGTCTTATCTCCATGTTACTTTAGTATCCCTTCTTGCAGGGAAAGATGCTGTTTGTATATTGATGGAGATCTTTGGGTTTACAAAGAGGCCAGGTTTTCAGGTGATGGGTTAATGATTTGTTTCTCTTTTTCTAACTTTGAAAATGTACTTTAATTACAGAAATGCCTGCATGGAGAGGGGTGGCTGCATAATACTCCACAAATATGTTGTTTTGCTCTTTCACAAGCTACTTGCTATATATGAGAGCATTTGTTTACTTATTTGCTTGTCTTCTTCACACAATAAACATTGGTGATAACCTCTGGCACATTAAGAATTGTTTTCCATGTGTGTCAGACGCTATTGTATTCCAGTGCAGCAGCTGACAGCAGTTCAGCAGCATTGTCTCCTCAAGTTAGCTGTCTGGCTTCCAAAAGACAGCCCATATTTCAACAGAAAAGAAAGATAATCCAGAAGTATGTATAATGAAAGTAGCTTCCAATCAGGAACTTATGCGTGTACTGAATATTGAGGCAGTGCACAAACTGAAGTTTGGAATTTGAACCTTATGTTTGGCTGTGGATCCCACTGAAGCCAAGAGATTTCTGTGTAAGAATAAAAACATCAGTAACACCCAAGTGAGTCAGACCAACAGTCCATCTAGGCCAGCAGTTGGACTCTAGGAAAAGCTTGCAAGCTGAGACAGTTTTGTGGTCCAGTCCTCTCACATTCACCCAGAAGCCACAGCTGTTGTAGCCAAGTTACGTCCTTGCCTGGTTGCGTGTTTTCTGGTTACAGATCAGTTTTCCATGCATTTGTTTATCTGGTCCCA
Source organism: Colius striatus (assembly GCF_028858725.1). Taxonomy (NCBI): domain Eukaryota; kingdom Metazoa; phylum Chordata; class Aves; order Coliiformes; family Coliidae; genus Colius; species Colius striatus. The sequence goes on from NC_084779.1 coordinate 10,298,465, forward strand.
TTTTGAACCTGCTGAGCCTGGCTGCCTCCACGGCCACTGGTGGTAGCAGGCGCTGGGAGTTCCCTGCTCACAGTGTAAATAAGTGTTTTCTTTTGTCTGTTCTAACCCAATTTGCTGCTATTTTCCCCAGGAGCTCTCACTTCTAAAATTACAGGGTCTGCCAAATAACTATGCGTGGTGAGTGCTACACATTCAGTTTGGTTTTACTGCCTTTTTTGGTTTTGTTAACCTGGACCATAATCCCCCCAGTCTCCCAAACCCCTGGGAAACCCCAGCCCCATATGTGTCTCCTCACGAGCCGCTGTTCTTTTCATTGTTGTAGTTACCTTTGTCTCTGGATCATCCTCCATGCAGAGACCAGAAACTGCACGTGGGATAGACGCTCTGTTTTATTGGCCATATTCCTTCTGCTTTTTGTCTTCATTTTTTGGCAACTGCCTCAATATGAGCCACTAATTGCAGAGGGCTGTCCTGCATGACTTGGCGATCTCTTTTTTTGAGCTGTAACTGCCAGTTCCGAGTTCAGTGTTGCATAGTCCTGGCTTGCCTTAGATATGCGTTAGCTTGTGTTATCTGCACCGAAGCTCCTCTGCTTTCTAAAGCAAGTTCTTCTCGAGTTGATGTACTTCCACAGTTTTGCTTTTACAGACATTTCTCTGAGAAATGGCAATAGCCATTGCTTGTTTGTGATTACCGTGTTTCTGGTTGGAGTGAAGGAAGATTAATTTATTTACTTTTTTTATTCATCTCCCTCAAGCATTTGCAGTGTAAAAAGAGATTGCTGAGAAATAAAAATGTGTGCTTGTGTTAGTGGAGCAGCCAGCTAATTAGTTTGAAGTATAGCAGATTAGGATGCTATTTCATCTCTTAGGGCAGGGATGCCACCACTACTTGAGCACTAAGTGGGAAAACAGCTATCAGATTTCAGCTATTGGCATGGCAACTGTTTTCAGACTTTTTCATTTACTTTCTGAGAGTTTCCCTGGGAGTTGTTGGAGGATATGCCTTATGTTTTAAGGCTTGAAGGTTCTTAAATCAGTCTATAGCTTGAGTTGGTCACATGCTATTTTAAACCAAACACACAGTGTAAGGAACAGGTGTTCCCGTACAGTCACTAGCAAAGGTGTCCCTTCAGGGCAGGGTGAGGTCACGGTGGCTCTGAAGGGTCTGTCCAGCGTACCCTGTGTCTTTGCATCCAAGGAAGGAGGAGAAGGTCCTGGAGCAGGTAGCCAACTATCAGCCTCTTCTATGTGATATGTCACTAGATCTGACTGCTGAATCCCTAACCGACGGTGGACAGAAGGTGAAGGTTCCTCTACTCCTTCCTAATGTGTTTTACTTCCGTGTTTGCCAGTGCTTTCAGTTGGAGGCGGTGCACCGGGATGGAGTTGAGTAAAGCATTATGTGTTACGTAAAACATAATGTTTGGTGTAAAACAAATTTTACATTACAGCATGAGAACATGTTGCCAGCTGAGGATAAAATGGTTCTTGAGTAGGCAACCTTACCATAGGGTGCTCACGGAAAAGGATATTGGCATGTATCCCAAGGATAGTGCCTTCCCTAACTAAGCTGGCTAAGAAGTTGCTGTGTGATACCCGACACACTTCTTAGTGCCTTTCAGTGCATGCTTTAAAATTGCCGTGGATAGTAGGATAAATTAGACTCAGCTTAGATAACAGAGATTGAGTTATCTTTTTCTTTTTCTCTTTGAGGTTGCATGAATGGCCAGATTTTTCCTCTGTATCCATAAGGCTGATTGGTCTGTAATTTACTTCAGTGCCAGGTGGCTGGGCCAGACTAGGTACCAGGGCTTTGTATCTCACCTCAAAGCTCCAGGATGCCTGTGATTCTCCGGGGCATTTTTGCTATATGGCATTTTCAGAGACTGCTTTGCTGCTTTTAAAATGGAGATGCCAAAGAAAATTCTATGCCATAACTTTTATCTTAAATGTATTTAATCACTTGCATTTACAGTTTCTGGGAAATTACGTAAACTGTGCCATTGCGATCCATACTTGAGAGCAGCTGGAGCAGCTTGCTTGTACATCAGGTTCTGATAGCTGGTCTTTATTTTGTAAAGAAGATATAAATGATGTTATTTGGCAAGCAAGGGAATAGGAAGAAATGTCACTAGAGTCATTATTTCTCGGTATCAAAGTGAAAGGGTTGGCTTGATAATTTGTCCTGATAGCTGAGTAACTCTGAGTCACCCAAAGTTAAGACTTGACTACTGAAGTCAGGTTTGAAGCAGCTGGGATATCCCAGTCTGTAATCTTTTTTGTTGTTGTTGTAAAGTTGAAATCCTTTCTCCCTTGGGTGGGGCTGGGGAAGCAGTCTGTGAACATTTTCCATATGTTATTCTGAATTTGCCTGGAATTCCTTCAGAGGTGACTTGCCCAGCTGGGCTACATCTCTCACCTGCAGAAAGTTGCATAGAAATCAGCACGTGCCGTAGGAGTCATGGTAGTATTGCCTTATGGTAGAAGTTGTGGCTTCATCTGCACTGCTCTGTCACGCAATCTCCAGAACACAAACTGAAAACAAGGTAGTTGCTGTTCATGGTGTCTGTTTCTGAGAGATTTTTCAAGATACTCTGAAGAATGCTGCTGAGGAGGGGATGGAGAGACTCTAGTGCCGCTTGTGGATGCGGTTAACTACAGAGTGGAAAAGTCCTGGATGTCATCTTGCACCAAGGAATTCAAGCAGGAAAGGTAACGGCATCTTTCTCTGCCGGGACCTGCAGGTGTCTGTAAAGAGGTGAGATTTATGGAGTAAGTTGAGGAGAGGATGAGAGCAAGAAATCTCGGGAGGGTTTCTAAGCAAAAAGCAGCAAGCTGTTTTAAATGTAGGGGATGGTGTGGTTGAAGGTGAGAAAAGGGAATGAGGAGTCAAGTAGGAGTCAGATGGGAGTAAGGGTTTGAGAACATGAGTATGGTGCTATGACAGTTAGGAAAATAAAGGGAGAAAGTGTGAGATGAAAAATTTCTGTGGTTTAAAAACCAATTTTGTTATCTGCAGGTGGACATAAGGGGAAACTTTCTTACAGTGAAGCAGTCCACCATTGGAATTGTGCAGTCTCAGAGAGATTGTGCAGTCTCTGTCCCTGGAGGGTTTCAAAACCAGGCTGAATCAAGCTGTGAGCAACCCGGTCTAACCTAATGGCTGACGACCTCCTGAATTCTCTCCCACTCTAACCTCTCAGATGTTCCAATTTGTACAAAGCACGGGAAAACAGAAAGCTTTAAGAGTGCCTTTTTCCAACTTGCTTGAATTTAATTTTTCCAGATGACCCTCCCCAGAATGTATGTGCATTGTTTGCTTTCAGAATACTTAATACCAGCACAGCAATTAACATTTGAAAAGCTCCCTTTTGAAAGCGCTAGACTGAGGAATTACATCTCGCAGTCTAAGATAGGGGTTTTTTTTGTTTGTTTGTTTGGTTTTTTATGGTGAGAATACTGTCTTGTAACTTTGGGGGGAAAAAAAAGCAGTCATCTCCATGAAGGAGTTAAGAACAGACGCTCCTGAATGCTGCTTTCACAACTGCCAGACCTAGCTGCTGATGTTATGTCCCAGGAACTTGTTTGAATACTTAGTTTGACTTTTCTTTTTTTTTTTTTTTTTTTTTTCCCCCAGTCATCTGGCTGTGACATGGCTAGAGAAATGTTTATAAACATTTCAAGTTGTGATGAAGTTACAGGATTCTCTGTCAGAAAGTATGTCTGTGCAAAGGACTTGGATTCTCTGCATGTGTATTTAAGTATATAGACTTACTTGGACCAAATAGTAAGACAGGCTGTTTCTTGAGGTTGAGTCATGAGGGGTGGAACAGAACAAGAAGTTGGCCAAAGGTGAGGGTGCTGCTGAGCCCCTCCCCGAGACTGTAGGCTGTAGGCACTTGGCCTAGCAGCCTCAGGCCCTGGGGACACTGAGAGACTGAACACTCACAAAACACAGCCTAGCATCCGACTCAGAGTTTAGAAGGGGCTGTGCTGACTGCGGTTGCTGCAGAGCAATGCACTAGCCGTGTTTACTTGGAATGAGAAATCAAAAGTTGTATATTAAATTATCTCTAAGATGTCAAAATACCTGAAATGCATGCTGGCAATGTGAGAGGGAAAAGGTTAAGCAAAGGTACTGTGTGTAGTGTCACAGTTGCAGCCTCACCTGGGCCTCTGGCCAACAAAGCCAGTATTTCAGGTTGGATAGGATTCAGAAGAGGCTATCCCTCTTCTTAAGTATGCTAGATCTGGCTACCGTCTCTGAAGAAACTAGATTGGAAAACAGAAATGAGAGAAAAGCTGAGCCTGTTACCTTCAGTGTTGTTTTTCTGTGGAAACAGGGAAGGTGCAATTGCACTGCATCTGTGTTATAACCAAGCGAGAAAGATCATGCCACATGCATTCTTCAAGGCTGCTGCAGACTTGACTTAGATGTGTCCCAGGGTACTCCTAGCTTTGTAAGGAACCTCTTTGGCTCTTGGGAACTGTCAGTTTTATCAGAGGGGACACATGAGTGCTTTGTGTTGCCCACAATCCTTAGCAAAGTATGACTACAGACCCAGAAAGACTACCAGTAACTAGCAATTCTTTTCTTTGTCTAGGCTACTGCAGTACTGCGTATTTAAAGCACCATTATAACTAGTCAGCAATTCTTAGAGGAATTCCCTTCAGAACAGGACAGTCCTGTACAGGAGCTATAGTGAGCCCCACTTTTATGCTGCTTGCAGCTGAGAGACACTGATATCTAAAGCTGCTATTAGAGAATTTCTTAAGTACTGGCATTTCTGCCTAGGATCGATCCTGTCTCACTAGCGGTCCCCTCCTGTGGTCACCTGCTGGTTGTCCTTGCCAAAGCATTCATTTTCCCCACAGTCATATGTCAGCTTTATGACACAGTCATAAAGCTACTAGCTCAGATATTTGCCAAGGTTATGAAGTGGGAGCTGGACCTTTAAGAGGCTCTGGTGTAAATCTGTTGGCAGTGATTTTTCCATGTCAGAGAGGAACTGGAGCTGGGAGGACCACTTAGAGTGCAGTGGGTGTTGTGGGGTTTTTTGGCACAAAGTGGTTAGGCACTGCACAAAGGAAACTCGATAACCAGGTTACCTCTCTCTCTGAGGAAAGCTCTTACCTCTAGGGCTTTTTTTTATATCCTTGCTTAAGGAGGTTGTCTTGCACATGGCATTAGATGGAACCTTTTTTTCTTTTTTTCCAGAATACTTGCCTCTTTATTGCTACTAGCATTGGAGAGACTACTTCTTTCTATGCTTATGCAATGATGGCCATTATCAACACAGTGCTGTTAGGAAGTTAGAGTGGTTAGTTGCATTGAGGTCAGCACACAGCCTGTAGAGTTGTCTCAGCAGGCAACTCGAGTTGCTTTGCAGCTTCCCCTTGCTGTGACAAATATGTTGACTTCAGAAATGTTGTCCCCACCTCATGGCCTTTTTTGTAGTCAGTCTTTCATAGAAGCAGTAAGGCGATTTCCATCACTCCGGCCTCTGCTTGCCAAAACCAGATGTTTCTTAAGCAATACCAACATGTGCACGCTTGCTGTCTGTAAACTTAGGTGTTAATCAGAGGAAAAGGAAAAAACCCTTTGCAACTAGATTCCTCTGCTCGGAATGCTGAGAGGGAATGCAGCGATGCTTACTGAGCCATCAGTGGTTCTGGGGACAGACCATTTCTGCATTTTCCTGACCAGAGAGGCTCAGGCTACGGAGAAACTCTATAAGGAATAGTCAGTGTGAGGTTCATGTGTCATCTGTTGTTGTAAGTTGTCAAGTGAGGTATACTTCCTAATATCTGCCTCCTCCAACCCTTAGTAAAATGTGCTCATGGCCATTAAGGGTCAGCAGTGCAAAAGTCCGGAGCTGATTTTTTTTTTTTTTTTCCTTTTTGTCTGAAAAATCATTTCTGAATCATTCTGGAGCACTTCCTAAACACTAAGGTTAACTACCTGCATCCTTAAGAATGAGAAAACAGAAGTCCACAAAGCTACTGGTGAGGAAGAGAAAGGGATTTACACAAATAAAAAGCAAAAATTGGAGATGATCAATCTGTAGTGATGGAGCGCCTAGAGTTCTCAGACATTTCTGTCTCAGATGGGAGCTGATGCACATAGGCCAGGATGTATTGATCATTGGAATGCAATGCTCAGCTTTTTGCCCTTCTCCCCTGTTAGTCTGCTCTCGGAGCCTTGTCACAAACACCTTGTCACAAACATGGAGGCTGCGCAGGAGCTGCAGCTTCACTCCTGGGACTCACAGGACACTGGGAACCAGGTACATACTAGCCAGTTGTCACTGCCTGTCTGCAAGGAGCATGTACATTTAATAAGAGTATGTTATTCAGCTGTGTAAGAAACTGCTTGCTAAGGGCCCGAAATTGTTACCCATTAATATTTATTATTTTCTTTTTCATTTAAGCTTATTTACCACTTTGATTCAACTGCATAAATTGTAGAGGCTAGAGAACATTAAGCCAGGTTTGCTGTCCAAATGCACACAAATTCCTAGCTGCAGAAACAGCAGATTCTTTTTCTTAACTGAACATGTTAATTCCTTTTCTTTTCACTCCAGATTTAATAAATCTGGGCCTATATTACTGAGAATGCTTTCAAGTATTTAGCCTTAAAGATGGTAGCTTTTGAAGTTTGCCTTTCGACAGAAGGATAGACAAAGCCTGTGAAGACTGCATAATTGGAAAAGTTCTTTTTGTAATTCAGTAGTGTTAATGAGGGATTGGAAATTAATTCTGTTGTGCAAAACAGCTACAGGAAGCCTAAGACTGGACCTTTTGACTTAGACACTTGAATTGTCTTCAGGTGAAGGTTAGCTGGCTAAAGATCTAACACAGAAATGCATCTGTTTTAATAGATAGATGTATATGAACTCAGAGGAGCACAAATCATTGAGCACTAGCTGACTGGGGCACACTTGAATGAGTCATTAACAGGATGTAATAGGGATACAGCTAGCATTACAGATGTGCTATGTGCCCAGTTTGGGAACATTGGCTTGTAGTGGAATAACATGAGGAGGAGGGGTTGCACAAAGCTCTAAGAGATGCCAAGTCTTTTGTTTGTGACTCACTGAGGCAGCGGCAGCTTGTACTTGCTGCTCTCTGACTAATGCGAGGGTTATTCCCAAGTGTTCAAAGAATATTGGAGGTTACTAGTTCAGAATTTTTATGCATTACATCATTTTGTTGCAAGGACTGACTCACCGGGTCAGTTTATTTAGCAAGTAAGTGGTGGTAAGTGAGGAAACTGTAACTGTAACTGCATTGGCTCAGCAGACAGTACAGTTTGCTCCTCGTAATTACTTCTTGATAAAATTTATCTCCTTTCCTGGAGGCAGACAGAAGATAGCAGTACCTGCAGGCAGTCTATGAGTCTTAATCGGAAAACTAGTTGACGTGGAATTTATTTTGTGGGTTAAAAAAAATTCCTTATTTCCTGAAATCTCATTTTATGCAGCTGTGTGTGCAGGAAGCAGTATCTGTCATCTGTAAAGTGACGCGCCGTAGAAAAGGCCAACCTGGAAGAATCAGTTTTTAGGTGTAACACGCATACTCCAAGGCACATTTGTCCCTAAATATCTCAGATTTTCCAAGTGCAAAGTAGGCATAGCATCACCCAACAAAACCAGATCGTCAAAGGCAGTTTCAATGTCTTATTTTCATGACTCTATCAGTCACCAGCATCAGGAACAGAACATTGCCTGTAGTAGTCAGGAACACTTGCTGCTTTGTTAGGAAAACGGTTACCTGGATACATGTTTTCTAAGAGGTAGGATTCTCAATACGGGAAGGCTAAAAGACCTGGAGGAGTACAATGTGGTAGTATTGTCCTACTTTCTCAGGAAAGCCTTCCTTTGAAGTGAATAAAGAATATTCACTTTCTTGTATATTATAGTTAGCTACCATACAAGTTCTCAGCATGACGAAATGGAGTGTTTACAGGTTTTCAGCAAGACTTTGAAAGAGACTATGGAACACAGAAAGCAGAACTCTTTATATAGAATGTAGGCCTCAGGTTCTGTGAGCTGTGGCAAGAGAGGCAGAAAAATCTGTAGCCTTTTAAATTCTTTGTAGTGTCTGTTTTTAACGTGGGGATATTTGAATGATCTGTTTTCGCCTTGAATGGACCATTCTGCTTTTTCTTCCATCGGCTAAGTGATTACAAGGCTAGTGGAGAAAACTATAGATAATTTCCTTTCAGCAAAGGGATGGCCTACTAGATCAAATGACTACTAAGCACCCATTCTGCTTGAAGTGTGAAGAGTGGGAGAAAAAAAATTACGAGCTTGGCTTTGATTTGGTTTATTCTCAAGCTTACTCCAAATTTGATATATCAGAGACACATTCCCAGCAGTTCTCGGTCTAGCCAGACACAGTGACACAGAGGTGGGCATTCTTGCTTCCAGACTGCATTTTTTGCTGAACATGTATTTCTTGACCAAAAGGAAGAAGAATCATAACCTAAGTACAAAGCATTTTCCTAGCAATTTTGCATTTGCTTTTGTCACTAGTGCAGGAAGTGCCTGAGGGGTACAACGAGGCTTCTTCTGGACGTTCCCGTTTGTGCTTCCTGTCATCAAAATACATTGCTAAATGATGTTTAGAAAGTTTTTAAAGTGGCAAGATTAGCAAGAAATTTCTTTGATTTTTACATAGATAGTTAAGAATCAGCCTCTACATTTTCATGTTTCTTCTATCTCAGTGAAATCCTTGGCTTCTTTATGGTAATGGTGGATTTCATTGTAAAGACCAGGTTGATAACCGTCACCTAAGGTTAACCTAAAAGCTTTTAATTAATTCAAGGCTGTAGTTAGATACACAGGAGCTGTACTCTATAAACTAGATTATAGTTTGGCCCTTTCTGCCAAAGTCATGACAGAATTAGCACGGCATGGCTGTGAACTGGCTACTCGGAGAGCTGGCCAAGCTGTTGGGCTTGCGTACACCGGATAAATGCAGCGACGTGGTAGAATTTGTGACATATCCTGTATGTCCTTGCAGTTCTTTCCTTTGAAGTTCTGCAGAAGGTCTAAAGCAGTTTATCACACTTCTGTACAGATGCAGAGTTTGTGTGATGGGCAGCGCAGACTGAAGTGTCATATGCACTCCTCAGGTAAAGGTGAGGGCAACGTGGGTGGCTGCAAGTGCTGCAGAGTCATTTGGGAGCAAAGGCTAAGCCGGTCTCGGTCTCTAGCACCGCACAGTGGAGTGCAGGACTCAGCGTGTCAGAATGACCTAAGCGCTCTCTTTCCCACTCGTTCACTGTGAGACTTAACGCTTTGGGCTATCAGTTGCTGGAAAATACAAATGCCAAGAGACAGCCTTTCTAGAATGTGCTTTGTGTCTGAGGAGCTGATTGACAAGGTGGTTGGTATTTTCTGTGTCGTAATTTGTACTCCAACTCACATTGCTTGTTTTCAGTTCAGTTTGCCTTCAGCTGAAAACATGCCTGTGATGTATAAAGCTACATTTCAAGATTGATAATCTCTCATGTAAAGCTGTAATTGTAGCAGCTACTTTTTAAAACAGGCTTTCTCTGGCATTTCTCACCAAGAAGTGTAACTAGACTTAGCTAATAGTGTTAGAACACCAGGGTTTTATCAAGAGCATTAACAGTTCACTGCCATCATACTGTGGCTACTGAAGATGAATAAATGAGTGGTTATGTGTGTATTCGTGTTCCACTATGAACCTAGATCCCACAGACATCAGAATTTGAGGCACGACACTCTTCCGCTGTGGTTTATGACAATCTTTGTACAATCTGAAAAATTCATTGATGAGTAGTTTTAGTCTGATTTCATCATAATGGGGGCCAAGAGCCCCTTGATGGTTTCTGCCAGATGGATAAAGCTTTCCCTTCCTGCTGATAAGAAATAATCCCCATATGAAAACTAGAAGAGAGGCTGTTTTATAGTCATGCCGATGTCCATCTGGCCCCTTCTGGGAATACATGAATAACGACATAAACTTCATGGCACATGGCTGATGAGACCATTCTACCCTTTCAGGTAGAGTGGTCTCATCACATGGCATAGCCATGACTGAGGAACAGCCCTTCTTTTCCAGATTCCACCTACACGCTATCGTGTGTTTGGATTGTGTTCAATATATAGGAGTAATTGGCATCCAGAAGGAGATTTTAACACTGTAATGCTTTTATTAGTAAGTTCCCGGGGAAGAAAAAAAAAACAACAAAAAAACCCATCCCAAAACCACCAAGCTTATAAAGTGCCTGGAAGACCTTTACAGATATAGGTAGTGTTTAAAAAATATTTTGCTATATTAGTTCCTAGGTGTTACCAAGTGGTAGATAGCATTTATCTTTGTAATCAATAATTGTGAGTGTTTATGCTTACAAACGTAACAGTGTAGGGGATTTGTTTACTGTCATAATATCAGCAAACTGTTATTTGCATTCAATTGTGTGGTATTAGGCTGTGGAAAAATGGTCATAATGTATGTGTAAAAGTAAATATGGCCAGTGAAACTGTGTGTGTGTTTGTGCTTAGTACCCCGAGCCTCACCTCTCTCTTACAGTGCCTCTTCAATCATCTGACAAGAGAGCTTGTATCACGAAGCAATCGGTCCTCAAAATAGTTTTGATCTTGCAGGAATCCTGCTGAAAGATTCGAAGATCCATAGAGATGGTCTGGAATACGAGTCACTTCCTAGTTCTCTGACTCACCCCAACAGATGAACAAGTTTATGACTTTTAAATAACCGGTTATGAATCACCTGCAGGACTGGAAAGGAAGACGTGTGGCACTTGATTTCATGCCAACCCTTTTCTCCAACTGTGATAGGATAATAGTGAATCATAATCAAGGGAGAAGAGCACTTGCATTAGTGTCTGCAGGAGCACTAGGACCTCACGGAGACAAGCGGCACAAAACGTTAATTTGATTTTTTTACTTACTTTTTCTTCTTAGACTTGTTTGGCTTTGTGTTACCTTTTCATGTCAGTATTTCATTCCGTGAATCATCAGTCTGTTACTCGTGTCTTGATGATTACACTTCTGTCTGTGATTTTACTTTTCCTTATCTTGCATACCTTTAAGCTTGTACATGTTCACCTTCACAGCACAACAGACCCAAGGCTACAGGCTGTATAATATCTATGCAGTATTACATTGGGCTCTGGATCACAGCCTGAATTTCTGTGCTGAGTGTTAGAAGGCTAATAGTGTCCCCACAACACTCTTTGTGTTAACGTGATCTGTACCGTGAGATGAGCACAAGATCTCTGTGCTCTACAGAGGCGGGGTTTCTTCGGGCTCTTTACAAAATACATTTGATGGTTATTCTGTGCTGCTGCTGTAGCATGCTCCCAAATTTCCCTCCTTAGAAGGTTCAAAAGATGAGGGACAGTGTCCTAATGGAGTGTAGGTCATTTCTGTCACTGAGAGTCTTCTTGCTAACTTTTGTCACTTGTTTACATGACAGCACAAGTCATTACCATGCACTTGATGTCATCAGGCTGTAACGATTCAGCTCTGAAAAGTTGTATTTACAGTTAGCCCTGTGAAACACGTGAGTACACGTAAGTATCTAAGCAGAGGGCTTGTCCTTGTGGTTTTTAGAATAAAATACGGTGATATGTTCTAAAAGCCATTGTTCTTATTTAAATACTGTGTTAGCCAAGAGACCGAGATACATGCAGGTCTTGAGTAATGTGGCAGATGTTCCAAGAAATCTTACCAAGAAATATTTTATTGTCTTTTCTGAGTAATTTTTGAATAAAAATTAATCAGCTTTGATGTTCTACGTGATCTTAGGTGATGCTATAAGCAAAATGTAAATTCTAAATGCGCGTGCATGATTTCTGTGAAAGGAGGTGCTCGGTAGGTTTTTTTTTACGTAATATGAAGTTAGCCCTTTTGCATCTCAGTTTCCCATTTTGTAAAATGGAGTGGTTTGGTAGAATGAGAATGGAATGCTGTAATATTGTTAAAGCACTCTGTACGGTATTAACCCATTGAGAGTTATCAGTGGTGGTATTTCAGTCTCCAAACATAGCTTAAAATGTTGCCTGAATTGGATGGTATGGGATACAAAGTAATTTGTATAGGAAAATGTTTTCTTTGCTTATGTAATAGTATTGACTTGGGAAGGAAAATCTTGCTGACTTGTCAAAATATGCTCCCAGTCATACAGTAACGATAATTTGAAGATAATCTGAAGATAATTTGAAGACTTTTGACCACTTTGAAGGGAAGACTCTGGTCAGTAAAAACCTGAGCTTTGCCTCATAACCTAGAGGTGTCGGGAGTTTAATGATGAGGAGAGTATTAGTGGAGCAGAACAGCTGGTCCAGAAACGTTCCCATCAGCTCTGTGAGGGAGCTATTTGAGTTGCGTCCAAGGATTTTCAGTGTGTCACTCAGTTACATGGCTGTTTTTTTGTGGACTGGTCAGTCCTCAAGAAATCTGTGCTTTTCCAGTCAGGTCAGTGGTAGATTTTTTCAGCCTCTTTAATGAGACTGGGAGCTGGATACATGCTCACCATCTCACAAGAGTGCACAGGTTGCTCTCAAGTTTGAATGGGGCTCCCATGGTTTTTACCGGCTACAGAACAAGTACTGCTTATTTTATGTGTAAGTAGCTCAGAGGTGGAAGGTTTGGCTAACACACATCTATTCACCCAGCTTTTGGGGAATGTGTGTGTGTTGGATTTTCTTTTCCCTCTCCAGATTTGGGATTCCCCTGTGTATGCTGGAAAAGGCCTCACCTTGTGTTTTTTTGGTCATGGTCTTTCAGAGGCATGGAATTTCCCAAGCTCTGCAAGCACACCAGTTTCTTCAGGTCTAGTTGTTGATTAATCTGGCAACTGCATGCTGTGCTCAGGAGGAGCAGGAAGGATTTGCCTGTCCAAATACAGACTTCTGCTTTGGCACTGCTTGTCTTGGTTTCTTCAGTACTCAAGGGGAGAGAAACAGGTGTTGCTGGGGTATGACTAATCCCATCCAAGGCCGTGTCCCACTAACTGTCTGGCTGGTGGGGCCATCAGAAGCAATGTGTTCAAGGTTTCATCAGTGCAGGACTCATTCATGTCATGACTAAATATGCCATGTTTTCTTCACAAACTCAGAGCTTGTTTGCAATTAGCTGAAAATTACATGATGTTTATTTGACCCATGCGTCTTTCTTTTGAAAATAATGGCTTGATTGCTATTGTGATAGGTTTTCATTGGCTAAACTCGGTGTCTTTTTAACTTACTTAACTTGAACAAAGGAAGACAATTACATGCAGCTTAAGAAAGTGTTTAGCTGTTTTTAATGGATTAGGTGGCCAAGTGGCTTTTCGAGTGAAGTCATACCTCGTCAACTGAGAGCAAAGCTATAGATTGTCCATTCATAACAAGCCAAGAATAGCAGTCCTATTCCTATTAAATGGCAGTGCTTATTTTACCTTTGTGCTAGTAAATGCAGCTTCTAAAGGACTCTGAATTTGAGTAGGGTCTTGAACCCATTTCACACGGAGAGGCGTTTTGCGTTGCAGGAAGCACTCTGCACACTTTACGGCTCTGTCTTTGCTATAGGTCGCATTTTCAAGTGCGCCAAAAAAGTCTGGTCTTCGAGGGTATTATCAAGAGATTAATCGTTCTCTGTTAACCGGTCGCGGTAAACAAATCCTGGCAATATTCCCCTTTCAGAATCTTGAAAGAATACTCTCAGACTGTAACATTTCTTCTAGGATATGAAACCAGATTAGACAAATTGCTGGAGTGTTAATTTACTAGCTAGTGCCTGTCTCCAGGAGAAGGAAGATAAAAAAACCAACTAGAAAGCAGTAGTCTCTCACTGGCATCTTGGCTTGAGGTGAATAGATGAATGTTCTACAGTGAGGCCTCTCTGACCTTTTGCTTCCTATTGACTTGTGAAATAACAAAGTAAACATTTAACTGAATGTGGCAGCCTGAGACAATTGGCCCTATTGTAGAAGGAATGCCAGTCCCTTCTCTCTCTGTATAAATTTTCTTCGCTGGCAATGCTAATAGAGCTGCAGTGGAAGAAAGCCAGGCCTTTCATTGGGCAAGACCCAAGTTTAAGCAGAAATACAAGTAGAGTATGGCTTGGTCCCTGGAAGTGTTCTGCATGCATCAGGGCCGCTGAGGATTGCCCACGGTCAGAGCTCTTTCAATAGTACTTTGTAGCACAGAAAATTGATTTGCAATACTGAAGCCTTCAAAGCTCTGCCTTGGGGGCTGGTTCTAGCAGTTAGATACAGCATATTTGGTTTTTTACGGATTTAACCATTTCAGAGTGGAATTGCTGAGATCTTTCTTGTGTAAAAAGGAGTAATTCTTCAAACTCATTTCCTTGATCTCCCAGTACTTCCTTGACTCTGCATTCCTAACGGAGGTAGTCTTCTTAGTGTGAATAAAACCACAAGTTCTAAAATGCTATAAATTTACCCAGGCTTATTGTTTGTTCCACTCAGATGTAAGCAATCTGTTCCCTCGTTCCAGACTCACCAGTCCAAACCCACTTTCAGATGTACTTTGTGATGATTTGTCATAATGCTGAGGCCTACAATAACCTCTTACTGAAGACCTGGCTAATACTCATGCACTACTGCCCACTGTGTGTATTTCCAGACCTAGTTCATGAGAAAATTTTGTCCTGCCTTTAAAATACTGTCTTCTGTACATGTAAGTAAACATCACAAGTAGAAAGAAACGGTCTGGAAATACATTAATTTAAATGTATTTGACAAATCTTCTGCCCTACTTTCTTTATTGTGGGCTTTTAAAAAAATTTTAGAGCAGATTGAGAAATTGCTTGTAAACAGGTGACATGTCGGTAAGGATGGGACATATTTAATGGACCCAGTGCACTGCCAGTTGTAAGCAGTTTTACTTTCTCCTCTTGACTGTGCTAGAATGCAGGTGCCAATCTCTTCTGACTTCCTGTAATTAACCCAATAGTCAGACTGAATGAAATCTACACTTGAAATACTGTAGCTTTCAAAGAATATTGGTTTTTTTACTACCAATTAATGAAGCTCTGCCTCGTGTCCGTCCCCTGGTCCCCAGAGAACCTTTTCCTCTCTATAGCACCTAAATATTCTCAGTCTATTCGGTCAGAGTTATCTTGTTGAGTATTTTACTTTGTTTTTCTTATTGTTTTCACGTTGAGCAGAGAAAAGATATTCAAAGTGGTGTTCATATAGGTGAAGACACTTTAGTATTGTTTGCTCACTTTACTTCTTGATTCATTTTGTGCACATACCAGTCTCTCTGCAGAGTGCCATTTCTCCCTTTGAGCTCTAGCTACGGACAGGTCTCACTTTGGGTGATCTTTGTATTTCATTACTTCTGTCATGTATACAGAATTAGAGCATTTCAGGAGAAATGTTAAAAAATTGACAACGTAAGTGGTATATAAACTTTAAAAAGTTTATGTAAATGAGCCACTACACCCTTTTGTTTTTACCGTACTTGAAATAACTGAGAAGCTGTCTAGTAGAAGTAACGAAGGCAGATAGAACACAGACAGAACAGCACCTTGCCCTTTTATGTATTGTCATGTAGTAAATTTAACTGCGTGCATTTACCTCACTTTATGCCGCTCTTATATTTTGATACTGTAGTTACACTCTTCCCTCCCCCCCACACCAAGTTTTTTTAGACTTATTCCTAATACTACACCTTACGTCTCCGTGTCTGTGTTGCTCTATTTTTGGATAACTATCTCTAAAAAGAAAATATTTTCCAAAGTTGGGAAAAAAAAAAAATAAAAACCCAAACTTTTAAAAGTATTAATTGAATTTTGGGTCTGGAGCATAAGAGAGGAGTCATCTCACGTGGAGAAACTGAGAAAGTTTCTTTCATCCTTCTGTGCCTTTGGGGAAATAGACTCTTTGCTACCCATGCTAGGTGTTACCTGCACCCTATGTGGGATTGTCCATCTGTGTGTGGCCCTTCTGCGTGTGTGCAGCACTGCAAGTCACATTCAGTGTTTTGGCTCACATGTTCATTCCCTACTTGTTCCAGAGAGATACCCTCTCTGCCTTAGTCTTTCATCTCCAAAAGATTATTTTACCTTCCCAAAATTTAATGGAAGACTGTGGGGATAGATGGTTAAAAACTATTGTTCAGCTTCTTCCCTCTTGGGAAGGTTTATTGATGTCCTGTTGGCAAGCAAAACAGAGCTCTTTTTTTTTTCCAGAAGCAAAATTTATGATTCCTCCTGCCTGTTTAAATTCACCCAGTCCTTCTGGAGTTCATCCAACCCTAAATTTGCAGACTTGAAACAAAACCCTGGCATTTGTTTAGACCAGTTTCCAGAATGAGAGTTCAGGAGACAGCAGTGGTAGAACAGAGTTTTGTGAAAGTTTTCCGCCAGTGAGCGGTGTTAGCAGTGTAGCAGTAAGCTTATTTACAGTATATTCTGCTCATAACAGTGTCGGTGATTTGGAGCTGTATTTGTTGGTTTCCTGAAACTCGGAAGTAGAAACAAAACAGGACTTTTTGAGATTGGTTTAACATGCCCCAAAACCCAGAAACCTTCTACAGAAAACCAGAAAAACCTATAGCATGAAAATACAGAAAAAATAGTCACTACCTTTGATGATGTATAAAAAACATAGTAGTGGCAATAGATGAATGGCTTCTTACAGGCAGTTAGTCTTAACAAATTTATCTGTGTGCTAGCCTTTCCCCTTCATTGCTCTACTGTCTTTGGTGAGGCAATGGATTTCCTCGTGTGGGGGGGGTGTGGTTGTGGGGGGTAGGTGGAGAGGGGGACAGGGCGCTCTATTTATATGTCTTGCAAGCAGGTTCCTTTTATTCTTCAGGAAAATACAGTTATACAAACGCTACCAATTTGTTTTAAATTGACAGAAGCTTAGCAGAACAGGATAAAAAAAAAATACACGTGTAGTCTGGATTCAGTCCAAGGCAACTTTACCTCCGAACTGGTTTAGGCCAGAGAGACAGGATGTTCCACAGAGCAAAAAACTGTGATTAAAGAGCATGAACAAACACAGAGTATATTATTAACAAAACACCAGACTGCATTTCATGTTGGATTTTCTGCATGGTGACCCATGGACTTGACTCAAAAAGTTAACAGAAACAGAGATTCGGACATAACGTAACAATCGCAAAAGGCTCCTCGAAGCCTTTTTCCCATATGGTGGTCTTTAAAAGCTTGTTTTGACAGTGGTACAAATATACCTCTACAAGATTGTGTGTTTCGGTACATGTGCTGAGAGAATGTTATGGCATGTGCTGTTGGAGGGGTTTTACCTCGACTGGCCATTCTGTTCATGCCTAGCAATTAGCCTCTTTTGTTACCTGCAGGCTTCTCGTGCTGTTGACACCATCTTTCTTCTTTTCCCTTGTGTTCTGAGTCACAAGCCTGTCAGTGCCATTCTGTCTGTCCTACCTTGTGGCTTCTTCCATGTTCAGGATGTGGCTGATACCTCCGTGTCCTGATCAGCAATTGTCTAGGCCATGATCTGTATGGGTGGATCGTGAGTCATTCTGCTTTGTAGCAAGGACACATTTTAGCCAGGAGGCAAAGGAGCTTTTGGTGCTAGTGGAAGCAGTGGGTGTCAGATCCCTGATGATGACAGCTTTTCCTGTACTGCCCGCAGCATCACTCAGGAACGTGTCTCCTCCTTCACAGAGATGCTAGTTGCCTTGCCTTCCAGTTCAGTCCCTGCTGTTAGTCAGCAGCTGCACTCCAAGTAGGATCCACTCCAAGTGGATCCAAAGTAGATTATATTTTCTCTAACGCTTCCTTTCTCTGCTTTGTTGCTCAAACGGAGATTTCCTGAGGCACTCTGAGAATGGGGTTGCTTTCAATGCAAGGAGAGGTACCGTGGAGCAGCACGTATCGGAGCTCCGAGGGGAGGCCCTGGGGTGCCTGCCCAGAAGCGGGAGGTGCAAGAGTGAGTCACAAGCTGCAGAACCGGGAGGGCAGGGGCGTCAGCTTGAATCACTCTTAGCCAGCAGCAGGTCAGCTGGAGGATGGCTGCAGCCTGAAGTGAAAGCTTATAGCTCACCAGCCAGTACTCGGTTCCAAAAGTGAATATCTGCATTTCATCAGCTTATTGTCTCTCTGAGAAATGGTATTCAATTGCAGGTAATTGGTAGTGTTTTGGCTTCCTTTGGCTTTCCACCTATTCATTTGTGTTGGGACAGCTCCACTGCTTTTTGAACATGGAAATGTGCTTGAAATCTGATGAGTTTGTGATGCTGAGGAAAACCTATGATTCTATTAGAGCTCAAATGCCAGAATTGTGGGGCGTTCTACCAACCTGCATTTCAGGTTTGCAGGTATTAAAACTCAGCACTTCTTTCAGAGTCAGTCAGAGAAATAAATTCCTAGGCATTGTACAAAAATTAAAGGATCAAATTGTTCTTTGGTGCTTGTGTTCTTCAGAAAAGACGATTGTGTAGCAGTCGAAAGGAAACTGAGGTACTGGTGAAGTCAGCTGTCCTAGAAATTGTTTCACGTGTCCTTGGTATGAAAATGCACAGAAGCTGCTCAAAAAAATGACAAACATAATGTACAGTGACCCATTTTCTAACCCTTGGACAAAATGACATTTGAACTGGTGACAGATTTCAGAATATTTGACTAAGCAAACACTGTAAAAGTTGTGTTAAGCCTTTTGGAATGTTCAATCACCCACTTCTGTGTGATTTGCATGGTAAAAAAGAATGGAATAAAAACACTCTTCATATCTAAAGTAACAATCATCGGATTCTTCCAGAATGTTCTGTCCTCATACTGAAATATTCTGAAGATTTTTCTGTAAGTTAGGAGTAAAAAGGCAAATTTAGGTTTTCTAAATGCAATTTTCTGATTGCGTCCCCAATACATTGGTACTATTGAAGTATCAGTCTGCATTTTAATCCACGATACAATATGCATTGTCTTACAGTCCATAGCAGAAATAACGATGCAAAATAGCTATCTTTTCTATATTAATGTTGGCGGATTTTTACCCTGTGAATGTAGTAATGGACAATCTGAATCTTACAGATGTTTTTATAATTTGTTATACTTGATTTTACCCTAATATATTTAAACACTTCTGACTGTCTACTGGAAGGTTGTTTTTTTAAGTTTTACTCGGTTGATTGGGGTGTTTTTGGTGACTGTTTTTTCCCCTTCCTTAATGCCTCTTACTTTTGTTATCCGTTTCCCAGGCTAGTTATGTATAGTTGCTGCTATTTTTGCCTCCTTTCTGGCTTCCATTAATCTTGAATTTCTAAGACTGTCAAGACAACATTTTGGACAAGTGTTCTATGATAAAATTCACCTCTTTTGAACTGCCCTGATTTACAGGGTCTGTCCAATAAAACATGTATTTTAGACATAATTTCTGATTGCTAGAGATGCCCTTTTTCCTGGTGTAGTGGGCAGCCCAAGGTTTGGTTACAAACTTACTTTGTTTCTCGTTTTTCAGGTCAAAGTAACATCCAGTCAGACTTTGCATGGCATGAGGCAGAAACAGGATTTTCTAGCAAGGTGAGTTACTTGCAGAATCAACAGGCTCATGATTTCTAATGACCAAGACTTCAGGAGTCACTGCATTCTAAATGAAAGCAAAAGAGGGTCAGTAATTGCAGAGTAAATTGTGTTTCACCTCCAGCTGTTTTATAGGTGGCTTCAGGGAGGAATTTAGGAAAGGTGCTTTGCAGAATGGCTTGATGTGAGCTCTCGTGATGATGGCAAGGAGCACTATCGGGGGAAGTTCCCAAACAGAGTTTTGAAGGAGCTATTTAAAATTATGTAATATAGGTAGTGATTTAATGATTGTATTCATGAGAAGACTGTAACTAGGGAAGTTTTTCCCTTTAGCGCTCACTGTCTTTGACTTAAGTTGTACACTCTTTTCTGCTTCAGTCAATTTGCTTGATGTAGACTTTTCAAGTCTCTCGGGGTTGGTTTTTTTTTTTTTTTGTTATTTTCACAGCTGAACGCAGATCAGAAGCGTCTCTCTTACCAGTTTTTTAGTTTACTGCTTTTCCAGGCCATTTTCATGGAATAGTTCCAGGGAAAGCTAGAAACAGTGTCCCTCCGTTTCATCTCCTTGTCACAAGGCAGATGATCTAATAGCTCTAACCCATTCTCAAGCGTCCTGGCAGTCCAGACTCTCCTACCTCCATAAGCAATTTAAGATTATTTTTAATAGAAATTTTTGCACCTTGCCTAACTTCTAAAGAGTAAATTAAAACCCCACAATCTCATGAATTGTGCAGGAGCACTCAGATGTTGACACGGGCAATAGAGGGAGAATGCTATGGACTTGTATGCTGTAGCTTCATTTGGTGTTCCTGCATGACCCACCAACTGACAAGAGGGCACAATTAAGGTATGAGCATTTTCTGCAATAGCGATTACCCTTAGCCCCTTGATTTTCTTTAAGGTTATGTACTCTGAATGATTCTCTGTTATTCTGCCTTGTTTTCTTTACCTTTGCTTGTGCTGGTTTCATGAAAGAAAATGTATTTCCTGTTTCCAGTGTTAGTAAAACTGGTGTTACAGAAATACAGATGGAAGAGAGACAGGAAAGGGACTAAATTAGACCCAGATGATACACACGTAAATGATGTGCAGATCAGAGTCATATTTCACATCAGGGCATACAGTAACGGTTTACCTTGGAAGGAATAATGCCGTAAAGAACACAT
Organism: Colius striatus; assembly: GCF_028858725.1. NCBI lineage: Eukaryota > Metazoa > Chordata > Aves > Coliiformes > Coliidae > Colius > Colius striatus. The sequence continues at coordinate 10,319,150 of NC_084779.1, forward strand.
GGAGAAAGTGTATTTACTAATATTGCTTAAAATTAGGGCCCAAAGGCAACACAGTGAATGTCAATTATATTGTCCAAACTCTGAATGTCTCTATATTTGGTACATTTTCCTGCAGTGCAGCCTGGAATCAGTGTGGTCCAGAAATAGCAGTCTGGGAAAGTCATCATCCAGAAAATGCTTTCAGTTACTTTGCTGGCGAGGGGAAAGGGCCAGTGCCAGTAGCTAAGCAGAGGAAGGAATGAGTGAGTCAGATTTTCTGATCATGGATTGGATGAGTGGTGGTGCATTTATGTGTAGGCAGAAGCAGGCACTCCGGTGTAGAGTGCAGGCCAAGAACTGTTTAGAATGCAATTGTGCATCAAACGCATTTATTCAGAGCCAAGCCCTTCCTACAGTAGCCAATCTATTACAAATACGATTTCTCTGGTAACCACATATTCTTTGATTTCTTTAAATGTTATGATACAAATGATTTATGGTGATCTAGGTTCTGCGATGCACTGAAGAGCTGCTTCTCCAGAAGCAGCAATTACTTTCTCAGTAAGTCAAAAAAATTAGTTGCAGAGGCCATCAGGTTGTACCTAACTGCAGGCTGTTTTCATTGCAACCAAAACCCTTCATGCTATAGCCTATTGATGCACAAGAGTCACATCCACAGGCCCACAGTCAGTCCCAGGTTGAACCCACAGTCTCTCTGCTCCAGAATGATCAATAGGTGCCCCTTTGGCATCTTTTCCATTTGCCTCTTGGCTAAAAAAAAGCAAGAGTATAATGTTCAGTGATGCAGAAGATGTCCTCGTTGATGAGGATGTTGAAGCTTTACCCTGTTACCTAAATTGGGCAGATTGTGGAATTTCAGAAATGCAAAAAAAAAAAAAAAAGGTCCAAGCTGGGTTTGAATTGGCTAAAGAAGCTTTGGCATTAAACCACATAGAGGAGGCCTCCCGTGATGCTGACTTTTGGCGAGAGTTTTATGGTCTTTTATTTGTCTAATCCCTGTTCTGTCCCTAAAATACTAGCGCAAGGGGAATATCAGGAGAGAAAATACAGTTGGAAGATGCACTTGCTTTGCTGTAGAGGAATCATTTACCTTTGTGTCGCTTACTTCTGTCTTCAGATTTACTGTGACCTACATGGGAACATTCCTTTACTGCAGCCAAGGCATTCAGGTGGAGCTAATTGAGCAATTAAATTATCAGGTGATGGAAGCAAAAATCTCATCTACACAGCAGATGGATTTAGCAATCTGACTCCTTTTAGTTTATAACTATTAGGTAGTGTGTGTTGGTACATAGTTGCACACTCTGTACAAAACAAAAAGGTAAGCAGCTGTTGTGACGTACCCTTCAGCTGAAATGCGGTTCGTGACTTCTGTCAACTGACCATAGACAGGTGGGTCTTCTGAGGATAAACTCTGAATGTGGACAGTCCATGTAATAGAACTTCCATTTCCCAACTCTTCCTTTCTTGGAAGTCTCCTGTCAGGAGTTTGTAGCAATGGCTGAACTAACAAACACATGAAAAGGCCTTCTTATCAGTCCGGTGCATTTCACCTCAGACTGTCTGTGAAGGGAGTGCACAGAACTAGGCAGTTTCCAAGTTCTGGTGGGTTTACACAGAATTGCAAAGGGAAGGAAATTCCGTTTTGTTGAAGAAAAACAATGATCTGGCTGAAGATCCATTTTATATGACAGGTAGAGGCACTCTAAGATGCATACATTTTCTGAGAACATTGTAGAGATGTGACATTTGTCTGTGCCACGGGTCCAACTCAGCAATTCTGGGAAATGCATGTGTAATAAATGCACGTCAGAATTCTTGCTCCCTTTTCCCGTACAAAACCGCTACTACATAGGTAGTTGGTTTAGCCACAAGATTGGTAATGGTAAAAAATGCACCTGCCCACAGCAATGGTCCTCTAAATGGATAGAGGGTAGGGCATTCAAAATGCTCTTGCAACAGGAAACAGAGAAACCTGAAATCCTAGGATGGAGGACCGAAAAGGACGACACACGCTCATCGAGATAAAATTCTGCAGTGAGGTTAGACAAGGGTGTAACGGAGAAAATGCTGCTTCTGCTGGATAGATCTGCTTCACTCCTAACGGCAAGGGTTCCGTGTTTTGATTTGCTCAAGTAATACTGTCTTTGAGAAGAGATTGGTTAGGTAGATGCAAAACTCTCTTTCTTACGGTTGCAAAGGACCACTAGTTTCATGGACTGCGCTCTCATGTAGGAAAAACGTCTTCCACCCATGTTCTCTCTTCCTCTGGCGATACGTTTGACTAATGCATGAATTCCACAGAAGTGTGCACGTTTACTGCTTCCCTTGGTAGTTTATTGCAGTGCTTGATCTCTTCTGACTCAGAAAAATATGTATTTTACTTGTAATTCACATTCATTTAGCTTTAATTTTCAGCCCTTGGTTGGACCAGCTGCTTTAGAAGCCCCTGCTCTCTGCGTCATATCCGGGAATTCAACAGATAGAAATCTTTAGTTCATTGCAAAATGTTTTCTAACTCATAAATAATTTCTGCCATTCTTCACCCATAGTTTTTCAATGGTATCTTTCAGGATCCCCAGAGCTAGACTCAGGCTTCAGTGTCAGTTTCAACTGTGCCAGGCCTAGACGGGAAGAAACTGCCTGCTGGTTAAGGTATTCCAGGGTTAAGATCAGACCTTTTCCTGGGGAACGCTTCTGTGTGAGACAGCCTCAGAAGAGAGGAACCAGTTACTCATTTACTCTTATATGTTTGGTCTTCAGAAATAAAGCTGACCTAGAAGTTGCACTAAACTTTCATCTAGAATCAAACCTGTGGATTTTCTGCAAGCTCTGCTAATGCTACACCCAAAGAGCTGATAATATTACCAAGAAACTGAGTAACTCCGTACCTACAGAAATCACATCTTCCTCAGGGGAGAGGTAAAAAAATAATAATTAGGGAAGTAAAACTAACAACAGGCTTGGGTTTATTCTACCTGACAGAAGTTGAATTAGATTACTTCGAGGCCAGAGTTCCAATTGTGTACCCAAAGGTCACGGCTCACGTTGGAGAGGTCAATCGATATAGGAGTGTTTCAAGCTCGACACAGAAATGCCATCCAGTGTACAGGGAACCTTTATGTACTGTTATTTGCCCTGGCAGATAGTTAATCTTGGTTCGTATTAGCTACCTGTCCCATTTCTCTTGCTCAAGAGCATTATCTAATGTTTATTTGTCAGAATGTTCTGTTCCTCTCTTCTTTATTTTAAAAATGTTTTTTCTCCTAAGAAAATGCCAGCTAACCCCAGAGCAGCTCCAGACTGCAAACATCACGTTGCAGATTGGACTCGTGAGTCAGAGGGGTTTCTTTAAAGCCTATGGGGGACGGTGGAAAACATCCTTGACAAGATCTGCTGGACATAGAGAGGGCCTTTGACCAACAGATAGGCAATCGGAGGAAAGGAGATACTTACGGCACTCTAACTTACCTATAAACACTCAACAAATTGAATCTCAAGGTGAAGAGGCTAGTTAGACTAGTAGAAACAAAAAACAGGCTACCGAATGGCAGTAACCAAGTGTCTGCTAATAGCCCCTGTGGGAAACAGGACTTCTACCTGATTTAGAATGGCTGTCTTCCTGTTGTTTTAGCAGGAAGCTGTTTGAGAGATCTCACTAAAAGATCTCTAAATACCTCTCTGCTAGTCTGGGAGATATCGCTGTCCAGTATATCGATTAATCAATTCTCTTCAAATGCTGTTCGTACACTGCATTGAAAGTACGGAGCACTATACGAGTCCATATGGTTCCACTCTGTACATAGGATGCAGAACAAGCGGTAGTTGCCAATGCTGGTTAACACCCGAAAGTGACAGAAATCCCAGTTCCTAGTGACTGAAGGGGAGTGGGAGATGGCGATCAATAACTTGTACAAATGTTTGTTTCTGACATGACGGGGTGCTAGTATACCGCTGACAGAGATGGACTTTTAGGAGGAAAAGAAAAGAAGGCTAAGGTGCTGAAAACCCTTATCCCTCTGTCCATGCTCCAGGGAAAGGTAAATTGTACTCACCACCCAGCAAACGTTCCAATTTAGAATTGTTTTGGTTGGAAAAGACCTTTAAGATCATTGAGTTCCCGTAGGAGAATTTGATGAGTTGCATACACTTGTCAAGTCGCTTGTCAAGTGCACAGCCCCTGCTAGTTTCTGCGTCCTGCAGAAGACCACTTATGGCTGTACTCTGAGGGTTGCTTTGGTGTTGTAGGCAGGCAGAGGCCCTGAAAGAAACTGCAGGACTCAGAGAGTGGTATAGAAGCGTCCTTTTTCTATTATTTCATTTTTGCCCTTTTCTCTGCTTTAGTGGATGCGAGAGACAAGGAAGACTGTCAGAGAGGTTTTAGGACCATCTGGGAATATTAAAGTACCCGTCTATGCCTGTTTACACCGAGTGTCCGTACCACACCTCAACACCTGTCTCCATAAGGTAACTGGTTTTTTTTGGGACGGCATATAGACATCTCTATAGTCTCTGCTTTGTTGCTAGACATTTTCAGGCAGAAAGGGGATGACAGCCCCTACCTCTCCTGTCTGACGGGCACTTTGTGTGGATGGAAGAGGCTAAATTAAAAACAGCAGAAGTAGACTTTCTGGTTTTTCTTGATAACTGGTATAAAGGAGAGAAGGGAGCAGTCTGTGCACTGCAATTAACATCGAGTGCTATTGCAACTCATCCTGTAATGCGATATAAATACAATCTCAGCAGAAAATTGAATGCTTCACTGAGTCAGAAACATAGAGCAATGCTGGGTTTTGAAGAAAGTAATTAGCTCCAGGGACCTGTTGGTTTCTCATTTCCTGTGTTAAACACAGGGAAGTGGGGCAGGACTTCCCGTAGACTTCCAGAGTCAACTTAGACAAAGTACAGAGACAATTTATAAACCAAAGTTTTAAGGAATGTTTATCAAGAGGCAAGCACACCTGCAGTCTTCCTGCAGTGCCCACCACATACCATGCGGTGACATGCCACTTTTCTTTTGAGAGCTCTGTGTACCCTTTCTCTGTCCAGGCGCTGCTAAGACAGCCCAAGCCCCTGCAGAAAACGCAGCTCGGTGGAGCACCACTTTGGTACCCTTTGCCACCTCTCCCGCCAAGGATGATGCTGCAAGATGGACCTGCTGGTGTTACCATTCCCCATGCTTGCCCTCTGCACGGTGCCGCACCCAACCACCTCTTCCTATCGGCCCTCGGTACAGCAGTGGCCTGATCCCCTTCTTGTCCTGCCCTGCACTTGACCTTCACAAAAGCAGTGATTTGAGGTTTTTCAGAACTCACTGACAGCATGAGTTCTGCTTTCCTTCTCCAATAGAAGATCGGAAGTGTACTGATTCACAGAAATAAGACTCCCAGTAGCCAAGAAAACTTACTAATGACGGGACCTACTTGCTGGAAGCTGCAGCTCACAATTAATACGAGAAGGCAGGAATAGAGCTGTTCAAGTAACATAGCAGGGATGACAGTAGTCTCTACCCTCTACTTTTAAATGAAAATTTATTTTATTTCTGAAATATATGTCGCCTGCTCTGGGTGGTCATAACTTCCCGCATCCAAGATTCTCGCCCCTGGTTTCCTTACATACTACTTTTCACCTTTCTGTGGTTTGTCATACCCAGAAAAAAACCCCAAAACACCTGCATGGTCTTTGGGGCATAATCGCATCCTTGTCTCTTGTGAAACGTGTAGTCCACTTGAGGTGGTGCAGTGAGATGAAACACTGTATATTTCAGTGAGTTTGCCATGCTGCCTTTTGTGTTCCTGCACCGCCTTCCCCAAAACTGCAGCCAACAGTGGCACTTAGCACCAGTATCTTGCGTGGAGAATACGTGCCTGCAGTTAACACTTCTGTTCAGCATTTTTCTAGAAATGCACGGTCAATGTAGGCTAGCATGCATGTGGCCTCAGAGGAGATTATTTTTTTTCTCCCTCATTGTTGGAAACACAGAAGATAACAAAGATCTTCTGGAATGTAGTTATCGCTCTGGTTCTGTATCTTAAAGTACTGGTCGCAGGAGTTAGGAAATGAACACTAAAACTCATCGTTTGGATTCTTTAAACTGTTTGTAGGACTGTGGCCTTCTGATACCAAACACATTCTCAGTCTTCTGGATTCTGTAAGTGCCCTCTAGTGACTAATTCTCTGAACTGTGTTGGGCTTTTGTTGGAGAGACTGACTTGAAGGGGTTGATTGACTGGTGTGGGAAGGAGCTAGGGAAATGTCCTCAGTATTTTGAGTGCTGCACTAGTGTATCTTGCAAAGGCAAACAGAAATACGTATCGAGCAGTCATTGCACAAAGCTCAGGAAAGCAACCGACTTAAATACGTGCACACCACTGTTGTGGAAATCGCACGTCTGAACTGAAACACGAGTCGAATCAAGTGCAGGCCCGTGTAAGAAAAACTATTGGGCTGTCACTGCATAACACTCGAGTGGTTTCAGTGAAGCATGGCATTAGTGAGGTTTTTCTGAATAATCATCTTCTGTGGTTTGAGAAGGGGCCATGGCATTCTGTTTTTTGCTCGATGTGGCAACTGTAGGCTATAGGCTGATAGACTGCTGATGTTTCAATTGTGACAGCATTACAGTTTTTTTTTAAAACCAAATTGATTCTTCACTGAAAAATTTGCTTGTTTAGAAAAAAGATTTCAACTGTTTTTACAAAGCAGTTTGAACTTCAGACGAAGACTGTGTCTAGTTTTGTGTATTTGCCAAAAGTAGGGGCATTTCTGTCTTTTGCTATTACTACAGCTCTACACGCAATGTTGTGCATTGCAATTGCCTGGCACGCTTGTCAGCGACATCTTCAGGATACTTCTTAATGGATTGTTTCAAAAGCATGGCCTCACTTTGCACCCAAAAAGAATAGGGTAGATTTGCTCTATTCCCGGAAAGGATGAGAGCAGACACAAACTCCTTTTGTACTTTACTGTGTCCACACAAGTGCAGACTTATAAAGTGCAGACAGCAGTTGTCGGTACATGCATATTTGTTTCATGTTTGTTTATAGTAGTTCATTGTATTGAATTCATTTTCTCAATGAACCGACAACTCATTTTTAATGCGAGCTCTTACCATTGCTGTTCATTCTGCAGTAAAATACCGGGTTTCATTTCTGGTGGTTTGTTGAGTGTGGGGTTTTGGGTTTTCCTGGTTTTGTTTTGTTGTTTTTGTTGTTGTTGTTGTGGTTTTGCTCCTTTCAAGTAAAAATTCAAATGCCCTTCTAAATGTTCAATTGCATCCATTAATATAGCCAGCGTAGGAATTTGGTGAATCCAGGTTCAGAATCTGATTTATCTGCACTATTAAGGTCATATGACAATATGCTAAGGGCCAGATATGGAGGTGGTGTGCCAACTGGCATATATGAGACTTCTTTATGTTCTTACGCTATATTAGCCTCCCACCAACTTCCTTACGCCTACTCAGTTGGCATGTAAGGGGATGGTAGGGTGTTGTAATTTATGTGGTAAGCTCCTCTTACCATGCAAGCATTAAGAACATATGATTGAAATGCACCTCACCTAGTTTGAACTTGCTTCTTTTTTTCTGTCCTACTCTGGATTTTCACTATGCTTGACACCACAGGCCATAACCTTTTTGGCACAGAATCACCACACACTTACAGGAATAGAAATTTGCATCTTCAACTCATGTCGTTAAGTGTTGCAGGAAGCAGAGTTCCTTCTGGATATAGCAATGGAGCAGAAGCCATAGGACATGGAATGGAAGGAAGCTAAGTCAGGGGACAATCAGGTTGGACATTAGGAAAACTTTCCTGCTTGAGATGGTGATCGGACACCAGAAGAGCCCCCTCGGGAAAGCGGTCATGGCACCAAGCCTGTCAGAATTCAAGGACTGTCTGGATGATGCTCTTCATCATATGATTTGGTGTTAGGTAGTCCTGCGAGGACCACAGAGTTGGCCTCAAAGATCCTCATCGATCCCTTCTGACTCGAGATAGTCTACGATTCCGACACCTGCAATTTTTGTCATTGGTAGAACCTTCTTTTAAATAAGCGTAACGCTGTGATCAGCAGTGCTTTTGCTAAAATATGAAGACTGTCTAAGCAGAATAGGAAGATGTAACAGACCGGAATGTGGTGGTTTCAGAGTCAGTAAGCAATCAAAGAAGCTGTTGCACAAAGCCACGTAAGCTGAGTGATTGTTTCTCCCTTTATCCCTTCTGAAAACTCACCCAAAATTTCTTGGGCAATTTAATTTATATCAGAGGTACATCTTGAATCCAACACAGTATACAGCTATATGCGGGCTAAGACTATGGCAATGACGATACGGTAGCTTGCAGCTGTCTGCGGCGAGCATCGCTACAGGAAGCAGGCGCTGCTTGCAACGAGGCGGTGGGGCAACCGCTGGTAGGGTGAAGTGACCGGCTGACTCCTGTCTTAGCTGGCCCCTCGCCTCAGCCCGGCGACTGTTCCCGGGAAGGGCTGGGGGAGCGGAGCACGATCCTGCGTTCGTACCCGGTGCCGGCAGAGCTCTGGAGAGGATGGAAGGCCGCGCCCTCCCGGAGCCCATCCCGCAGCCAGCCCACGCTGCGGCGGCAGACGCGGCTGGGAGCGCTCTTCGGCACAGGGCGGAGCGGGAGGCGGATACTTCCGCCGCCGAGTCGCGGGAGAGAACGTCACCGGGGCTGGGCCGGCGTCACCGCGAGGCGCAGTGCGGAGGCAGGCCCGGTGCCGCTGGAGGTGAGGCCTGGCGGGCCGGGCCGGGCGGGGCGGGGAACGGGGCGGCGGTGGCAATGGGCGCCGGTGGGCGCGACGGTCGCTGACTGCTGGCGGCTCGGGCGAACGGTAGGCATGGGGCGGCGGCCCCGCCCCGGGGGCGGTTGCGCAGCGCACGCAGCGCGGCTCGTTTTCGGCTGATGCGAGCGTTCAGGAGGTGGTGGGCCTTGCATCGAGTCTGGGTGAGGGTAGGCCATTCTCTGCGACGCAGGTGCCTGTGATGTGCTTGCAACCCTCGGTACCCGCCGCAGGAAAATTCCCACCGCTGGAAATCGTGACACGTACTTGATTGGTAGATAGCAGCTTTGAGAGCCACCGTCGCCAAGGCCTTGCAGACTGAGGTGCATAATCGGTAGAACAAACATCGAGTTTCCAAAATCACTATTGATGGAGAAAGCTAACAGCTGTGTAGTCTTCTCCGTGCTGAGGGAGAGGTTTCCTGTTTTGAAGTTGCTGTGATTACCAGGTAGATTCACCTGAGGACAGAATTAATTTCTTTGAAGATGTCCTGTGGTGAATGACTCATAAGTTGAGGAAAACGAGTGGTGAGGAATATAGGCTCAGTTGATAGTGTTACACTGACTTTCTACTGTACTGGTGTCAATAATAGCTTTTAATTCGAAGTAATTACAGGCCACCACGTGTTGAGCCACGTGGAGGGGTTCTTCTGTCCCTAAAATGTTGCCATATGTGGGACACAATATAGTGTCTTTGCAGTGTGTAGTACAGAGCAGGAAAATAATGGAGGATCTAGCATTAAATTATACTAATAGATGAATATAGGGAAATCAGCTTCCTGTCTGCAAATGGCAAGGTCTGTCAGTGATGGGGAGGGCTACCACAGTCGTATTGTCACATCCTTGTGAAGGAGTCATTCACATCTCTCACAAATCCGATTGGGTTTTCCTTGTGTCTTTTTCCTGCTATCTCCTAATTTGTAACAAATTCTCATTGTGAAGCTATTGCTTGGATCTGAAGGCCGATAAAGGTACTCAAGCAAAGTAAGTGCTTATGGAAGACACGGATCATGAGAAGTTTTCGATAACTTGTGAAAACAGCGTCAAGGGGAACACTGGTGCGGACATCTTCATAAAGTGTCTGTATGCTTCTCCTTCTGTTGGTCTGTCTGGAGTACTTTCTATCTGGTGAGTTTTCCCAACCAAATGCAACTTGGTCTTGGTGCCTTGTGAGATGGGGGTTGTCAGGGCGTGTAGTTGCAGTTGTGAATTGCTTGTCGTTCTCGCTTATGTGGTGCGCCGCTTGGTCTGAAGAGGGGAAGTCTTGAGCAAATCCCTGGTATGACAGTTGCAATACTTCAGTAGATGCCTTTTCTCTCTCCCCCCTTCCTCCACCCCCCTCATTCCCCAAATACCGTCCAATGACCCCAACAGCAGTCTTCCGTGAGGTGCGTGGCGTTCAGTTTTACTTTGTTCACCGTCTCTGGATGCTTGCACAGAGCTGGGGGTTGTTCAGCGTAGGGCATTCTCCTACCGTGCTTAACAACTGTTGCGTCAGTGCAATATTAAACATGTGTTTATGGGGTTCTGCTTTTGATAGTGGTTGGGGAAATGCAGCAAGAATGGTGTTGCATAGACTCAGTGCTACTAGGAGAAAGATTGGTGCATAAAATACACCGGAGGAACTAGAAAATGAGAGATTTATGGGAGTTCTGTATGGCTAAAGCAGCAAAACAGCTGGGAATGTTTTCCCCTGGGGACCTGTAAACAAAAAAAGCGAGAGATTTGTTTTGCTTACTAGGGTGCAGTTGAGAGAGTTTTCCTGAAGAGATGTGAGGTGATGCGTGGCCATCCTTGTGCTTTTGGTCTGACTTTTTGATGAGACTTCATTTGTGAGCTGTTTCCATTTCTGGCAACAAGGGGCAAGAAATCATGTGTCGTTCCTTAATTCAGCAGATCTGTCAACATCAGTCCTGGGATGCTATTTTGAAACACATTTGGATGCTCTGCTAACCATGGTATGTGCACATTGGCAATAGGAGTGTTCCCGATGAGATGTGAGGTGGCTGTTCAGCACTTGAATGCCATTAATCTCCGAGGGTGGAGTTGCAGTGCTGAGAGTGACTTGTGGGATAGGTATCTTTTCCTAGGAATTAGTTTGAAACTTCAGTTCCTACACTGGGAAATTATACCAACTTCTGTTTCTGTGCACATATGTTGAAAGCTGATATCATCCAATCGTTCAGCTTATGTAGCCTGAACTTCAGAAACACATTCTTTGGGCCCTCTGGTGGAAATAGAGCCAGCTGGTCTGAATCTGTCCTTGCAACAGACCATCTCTGCTGAATTCAGGAATATAAACAGGAAGAAAACCAACCTCAGTCATTGCGAAAAAAGTATCACCTTAAGTCTTGGCCTCGGCACAGGCAGCAGGAATGGTAGGATCGGTACCAAAAGGTCGTTTAGCGTTTCAGCGAGGGTCTGGATCTGCAGCCAAACTGCAGCATTGCTCTATTGTAAACTTAAACCGAAGTTGTGATTCATCTTCATTTAGCTCTGGTGAACTGCAGATAAACATAAACCCGTTGCTGTTGCAGGAACTCCTGGGAAGCTCGACACATCTGACCAATGCGTGTTTTGAATATTCAAGGTAGGATGTCCGGTGTCTCATTTGTGCAAAGATGCAGGAAGTGTGCCCATAATACATATCAACCTTGTGTCAAGAGGTGGAGAGAAATGGTTGTAACTAATGTGAAGGCTGCACTCGGTACGTGAAATGTTGAGAAATGGATGGAACTTCAGTAAGTGAAGTTAAGCAAAACTTTTCTTACACAACCATTTTATTCTGAGCTATTTTTCTTCCAGACACTCAGCCGTGATGATTCCATCGTCTGCAACCACTCCTGTCAGTGATGCTGCAGTCTTGCCAAGCATGGCTTCTCAGGAAATATGGAGATCACAAGTTCCCGGCTATCCTGGATCAGTCACACGGCATATAAGTCATCGGGCCAACAACTTCAAGAGGCATCCGAAAAGGAGAAAACACATTCGCCCTTCACCACCGCCACCACCAAATACTCCGTGTCCTATTGATTTGATTGACTTTGGGGGTCTCCAGCCTCAGAGGTCTTTCCTAGAACTTCTGTTTAACGGGTGCATTCTCTTTGGGCTCGAGTTCAGCTATGCCATGGAAACAGCCTATGTTACCCCCGTCCTGCTTCAGATGGGTCTTCCAGACCAAATGTACGGAATGGTATGGTTTATCAGTCCTATATTAGGTGGGTCTTCTTTACGTTACTTCTTTTCTTTTCTTTTGATTTTTTTTCCTCTACGTGGGGGTTTTATGGTTTTGTTTTCTCTGCTTAAGCTGTTCACAAGTATGTTCTGTATGCTCTCAAGGTTAAGAGGCACTCTGTATAATTTTAGACAACCTAAAGGAGAATAATTCTTGCCTTATCTTGCCTGAAACAAGTCTGGTGCGATCAGAAAGTCTGTTCTCGTAAACTTTGCTTAATCCATTCCTATATTTAAAAAACTAGAAAAAGTGGATCAGTGTATCCGTTTAGGTCCACATGAAAAAAGTATACAGAGACAGTTCCCAAGGGCGTGTGAAAAAAGGAGAGCACTTGCACTTGTGGGATGTGCTTTAGAAGAAGCGAGTAGATAGGACCCTTCTCACAGACTGGCCCAGAGTAATACAGGCACTTTTCCAACTCGTGTGGTTGCTTCCTGCTGTCTTCCAAGCCGATTCTGCAGGAGATCTCCAATCTAAGGTGAGGTAAATGGAACAGCTTTTAAGGAGCGCAGTCCTTTAGAATGTATAACTGACGTACTCTTACTCTTGACCTGACGTTAAACTCTGCTATATTAATGATGCAGAGTGCATTGCCGTGACGATGAGCAGTAGCACCACGTTACATTACTCAGTCCTCGACTCAGTAAGTGCCAGGCAGTACGCTGTGTGTGCCCCTGGGTGACTAGTACCGATCGGGAATATCTCTGTGCAATGGTGTCCCGCCTTTAACCGCTTTTGAAGCTACCTATTTTAACTGCCCTGTGAAACGGGCTTGTAGAAAAAAGCTACTTATCGGTGATTACTTTTTTGTAGGGTTCTTGCTACAGCCGTTGCTGGGAGCCTGGAGTGACAGATGCACATCAAGATTCGGGAGGAGAAGACCTTTCATTCTGGTCTTAGCAGTAGGTGCGTCTTTTAGAAACAATGGGCATTGTGCTTGTAGAGTAGAAACATCGTACGTCTGTTTTCTCTGACATCCCCTGTGGCAATAGGCTCGGTAGAACGCCTCTGAAGCATTGGATGTTGTGGGTCTGAAGAAGGTGGTGGATGAGGCTGAGGCCATGGTTTGGCGGACGGAGATCCATATATAAAAGCTTCTCTTGTCAGAGTCAGAAGAGATAATGTTTTGAGGGTCCACCATGTTTTTCTTTGACTTTTGGCCAAAGCGAACCCCGGACGTTTGTAAGTTTGAACAGTGGAAAAGGATTACGTATATCCTATAAGCCACGCTCATTCTCCAGACAGTGGTGCTCTGAACAAGACCTGCCACCAGGCTGTGCAGGTAGTGTAATGCTGTATAGAGCACGAAGCAATGCAGTGTGCTGTTTTTTTTTTTTTTCTTACAAGCAGTCGATTGATTTGTTTTTTTTTTTCCCAGGAGCGTTGCTGGGGCTGTCGCTTATGCTGAATGGCAAAGATATAGGGAACGCTTTGTCTGACACCGCAAATAACCACAAATGGGGGATCATTCTGACCATCTGTGGCGTTGTCCTCATGGACTTCAGCGCAGATTCAGCAGACAATCCCAGTCATGCCTACATGATGGACGTGTGTAGCCCGGTGGATCAAGACAGAGGCCTCAACATCCACGCTTTGTTAGCAGGTATGCTTTCTCAGTGCTTCCTGGGTGATGTGAGCCCTAAGTAAACAAACCCTGCTGCGAGAAAGCCAAGTGTAAATCACTAGTCTTTTCCTGTGTAAGCGTAGTAACTGACTACCTGGAGAGGTGGCACTAATTAACTTTGAAAACAAATTTATGCATATTGCAAAAGGCTCTTGTAGTTACCAAAAGTCAATAGAGACACAGTTCTGGGTTGTTCATCGGAAGGTCTCTCACATCATTTGTAACACCTACAGAAACAAAGTTATCCCTTGAGAAAGGAGGTTTGGCTTCCTTCGGGTGTGGAAAACACCCTTTTTGCTCTCTCTCTCGGAGGTGAAAGCTCGTACAGAGTGTTGTGTTCTCCTACTGCCGTAATCTCAATTGCTGTACTGCCCTAGTCCAGTTTATCTTTCTATTGGGACGTTTCATACTTTCAAATTTGTGTATAAGAAAGGATAGTATCATAAGGCTTTCACCACGCGAACAGAGTGAGAGGTACGCGATAAGGCAGTAAGGCTGTGGCAGTTTTGTATGCTGTCAAAACGTTGCTTAGTAATGACCTTGCTATGCTTCTGAAGCTATTCGATCTGTCTTGGATGCCATTAGATCTGTGTTCCTCTAACTGAGTGAGGAAAACACATTTTCACTTACTTTCAGGAAAACAGTCTTAGCTGACTGATTGCAGAGCCTTGCCACGAGGCTGGTGGACGCTTCTGTTTAACGGACTGAAATAGCTGAAGGTAAAGTGGTTTGTTCTCAGCAAGGAGAGAACTACTGTTTTTAATTATTCGTATCCTCACTTTTACAGCATTGACCTCCTTCTTTCTGTACCGTGTTTGTACATCCAGACTGTCCTAACGGCGCGGATTACTGTGCTTGTTACTCCATTTGAATTGAAGAGGGGTTGAGTAACACATCCAGTTCTACTCACGAATCGTTAGACAAATGGTGCTGTGCAGTTACTGACTTCTAGGATTGGCTGGGAAGATAATCTTGGCTCTGTTTTTCCACCAGGTCTTGGAGGTGGCTTTGGTTATGTTGTTGGAGGAATACACTGGGATAAAACCAGTTTTGGAAAAGCTGTGGGAGGGCAGCTTCGCGTCATCTATGTCTTCACCTCAGTTATACTGACTATCTGTACTGTGCTGACTCTAATTAGCATTCCAGAAAGACCCTTAAGGTCCTTTAGCAGGAAGAAAAAGGTGATGAAGAGTCCAAGTCTTCCTCTCCCTCCTTCTCCACCTTTCTTCTTTGAGGAGGGTGTAAATGAAAACTTTGCTTCTCATAACTCAGCTCACTTATATGCAAGTTTTACGAGTCCAGTTTCCCCCCTCAGCCCACTCACGCCCAAATACGGCAGTTTTGTCAGCAGAGACAATTCCTTGACGGGAATTAATGAGTTTGCATCATCATTTGGAACTTCAAATATTGACAGTGTGCTTATAGACTGTTTTACAGGAGGGCATAATAGTTACTTAGCACTTCCAGCTAGCTTACCGAGGCAGCCTGTCAGCGTCAGCTTTCCTCGGGTGCCTGATGGCTGCTACCAAGGAGAAAATGGAGTTCCGGAGCAAGGGGAGAGCAGCATAACACCGGGGCCTGATGGTGAGACGCTGAGGGTGGGCTCGCTGGATGCGATAAAACCACGGTCGTTGGGGATCCTGAAAAGACCTCAGACCCTGGCCATTCCAGATATCGTAACGGGACACTGCCCAGAAAATAGCAGAAGAAGAAACGTAACCTTCAGCCAACAGGTAAGGGCAGAAAATCAATGATATGTCCACGTAAACGTGAGCATTCATGTGATCTTGTTATATAAAGGTGTGGTGTACAAGTTCATGGTTAAAGACCACTTGTGACAGTTTGCTCATAAAAGTTGTTGTGGGCACAGCATACCTGCTATGACTTTGTTGGTAAAATAGCAGATAGGATGTAAATTACGATCAGCGGTCTCAGCAACTGCCTTTGCTAAGATGGCAGAAGTGGGAGCGTTCCGCCCTCACTGGGCCGCCTGTGAGGGTTAGATTGGTATTTATAGCCCTGCTTCACCACCCAGGGAGTTACCATATGAGAGCAGAAAAATACACATTTTTATTGAGCCTATATCTTCCCTTTGCACAGAAATACCTGCAAGATAGGGCCAAGGATAGGATTCTCCCACGAGCTTCTCCTTATGGCAGTCATTACACCTGGTTCCATCAGGGAGGTGAGGTTTCCCTTACCCAGGGGTAAAACTCTGACCTCACCTCCCAGTGTTGGTGATAACTTGGAATGTCTGAGACCTTTGTATGCTGGCCCATTTTTTTTTGATCCAGGATGAGATCCTCTGTTGTCTTCTAGTTTGGATTTTGGGTGTTTTTTTTAGAGGATGGAGTGGGTTTGGTTTTTTTCTGCTTAGTTGTTTTGTTGTGTTTGTTTGTTGCTGTACTTTGACTCAGTTGGTGAAAGCAGACTTTGTTAGGGCCAGGATTTCACGTACTGTGCTTGTAGAGAATGAGCATCGAGGTTATGAGAATGTGTTTCACTTAAAACCGGTCTCTTCTTCCTCGACATCTCATAAAACTTCAGGATCCAAATACACCTGAGTGTGGGTACAGCTCCTATTACACTCAATGGAATTTATACCTTCCCTGTGGCAGCATCTGGACGTGGTTGCCAAATACACTAGAGAAGCGAAGAGTACTATTTCAGGTATACCGAAAGCTGTGGCGCAGCGCTGTTGTTTAACACTTGTGCCAAGGCTGAACTTACAGCATACCGATGTACGCTGTTGTTAATCTCCAAGTCAACATACTGCAGCAACAGAGTTTTAACTTTCAAATGATCGAATGGATGTGTGATATTACATAGATTTTCCCAAAGGATGTTTTGGTTTTTCTTACCGTGTTTGTTGACCCAGGAGTTCTTATGATGCAGGTCGCTAATATCTTGCTGAATGGTGTTAAGTATGAGAGCGAGTTAAATGGATCAGGGGAGACCTCTGAGCAACCACTCTCCGTGAAACTTCTTTGTTCGACCATATGCCAGATGCCCAAGGCTCTTCGTAACCTCTGCATCAACCACTTCCTAGGTATTCCAAAAGTACAGTCTTTCACCATGAAGTAGTCTACCGAGGGGGAATGTTTTTAATATGTTTATGTACTTACGAAATGGCTGCTAACTAGAGAGGACACTATTTGTTGCAAACAATCCAGTTTACAGAGTTGGACAGAATGTAACGGGTAGTTAATACCCATCGTTTACGAAGACAATTAAGAGATTGCCCCCGTCAGTGTCTCTGGTGCCAGTTTGTGAGTAGGAGCTTTTCAGCTGTGCCAGAAGCGCTCTAGAGCCTGCAACTGTGACATAACAAGCTCTCCTTCCAGCTCTGTGTGGGAGGACAACAGCAAACTGAAGTGACTATGTATTGAGCCTCTCTGAAACCAAGAGTTGTGTCCTGTCAAAATCTTAAGGTGGCTCAGACTACCGTAATCTATTTTTGTGTCTCGCTAAACCAGTATTCTGTGGCCTGCAGTCAGCCTCTGGGATTCCACTTAGGAACCCAAAGGATAAGTCTTGGTATTTAAAATCTCGAGCGTCTCAGACAAACGTTTTAGCATAATGCATGGGGAACGGCATTGCCGAACGCTACGTAATGCTGACATGTCGCAACCCGTCTTCAGCTGTGATTTGTAGTATGGCTAATAGCATCCGTGTAAGACCGCAAGGAGAAACAGATGCTCTGCAATCCTAATGGGTTACTTCTGGCTTCTTTCAGGATGGCTTTCATTTGAGGGGATGTTACTTTTCTATACCGACTTCATGGGAGAAGTGGTATTTGAAGGGAATCCGAAAGCGCCTCACAACTCAGATGAGTATCGGAAGTACAACGCTGGGGTCACCGTGGGCTGCTGGGGAATGTGCATCTATGCGTTCAGTGCTGCTTTCTATTCAGGTACTTAGTTCAGCCTTCGTAGCTATTGCTGTGAGAAGTACGCACCCGCTCCTTAAGCGATGCTTCTGTAACAAGTAATTTGGCATTTATGTTGCACGTAGCCTGTCGGCTTGGCACGAGTGCTGAAGCAGAGTGTGTTCACCGTATTATCTCTGCTAGTTAGCTTGGCCTGCACTGACAGCAGATGAGGTCAGCAGCCTGGTGCAAACACACCTGTGTTATTATAAAGTTCCTTTTGTAAGTGACAATTTCAGCATACACTGAACTCAGAAATACACACAGCCACCGTAGGCATGCTTCTGGTGCGGCAACCCAGAACACAGTGCCCGCGGTGCCCACGTGCCCCTGGCAGAACGTTCCCGCAGCACCTTGTCGTGTGTGCTACACGTCTGCGCTGACAGTTCCCGTTTACCCCTCTGGGACAGGATCACTGCCAGGCTTCAGCTCTGCTGCGCCCTTCCGCACAGACAGGGCAGCAAGGCTGCTTTGTGGCAGCGGGATTCGGAAGGGGTCCGTGGCGCTCACATGCGAACCGCTGGTTACTCAAAGGCCTAATGGTCGGTGCCAACACGTGGCTTCCTGACGGCTGGGCTGCTCGGCCCAAAGGTGCACCTGTCGGGTCCGCTGACTGGCTAGTGGCAGAGAGGACCACAGTTCACTCCAGATGCCATGCACTTGTCTTGCAGCTGTGCTGGAGAAACTGGAGGAGCGGTTCACCACACGGACGCTGTACTTTGTGGCATATTTGGCCTTTGGTCTGGGCACGGGGCTGGCCACGCTCTCCAGAAACATCTACGTGGTGCTGTCGCTGTGCTCTACCTATGGCATCCTCTTCGCCACGCTCTGCACGCTGCCCTACTCCCTGCTTTGTGACTACTACCAGAGCCGCGAGGTGAGCCAGGGAAGTGGAGCGGGGGGAGATGGGACTCCTGCCGAGTCCCTTGACATGCTGTGTCCCCTGCAGTTCTTAGGCTCACAGGTGGAGGGCACCCGGCGTGGGATGGGCGTTGACATCTCCCTGCTGAGCTGCCAGTACTTCCTGGCACAGATCCTCGTGGCCCTGGCCATGGGGCCGCTCACAGCGGCTGTGGGCAGCGCCAGCGGCGCCATGTATTTTGCCAGCCTGGTGTCCTTCCTGGGTTGTCTCTTCTCCTCCCTCTGCGTCACCTATGAGTCGCCGCCCGCCGAGGAGCTGCCACCCGCTGAGGAGCAGCGCCCTCTCTTGCCTCGTGCGCGGAATGAATGAATGGGAGAAGCCGCCACAGCCTCCACTGCCTCATTGTGTCACCCTCGGCCTCCCCGTCACGGTGCAGCTGGTTTGTACGCCTCTGGGACAGAAGCAGCAGTGGGCATAGCAAACGGCAAGAAGGTCAGCGCTGGCTTCGCTGAGCTTTTCCCTGCCCGCTTGAGGTACAAGGGGCCAGTGGGCGGCGCTCATCCTTCTCCTGAGGTGGCAAAGGCCAATCTGCGTCCATGGGCCAGAGCAATGGTGGTGGCCACAGCGGTGACAGTTTGGAGCCATTCCGACTGCCCGGAGGTGCCGTCGTTCCCGGAGGGACGAGTGGCATTGTCCGTCGCGAGGCAAGGGAGCCAGAGGTCTGGTGCCTGAGCAGGGCGACCACGGTCTCTTGTGCAGTAGCGAGCTGCAGCTCTGTATACACCGTTGTGGGCACCGCCTCTGCGGGTGCGCTGGGGCCAGGGCATTCCATCAGCTCTCTGGGCAGAGGGTCCCATCTCGTGGCCTGGCAGAGCAGCCCGGTCCTTGGTCGCCAAGGGCAACCATGCCTCCTGTGAGGCCTTGGGGAGCAATGAGGTCAACCTGTGAGTCCTGGCCTCCAGTTGTGGTAGGCCTGACCGGAGGGTGCTTTTAAAAACTTTGGAAAAACTGAGAGCGACTGGTCTTGCTCGTAGCGTAAGTGCTACGTCTGGGCTCCTGGATGCACAAAGCTGCCACCAGCAGAACCGCTCCAAGAAGCCGCTGTGGGGTGAAACTGCAGCGGCCTGGCTCCTAAACTCTGCTCTCTAGGTTCTGTGGAGTGCGGTGATGACCGGCAACAGGTGCACATTTCCTTTCACGTTAGACTTTTAACCAAGGCTACGAGGGCTTGTGATGTCTTAGTGGGAGAACAGGCCTGTAACCCAGCTTTTGGGAGAAGGGTCTTTTTGCGTCGACTTCCCTTGGGTAGATGCTTACTCTCAAAGTTAAGTTGGTAACTTAAAAAAAAATCATTTGTGTGAAAGCCCGCAGCACATTGTCCTTGCATTTCATGCGGTTGTACCTTGTGACATTTTAAAACCTGCATGGGGATCCGTGCTTAGGTGCTTGTAAGCTAGGCCTGCCTCTCCCGTATTTCACTGAAACTTAGTAAAAGGGCTTTGGGTTTTGTCGTCTGTGAGATCTTTGAATTATTCTTACTTTGGAAGGTGGTAAACACGTGAGATCGCATACAAGTTCAGTTAAGCCCAGGATTCTTTCAAGTCTCGACAGCAAAGATGAAAGTGGGAATAAGACTATTTCTGGGATCCCTGTCGGTCTGCCTCCATATTTGAGTTTACCAGGGCCGACGGGTATTTTGGGTTTATGTGTGCTCTGCATGGCATCCCTATAGAGGTTATTTTTGCTCACTTGGTCTTTAGGTCCAGAAGAAGAGTTTTCTCTGGAGAGTCACTCCTTTCAAACGAGCTGTCTTTGACAGTTCACCTATTTATTCTGTGATGCCAAGGTGAAATAACTTGTGTAATCTCTAGCTGCTGTGGCTTTACTATACTCAGGTACTGAAAGTGCAATGAACAACTTCTAAGAACCTCTCATTTTAACATCTGCTCCTGAGTATTACTTTTAGAATTTGAGAAGCAAGTTTCACACTACTCAGTATTTACTTAAGTGGAGGAACACTACTGAAGTTATGAAGTACTCAAGAGGTAGAGGACCGTCAGATTGATGAGTCTATTCGTGTTTCTTTGCTTTGGGCTTACGTAGCGTCCTGTCTGCAGGAATATCTGTGGTGTGCCGTTTCCTTGATCGTGGGACAGCTGTCTCTGAGAACATTCAGTATTAAGCTGGAACAAAACGGCAGGAGAAACTATACATTTGGTGCCTCTGATTTCTGACGATCTAAATACTCAACTTTGGAGAATTTGTCTTGTTGGTGCACCGTGTAACCATAATTTCTCCTCCTTATCTTACCCAACCTTTAAAGTCAAAAGTGGTTTGGTTTTTTTTTTTTTTTGGTCCCAATATATTTCCCACAATACTGGAAAATGTTTTCTCCTCTGAAGTTTTGTACCCAGCATTAATGGACTAAATGGATCGTGAGCACTTTTTCTAGGCAAGCTGAGAGTTGCAGATACTTTTTTTGTTTTGCAAGTAAGGATCTTCAGAAGATAGAATTGATGAAATCAATGTATTTGATGGTAATGTTTGTCTCTTCCTTCTGTAAATAGCGTTACAAAAGACGTTTATTATATAGTTAGAGAACTATTGCTTTGCCCGTATGCATTGCCCAGTAGAATATTTTCCATTTTATGGGATAAGGACTTTTTATGTTGCGTATGTATTTATGTAGTGTTGTTAATTTTGGGCTTTAAGCAATACCGGTAGCCTTTTGAAAAAAATCCCAGAACCTGCCACCATCATGAGTTGGAAGTTGCACCGAATCCACAGAAGTAACTTAAAAAGGAGGCCTTGCCTACTTGCTTTGTCATACATTTTGTGCTTTACAGAAATTGCTGTTTGTGCTCACGGTTGAACCATGAGCTGTAAAGCAATGTTTTCCTTTTGAAATTCAGACGCCCTGTCTGAACCTATGAGCTACAACTTAGCAGTAATACTCACCTCTTTAGGCAGGAAAGTGATTTTATGCTGTGCAGTAGTTTTATCTCTTCAGCTGTGCCTAAGGGTTGATTTTTATTAAGTCCTTATCACTAAAGATTGCTCAATGGCAATTATTCGTGGATGTTCATAAATGTATTTTATAACATATGCACAGAATAGGGAAAATGGAGAGAGGGGTGGAGAAAGCACCATGTCACTCATCTCACATGTGTAATTAAGCTAGTTGTAACCATTTCGGTGTGTGTGCTGTTCACTCGGCCCCTGCCGTACCTCTCAAAAACACAACCTAATGATTTTGAAGCTTCTGTCGTATCTTTGAATTAAGTACTTTCAAGGATAAATAAAGTAAAATTACACAACTATAAAAAGAGAAAAAGCTGTATTGGGAACTATGTGAAAAGAGTTTTCTAGATAATTTATTTTACACTAAAGCGTAGTTAGTCGTCTTGTACTCAACAGGCAATGCACTTTGGAAAACCAGTTTGTCTTCGAGTAAAACGTGGCTTTCTTAATGTATGTTCTCTCTCAGACCGGAAGACCGCCTTAGCGAGAGACTTCTAGATGCCATTGCCCTAACGACACCCAATGGATTGCAATAAGTACAGAAAATAATCTTGAGAAATCTGTGACCGCTGGAGCTGAAAAGCCAATGGGCGTCTCCAGAATCCTTTTAACTTACCTAAATTTGCATTTCCCATACCTCTGGTTGTTAAGACATAATGATTCACGGAGCTTAGCTTTTCTGCTGGGAAAGTTTTTGTTGATGGTCATTAAGCAAATAGCTGTGTCAACTTTCCTTTGACCATTCCTCTGTCTCGAGCGATGCTTCTGTGGAAGGATTGGTGGAACGAAAGGTGCCAGTGAAAGCAGGCCTGCATTTAGGGTGGCAAACTTCAGGCTGCAACGCCCAAGACAACTGCAAAAGCTGTCGGGCAGAGGCACCAGGACAGACTGGAGGCCTTTTACTGGAATCCTCACTTGGCATTGGTGTCCACGCTGTCTCCTAACAGGTCTGCAGCTTCTGGGAAGACTGTTCTACAGCGCAGAATGAGTTCTTCATGTTAAAAGCCCTTCCAGTGCACCCTCTGTCTCTTATATCCCGTGCAGGTTCGGTAAATGCATGGAATAGTGAGAATTTTGGGGTACACAGCTCACTGCTTATCGCTTCTGCCCACAGTGGCAGAAAGCTCTCAAAGGCAACAGGCATAGTCCAATATCCCTGTAGCGCTTACAGTAAGCAAAGGAGAAACTGCTCATCAGCTGGCCCGGATTCAGGGAGCGGGAAGAAAGCAGGCGACGAATGTTAATGCGAAGTACGTACGGAGGAGCATTGTGCGATGGGGAAAACACAGTATTCACCAGGTATATAAGCCATATGTAAGATTGCTTTGGTTTTGCTTTTTCTAGGATCTAGTGATAGCTTTCTCAAACAAAGGGTAACAAATTTTGTGCCGATAGCCAATAGAATGCCCCGCAGAGGAAATCACAGCGTCAGAGCACAAGCAAAAGATTTTGGTTTTGTTGAGTACAGCGCTAACCAAGCTTAGGAGAGAATATTTAATGAAGAATTTCAACAGTATTGCTATCGAATGCTGTGTAGTATCACTGCGCTAGACATTTGAGCTCAGTCTGTAGCTTTCTTTGAGCCTAGCTATTGCTGTGCGTCAGCCTGCTGCTGCTCTGCTGCTGGCTTACGGTCCTTTGTATGCAGGTATGGTTTTTTTTAGGCTGCACAAATTTAGTGGGAGGAGGGGAAGGTGACACTACAGATCAGTAAGTTTAACAGTTTTTAGGAAGAGCCATATTTGCCTCCTAGAACGGTTCCATACCTAGTGTTATAGTGGGAAACCCCCTTTTATATTGCCTGCAGTTTCAGGGCGGTGTTTGGGGAAAGCAGCAGAGCCAGAGAGTACAGCACACAAATGACGCTTTAATGTGGTCGGATGCACCGCGTATCCTCGGGGCGGCGTGAACGGGAGGGCAGTCTCGGCAGCCCCTCGGCCAAGGCGTCTCTCAGGGCGTCTCGCTGGGCCCGGGGGAGCTGTCCGTAGCGGGCACGGTGGGGTCCTTCGCCTGCCGCCGCCTCCGCAGCCTCTCGGCGCCGGTCACCGTCATGGGGTGGAGAGGCAGGAAGCCCGCCAGACCTGCAAGGAGAGGCGGTGAGCCGCAGCGAGCCGTACCGGACTTCCACCCCCGGCTCCCGGACGCCCACCCCGATCCTACCCAGGAGCTTCTCAGCCGGCCGGGAGAGCTGCGCGCCGCAGCCCAGCCAGTGGCGCAGCCGTTCCAAGTTGAGCCCCACCACCTTCTCGCCGCGGGCGTTGGGCAGAGGGTCGAGGCAGCCGAGCTGTTCCAAGTACTTCCCGTCGCGGGCGCGCCTGCTGTGCGCTGCCACGATGCGGAAGAAGGGCCGGTTGGTGCAGCCTCCGAGGGCGAAGCGGATCACGACTTGCCCGCTGCGGTAGCCCTTCAGGAGGCGGCTCCCTGCGAAGAGAGCACGAGGCGGGGAGGGGTCGGGTCGGGCCGGGCCGGGCCGGGCCCTGCGGGCCGCGCCCGCGAGCACTCACCGAGCTGCACCATGACGGCGGCCGCTCCTGTCTGCGGCGCGGCGCGATGACGTACGAGCGGTCGGAAGCGCGGGGGTCGGCGCAGCTCCAGGCTGGCGGGCGGGGAGGGGGCCGTGGGCGCGGCCCGGCGTCTGGTTTGTCCGCGCCGGCAGCGGGGGAAGGTCGGCGCCGCCCGGCTCCGCGGATGGCCGGAGATGTGCCCGCTACCTGTCACAGTCACTTGTTTTTTCTTTCTCCATCTTTCTGTCACTCTTCCCCTCTCCCTGTCTCTTACGTCTCTTTCTCTCTGTGCCCTGCTACCCGGCTCTTTCATTTTCTGTCTTTCATCTTCCTCGTAACCTTTTGTTTCTGTATCTCTTTACCACTGCCTGTTTCATCCTTTCTTATCTCTCTGCCCAGCTCACCCTCCCATTTTTTCTCTCTGTCCTGTGTCCGGGTGGTTTTTCTCATTCTGTAGTGCAGTGCCTTTTTTGTTGTTGTTTTTTTTTGTTGTTGTTTTTTGGTTTTTTTGTTTGTTTTTAATATATGACTCTCTTAAAAAAAGGTGTAGCTTTTTTACACTGCTATGTCTCCATTGATCTAGTTCCCATTCCCTTGGTTTTAAATTCTTTCCTGTCACATACTGTGTTTCTTTTAAAAATGTTATTTGTATGTCTCTATGTCTGTATTACTCTGCTCTATTTTTTCTTCCATCCAGAGCTGATTGCTTTTCTGTTTTCTCTTCTGAGTCTCTTTATTTCTGTCGAGCAACTTCTAAAATATCCTGCCTGTGTGTCCCTTTCCCTTCGTATTTCTTGTTCTATGTGCCTTATGCGCTGTGAGAAAACTTTCCTTTATTTCTCACTTTTAAATTTCTGTGGCTGCCTCTATCCAGTTTCCTGTCCATTTTTTATTTCTTTTAGATGTTTTTCTTCATTTGTGCCCATTCCATAGCTTTGTCTTCCTCTGTGCAGTTCCTCAACTCTGTAAAATGCCTCTTCTCTGTCTCTCTCTTGTCCCTGTTGTTTTGCTCAGTTGCTTTTGTCTCCTTCCCTCCCTGTACCCCGTGTTATTCTTGTCCCATCTCTCCATTCCTATGGTTCTTGTACCCCACCTCCCCATCCTTCTCCAAGTTGCACTCTTTCTCTCTCCCTGTTCTCGTACAACTCCCTGTCCTTCTCTTGTTACCTGCAATACCATCTTCCCCCTCCGCCTACCACACCTCTCCTTTCCTTTAGCATTGCCCTGCCTCCTTTTCCCTGTGTCCTGCTGTCTCTGGGCACCAAATCTTGGAGCAGGCTGGCTGCTGGCATTTCTGCTAGGCGCAAAGGCACAACTCTTTGCCACCTCCTTTCTGCCCTGGGCTTAGTTTCCAGCTGCCAGGCTCGGGGTTTCCCTTTTCCCTTGTCTTTCCTCAGTTTCTTTTCCTTCTGCGTCCATTTTAGTGTCTGTCCCCGTTTCATAACATCTTTCCTTTATTTCCCTAATACTCATTGATTTTAAGTATTCTTTCTGTGCCTACTTTTGTTCTCTTTGCTACTTTTCAAATTTTTCCTTATTTCCATTGAAGCGAACAAATGTTTTAAACTGACTTTCACAATAACCCTCTGCTCTGTCTGTAGAAGAATAAACTATGAAAAACAAAGTAGTAAATCTAATGTCCCTTAGATACTTCTCCAAACTAACTCTTTCTTCCTTAATCTGAAGTCATAAATAGCAAAGGAGCGTGAGGCTGTTTCACAGAGATGATGACAAGCAAGGAGGAGAGACAGATAACCGGCTGGTGAAGCCACTTGAACAGTAAAAGAAGCATGTGTGCCGAAGTCTGCAGAATCTTGTTTATCTGGCAGACAACTGAGGAAGACTATCAGAAAGACCCCTAAATGACCCCCGCAGCAACTGCAGAAACACTAAATAGACGCAAGATGGCAATGAAAGACCGTGAAATAAACTGTAAAGGCCTAAAAATAAATAGGAACGTTTATGGTGAATAACCCCACAAAAAGCGTTGAACGTTCATCTTTTCACATATAACATAAGCGTACGTTAGTCTTTTGGCACGCACATTTGGTGGAAGGATCGTCCGAGCATTTGGCGCCGCGGCGAAGCGCCGATACGACAGCGCCCGTTAATAACCGAGAGCCGGTGCCGCCATCTCGTGGCGAAACGTCGGCGCTGCAGGCGCCCCAGCAACAACCGGCGCTCAGTGCTGCCGTCGTGTGGGCAGTTGCGGTCTTGCAGCCCCGAAGCTGCGCATGCGCAATGGCCCGTGACAGCCGGTGCTGGAGCCTCGCACGCGCAGCGGCGCCTGTAACGGCAGCCTCGGGGTTATTTTCATGTTACAGTTCTATTAGCAATGGGATTGGGTTCAGTTGTATATGTACTTGGAGACAGAGTGTAAATTTAGGATTAAAAGGAGAGAATTTAAGTAAAGTTTAGAGAGATAGCTCAGTCCTCCGAACCACCATTCTATGGTCCCGAAGTCCTCCGCAGTCCGGAAGCGACTGTCAGTCCTCCGGAAGTCATAGTCTACGGGCCTAAAGTCCTCCAGAGCCCGGAAGCGATTATCAGTCCTCCAGAATTCCCTTTCTATAGGCCGGAAGTCCTCCAGAGCCCGGAAGCGTCTATCAGTTTTCTAACGGGTACACTCTATGTGCCGGAAGTCCTCCGAGGGACCACTAGCGCTCGTCAGCCCCCCGGAACAGGCACTACAAGGATAGTTCCTACCAAAGTAGGAAACAAGTAGCAAAAAATCTAAAGAAAAAATTAAAAAAAAGGGAAAAAAACCACTCCAACCTGAGGTTCCCTTCAGAGTCTGCCCCTGCCTGAGCAGGTCTGTGCTGCAGGACAGAGTCTATTGCTGCTTTGGCTGGGCAGTTTAGAATTTTGTTAGAATGTCATCATTGATTTTGCTGCTGTTGTTCTCCTTTATTTTTTCCCATTAACTTCTCTATCTTGTTGTTTTGCAATTTTTACCCTAACTCAATTTCTGTCTCCGTTTTTAAATGTTTGTAACAGCTGGGTGCTTTCCCCAGTGGAGAATTCTATGTTTCCTTTTAATTTGTTTCTTGCCCCTTTTATAGTTTCTGCGGTGTGAATTGGCGTCTCGTAGTCTCCATTGGGTTTCCAACATCCTCACTGAGGTTTGAGGGAATTGATCAGGCTTTGTGGCCCCAATCAGGCTCGCAGCACAGTATTCTCAGAAAAACCCACAGGGCACCATGACAGGCAGAGGGGCCCTACTAGGCTCTACAGAGACCAGCAAAAACACCAAGGCAATCTGGCATGCAGTAAGGCTTCCTTCCCCTTTTGTGGCCTCTAGCACTTGAGTTTTCTATGTTAATTCTTAATTGCTATAACCCAAAACAACCTACTTCCCTACACAGTTTAGTACAAGAGCTATTTTCTTCCTAGACAGCTAAGTTTCAGTCCTTACCCGGTCACAGCGCCAACAGTGAAGGCATACTGGTGCTATAGGAATGCTATCATAATTTTCAGTCAGAATAACTTCTTCTCTCCAACACTTTACACACTAGAAACCTAGGTCTCCTTCACCTGGAAGCTTTTATGACTCCCTGCAGTCTCCCCTCCCCTTTCCCAGGTGTCAGCGCTGAGAGAAGTGGGAGGGACCTGGGATATATAAGCCACAGGCTCTGGCAAGGGAGCTCATTGTGCTCTTGGGCTGCTAGAGAGTAAGTGTTCTGCTAGTTTCTCAGTTAAAATCCAAACTGAGGTTTAGCTATCAGAGCAGATGCATTATGCTATTAAGAGGAACAAAGGTGGCTGGCTGAGGCACGGTCTTCAGGATGGCTCAAAGTTGAGTATCTAGTAGAAAGTAAAATTCAATTTCAGGTCAGTAATTTTACATCACCCCTTTAAAGATACTGAGAGGATTTCACAGGATGCTTTCTTCTTTTTTCAGGTATATCACGTTTTCTTGGAGCTTCTGATGTGACTGAATGCAATGCTTTATCCTTTTCAACTCTTTTGTTTTAAGCTGTGGAAGCTGCTGATATCACCTTCTTCAGTGGGACAAAAAGTAAGAAAATCTCAACAGATTTATGGTGAGTATTTCCTGTGTGTGTGTCTGTGTTTTTGTGACCTACTCTAGGAGATCCTGCTCTGTCAGGGAGTGGGCTTATATGGTCTTTTGAGGTCCCTTCCAACCCTTGTGATTCTGTGAAAGCAGCCAGCAGGGAACATAGAGCACCTGTCAGCATACAGGAGAACAGCTCTTGTCTCTTTCACATTGCCCAGAACCCCCTATCACACTCAGAACATTTTCAGCAGCTTGCAGAAGGCTCCTCCGAGATGAACCGACATCAAAAATTAATTTACTTAGTGGTTTCTGAGCAAGGCCCAGAGTCCAGGAGAAAATGGAAGATGAGAATCACCCGCAGACTCCAGTCAGAGTAACACAGAGTTCCGGGCCGTGACCTCCAAGGACAGAGGTGTCGGGCAGGAGCGGGTTCTTTTCCTGAGAGATCAGAGGAGAAAAAAAGCTTTTCAAGTTTGGGGGCCCAAGCACAGCAAGGGAAGGGAGGTCACAGGGTCCGGGTGTGGAAGGAGGCGAGTGGACGGCAACGGCCCTTCCCAGAGGACGAGCGGTAGGAGGCGCCGGTGCCAGAGATGCGGCCCACGGGTTCTGTCTGCGGTTTGTGTCTTTTTTAGATGTCTAAGAAGAACCCGATGACTGCAGGAACATCTCAGCTGACGTGGTTGGAATCAACCCTTTGGCCCTGTGAAAGCAAAGTACAGGGAGGGGGGAGATGGGGTTGGGGATTGCAGATTATGGGTTTAAAGGGAGCGGAGGGGAGAGGCCATTTGGGAGCCATCTCCTCTGGGCAAGGAACGGGAGAGGGTCAGCTTTTAGCAGGCAGCCAGTGTGCCCCGGGCAGGGTGGCTCCAGCCTCTGTGTGTCATATACCAGAGTCTGTTTTCTGTGTCTCGGGACTTCCTCGAGTCCCTTAATGCTCTTTGTGCTCAAGACTCAAGTATCATCGCTACTATCTCAAAGGATGATTCTCAGCATTCCGGTGCCGATCTGGAGCTGCTTTTCTTGCATAAGAAGCTTAAACCTTGGATTCATTTTTGTCTCTTGAAGTTTTCTGTTGATCCTGTTCCACAGCATTTCCAAGTCATCCTTTTCTAGTCTAGTTCCCCTCAGCTTCATGTTCTTCAGTCTCGAAGCCAGAGTTCTCATTCATCCATCATCTCTCTGGACAGGAACTTCTCATCCTGGGCCATTACCTTTGCCCCTGTGTCGGCCTGCCCTAGAGCCTCCTCGCTTTACCATCGCAGTCCCACGAGCCTCTTTGCTCAGTGGCATTTCCAGTTTGGCATTCTGTCGCTAGGACTTGTCTCCTATTGTATGTCAGTGTGAACATTCCCTGTGGTGTCAGTCTCAGCACATGGGTGTCGGTCTTGGAGCCACTCTGTCCGGCGTTAGGGGATTTGATTTAATGACAGGCTGGAGCTGAATTCTGCATAGCTTTGTATAGTGTTGAGGTCTGGAACTGTTTGTCCGCGATTGGGATTTTGGGTGATTTGTTTTCTATCTGTTTTCACAGATGCAGATAAAAAAATCTGCGCTCCAGAGCGGATCGCCAAGAGAAGGTAGGTGATGGTGTGGGGCAAGAAAGAAAATGGGTATGGGCGGATGTACCGCTACATAATGCTATGTTTGTGTTCTGTTTTGAGGGTTTGAAGGCATGATGGAGCCAGGTCATTGGCACCGGGGAAGACTCGGCCAGGTGAGCAGAGACCATGGGCAGCTGTTTTCAGGGATCATGGGTGATTGAATTTACCAGATTCTCTTGTTTGTGTCTCACAGGAGGACCCTCAGCCTGATGCAGCAGGACCACATGAGCTAGGTGGAGGTCTAGAGGCCAAGGTAAAGGAGCCAGAGATGGGGATCCCTGTGGGTTTGTTCAGTATCTCATTATGTGTTTTAGTTTCCTATTTGTGTTTTTTTTCAGGTGCCATAAGATGCCTCGGAGGGGTGAAGCCATGCACCGAGGAGGAGGCTGAAAAGGTGAGGCAGATGTGATCCCTGATGGTGTTTAAAACTCTCTTGCTGCAAGGCAGTGAAGTGTTTTTCTTGTTTTTCAGGGGCTGTGAGGGCAGCCTTTGGAGCATTTGCAGTGAGCCGGGCTGGTAGCGAGGAGGGTGTCAGGGCCGGTGCATTCGAAGAAGCACCACGGTTATTTTCTGTCTTTAAATCTCTGATGCCTAAGGGACGACAGCAGCGGCGTCGGACTCCAGAAGCAGCAGGGTGAGTGGAACAACTCTGGCTTTGGAGGGGATGGTTGTCAGAGCGGAGGTCGGTGTAGACTGATGCGATGCTCACCATTTGCCCCATTTGTGGGGTTTCTTTTGATCAGGTTGCCGACCCCCAAGAAGAACGTGGCACCCGAAGAAAGGCCTCAATGAGCAATGTAATTTCCACGGAGATGGACTTCAGAGCATCAGACGAGTTAAGTTGAGAGAAAGGATCGGGGAGGGGCAAGGAGGGGGAGGTGATGTTGAGAATCGCAGGATGCGGTTTTAAGGGTAGCAGTGGAGAGAGGTTGTTTGGGAACCCTCTCCTTTAGGCAAGGAAATAGGGTTAGGTTTTAAGAGGCAGTCAGGATGTGCCAGGCAGGGCGGTTCCAGCTTCTGTGTGGGGTGTCGTGTTGTCTGTCCTTTCCATCCCAGGACTTCCTCAAATCTCAAAGTGTTCTTTGCACATGAGAATCACGTCACGTTACTCGGGCACCTTCCCCGAGGTGTCAAAGAACAAATGTCACGATTTGGTGCCGGTCAGGTGCTGCTTTTCTTGCATAAGAAGCTTAGACCGTGGATCTGCCTCACATCTTGAAGTTCTCTGTCAGTGGTTTTCTCCGGTACGGTGTTCCAGGCTGCATCAGCAGCTCTTCTCAGTAGGCATCCCTGGTCTGAGATTCGGTCTCATTCCCTTCATCGCTGCATTCTGTGGGACTCACAGCCAGGCTTCTTGCGCATCCATCATCCTGGTCTTGACAGTAACTTCTCATCCCGGGCTGTTCCCTTTGCCTCTTTGCATGGCTGCCGTGGAGCCTCGATTCTTTGTCACAGCCCCGTAGGTCTTTGTGCTTTAGGACATCTCCAGTCTGGGCATCGTGTCACCGAGTCTTCTCACTTCTGTGTCTTGTCATCTGTGTTCTGTGTGGTGTTGGTGTTTATATGTGTGTGTTTACCTTAGAGCCGCTCTGCCCCGGGGTGTAGAGTCAAGGGCAGGTGGAGGAGCTCAGAGTGTATGTCACTTTGCTTTTGGCACGTGGGCTTTGGGGTTTTGTTTACTGAGTGGAGTTTTTGGGTTTGGGGTTTTAGTGGGTGGGCTTTTTGAGTTTTTGGCTTTGGGGTTTGGTGGAGCGAGTGGGCGCTTTGGGGTTTGGTGGAGCGAGTGGGCTTTGCATCTGGGTGACTTGTTTTGTTCTGTTTCCAGAGACAGAGACTGAAGCTGTTCTCCAAATAATGACACGAGGGGCAAGCAGAGCGCCTCAGTGCTGCCGTCGTGTGGACACAGCGTGGTACCGCAGCTCGGGAGCAGCGCATCGCAGCGGCACCCGACAACTCTTGGAATCGGACCTGCGGCTCTTTGCAAGTTAAGTGCCAGGATAATGCCGTGCTGGGGCCTGGAGGAGGGGACAAGGTTAGGAGTTACGGGGGGGGGGGGTTTGTGTAGTGCCTGGGCTTTGGGGTTTTGGCTTTCGGGGGTTTTGTGTAGTGCCTGGGCTTTGGGGTTTTGGCTTTCAGGGGTTTTGTGTAGTGCCTGAGCTTTCTGGGGCTTTGGCTTTCAGGGGTATTGTGTAGTGCCTGGGCTTTGAGGTTTTGGCTTTCAGGGGTTTTGTGTAGTGAGTGTGGCTTTGACCTTGGGCTTTGGGATTGTGTTTAGTTGAGTTGGCTTTCTGGGTTTTGGCTTAGGGGTTTTGTTGAATGAATGTGGTTTTGGCTTTGGTATTTTGTTGAGTGAGTTGGCTTTTGGCTTTTGGGTTCTCTTCAGTGAATGAACCTTTTGGGTTTTGTCTGTGGTGTTTTGTTGAGTGAGTGTGCTTTTTGGCTTAGAGATTTTGTTGTGTGAGTGTGGTTTTGACTTAAGGGTTTTGTGTAGGGCCTGGGGATCTACTTAGTGAGTGTGTCTTTAGGATTTGGCTCAATGACTTGACCGTGGGTGAAGTGACTGGGCTTTGCCTCTGGGCAACTTGGTTTTTTGCTGTGTTTTCAAGTTTCTGTTGTGTTTGCCAGTTAAGGACAATACTGTGTCAGGGCTGGGAGGAGGGGATAAGGTCAGGAGTCACAGGGAGGAGTTATAAAGGTTATGTAGAGGAATGTTCCATAGCCAGTCCCCATGAGGCAAGAAAAGGGAGGGAGTTCCTTCTTAGGACAAGGGCAGTGTGCCGGGCAGGCAGAGCGGCTCCAGTGTCTGTGTGGGGTGTCGTGCTGTCTGTCCTTTCCATCTCAGGACTTTGAGTCCCGAAGTCTTCTTTGCACTTGAGGACCACGGCACGTGACTCCGGGCACTTTCCCTGAGGTCTCAAAGAACAAACCTCATTGTTCCGGGGCCAATCGGTGCCACTTTTCTTGCATAAGAAACCTAAGCTGTGGATCTGCTTCACATCTTGAAGTTCTCCGTCAGTTGTTTCATCCAGCACGGTGTTCCAGGCTGCGTCAGCAGCTCTTCTTAGTAGGCATCACTGTTCTGAGATTTGGTCCCATTCCCTTCATCGCTGCATTCTGTGGGAGTTGCAGTCAGGCTTCTTGTGCATCCATCATCCCAGTCTCGGCAGTAACTTCTCATCCCGGGCTGTTCCCTTTTGCCTCTTTGCGTGGCTGCTGTGGAGCCTCGCTTCTTTGTCACAGCCCCGTAGGTCTTTACTTTGGGGTATCTCCAGTCCCAGTATCATGTCGCTGAGTCTTCTCACTTCTTTGTCGTGTTGTCTGTGTTCTGTGTGGTGTCGGTGTTTATATGTATGCGGTTACCTTAGAGTCGCTCTGCCCGGGGGTGTAGAGTCTAGGGTAGATGGAAGAGCACTGAGTGTATGTCACTCTGCTTTTGGCACGTGGGCTTTGGGGCTTGCTTTGGCTACTGAGCTGAGTTGTTGGGGCTTTGTACAGCGAGTGAGCTTTGCATCTGGGTGACTTGTTTTGTTCTGTTTCTAGAAACCGAAGCTATTCTCCAATTAACAACATGAGGGGTGAGCAGAGCGCCTCAGTGCTGCCATTGTGCAGAATCAGCACGGTACCGCAGCTCGGGAGCAGTGCATCGCAG
Organism: Colius striatus; assembly: GCF_028858725.1. Lineage (NCBI taxonomy): Eukaryota > Metazoa > Chordata > Aves > Coliiformes > Coliidae > Colius > Colius striatus. The sequence continues at coordinate 10,352,390 of NC_084779.1, forward strand.
TGGCACCCGACACAACTCTTGGAATCGGATCTGTGGCTCTTTGCAAGTTAAGTACTGGGACAATGCCGGGCTGGGAGGAGAGGACAAGGGTAGGAGTTACAGGGATGGATTTTGTGTAGTGCCTGGACTTTGGGGTTTTGGCTTTCAGGGCCTTTGGGCCTCTGCTGCGTGCCTGGGCCTTTGGTCTTTGGGGATTTCTTTTGAGTTTTGTGGAGTGAGTGTGGTTTTGGCTTTAGGATTTAGTGTAGGTATTGGGCTTTTGGCCTTTAGCTCAGTGAGTGTGGTTTTGGGCTTCAGCAGGGACTTGTGTTTTGCTGTGTTTTCAAGTTTCTATTGTGCTTGCCAGTTAAATACAGGGATAATGCTGTGTTGGGGCTGGGAGGAGGCAACGAGGTTGGGAGTCACAGGGAGGTGTTTCAAAGGTTGTGTAGAGGAGAGCAATGTTCCATAGCCAGTCCCCATGAGTTAAGGAAAGGGAGACAGTTACTTCCCAGGACAATAGCAGCATGTACCGGGCAGAGCGGCTCCAGCCTCTGTCTGTGTCTCATGTCGTCTGTCTTCCTCACGTCAACTTCCTCGGGCCTCCTCCTTCATTGCTCTTTGCTCTTTGGCGGCAAGGTCTGGATCTCGGGCATCATCCTCAGTGTCTTGAATGTGGTATTCACCGATGCAGTGTGAGTCAAGCTCTTCTTGCGTAGCCATCCTTAAGCGTAGATCCATCTTGGAAGATTCTGGACCGCACTCTTCCGCGGTACCGCTTCTGGTTGCATCGGCGGCTCCGCTCTTCAGCTATCCTTTTGCACGGACCCAGACTTCTTCCTCGCGTCCTCAGAATCTCTGGTCCAGTCGGTCCTCTGGTCCAGGCCCGGTCCGTTACATCTGCCCTTTTCATGGAGGCTGCTGTAGAGCCTTCTCCCTTCAATGTAGCATCCTGTAGCTGTTTCTGGTCAACATCATCTGTGGCCAGGGCATCTCTAAGCGCAGTTCCCTGTTGTCTTTCTGTTGTCTGTGTGTTCTTTCACGTGGTGTCGATGTTTGCACATGGGTGTGGCATGGAGCCGCTCCGCCTGAGTGTGTAGGGTAAAGCAGAGCACAAGGTCAGTGTCAGGGGCCGGTCGGGATCCCCGGGGAGAGCACTCATGTTTCTCGGAATCAAAGCAAACCCAAGGGTTACGGGGGTTGAAGTGAAGCAGCATGTCACTCGGTTATTACTTTGAAGCCTGATGCTTTGGCCTCAGACAGAGCTGTGTAGGTAGCATCAAGGCTGTGGGAGAAGGGTCTAGTTGGTAGAATGTTTAGGTGTTTGTGTGGCAGAACTGTGCCTTGTTTTTGCCTTCAGGGTGTGTATGATGAAACCTAGAGTATTGAGGCTGCTCTTGGGTTGGGTTTGTTTTCTCTTACCCTGTATGTAGTTGTCTTAGTTGTGGCTCACTTGAGGTGATGTTTACAGCCAGGCTTTGGCAGGCAGGGCCCCCTTCGAGGCCCTCACAAAGGATGTTTCCGGGGAGCGACGTAGCTTTGAGGTGCCATTGTTGCGGGTGGGCAGGAGGAGGGTGGAGTGGAGGCAGGGTTCGGCGGGGTGGATGGGAGGGGGTTATGGGGTTTGAATTGCAATTTGAAATTGTTTCTCTTTCAGGTTTTTCAATTTTTACATTTTTAATAGAATAAAAAATCCCCAGCCGGGGGGTTTTTTTTTTTTCCCTCCGGCTGGGGTTTTTTTTCCTCGGTCCCGGTCGCTCTGCGAGGTGATGATCATCGCCAAAGTTTGGGCTCAGAGCGACCAGGGGCTGGGGTTTTCGTCAGGCAGGGCCATGGATTCTCCACTCCTCTGGGAATGCTGTTCCCGAGGAGCATTTTCCTGGCAGGTGTATTTTTAGAGGGAAGCCGACTCGGGAGGCCAGCTGGCGGAAATGGCCGTGGGCGTTGGTAGCAAGACGTAGAATTGAGCAGGAGCAGATATTGAAGGGAGTCGGCACAATTTCTAGGAACCAAAAGCTTTTGCTGTGGGTGTTGTCACTTCTGAGGTAGTAATATCGCTCCACTTTGTTTCCCTGCAGAGGTATGGAAACGGAGAGCTTCCAGAGTCCAGGGGCGACGGGGCATCTTCATCCCAGAGATGGATTTGCAGGTGATATGGTCTTTGAAGAAGGAAAGAAGCATCAAGGGTAATATAAAGATGGCACGTGTTGTCAATTGCTAGGGAGGCAGTTGTACAATGGACTGTTGATAGATACATGAAAACTGTCTGTAACCTTTTAAAAATGTAGATGTGATTCTGGGTTTGCACCCCCTGTTACGAGATTTGCGCCCCCTGTATTGCATTTGCAGCCTCTGTATCGGTCTTGGTAAAAGGAACCGGCTATAATAAAAGTTTCAATAAAGGTGACTCGGGGCAGCGGGAATAAAGGTGGTTTTACTCTGCCGTGTGCTGTGTTTATTGGCGTCTGAGTCCTTTATTGGTGTCTGAGTCTCTTATTTGAAATGTTCCCCTTTGCAATGTGCCATCTGTGTTTTTGTGGTGTCTGAGAGACCTATTGTGTCTGTGTATTGTCCAATGTGGTTTTGTGTTTGTCTCTGTCTTTCTGTCAATCTGTCTGTCTTGGTCTCTTATTTCCTTTTCTGTTTGTCTAAGTCTTTTCTCTTTCTCTCTCCCTGTCTGGCTGTAGTCTCTTTTCTCTCCCTCTATATCTTAGTATATTTTCTATATTTCTGTGTCACTTAATCTCTTTTCTCTTTTTTTCCATCCCAGTCTCTTACTCTTTTCTCAGTTTATCTGACTTAGTCTCTTTTCTCTCTCTTTCTGTCTCAATCTGTTTTCTCTGTTTCTCTTTGTTTCTCTTCGTTTTTTTTCTGTTTCTCTTAGGTTTTTTTCTGTTTCTCCTCTTCTTTTCTTTTCTGTTTCTCTTCTCTTCTTTTCTTTTCTGTTTCTCTTCTCTTCTTTTCTTTTCTGTTTCTCACTTTGTTCTGTTGATTTCAACAGAACTTTAAAAAATTTAAATTACATTTAAATTAAAAACAGCAGAAAATGGCCCCTCTCTGGGAGTAAAAAAAAAAAAAAAATAAAAAAAAAATTACTCCCAGAGAATTTTTTTGGGCCATTTTCTGCTGCACCAGACTTATTATTTTTCTTCTTTTTTCTTTAAACCCTACCTACCCCCCCCACACCTGCTCACAATTACTAATCAACCCACATGAATAAGTAATCACTAACACTAAACCACACCCCCAACCCCCACAAAACCCTAACCCCAGACCCCGCCTCCCTCACCGACCACGCCCCCAACACCACCCACCGACCCCACCACGCCCCAGACCCCGCGTCCCTCGCCGACCACGCCCCCAACACCACCCACCGACCCCACCACGCCCCAGACCCCGCCTCCCTCGCCGACCACGCCCCCAACACCACCCACCGACCCCACCACGCCCCAGACCCCGCCTCCCTCGCCGACCACGCCCCCAACACCACCCACCGACCCCACCACGCCCCAGACCCCGCCTCCCCGCACCACCTCCGACCCCACCTCCCCACACCCCCAACCCCAACAAACACCACACCCCACCACCTCGTTCGACCCCACCCCCCCAACAAACACACCCCCTAAACAAATCACACATCTACCCCCAACTCCGCCATAAACCACACCCCTATCCCCACCTACCAAGAAAAACACAGAATTGGAAATGACAAATAAATTATGCGTCTGAATAAATTATGCGTCTGAATAAATTATGCGTCTGAATAAATTATGCGTCTGAATAAATTATGCGTCTGAATAAATTATGCGTCTGAATAAATTATGCGTCTGAATAAATTATGCGTCTGAATAAATTATGCGTCTGAATAAATTATGCGTCTGAATAAATTATGCGTCAGAATAAATTATGCGTCAGAATAAATTATGCGTCAGAATAAATTATGCGTCAGAATAAATTAGGGTTAGGGTTAGGGTTAGGGTTAGGGTTAGGGTTAGGGTTAGGGTTAGGGGGTTAGGGTTAGGGTTAGGGTTAGGGTTAGGGTTAGGGTTAGGGTTAGGGTTAGGGTTAGGGTTAGGGTTAGGGTTAGGGTTAGGGTTAGGGTTAGGGTTAGGGTTAGGGTTAGGGTTAGGGTTAGGGTTAGGGTTAGGGTTAGGGTTAGGGTTAGGGTTAGGGTTAGGGTTAGGGTTAGGGTTAGGGTTAGGGTTAGGGTTAGGGTTAGGGTTAGGGTTAGGGTTAGGGTTAGGGTTAGGGTTAGGGTTAGGGTTAGGGTTAGGGTTAGGGTTAGGGTTAGGGTTAGGGTTAGGGTTAGGGTTAGGGTTAGGGTTAGGGTTAGGGTTAGGGTTAGGGTTAGGGTTAGGGTTAGGGTTAGGGTTAGGGTTAGGGTTAGGGTTAGGGTTAGGGTTAGGGTTAGGGTTAGGGTTAGGGTTAGGGTTAGGGTTAGGGTTAGGGTTAGGGTTAGGGTTAGGGTTAGGGTTAGGGTTAGGGTTAGGGTTAGGGTTAGGGTTAGGGTTAGGGTTAGGGTTAGGGTTAGGGTTAGGGTTAGGGTTAGGGTTAGGGTTAGGGTTAGGGTTAGGGTTAGGGTTAGGGTTAGGGTTAGGGTTAGGGTTAGGGTTAGGGTTAGGGTTAGGGTTAGGGTTAGGGTTAGGGTTAGGGTTAGGGTTAGGGTTAGGGTTAGGGTTAGGGTTAGGGTTAGGGTTAGGGTTAGGGTTAGGGTTAGGGTTAGGGTTAGGGTTAGGGTTAGGGTTAGGGTTAGGGTTAGGGTTAGGGTTAGGGTTAGGGTTAGGGTTAGGGTTAGGGTTAGGGTTAGGGTTAGGGTTAGGGTTAGGGTTAGGGTTAGGGTTAGGGTTAGGGTTAGGGTTAGGGTTAGGGTTAGGGTTAGGGTTAGGGTTAGGGTTAGGGTTAGGGTTAGGGTTAGGGTTAGGGTTAGGGTTAGGGTTAGGGTTAGGGTTAGGGTTAGGGTTAGGGTTAGGGTTAGGGTTAGGGTTAGGGTTAGGGTTAGGGTTAGGGTTAGGGTTAGGGTTAGGGTTAGGGTTAGGGTTAGGGTTAGGGTTAGGGTTAGGGTTAGGGTTAGGGTTAGGGTTAGGGTTAGGGTTAGGGTTAGGGTTAGGGTTAGGGTTAGGGTTAGGGTTAGGGTTAGGGTTAGGGTTAGGGTTAGGGTTAGGGTTAGGGTTAGGGTTAGGGTTAGGGTTAGGGTTAGGGTTAGGGTTAGGGTTAGGGTTAGGGTTAGGGTTAGGGTTAGGGTTAGGGTTAGGGTTAGGGTTAGGGTTAGGGTTAGGGTTAGGGTTAGGGTTAGGGTTAGGGTTAGGGTTAGGGTTAGGGTTAGGGTTAGGGTTAGGGTTAGGGTTAGGGTTAGGGTTAGGGTTAGGGTTAGGGTTAGGGTTAGGGTTAGGGTTAGGGTTAGGGTTAGGGTTAGGGTTAGGGTTAGGGTTAGGGTTAGGGTTAGGGTTAGGGTTAGGGTTAGGGTTAGGGTTAGGGTTAGGGTTAGGGTTAGGGTTAGGGTTAGGGTTAGGGTTAGGGTTAGGGTTAGGGTTAGGGTTAGGGTTAGGGTTAGGGTTAGGGTTAGGGTTAGGGTTAGGGTTAGGGTTAGGGTTAGGGTTAGGGTTAGGGTTAGGGTTAGGGTTAGGGTTAGGGTTAGGGTTAGGGTTAGGGTTAGGGTTAGGGTTAGGGTTAGGGTTAGGGTTAGGGTTAGGGTTAGGGTTAGGGTTAGGGTTAGGGTTAGGGTTAGGGTTAGGGTTAGGGTTAGGGTTAGGGTTAGGGTTAGGGTTAGGGTTAGGGTTAGGGTTAGGGTTAGGGTTAGGGTTAGGGTTAGGGTTAGGGTTAGGGTTAGGGTTAGGGTTAGGGTTAGGGTTAGGGTTAGGGTTAGGGTTAGGGTTAGGGTTAGGGTTAGGGTTAGGGTTAGGGTTAGGGTTAGGGTTAGGGTTAGGGTTAGGGTTAGGGTTAGGGTTAGGGTTAGGGTTAGGGTTAGGGTTAGGGTTAGGGTTAGGGTTAGGGTTAGGGTTAGGGTTAGGGTTAGGGTTAGGGTTAGGGTTAGGGTTAGGGTTAGGGTTAGGGTTAGGGTTAGGGTTAGGGTTAGGGTTAGGGTTAGGGTTAGGGTTAGGGTTAGGGTTAGGGTTAGGGTTAGGGTTAGGGTTAGGGTTAGGGTTAGGGTTAGGGTTAGGGTTAGGGTTAGGGTTAGGGTTAGGGTTAGGGTTAGGGTTAGGGTTAGGGTTAGGGTTAGGGTTAGGGTTAGGGTTAGGGTTAGGGTTAGGGTTAGGGTTAGGGTTAGGGTTAGGGTTAGGGTTAGGGTTAGGGTTAGGGTTAGGGTTAGGGTTAGGGTTAGGGTTAGGGTTAGGGTTAGGGTTAGGGTTAGGGTTAGGGTTAGGGTTAGGGTTAGGGTTAGGGTTAGGGTTAGGGTTAGGGTTAGGGTTAGGGTTAGGGTTAGGGTTAGGGTTAGGGTTAGGGTTAGGGTTAGGGTTAGGGTTAGGGTTAGGGTTAGGGTTAGGGTTAGGGTTAGGGTTAGGGTTAGGGTTAGGGTTAGGGTTAGGGTTAGGGTTAGGGTTAGGGTTAGGGTTAGGGTTAGGGTTAGGGTTAGGGTTAGGGTTAGGGTTAGGGTTAGGGTTAGGGTTAGGGTTAGGGTTAGGGTTAGGGTTAGGGTTAGGGTTAGGGTTAGGGTTAGGGTTAGGGTTAGGGTTAGGGTTAGGGTTAGGGTTAGGGTTAGGGTTAGGGTTAGGGTTAGGGTTAGGGTTAGGGTTAGGGTTAGGGTTAGGGTTAGGGTTAGGGTTAGGGTTAGGGTTAGGGTTAGGGTTAGGGTTAGGGTTAGGGTTAGGGTTAGGGTTAGGGTTAGGGTTAGGGTTAGGGTTAGGGTTAGGGTTAGGGTTAGGGTTAGGGTTAGGGTTAGGGTTAGGGTTAGGGTTAGGGTTAGGGTTAGGGTTAGGGTTAGGGTTAGGGTTAGGGTTAGGGTTAGGGTTAGGGTTAGGGTTAGGGTTAGGGTTAGGGTTAGGGTTAGGGTTAGGGTTAGGGTTAGGGTTAGGGTTAGGGTTAGGGTTAGGGTTAGGGTTAGGGTTAGGGTTAGGGTTAGGGTTAGGGTTAGGGTTAGGGTTAGGGTTAGGGTTAGGGTTAGGGTTAGGGTTAGGGTTAGGGTTAGGGTTAGGGTTAGGGTTAGGGTTAGGGTTAGGGTTAGGGTTAGGGTTAGGGTTAGGGTTAGGGTTAGGGTTAGGGTTAGGGTTAGGGTTAGGGTTAGGGTTAGGGTTAGGGTTAGGGTTAGGGTTAGGGTTAGGGTTAGGGTTAGGGTTAGGGTTAGGGTTAGGGTTAGGGTTAGGGTTAGGGTTAGGGTTAGGGTTAGGGTTAGGGTTAGGGTTAGGGTTAGGGTTAGGGTTAGGGTTAGGGTTAGGGTTAGGGTTAGGGTTAGGGTTAGGGTTAGGGTTAGGGTTAGGGTTAGGGTTAGGGTTAGGGTTAGGGTTAGGGTTAGGGTTAGGGTTAGGGTTAGGGTTAGGGTTAGGGTTAGGGTTAGGGTTAGGGTTAGGGTTAGGGTTAGGGTTAGGGTTAGGGTTAGGGTTAGGGTTAGGGTTAGGGTTAGGGTTAGGGTTAGGGTTAGGGTTAGGGTTAGGGTTAGGGTTAGGGTTAGGGTTAGGGTTAGGGTTAGGGTTAGGGTTAGGGTTAGGGTTAGGGTTAGGGTTAGGGTTAGGGTTAGGGTTAGGGTTAGGGTTAGGGTTAGGGTTAGGGTTAGGGTTAGGGTTAGGGTTAGGGTTAGGGTTAGGGTTAGGGTTAGGGTTAGGGTTAGGGTTAGGGTTAGGGTTAGGGTTAGGGTTAGGGTTAGGGTTAGGGTTAGGGTTAGGGTTAGGGTTAGGGTTAGGGTTAGGGTTAGGGTTAGGGTTAGGGTTAGGGTTAGGGTTAGGGTTAGGGTTAGGGTTAGGGTTAGGGTTAGGGTTAGGGTTAGGGTTAGGGTTAGGGTTAGGGTTAGGGTTAGGGTTAGGGTTAGGGTTAGGGTTAGGGTTAGGGTTAGGGTTAGGGTTAGGGTTAGGGTTAGGGTTAGGGTTAGGGTTAGGGTTAGGGTTAGGGTTAGGGTTAGGGTTAGGGTTAGGGTTAGGGTTAGGGTTAGGGTTAGGGTTAGGGTTAGGGTTAGGGTTAGGGTTAGGGTTAGGGTTAGGGTTAGGGTTAGGGTTAGGGTTAGGGTTAGGGTTAGGGTTAGGGTTAGGGTTAGGGTTAGGGTTAGGGTTAGGGTTAGGGTTAGGGTTAGGGTTAGGGTTAGGGTTAGGGTTAGGGTTAGGGTTAGGGTTAGGGTTAGGGTTAGGGTTAGGGTTAGGGTTAGGGTTAGGGTTAGGGTTAGGGTTAGGGTTAGGGTTAGGGTTAGGGTTAGGGTTAGGGTTAGGGTTAGGGTTAGGGTTAGGGTTAGGGTTAGGGTTAGGGTTAGGGTTAGGGTTAGGGTTAGGGTTAGGGTTAGGGTTAGGGTTAGGGTTAGGGTTAGGGTTAGGGTTAGGGTTAGGGTTAGGGTTAGGGTTAGGGTTAGGGTTAGGGTTAGGGTTAGGGTTAGGGTTAGGGTTAGGGTTAGGGTTAGGGTTAGGGTTAGGGTTAGGGTTAGGGTTAGGGTTAGGGTTAGGGTTAGGGTTAGGGTTAGGGTTAGGGTTAGGGTTAGGGTTAGGGTTAGGGTTAGGGTTAGGGTTAGGGTTAGGGTTAGGGTTAGGGTTAGGGTTAGGGTTAGGGTTAGGGTTAGGGTTAGGGTTAGGGTTAGGGTTAGGGTTAGGGTTAGGGTTAGGGTTAGGGTTAGGGTTAGGGTTAGGGTTAGGGTTAGGGTTAGGGTTAGGGTTAGGGTTAGGGTTAGGGTTAGGGTTAGGGTTAGGGTTAGGGTTAGGGTTAGGGTTAGGGTTAGGGTTAGGGTTAGGGTTAGGGTTAGGGTTAGGGTTAGGGTTAGGGTTAGGGTTAGGGTTAGGGTTAGGGTTAGGGTTAGGGTTAGGGTTAGGGTTAGGGTTAGGGTTAGGGTTAGGGTTAGGGTTAGGGTTAGGGTTAGGGTTAGGGTTAGGGTTAGGGTTAGGGTTAGGGTTAGGGTTAGGGTTAGGGTTAGGGTTAGGGTTAGGGTTAGGGTTAGGGTTAGGGTTAGGGTTAGGGTTAGGGTTAGGGTTAGGGTTAGGGTTAGGGTTAGGGTTAGGGTTAGGGTTAGGGTTAGGGTTAGGGTTAGGGTTAGGGTTAGGGTTAGGGTTAGGGTTAGGGTTAGGGTTAGGGTTAGGGTTAGGGTTAGGGTTAGGGTTAGGGTTAGGGTTAGGGTTAGGGTTAGGGTTAGGGTTAGGGTTAGGGTTAGGGTTAGGGTTAGGGTTAGGGTTAGGGTTAGGGTTAGGGTTAGGGTTAGGGTTAGGGTTAGGGTTAGGGTTAGGGTTAGGGTTAGGGTTAGGGTTAGGGTTAGGGTTAGGGTTAGGGTTAGGGTTAGGGT